>NC_136412.1:69982142-70626071 GCF_051521515.1 Lactuca serriola | reverse complement strand
CGGTTTTTAACAGTGAGTTTATTTAACTCTCTGTAATCGATGCACATTCTGAAAGATCCATCCTTCTTTTTGACAAAGAGCACCGGAGCTCCCCATGGCGAGTAGCTAGGTCGGATAAATCCCTTGTCCAGAAGCTCACTGAGTTGGCTGGACAATTCCTGCATTTCAGCAGGAGCCAACCGATATGGTGATTTAGCGAGAGGAGTTGCTCTTGGAACGAGGTCGATTCGGAACTCAACCTGTCTTTCTGGGGGTACTCCTGGAAGATCTTCAGGAAACACGTCCGGAAATTCACACGCTACCGAAATATCTTGAATGTTAGTTTCTTCTTTGGTTTTGTCCACTATGTGAGCCAAGAACGCCAAATTGTTCTTTCGCAGATGTTTTTGTGCTTTGATGCACAAGATAAGACGAAGATTCGTGCTAGGTTTGTCCCCGTAAATTACTAGGGTTTCATAATTTGGGAGACGAAGGCGAACGGCCTTCTCGTGGCACATAATCTCAGCATGGTGGGGGCTTAACCAATCCATGCCGATAATCACATCGAAACTCCTAATTGATACTGGCATTAGGTCTATTCGAAAAACGTGTTGGTTGAGGGTTAGGGTACATCCGATGTAGATTTCCCCAGTGGATTCGGTTTTCCCATTGGCCATTTCCACCATATAGGTTTCATTTAGCTTCTGGGGTTGTTTTAATAAATGTTTAAACTTCTCGCTTACGAAACTTCGCTCCGCTCCGGTATCGAATAAGATGCATGCATAAGTGTGGTTTAGGAGAAACGTACCGGTCACAACTGCGGGGTCCTGAACTGCATCACTCTAACCCATAGTCAGCATTCTTCCTGCTCCTCTGTTTCCTGAGTTGTTGTTAGGGCAATCTCGGCGGAAATGTCCCGTCCTTCCACACCCGAAACAGGTGTGGCTAGGCCCTGCATTGTTGCCGCCGACATTGGTGTTGTTGTTATTGCGGTGGTTGTTGTTGTTGTTGTGGTTGTTTCCTTGACTTTGGTTCTGAGGAGGGTAAGCCCTGCAGAACCTTGCAGTGTGTCCCCTTCGGTTGCATCTGGTGCAATGGAATTCCCTGCATTCGCCAAGATGGTGGAAACCACACTTATTGCATTTGGGAAGATTACCGAAATAGGGTCTTGAAGCATTTGAAGCAGCTGAGGCTGGAGCATGTGGTGTGGCTGGAACCGGTGCGGTGACAGCGTTAACTGCCACTGTCTGCTGCTTTTTAGAGGCCTCGGGGCCCTGACGCCCCTTTCTCTTGTTGTTCTTCCCTTTCTTGCCATCACCCTCCTTTTTCTTCTCAGCCTCCACTGGCTTCTCGCCCTTTTTGTTGTTATGATCATACAACCTCTTCGCCAATCTCTTCGCACTGTCAAACGTTGCAGGGTTCGCAGCTATCACATTCCCTTGAATGGGAGGTGTCAGTCCCCAGATGAATCGTTCAATCTTCTTTGCTTCTGATGTGATCATACCTGGGCACAACAGAGATAGTTCGCTAAATCTCGATATGTAGGCATCGATGTTCGCATTCTGCACAGTGAGGTTCCATAGTTCCTGCTCCATCTTTTGTATTTCGCCTCGGGGGCAGTACTCAACCATTAACATTTCTTTCATTTCTGCCCAGGGGATAGAGTTGGCGACAGGGAGCGTCATAGCTTCCACGTGTCCGTTCCACCAAGTGAGTGCTTGGTCCACAAAAGTACAGGCCGCGAACTTCACCTTCATCTGCTCGGGGCAATCGCATATCTCGAATACCGACTCTACCTTCTCGATCCATCGCTTCAGAGTGATCACCCCTCCAGTGCCGTTGAAAGTCTGTGGTTTAGCGTTTGTGAAGTCCTTGTAGGTGCACGTTTTAGTGGGTCCTTGATTCGTCCCGTTGTTCGAACTTCCGGATCCTTGCCCGTTGCCTCCTCCGTTGTTCCCTCGGTGAAGTTGTGCCATAGCTGCTGTGACCGCAGCAGACACGGCTGCCTGGAAGGCAGTGGTGTCAACTTCGGGCGGGGTTGGTTCGGGATTTCCGCGAGTAGCTCGGCGAGGCATCTTTCTGTCATGAAACGGAAAGATGTTGAGTGTACGTGGTTTCTGTGAGGTTGTGATCCTACTAACTAGGTGTATGGTACGAACCTAAACATTACTACCATCGGGCATACAGTCATAACGTCTCAACACATAACAACTGGTAATATCATAGCAAAACACACAAAAGTTCATTAATATTATCCGCATGTAATACAAGAAAATTTGCTCGTAAGAGCATACATAAGTGACACTAATCCGACAGCATAACGGCTCCATGAGTAGTGTAGTCACTTAAACATAGAGCCGAAGTACATAACATAGTTCCTAATGACCTACTATGATAAGTCTATCCCTAACCGCGATGAGCTGCGTGTGGAGGTGGTGCCGAAGTCATATGCCGAAATGTTGCGCCAGTAACTGCGCCATCTCTGCCATGTCTCCAATAACCTCATCCCTCTCATGCTCTGCTCGCACTGCCCGAGCTTCCATAGCATACAGCTGTTGTCGCAGTGCGGCGACCTCAGCTTCGAGGGAACGGTTCTCTCTTGGGGGGGTTCACTGGTGGAGCGGGGTGATCTGGTTGTGCCTCGTTCTCGCATGGCGGGACGGGGTCCTGGTCCCCGACCTGACCTTCCTCGTCCTCATCGTCGATCTCTCCAAATTCGTAGTCAGTGTCTACGTATTCGTCGGGTCCGACGTCGTGTGCTTCCCCTGGATTCTCTCCCGGTTCATCCTCAAGCATCCCGTGAGCTACTAGGACCTGATGAAACTGGATACCCTGATGCTCTTCCTCAGGCTCCTCCTCCTCTAGCCACCCGTTGTTTCCCTGATTAGGGAAATAGGGGTCTCCAGGGTGATGAAAACCAGCCATGCTGTCTGCGCGAGTACGTAAATATGCTAACATTATTCCTAGGGTACTATGACTATTATACAGGCTAAGCGAACGTTCTCTTTTTGGTGATAAGGGTATAGTTTTAGGTTCCCTAGCTATCCCGATCTCATCAAGACGTGTGTTAGTTTTACTTTGGAGGGAATGTAGTTGATTAGGCTACATTCACTCCTTGGTATCACTAAGAACAGTCCCGAATTGACCGAGATACCAGCATTATTGTGTTTGATTTGGCGTTAGGTCCTTATTCCTAATGCAAGCAAGTGTGTTTTATTTACTTGTTTTGTTTAGAGTTATGTTAGTCCCTCTTTTGGTTTATAGTTGCATATCAATGTGTGGCTCGACATGCTAGTTCACTATAAACAAAGCTCTGATACCAACCTGTCACACCCCCGAACCAGACGGCGGAAACGTCCGGGGGCTGTTGTGACTCAATTGAATACCATAACATTGAATATATATGAAACATAACAACATTCGTCACCATGCATTAATATAGTACAACCAGTAGAGTTTACATGAAATACATTGTTTAAACATTACATTCCCAAAAATAAATTGTTCGATTCGTACATAAATAAACTGCAAGCCATCATTGAATATGATTTCCTTTGATTCACTGGTTCCCTGAGAATACAAGTATTTTGAAAAACGTCAAGATATGAAATGTTGGTGAGTTCATAAGTAGTGTTTGAAATCCAATGTTTTGTATTGTTTGAAAACCACCAGAAAATCCGATATTTTCTGAAAATAGTATAGTCAAAAGGTGTGAAGATCCATAGGTATCCTTGTTTGTTTCTATACTTGTAAAAATTGTTCATTAAAATTGTATGCATTTCGAATCCGTATGTATTGAAAACCCTAGGAAAACCCGATGTTTTCCTGATTTCTTGAATTCCATGAAGTTACATTGAAACCATTGCATAGCGTGTAGTGTCAGTCCCAGGCGACGTTGGATTATTTTTGAGCATGATTAATTGCTACAAACACGCATTACACAAACGACCAGTTTATAGCTATACTAACGATCCCGTAGGCGTCGTCCGTACTAATCACGTTATCCAACCGCCCTGACTATGTGTAGTCCCACATCCGAAGAGAAAGAGGGCACGAAGACCTCGATGACTCCATTAACCGGTTGGGGATAAAAAAATGTACGAGGGGTCCCAGACCCGCCTCACATGAAATGTAGACTTTACTAGCAATACCAAAGGACCCTTGGGGACCAGTAGTATACAAGCCATTGAAAGTCCTTTTACGTTGTGTTAGATTGGTAAAACCCAACACTTCGTAAGATAGAGGTCTTCGGGCCTTAAGATCAGGTCATTGGGCTAGCTATGCCCAATAAACAAGATTTTACACTTTTGGGGCCCAAAGATGGTGCGTAGACGTCTGTGCACACTCGCATGTATATTGAATTCCCAAACGTTACTTGTATGAATCGTAGTGTCGTAGTGTCGTAGTGTCGTAGTGTCGTCGTGTTAGTAGTTTCGGATTTTATTTGTTCGAGACCGAACCAATTCGTTAAACAACGACTTTTGGTATTGTAGTGTATTGTATTTCGTCGATAGTCGCGGTGCAATTATTTGATCAAATTGCATGTATTGAATTAGCCTTGAAAGTTTTCTGTTTTCAGCCCCTCATTGTTTGTAAAAATTTACTTTTTCAACCCTTTAATTAAATACTTTCCGGTTTGGTCCTTAAATCAATTTTCTTGACATTTTAACACCATAAATTATTGAAATGGATATTTTTCAGCATATTTTTCAATGAAAACAGTTTAAGTCCCTGAAATTTCAGTTTTCTTGGTTATAACCCTTCTTTTTCGCAACTTTGACAATTTTGGCCCAAATTGTAAAATTTTTGCAACTTTGGTCCTTTTTAAATTTAAAAAGCACTTTAAACCTTTGAAAAGGACTTGGAACACTTATAGTCCACTGTTTTACAGAAAAATACAGTTTTGGCCCTGCAAAACAGAAAATCTCGCATAATGGGCCTCATTGGGCCGAAAATGTCATTTTTAGCCCATTAAGCTTGAAATTTATGTTTTTAATCCTCTAAATGAGTATATTTCCAGAAATTGTTTTATTGAAACTGTTTTGACACACCTCATCCATCAGAATTCGTGATATGTCAATTTGGGCCCTTAATTTTGTATTTTTCACATTTTAGGTCCAAAAATTTGTGTTTTTAGCCCAAAGAAATTGTTACTAAACCATTTAGCCATTTTTCTAGAAATACTTTGTATGTAGAAATATATTTGATGCTAAAATCATTTAACATAAGGTATATCTCGGTTTTGAGGGGTTTTATGGCTAGATCCAACATTATAACACATAAAAGCACACATATAAGCATGGAAATCATACAAGGCATACAAAACACATATAGATCTACACTTTCACTTGTATTCCCCCCCCCCCCCCCCACAAAACTCATAAAAACAGAAAATAGGGGGTATGAAGCTCACCTTGTTTGAAGCTTTCGGTTTTTGAAGAAAAGATGGAAGAAAATGAAGTGATTTTTCGGCCTTAGCACCTTTCCTTGGTAGATCTCGAGTTTGGTGACTTCTAAGGTGCATGATCACAAGTTGGAATAGATTTAGAAGAGGTTTTTGATGGAATGAAGTAGCTAGATCATGGATTAGTCATCAACTTACCTTAGATGATGATTTTTGGTGATGGATTCTCCTTGTGAAGCTTCTTGATTCACGAAAATTTTGAAGAAGGAGGGAGGATTGTTCTTCAAGACTTAGAGAGTTTGGAAGAGATTTTTGTGGTGTGTGTGTGTTTGCATATGGCCGAGAGTGAGAGAGAGGAGAGAAGAGAAGTGATTTTGAAGTGATGTTTGCATGGAAGAATGAGATATAATGCATGGATATCCAATGAATAAAAATGAGGTGGCATGGTAAAGTCAACTCTCCTCTTGGGCTTGATTTGGGCCGAAAACATGGAGGAAAAAAAAGAAATTTGGGCCTTTTGCTCCTAAGCCCAATATTTGAGTTAGCCTTGGGTATGTTTTAAGTCTAAAAGAATGTGGTAGGATTTTTATATTTTTATTGGACTAGTTTAGGTTATTCATGTATCAAGGCTTTTAATTCATTTCATTCTAGGCCCAACATGACCCAAAATGTTAAAATAAATTAGTGTGGGTCCAATTAGAGCCCAATTAGGGTTCTAAGCCCATGATAGTCTAATTGGAAGCTTATTGGTCCATTTGGATCCAATAAGGGAGTCCTAGTCCAAAATGGTCTTAAACAAGGACTTCTAGGGTCTCCAATTGTTTGATGACTATTTGTAGTACTTGTATGATGTATTTGATTGAAGTTTTTGAAGTAATAATCATAGGTGTTACAAATGTTCTTAAGTTTTTGATTCACATTAGTTTGAGTGTATAGATTATATGACACAAAATTTCCAGTTGTGACATCATCCCCCCCGTTAGAGGGAATTTCGTCCCGAAATTCTGTTTGAAAGCTAGATTTGAGAATGCTAGAATAGGTGAGGGTACTTTTGCTTCATTTGATCTTCGCGTTCCCACGTGAATTCTGGCCCACGCTTTGCGTTCCAACGTACCTTCATGATCGGGATGCGACTTTGCTTAGTACGCTTCACCTCCCTGTCCATGATTTCGATTGGTTCTTCGACGAACAGGAGATTCTCATTGATTTCGATTTCGTCAAGAGGAATGACAAGGGTTTCATATGATAGGCACTTCTTCAGATTAGAGACATGAAACACGGGGTGTACACCGTTTAGCTCCGCGGGTAGTTGTAGTCTGTATGCTACTGGGCCTATTCGGGCGACGATTTCGAAAGGTCCAATGTATCGCGAGTTCAGCTTTCCCCGTCTTCCGAAACGTATAACCCCTTTCCAGGGTGAGACTTTCAACAGTACTCGATCACCGACCTGGAATTCTAAGGGCTTTCGCCATTTATCGGCGTAGCTCTTTTGTCGGTCGCGCGATGCTTGTAATCGAGCTCTGATCTGAATGATCTTTTCTGTGGTTTCGCGAATGATCTCCGGTCCCGTTAGTGCCCTGTCCGACGTATGCGTTCTTGCTAGCTGGGTGTCACCTACTTCAGCCCAACATAACGGTGATCTACATTTACGCCCGTACAGTGCTTCGAAAGGAGCCACCTTGATGCTCGAATGGTAACTATTGTTATATGAGAATTCGATCAACGGTAGGTGGGTATCCCAAGACTTTCCAAAGTCTATCACACATGCACGAAGCATGTCTTCAAGCGTTTGAATGGTTCGTTCATTTTGACCGTCCGTTTGTGGGTGATATGCGGTGCTCATATCGAGATGAGTTCCCATTGCCTTGTGGAGTGATTGCCAAAAGCGCGATGTGAACCTACTGTCCCTATCCGAGATGATAGATTTTGGCACTCCATGGAGTCTTACGATTTCCCGTAGGTACAAACGCGTCAGTCTCTCCATCTTGTAGGATTCTTTGATTGGCAGGAAATGGGCAGATTTCGTCAGTCGGTCGATTATTACCCATATGGTGTCCATTCCGTCCGACGTCTTGGGCAGCTTGGTCACGAAATCCATAGAAATCCCCTCCCATTTCCACTTAGGGATTGCCGGTTGCTGTAACAATCCGGAAGGTTTCTGGTACTCCACCTTTACTTTGGCGCACGTAAGGCACTTACTAACATAGGTCGCGATTTCCGCCTTCATGTTAGGCCACCAATAGTGTTGTTTAATGTCCAAATACACCTTGTTCGAACCGGGATGAATGGAGTATCGTGTCTTGTGGGCTTCCTTCATAACGGTCTCCCTAAATCCTCCGATTTTTGGGACCCAAATACGGTTCGTGAAGTAGTATACCCCATTCTCTCTTGTTTCTAGGTTCTTTTCCATCCCGCACAATGCCTCGCTAGTTCTATTTTCCGCTTTCATAGCCTCTGACTGGACTGATGCAATTTGAGTGGCCAGATGAGATTGAATGGTTATCGAGTGTGTTTTCGTACGGCGATTAGAGTACTCCTTCCGACTTAATGCATCTGCTACCACGTTGGCCTTGCCTGGGTGGTACTTGATCTCACATTCGTAGTCGTTTAGCAATTCCACCCATCTTCGTTGTCTCATGTTCAGCTCCTTCTGATTCAAGATGTGCTGGAGACTCTTGTGGTCCGTGAAGATGGTGCACTTTGTACCATACAGGTAGTGCCTCCAAATTTTCAGAGCGAAGACCACGGCTCCCAGTTCTAGGTCATGGGTCGTGTAATTTACTTCGTGCGTCCTTAGTTGGCGGGACGCATATGCTATCACTCTTCCACGTTGCATGAGAACGCAACCTAAGCCCTGATTCGACGCGTCACAGTAGACCACAAAATCTCCCGTTCCTTCAGGTAGAGATAGTACAGGAGTGCTACAGAGAGCTTGCTTCAAGGTTCGAAACGCAATCTCTTGTCGGTCTATCCACTTGAATGGCATGCCCTTTTGCGTAAGCAAGGTAAGCGGCTTGGCGATCTTAGAGAAGTTTTGGATGAATCTCCTATAGTAGCCTGCTAGGCCTAAGAACTGACGAATTTCTGTGGGCGTAGCCGGAGTTGCCCATCCCTCCACACCTTTGACCTTAGAGGGATCCACATGAATTCCGTCTTGGCTAACTACATGGCCTAGAAAATTCACGCTCCGGAGCCAGAACTCACACTTGGAGAGTTTGGCGTAAAGCTTTTCCGATCGTAGAGTCTCTAGGACTTGTCGGAGATGTTGGCCATGCTCCTCTTTGCTTCGAGAATAGACGAGGATGTCATCGATAAACACAATGACGAAGTTGTCAAGGAACGGTCGACAAATTCGATTCATTAGGTCCATGAATGCGGCAGGTGCATTTGTTAGACTGAAGGGCATTATGACAAATTCATAATGTCCGTAGCGGGTTCGGAAAGCGGTTTTAGGAATATCCTCTTCTCGGACTTTGAGTTGGTGGTATCCGGACCGTAGATCTATTTTAGAAAAATAACTAGCTCCTTGGAGCTGGTTGAATAGATCATCGATTCGTGGGAGTGGGTAGCGGTTTTTAACAGTGAGTTTATTTAACTCTCTGTAATCGATGCACATTCTGAAAGATCCATCCTTCTTTTTGACAAAGAGCACTGGAGCTCCCCATGGCGAGTAGCTAGGTCGGATAAATCCCTTGTCCAGAAGCTCACTGAGTTGGCTGGACAATTCCTGCATTTCAGCAGGAGCCAACCGATATGGTGATTTAGCGAGAGGAGTTGCTCCTGGAACGAGGTCGATTCGGAACTCAACCTGTCTCTCTGGGGGTACTCCTGGAAGATCTTCAGGAAACACGTCCGGAAATTCACACGCTACCGGAATATCTTGAATGTTAGTTTCGTCTTTGGTTTTGTCCACTATGTGAGCCAAGAACGCCAAATTGTTCTTTCGCAGATGTTTTTGTGCTTTGATGCACGAGATAAGATGAAGATTCGTGCTAGGTTTGTCCCCGTAAATTACTAGGGTTTCATAATTTGGGAGACGAAGGCGAACAGCCTTCTCGTGGCACATAATCTCAGCATGGTGGGGGCTTAACCAATCCATGCCGATAATCACATCGAAACTCCTAATTGATACTGGCATTAGGTCTATTCGAAAAACGTGTTGGTTGAGGGTTAGGGTACATCCGATGTAGATTTCCCCAGTGGATTCGGTTTTCCCATTGGCCATTTCCACCGTATAGGTTTCATTTAGCTTCTGGGGTTGTTGTTTTAATAAATGTTTAAACTTCTCGCTTACGAAACTTCGCTCCGCTCCGGTATCGAATAAGATGCATGCATAAGTGTGGTTTAGGAGAAACGTACCGGTCACAACTGCGGGGTCCTGAACTGCATCACTCTAACCCATAGTCAGCATTCTTCCTGCTCCTCTGTTTCCTGAGTTGTTGTTAGGGAAATCTCGGCGGAAATGTCCCGTCCTTCCACACCCGAAACAGGTGTGGCTAGGCCCTGCATTGTTGCCGCCGACATTGGTGTTGTTGTTATTGCGGTGGTTGTTGTTGTTGTTGTGGTTGTTTCCCTGACTTTGGTTCTGAGGAGGGTAAGCTCTGCAGAACCTTGCAGTGTGTCCCCTTCGGTTGCAACTGGTGCAATGGAATTCCCTGCATTCGCCAAGATGGTGGAAACCACACTTATTGCATTTGGGAAGATTACCGGAATAGGGTCTTGAAGCATTTGAAGCAGCTGAGGCTGAAGCATGTGGTGTGGCTGGAACCGGTGCGGTGACAACGTTAACTGCCACTGTCTGCTGCTTTTTAGAGGCCTCGGGGCCCTGACGCCCCTTTCTCTTGTTGTTCCTCCCTTTCTTGCCATCACCCTCCTTTTTCTTCTCAGTCTCCACTAGCTTCTCGCCCTTTTTGTTGTTATGATCATACAACCTCTTCGCCAATCTCTTCGCACTGTCAAACGTTGCAGGGTTCGCAGCTATCACATTCCTTTGAATGGGAGGTGTCAGCTCGTGCCTTGGAAAGGCATACAGTGGGGTCAGAGAGCATCTATCTATTATAGAAGGAGGACCATCGGGGTGCGAGGCGAGGTTAGACCTGTGTAGCTCTCGATGGGGTGAGACTCATGGTCAAGGCCTGCATGATTATGGCCATGCAGGTGAGACCTGGTAGATACCGGTTGGATCAAGGTATTGGATCATGGTTTTAGTGGGGTGATTATGTGGTTAGTGAGTGGCAAAGGGGGATGCATAGGCTAGGATAGCCTTATCAGTTTTACTCTCAGGAACCTTGTGGCTAGACTAGGTGCGAGACTGGCAGTCTTATGGTGGTTTCGGGATTTTTATGTCCCGGTTTAGTGGATGGTTGTTGTAAATCAAAAGATTTCGGGTGAAATGCAAGTGTGAAACCTTGGATCTCAGGTTACTAGTAATGTACCAAGTTGGATTTTGGTTGAGACTCATGTTGGAAATCGTAAGTGTATATGCACAAGATCTTTATTACAACAATATATGAATTAAGGAATCTGTATGCCAAGGGAATCAACTGAAGGGATCAGGGTCAAAAAGGGATATTTTCAGTTCGGATGGTAGAAAAGGCCCTTATGATTGTGCTTTGGAATGATACTACATGTGTGTAGGCTTGGCAAGTTATGGGACTTCAGAATTATAGCAGTAGTGTATCGGTTCAACAGTTAAGGAATCAGTGCCTTGTTTAGCACTAGAAGGTTTAACTCCCATATTGTCTCTTGTTTCTCATTGTGTTCATGGATTCATTAACTTCAGGATGAGTCTTTGACTCAAAGGGTTATCTAAACCTTCTACTAAGTGAAAAGTTTCGGCAGCAAGGATAGCTTAGTGATTCCGTTTTTAGTGGAAACAATAATATAATCAAGGAATGGAAGTGTTATGACCAGTTGGAATACGAAATGGAATTGTAATGTCATTGTTTCACCATGGGTTGTATGTTAGGGGATTAGACAGGTTTTAGAATTTTGGATTTTGGGCAGAGTAGAAATGGTTATTCTTTAGGGGTAATGGAAGAAGTATCCTAGTTGTCTGGTGTGGTTGAGAGGTAGTAAAGAGTGATTTCGAGGACGAAATCTAATTTAAGTGGGCGAGAGTTGTAGCATGTTTTTCCTTGGATGAATCGAATTAGGGTGTAAGAGGGTGAAAAGGTTGGATTTTTGGACAAAAAAGAGTCCTCACGATGTGAGGAGTGAGGCTCATGACATGAGGAGGGCTGCACGAAGATTCTATCAGGGACTGAGCTCACGACGTGAGGATCATTGTATCCCAAGCCCATGAAGTTTTAGGGTTTCTTACGTATTTAAGCCCCCTTAACTTGGTTTTAGGGTTCATTTCTCAGCTTCCACCTTTCCCTAACTTAGAAAACCCAAACCTAAATCCATCTTGGTGATTTTGGATCCATTTTAGTGCTTTAGTGGCTAGAAGAAGAAGAAGAAGAAGAAGAAGAAGAAGAAGAAGAAGATGTTATAGAGTGTTGGTTTGGCAAAGAGGCTTCATCATCATTATCTTGTGCACATTTTGAACAATTTTAAGTTTCCAAGATCCAATCTTTATGAGCTCAAATTGCTAGACCTCAGTTTAAAGCTCCTTTTTGCATGTTTATGTTGGATTGCATGCTTGGGATCCATAAAGTGGCCAACTTTATGGATCAATGAGTCATTCTCTATGATTTTCTTATGGATTTGAAGTGTGGTTATAATTTATGGATATTGTTTAAGTTTGGGGAAATTTCTTGTCATTTTGAACTAAGATGGGTTTAGGACATTCATGGGACATGCATATCCATCAAGTAATTGTTTTTATTGGCCTTTGGTGTTCTTGTTAGCTTCAGAAAGAATTAGGATTGAAGGATTAATGAATTAAGGACTTAAAAAGTTAGAACTTTAGCCTCAGATTGTTTTCACGATGTGAGACACAAGGTCTCACGACGTGAGAAACGTTTATGTCCCGATTGTGGGGAGTTGGTTTGGACTCATGACGTGAGGATAGGCTGCTCACGTCGTGAGGCCAACTCAGGTGACATTTCTTGACTGAGTTGGCTGGGTTGAGTCGGGATGAGTGGGATCTGATCAAGTGAACTCTAACGACGTGACCAAGGACAGGTCACGACGAGAGATGTGGTTTTGGGCCTTGTTGGCCCTAGTTTTCTGTCTGTAGGCCTTTTAGTGTTTGGGCCCATTGGGAGCTTGGGGTATCTTTTAGGGAATTAAGTCTCCCTAGATTAGGCCCATGATGGGTTTTGTGCCCAATTAGGAAGTTGAACCATATTGGGCTTTTTGATGCTAATGGTTTGGGCCTCGGATGTTGGACTAAGTGAGAAAAAGGTGAAATGGACTTTTACTTTGAGTTTTGGATAGTAGGACATGGATCCCAGCTATGGGTTTTGGACCAACTTTTAATCTGGTATTATTAATGATGTTTGCTTGGGGATTTTTCTGAATCGGCAGTGCGAGCTTTTATCTGAGATATTCGGCAGTTTGAGGTGAGTTACCTTCACTGTATCTTGGAGTAGAAGGCACTAATGTCAGTCCACTTGATGTTTATGGTAAAATGATTGTCTTTGGGATAATTGTCTGGTATGCAAGTGTTTGTTGATGTTTATGTGGTTATTTGATTATAATATAATGTGGTAATGGTAGCAGTGAAATAGACCTAGTATCCGGTTGAAACAGACCGAAGGGAATTACAAGCATCCACATATGTTTGATAGTATCCGGTTGAAACAGACCGAAGGGAATTACAAGCATCCACATATGTTTGATAGTATTCGATTGAAACAGACCGAAGGGGATTGAAGCACCCATATATGCATGATAGTATCCGGTTGAAATACACCGAAGAGGTAGGTGATATGTGTATTTTTACATATATTTTTATGCACTTTATCTTAATATTTTGGCCTTATTTATTCTCTTTTAGAACTAAAAAGCACTCATAATGCTTTTTATTATGTTTTGCAGCTATTCGTTGTCGATAAAGCACAAAAGAAAAGACTGAAGCAGAAACCGGGCTTAGAAGCTAAAAGTAATTAAAAATGCTCGAGGAACAATTACGCCCCGCATAATACACCTGTACGCTAAGCGTAGCGACCAAAATCATATTACGCCCAGCGTAATTCTAGGTTACGCCCCGCGTAGTGGCTGGCCTTGGATAAGTTCAATCGCGTAGAAATCTTCAGTATGCCCAGCGTAATCCGACTTACGCCCAGCGTACGTAAGTCGGCTATAAAGGTTATAAAAGTCGATTTTCAGCTAACCAGAAGGGGGGATTCGATTTCCAACTTAATTTAGTCGATATTAAACTTCTGTTAAGCCGTTTTGAGGGTCTAGAAGGCGGCCGGAAGGCCGTTAAGCTAACGGGAGCGAAGATCGGAAGGGTTGGAGAGCGGATACGTGTCGGTAATCATATGGGTTGCTAACGTGACCATGTTTAGCATTCCATTGTGTTACTATTCTGTATTTAGTTTCTGATTTGGGTGTAAAAACCTTTTACTTTGTGTTTATGTTTGAATGAAGCTTTGATTATTAGACCAATTGCTATATTGAATTGTTTGTTTATGTTTAATTTATCTTGCCAAGCTTGTTAAAAGATCCTTACGTATTAATGATAATTATTTCCTGTTAATTGTTAAGTGAATTGAGTTGTATGAACATCTGCTTGATTGCTTGTCTCTTATGATTTTGATGACCATCGAGATTATAAGTCTAGGAATAACGAATGTGAAACTAGGATTAACTTGGGAATAAGTAAGTTAATGTGTGAGCCTTGTTTGATGACCATCAACAAGAGGTTAAATTGAATTAGTAATTCGATTAACTATATTTACAAGTCTTGCTTGATACGAACTGAACACTAGGAAGCAGGTTAGTTTAATCAACTGATCACTGTTTAAATTGACTTGTTTGCTAAAGGATTAGTTATAGTGAACGCGAATCTAATCATTTTAGGAATCGGTGAACATGAATAAATGAATTTGTGTATGCAATTGTCTATGTTTTTGAGTTGTAATTTATCTAAACCAAAGTACCTGAAGAGATTTGCTTTCCTGTTAGTTTATCGAGAGTTGTTAATTGCTAGTTTGAGATTTATTAAACCGTTTTCTTTATTATTTTCGTGTGACCTATAACCTATAATCAAATATATTAAATTAATCCACCGTTCCCTGTGATCGACACCCGACTTACCTAAGCTATACTGTAATCTGACTAGGTACACTGCCTATAAGTGCATAGATAGTCTAAGTTTGTTAGGTTATAAATATTAAAATTAGTGGGTACTTTTGTGCACATCAAGTTTTTGGCGCCGTTGCCAGGGAACAACTTGTCATTAATTTAGTTTATTTGATTATTCGTTATTTGTTTGTAGTTAGTTTTTATTTTTAGTTTGATTTTCGTTGATATCATTTCACTTGTCGGGAAGGTTCTTGTTGTTATTTGCAGGAATTTGGGATTGTACACATTGCTTGACTTTACTTTTTGCATGGGTTTCGAGGATGAAAGCGATTAGGGAATTCTTGACCTGCTTAGTCTACTACTTTGTTGATTTGTCCAACTCAATCCATAAGGCATAGTATAGCAAGGCGTATTGTGGTGGTTAAGTGGAAGACCGAGCTCTTGCTGTTCTTGAGTAGTTAGGTCACTTCTTGTTCCGCTTTTAGTTAAAGGTGCAAAGAAAACCAAGGAAATATTCTAATGGGTCCCGAAAGTGGGTGTTTTCGCAAACCAATTCTTGCATGCAAAGGTTTTTAATCAACTATTGTTGTTTGATCTTGACAAAGATAAGTGATTGTGACGTCTCATTTTTTTTCACTCATCGGAAAGTCATTTGCTGAAGAAATTAAAAAGAAAAAATAATTAAGTTTTAAGTCCCTTAATTAAATAGTTAAAAGAAAAGGAAGTTAAATTAAAGAAAAAGGAAAAGTTTCATTTAAACTTACGCCCAACGTAAGTTTACTTACGCCAAGCGTAATAAACCCCGGATCGCGTATGGATATTCATGGAATTGGGGTTACGCCCAGTGTAACATTGCGTTACGCCCAGCGTAACATTGCGTTACGCCCAGCGTAAGACGTCGACCAGGTTATATCTTTTGACGCTTGATTTTTTTTGTTACTTTTTCACAATCCCTTTCGCACACACAAACTATAACGGACGAAGTCTTTCCAAAGATCTCGATTTTTCTACTTTTCTTGTAAAATTCGGCACACAAGTAAGTATTTCGGGTACTCAATGTTATGGATTTATGTTTAAATCGACGAAATTGGCTGCAAATTGCCTTTGTTCGAAATCTAGGGTTTATATAGTTCTTGAATTAGGGCCGATTTCGCAAATATATGTTCTGATTACCACTTGAATGGACCGATTTCTATCAATTAACTAAACCCTAGGACTTAATTTGGTCTTAATCCCGTCCCACACCCATCGATTTAAACACGGGGACGTACGCCTAGCGTAACCCCTGTTGACTTCGATTCTTGACTGCTACACATGTTTCTCTGTTAAGTGTTTGTTAGTAGACAAGGAGATTATGGGGGAATTGATTTGTAAAGGTGGTCCTGATTTTCTCCTACTGCCTTTGGACTACGCAATATTAAAAACTTAACTGTGTTGTTGCCCCTGCTGTGTTTTTTTTGATATGGGTTATAACTTTAGAACAAGCAAGGGAACCACAGATTCGTGAACCTGGACGTACGCCCAACGTACGTTGGATGTACGCCCAACGTACAGACCATGTCCAGCTCCAATTTTTTTTGGCTTAAAATTTGTTAATGCTGCTACTTTTTGTTTGGTTTGGTGTTTGTGTTTATTTGTGCAGATTATGGCATGAAGAACTCAACGGACCAACCCACGCGAGGATGTGACCGATCATCGTTTCTTACAATTTCCGCAAACGTTGAATGATGCAACCCGGGCACGATATGTCAACAGATTAAGTTTGCTTCTCACCAAGGAGATCGACATAGCACCCTCATTTGATTGGGACTTGGCGACCCGGACTGGACTAGCTGCACTGATCCAGGAATTTTTGCAATACACGCACTCGGACGCGAGTGGCGTGGATTTGTTCGTGTGTCAGGGATGGGCACGATTGTTCAAGATCTAGGAGCCTGTTTACCGGGAATTTTTGCTGGAGTTCTACGCTACAGTTTCCTATGATCCTAGGAAGGCACCCGATGACAGGACAACTTTTGCCTTTAGACTGGGGGGAGTGAGCCGGGAACGCAGTGTCATAGAGCTTGCGACTCAAGTGGGTATTTACACAGCGGATGAGACGAGGAGTGCCCACTTCCCGACATTCCTTGCTGATTGTCTTACGGAGCGGCCAGACGACTATAACGAGAACACTTTTTGGGCCAAGATTACGGGAGGAGTTTATACGCCATCTACTGCATGGGGTAGGATGATACGGTCTACTACCTACAGATTTCTGCACCGACTAATTTCCATGACTCTCACGCATCACAAGAACAGTGAGAGAGTGCCTTCGACAAACTTGTATTTCCTATGGGCACTTGTTACTCCAGGGAGGCACCTGAACCTTCCAGTTGCTTTAGCTACATATTTGGGACAGAGGGCCAGGGGACTTCGGGAGGATAGCCTGATATGCGGAGGGCATTTTATCACGCGGTTAGCCCGATCATATCATTTGCTGATGTGTGAGATCACGAGATCGATGGTGTTCCACGATATGAGGCCGATGAGCATTCAGTTGTTGGAGTCGATGCGTGTATTAGAGCGGGGTAGAGATGGTCTCTAGCGAGTACGAGCAGATGATGTGGCGTACGAGGAGAGTGCCGCCGAGCCACAGCCGAGACGGGTCCAACGGCGTAGACCTTCTCTTCGGGGAGCGCAGCAGGGACCTGAGCCAGAGATTGATATGCGCTACCTAGCTTAGGGCATTGACCGTTTTAGTGAGTATGTTGCACATGTGGACAGGGAACAACAATGGTATGGGGATGCATTGACCGCATTCTTTGCCCACCAGGGGTTTCAGTATTCGGTTCCCTACCCACCACCACTCTAGCCACGACATGATGGGGCCGTTACTTCGGGGACACAGCAGCATGATGATTGATATGATGAGTGATCCTTTTTATTTTTGTGTTTTTTGTTATTTTTAGTTCAGTTTAGTATTTTTGCTTGGTATGTAATTCAACTTTAATTTAGGATGTTTTACTTTTGATGCTCTTTGGTTGTTTAGATTTCTGCAGAATTTTCGCCCTTAGAAAGCTGGCAGTAAGTTCAGCAGCTAGGTCCGACTGTTGCTAGAGAGAGCCGTGTGAGAGTTCGAAGATTATATTCAAGTCCCATAATTTTTCATAAGTGTGGGGTGCATATTGATTTCGTGAGCGATTGTTTAGAAGATTGGCATTTTTTTTACGATATTTTGACTGTTATGATATGGATGAGCTGTTCCCACACCATAAAGTTCTATTTAAACGCGAGGAAGACGTATCATCCCGGCTGCCATGACATGGTTGACACTTTCTATGTTGTGGGGGATTTTTCATCGCAAGAGAAGAGGATGTCATTCTTGACGAGACGACATGGTTGACACTTTCCCACGTCATGGTTACTACACATTGCATTTGTTTGCAATCTTTTGCACCACATTTTTGGAGTCGGCCGTCTTGATTTTATTTTTCGGCAAATTCAGAAGCAGCAGTTCTAGTTTCCAGTCTTTCAGCAATATTTGAAGCAACTTGTAGCAGCCCCATTCGATCTCGCCACAACTACCCAGGGGAGTCTGTTCCTTTTTCTCCCTTTTTATGTTCTTAATTCGTTTTAACATACAATGAGGGCATTGTATGAAATAAGTGTCGGGTAGGAGGTCGGTAAAAGTAAATTAATATTAAAAGAGAAAAATGAAATAATAGTTAGGAAATTGCTAGATTTAGGAAATTTAAAAATTTTAAAACTTGAAATAATAGTTTAATTTAGAAAAATCTAGTGATAATTTAAATTTTTGCTAATATTGTATGAAATGATCCGATGAGAACTCAAATGTTTAGCTGAACCAATATACGTTATAGTGCATTTGTGGCCTCCCTTATTTTAGTGCAATCATGGAACAAAAACATAAACCCACTTGGTTTGAGCGATGCAATATGTTTAGTAGCCTAAACCTGAAATGTATCCAGGAAAATTTTTATCATTAACCGATAAAGGTTGAGGTTGAGCGCCTCTGCTTAAGCATGTAGGTTTTTAGTGAAAAAAAAGTGAGGTACATGTAAAAAAAAGAAAGAGAGAATTACGAGAAAGAGTTTGAAGAATTTTGGAGCAAATAAAGTGAAGATCAAAAGATCAAAATTCCAAGAAATTTCATAAAGTTGAAGATACCAGAAATCAAATCAACAAAGGTGGTGAATTCAAAGAAATCAAAGATCAAATGTCAAAGAATTGAACAATTCGAAAAGACCTCCATAGTGGTATCGAAAAGTTGTAATTCTAGAATATGTATGCTTAGGTTGCTCAACTAAAAATACATTGAGGTCAGGAGGTTTTCTGCGGATGGATTCGGAGGGTTGTATAAAATGAGCATTGTTCGGAAAAAGTGGGCAAGAGTTTATGTAGATTGTGAGTATTTGAAATATGGGGGGTACTTTAGGAAAATTTTAGACACAAATGCATGTGTTGCGGTCTTGACATAATGGCTGAGATTTAAATGGATTGTTTAGTGCGATATTGGTAAAATAAAAGTAAATTTGCTTGGGGGCAAGCAAATGCTAAGTGTGGGGGATTTTGATATGTGTATTTTTACATATATTTTTATGCACTTTATCTTAATATTTTGGCCTTATTTATTCTCTTTTAGAACTAAAAAGCACTCATAATGCTTTTTATTATGTTTTGCAGCTATTCGTTGTCGATAAAGCACAAAAGAAAAGACTGAAGCGGAAACCGGGCTTAGAAGCTAAAAGTAATTAAAAATGCTGGAGGAACAATTACGCCCCGTGTAATACACCTGTACGCTAAGCGTAGCGACCAAAATCATATTATGCCCAGCGTAATTCTAGGTTACGCCCCGCGTAATGGCTGGCCTCGGATAAGTTCAATCGCGTAGAAATCTTCAGTACGCCCAGCGTAATCCGACTTACGCCCAACGTATGTAAGTCGGCTATAAAGGTTATAAAAGTCGATTTTCAGTTAACCAGAAGGGGGGATTCGATTTCCAACTTAATTTAGTCGATATTAAACTTCTGTTAAGCCGTTTTGAGGGTCTAGAAGGCGGCCGGAAGGCCGTTAAGCTAACGGGAGCGAAGATCGGAAGGGTTGGAGAGCGGATACGTGTCGGTAATCATATGGGTTGCTAACGTGACCATGTTTAGGATTCCATTGTGTTACTATTATGTATTTAGTTTCTGATTTGGGTGTAAAAACCTTTTACTTTGTGTTTATGTTTGAATGAAGCTTTGATTATTAGACCAATTGCTATATTGAATTGTTTGTTTATGTTTAATTTATCTTGCCAAGCTTATTAAAAGATCCTTACGTATTAATGATAATTATTTGCTGTTAATTGTTAAGTGAATTGAGTTGTATGAACATCTACTTGATAGCTTGTCTCTTATGATTTTGATGACCATTGAGATTATAAGTCTAGGAATAAAGAATGTGAAACTAGGATTAACTTGGGAATAAGTAAGTTAATGTGTGAGCCTTGTTTGATGACCATCAACAAGAGGTTAAATTGAATTAGTAATTCGATTAACTATATTTACAAGTCTTGCTTGATACGAACTGAACACTAGGAAGCATGTTAGTTTAATCAACTGATCACTGTTTAAATTGACTTGTTTGCTCAAGGATTAGTTATAGTGAACGCGAATCTAATCATTTTAGGAATCGGTGAACATGAATAAATGAATTTGTGTATGCAATTTTCTATGTTTTTAAGGTGTAATTTATCTAAACCAAAGTACCTGAATAGATTTGCTTTCCTGTTACTTTATTGAGAGTTGTTAATTGCTAGTTTGAGATTTATTAAACCATTTTCTTTATTATTTTCGTGTGACCTGTAACCTATAATCAAATATATTAAATTAATCCACCGTTCCCTGTGATCGACACCCGACTTACCTAAGCTATACTGTAATCTGGCTAGGTACACTGCTTATAAGTGCATAGATACTCTAAGTTTGTTAGGTTATAAATATTAAAATTAGTGGGTACTTTTTTGCACATCAAGTTTTTGGCGCCGTTGCCGGGGAACAACTTGTCATTAATTTAGTTTATTTGATTATTCGTTATTTGTTTGTAGTGAGTTTTTATTTTTAGTTTGATTTTCATTGATATCATTTCACTTGTCTGGAAGGTTCTTGTTGTTATTTGCAGGAATTTGGGATTGTACACATTGCTTGACTTTACTTTTTGCATGGGTTTCGAGGATGAAAGCGATTAGGGAATTCTTGACCTGCTTAGCCTACTACTTTGTTGATTTGTCCAACTCAATCCATAAGGCGTAGTATAGCAAGGCGTATTGTGGTGGTTAAGTGGAAGACCGAGCTCTTGTTGTTCTTGACTAGTTAGGTCACTTCTTGTTCCGCTTTTAGTTAAAGGTGCAAAGAAAACCAAGGAAATATTCTAACGGGTCCCGAAAGTGGGTGTTTTCGCAAACCAATTCTTGCATGCAAAGGTTTTTAATCAACCATTGTTGTTTGATCTTGACAAAGATAAGTGATTGTGACGTCTCATTTTTTTTTCACTCATCGGAAAGTCATTTGCTGAAGAAATTAAAAAGAAAAAAATAATTAAGTTTTAAGTCCCTTAATTAAATAGTTAAAAGAAAAGGAAGTTAAATTAAAGAAAAAGGAACAGTTTCATTTAAACTTACGCCCATCGTAAGTTTACTTACGCCAAGCGTAATAAACCCCGGATCGCGTATGGACTTTCATGGAAATGGGGTTACGCCCAGCGTAACATTGCGTTACGCCCAACGTAAGACGACGACCAAGTTATATCTTTTGACCCTTGATTTTTTTTTGTTACTTTTTCACAATCCCTTTCGCACACACAAACTATGACGGACGAAGTCTTTCCAAAGATCTCGGTTTTTCTACTTTTCTTGTAAAATTCGGCACACAAGTAAGTATTTTGGGTACTCAATGTTATGGATTTATGTTTAAATCGACGAAATTGGCTGCAAATTGCCTTTGTTCGAAATCTAGGGTTTATATAGTTCTTGAATTATGGCCGATTTCGCAAATATATGTTCTGATTACCACTTGAATGGACCGCTTTCTATCAATTAACTAAACCCTCGGACTTAATTTGGTCTTAATCCCGTCCCACACCCATCGATTTAAACTCGCGGACGTACGCCTAGCGTAACCCCTGTTGACTTCGATTCTTGACTGCTGCATATGTTTCTCTGTTAAGTGTTTGTTAGTAGACAAGAAGATTACGGGGGAATTGATTTGTAAAGGTGGTCCTGATTTTCTCCTACTGCCTTTGGACCACGCAATATTAAAAACTTAACTGTGTTGTTGCCCCTGCTGTGTTTATTTTGATATGGGTTATAACTTTAGAACAAGCAAGGGAACCATAGATTCGTGAACCTGGACGTACACCCAGCGTACAGACCATGTCCAGCTCCAATTTTTTTTTGGCTTAAAAATTTGTTAATGCTGCTACTTTTTGTTTGGTTTTGTGTTTGTGTTTATTTGTGCAGATTATGGCATGAAGAACTCAACGGATCAACCCACCCGAGGATGTGACCGATCATCGTTTCTTACAATTTCCGCAAACGCTGAACGATGCCACCCGGGCACGATATGTCAACAGTTTGTGTTTGCTTCTCACCAAGGAGATCGACATAGCACCCTCATTTGATTGGGACTTGGCGACCCGGACAGGACTAGCTGCACTGAGCCAGGAATTTTTGCAATACACGCACTCGGACGCGAGTGGTGTGGATTTGTTCGTGTGTCAGGGATGGGCACGATTGTTCAGGATCCAGGAGCCTGTTTATTGTGAATTTTTGCTGGAGTTCTACGCTACAGTTTCCTATGATCCTAGGAAGGCACCCGATGACAGGACAGCTTTTGCCTTCAGACTGGGGGGAGTGAGCCGGGAATGCAGTGTCATAGAGCTTGCGACTCGAGTGGGTATTTACACAGCGGATGAGACGAGGAGTGTCCACTTCCCGACATTCCTTGCTGATTGTCTTACGGAGCGGCCAGACGACTATAACAAGAACACTTTTTGGGCCGAGATTACGGGAGGAGTTTATACGCCATCTACTGCACGGGGAAGGATGATATGGTCTACTACCTACAGATTGCTGCACCGACTGATTTCCATGACTCTCACACATCACAAGAACAGTGAGAAAGTGCCTTCGACAGACTTGTATTTCCTATGGGCACTTGTTACTCCAGGGAGGCACCTGAACCTTCCAGTTGCTTTAGCTGCATATTTGGGACGGAGGGCCAGGGGACTTCGGGAGGATAGCCCGATATGCGGAGGGCATTTTATCACGCGGTTAGCCCGATCATATCAGTTGCTGACGCGTGAGATCACGAGATCGATGGTGTTCCACGATTTGAGGCCGATGAGCATTCAGCTGTTGGAGTCGATGCGTGTATTAGAGCGGGGTGGAGATGGTGTCTTGCGAGTACGAGCAGATGATGTGGCGGACGAGGAAGGTGACGCTGAGCCACAGCCGAGACGGGTCCAGCGGCGTAGACCTGCTCCTCGGGGAGCAAAGCAGGGACCTGAGTTGGAGATTGATATGCGCTACCTAGCTCAGGGCATTGACCGTCTTAGTGAGTATGTTGCACATGTGGAAAGGCAACAGCAATGGTATGGGGATGCGTTGACCGCATTCTTTGCCCACCAGGGGTTTCAGTATTCGGTTCCCTACCCACCACCATTCCAGCCACGACATGATGGGGCCGGTACTTCGGGGACACAGCAGCATGATGATTGAGATGATGAGTGATCCTTTTTAATTTTGTGTTTTTTGTTATTTTTTGTTTAGTTTAGTATTTTTTTTCTTGGTATGTAATTCTATCTTTTTTCTTGGTTGTTTAGATTTCTACAGAATTTTCGCCCTTAGAAAGCTGGTAGTAAGTTCAGCAGCTAGGTCCGACTGTTGCTAGAGAGAGCCGTGTGAGAGTTCAAAGATTATAGTCAAGTCCCACAATTTGTCATAACTATGAGGTGCATATTGATTTCGTGAGCGATTGTTTAGAAGATTGACATTTTTTTTATGATATTTTGACTCTTATGATATGGATGAGCTATTCCCACACCATAAAGTTCTATTTCAACGCGAGAAAGACGTATCATCCCGACTGCCATGACATGGTTGACACTTTCCTATGTTGTGGGGGATATTTCATCGCGAGAGAAGAGGATGTCATTCTTGACGAGACGACGTGGTCGACACTTTCCCATGTCATGGTTACCACACATTGCATTTGTTTGCAATCTTTTGCACCACATTTTTGGAGTCGGCTGTCTTGATTTTATTTTTCGGCAAATTCAGAAGCAGCAGTTCCAGTTTCCAGTCTTTCAGCAATATTTGAAGCAACTTGTAGCAGCCCCATTCGATCTCGCCACAACTACCCAGGGGACTCTGTTCGTTTTTCTCCCTTTTTTATGTTCTTAATTCGTTTTAACATACAGTGAGGGCATTGTATGAAATAAGTGTGGGGTAGAAGGTCGGTAAAAGTAAATTAAAATTAAAAGAGAAAAATGATATAATAGTTAGGAAATTGCTAGATTTAAGAAATTTAAAAATTTTAAAACTTGAAATAATAGTTTAATTTAGAAAAATCTAGTGATAATTTAAATTTTTGCTAATATTGTATGAAATGATCCGATGAGAACACAAATGTTTAGTTGAGCCAATATACGTTATAGTGAATTTGTGGCCTCCCTTATTTTAGTGAAATCATGGAACAAAAACATAACCCCGCTTGGTTTGAGGGATGCAATATGTTTAGTAGCCTAAACCTGAAATGTATCCAGGAAAATTATTATCATTAACCGATAAAGTTTGAGGTTGAGCGCCTCTGCTTAAGCATGTAGGTTTTGAGTGAAAAAAAAGTGAGGTACATGTAAAAAAAAAGAAAGAGAGAATTACGAGAAAAAGTTTGAAGAATTTTGGAGCAAATAAAGTGAAGATCAAAAGATCAAAATTCCATGAAATTTCATAAAGTTGAAGATACTAGAAATCAAATCAACAAAGGTGGTGAATTCAAAGAAATCAGAAATCAAATGTCAAAGAATTGAAGAATTCCAAAAGAGCTCCATAGTGGTATCGAAAAGTTGTAATTCTAGATTATGTATGCTTAGGTTGCTGAATTAACAATACCTTGAGGTTAGGAGGTTTTCTGCGGATGGATTCGGAGGGTTGCATAAAATGAGCATTGTTCGGAAAAAGTGGGCAAGTGTTTATGAAGATTGTGAGTATTTGAAATATGGGGGGGGGGGGGGGTACTTTAGGAAAATTTTAAACACAAATGCATGTGTTGCGGTCTTGACATAATGGCTGAGTTTTAAATGGATTGTTTAGTGCGATATTGGGACTTGGCGACCCGGACAGGACTAGCTGCACAGATCCAGGAATTTTTGCAATACACGCACTCGAACACGAGTGGTGTGGATTTGTTCGTGTGTCAGGGATGGGCACGATTGTTCAGGATCCAGGAGCCTGTTTATTGTGAATTTTTGTTGGAGTTCTACGCTACAGTTTCCTATGATCCTAGGAAGGCACCCGATGACAGGACAACTTTTGCCTTCAAACTGGGGGGAGTGAGCCGGGAATGCAGTGTCATAGAGCTTGCGACTCGAGTGGGTATTTACACAGCGGATGAGACGAGGAGTGTCCACTTCCCGACATTCCTTGCTGATTGTCTTACGGAGCGGCCAGACGACTATAACAAGAACACTTTTTGGGCCGAGATTACGGGAGGAGTTTATACGCCATCTACTGCACGGGGAAGGATGATATGGTCTACTACCTACAGATTGCTGCACCGACTGATTTCCATGACTCTCACACATCACAAGAACAGTGAGAAAGTGCCTTCGACAGACTTGTATTTCCTATGGGCACTTGTTACTCCAGGGAGGCACCTGAACCTTCCAGTTGCTTTAGCTGCATATTTGGGACGGAGGGCCAGGGGACTTCGGGAGGATAGCCCGATATGCGGAGGGCATTTTATCACGCGGTTAGCCCGATCATATCAGTTGCTGACGCGTGAGATCACGCGATCGAAGGTGTTCCATGATATGAGGCCGATAAGCATTCAGTTGTTGGAGTCGATGCGTGTAATAGAGCGGGGTAGAGATGGTGTCTTGCGAGTACGAGCAGATGATGTGGCGGACGAGGAGGGTGCCGCCGAGCCACAGCCGAGACGGGTCCAACGGCGTAGACCTTCTCCTCGGGGAGCGCAGCAGGGACCTGAGTCGGAGATTGATATGCGCTACCTAGCTCAGGGCATTGACCATCTTAGTGAGTATGTTGCACATGTGGATAGGCAACAGCAATGGTATGGGGATGCATTGACCGCATTCTTTGCCCACCAGGGGTTTCAGTATTCGGTTCCCTACCCACCACCACTCTAGCCACGACATGATGGGGCCGTTACTTCGGGGACACAGCAGCATGATGTTTGAGATGATGAGTGATCCTTTTTATTTTTGTGTTTTTTGTTATTTTTAGTTCAGTTTAGTATTTTTGCTTGGTATGTAATTCAACTTTAATTTAGGATGTTTTACTTTTGATGCTCTTTGGTTGTTTAGATTTCTGCAGAATTTTCGCCCTTAGAAAGCTGGCAGTAAGTTCAGCAGCTAGGTCCGACTGTTGCTAGAGAGAGCCGTGTGAGAGTTCGAAGATTATAGTCAAGTCCCACAATTTGTCATAAGTGTGGGGTGCATATTGATTTCGTGAGCGGTTGTTTAGAAGATTGGCATTTTTTTACGATATTTTGACTCTTATGATATGGATGAGCTGTTCCCACACCATAAAGTTCTATTTCAACGCGAGGAAGACGTATCATCCCGGCTGCCATGACATGGTTGACACTTTCCTATGTTGTGGGGGATATTTCATCGCGAGAGAAGAGGATGTCATTCTTGATGAGACGACGTTGTCGGCACTTTCCCACGTCATGGTTACTACACATTGCATTTTTTTGCAATCTTTTGCACCACAGTTTTGGAGTCGGCCGTTTTGATTTTATTTTTCGGCAAAATTCAGAAGCAGCAGTTCCAGTTTCCAGTCTTTCAGCAATATTTCAAGCAACTTGTAGCAGCCCCATTCGATCACGCCACAACTACCCAGGGGAGTCTGTTCCTTTTTCTCCCTTTTTATGTTCTTAATTCGTTTTAACATACAATGAGGGCATTGTATGAAATAAGTGTGCGGTAGGAGGTCGGTAAAAGTAAATTAAAATTAAAAGAGAAAAATGAAATAATAGTTAGGAAATTGCTAGATTTAGGAAATTTAAAAATTTTACAACTTGAAATAATAGTTTAATTTAGAAAAATCTAGTGATAATTTAAATTTTTGCTAATATTGTATGAAATGATCCGATGAGAACTCAAACGTTTAGTTGAGCCAATATATGTTATAGTGTATTTGTGGCCTCCCTTATTTTAGTGCAATCATGGAACAAAAACATAACCCCGCTTGGTTTGAGGGATGCAATATGTTTAGTAGCCTAAACCTAAAATGTATCCAGGAAAATTATTATCATTAACCGATAAAGGTTAAGGTTGAGCGCCTCTGCTTAAGCATTTAGGTTTCGAGTGAAAAAAATGAGGTACATGTAAAAAAAAAAGAAAGAGAGAATTACGAGAATAAGTTTGAAGAATTTTGGATCAAATAAAGTGAAGATCAAAAGATCAAAATTCCAAGAAATTTCATAAAGTTGAAGATACCAGAAATCAAATCAACAAAGGTGGTGAATTCAAAGAAATCAAAGATCAAATGTCAAAGAATTGAACAATTCCAAAAGAGCTCCATAGTGGTATCGAAAAGTTGTAATTCTAGATTATGTATGCTTAGGTTGCTCAACTAAAAATACCTTGAGGTTAGGAGGTTTTCTGCGGATGGATTCGGAGGGTTGCATAAAATGAGCATTGTTCGGAAAAAGTGGGCAAGTGTTTATAAAGATTGTGAGTATTTGAAATATGGGGGGGGGGGGGGGGGGTATTTTAGGAAAATTTTAGACACAAATGCATGTGTTGCGGTCTTGACATAATGGCTGAGTTTTAAATTGAATGTTTAGTGCGATATTGGTAAAATAAAAGTAAATTTGCTTGGGGGCAAGCAAAGGCTAAGTGTGGGGTATTTTGATATGTGTATTTTTACATACATTTTTATGCACTTTATCTTAATATTTTGGCCTTATTTATTCTCTTTTAGAACTAAAAAGCACTCATAATGCTTTTTATTATGTTTTGCAGCTATTCGTTGTCGGCTATAAAGGTTATAAAAGTCGATTTTCAGCTAACCAGAAGGGGGAATTCGATTTCCAACTTAATTTAGTCGATATTAAACTTCTGTTAAGCCGTTTTGAGGGTCTAGAAGGCGGCCGGATGTAACGCCCGCAGATCCGGGCTAGTCAATTTAGAAGCAATAGGGGTCGAAAACGACTTTTCGACAAAAAGATTATTTAGAGTAAATAATTTTAACCAAGTTGTAAAATATGTCACAAGGTTTCCGTCCATATAAAGAACGCCGAAATCCGAGTTATAACGAAGAAGTTATGACCCGTCGAAGTTTCGGGTCGGAACCGACACGACACCGGGAAGCGTAAATAGTAAATTTATGATAGAGCGAGATTTAGCCTTAGCGCTCTAAACAAAAGTCGTAGAATATATTAAACTAAGAACATGGATAAAAAGAACGCCCAAATCTGACTTCGTATGAAGAAGTTATGATTTTTCGAATTTCGGATTAACGGTGTACAACCCGAAATTCAAATTTCAGATCGATTGATTTTTAGCCGACACAACCTAAAGGAGAATCGAAGATCTCGTTATTAGTAGTGTAACGATAAAAAGACAGACGAAAATGGACATCGGATAAAGAAGTTATGAGATTTTAATGGACCAATCCTGTCCCGGCCTATTAAAAATATAACTTTAAAAATAAAGTCAAAATTAGCCGACAGAGTCTAAACGAAAGTTGTAAAGTACGTCTCCACCTACGCGTGGATTTAAAGAACGTCAAAAACGGAGTTCGTATGAACGAGTTACAAATTATAATAACATATTTACGTATTAAAATAAAGTATAAATCATGTATACGTACACATATATATACATATGTATATATCATTAGAAAGGTATCGACGATGCGGTCATTATAAGACTAATGTTGAGTTCTTTTGACATTAGTTTAGTACAAATATCATTAAATCCATTTAAAATAGTATTATAGAGGGGTATTTAGTTGTTTATATAACTAAAAGGTCATTAAGTAATTATGGAGGGTAGTTTTTGAAAATTCAATTAGTATAAATAAGAGCCTTGGGCTCTCATATTTCTTGCACCATTCTCTTGATTCAAGATTCTTTCTCTCCTTATCCCCCGAGCATTTCGGTCCCTCGTGATTCGACTTCTCTTTCTGTAGTTTAGTATAGTAAGGTGAGCGCTGAAGCGCTGCAGGAATCTTTCTTAGAAAGATTCAGCGACGGAGTTCTGCCCCTGCAAAGCCCGACTCCTAGCTAAAACCCCCCTTGTAAGTAAGTTATGCTTACCTTATTTTAATATAGCTTATATTTAAAATTAGTATTGTTATTATGAACTTATAATAAATATTTGAGCTATTATTATAACTTATATAAGTGTCGTTATAATATTTTTTTTTTAACTACTCGCGGTACGGGGAATCTGGTTTAAAGGGCCGCATAGGGTTGTTGGATTTCAGAAGTGCTATATGCCAAAATGGTCCTGCCCTCCGGTGTTTTATGTCTGGCCTCTGTCTGTACATAGTGGTTGGAAAATATTGTTTAACGCTTATATAATAATAATAATAATACTAAGACTAATAGTTGGTCACGGTAAATATTAGACTAAAATTTAGCGATAATAATGCTAGGATTCGTCGAAGGAAAATAGAATCGTTAGAAGCAAGCGCTGCCCGATTTTGGAATCATCACTTTAACAAGTGAGTGCATAGTTACTTTCAGCTTACACATAGATATGAAGTATTTTATATAAATTACGTGTTATGTGTGCATATTATCTGAATACTTGCTATCTATGCTGGATGAATGTTTTATACATGTTTTCAATGATTTAAACTGTATATGTATTTTATATCTACAAAATGTGTTGGGTAAAACATGGGTAGATGTAATAGTTGCTGTGTGACAAGATAAAACGATGAGACGCCTCGCTATAGATGTTATTGATGATCCAGTCATCTAGCAGAGTATAGATGACGACCACAGACTATTCTAGACAGTCCAGTGGAACACTAGCAGGCTCACAACCTGTAGGTGTTTATTCGAACTGTGTGTTTATTTGAACTGTGTGCTCACCAGATGTACTCCATCCCCCAATGGTTGCCTTAAGGACATTTATTGCTGAGGAATCCCCTTAGCAGTAGTGTCCGTCCCGATGATAATCCTTAGGATAGGTCCCTTATGATAGATGCTTAGGGACGTAATGTGAGTATAACGGGAATGGGTAATCGGGTTTGTTTAATTTAATGAAGTTAATAAACTTATTTATTGTGGGTTGAAAACCCTATGTGCTCACCAGGCTCCCAAGCCTCACCCACTCAGTTTTATGTATTACAGGTAGTGGCGCTTGAGCATAGTTATGATGTTTGGACGAGGGATTACGGATATAGGCCTGTAGATATGAAATAATTTAGTAAGGCTTATATTGTACTGTTTATGCTTTTGATCTGTATGAACATGATATCCCAAGTCTTTTAATGAAATACATTTCTATGGAAATGCTTTTGATAAATCTTTATCATATTTTGTTTTGGGACAAATTCAGCAACACTTTTATTTAAAATGTTACTTGATTTTTAAACAAAGCATAAACAAACCGGTCTTTTCTGGCCATGATTTTGGGGATGTCACACCGGAAGGCCGTTAAGCTAACGAGAGCGGAGATCGGAAGGGTTGGAGAGCGGATACGTGTCGGTAATCATATGGGTTGCTAACGTGACCATGTTTAGCATTCCATTGTGTTACTATTCTGTATTTAGTTTCTGATTTGGGTGTAAAAACCTTTTACTTTGTGTTTATGTTTGAATGAAGCTTTGATTATTAGACCAATTGCTATATTGAATTGTTTGTTTATGTTTAATTTATCTTGCCAAGCTTGTTAAAAGATCCTTACGTATTAATGATAATTATTTGCTGCTAATTGTTAAGTGAATTGAGTTGTATGAACATCTGCTTGATTGCTTGTCTCTTATGATTTTGATGACCATCGAGATTATAAGTCTAGGAATAAAGAATGTGAAACTAGGATTAACTTGGGAATAAGTAAGTTAATGTGTGAGCCTTGTTTGATGACCATCAACAAGAGGTTAAATTGAATTAGTAATTCGATTAACTATATTTACAAGTCTTGCTTGATACGAACTGAACACTAGGAAGCATGTTAGTTTAATCAACTGATCACTGTTTAAATTGACTTGTTTGCTAAAGGATTAGTTATAGTGAACACGAATCTAATCATTTTAGGAATCGGTGAACATGAATAAATGAATTTGTGTATGCAATTGTCTATGTTTTTAAGGTGTAATTTATCTAAACCAAAGTACCTGAAGACCTTTGCTTTCCTGTTAGTTTATCGAGAGTTGTTAATTGCTAGTTTGAGATTTATTAAACCATTTTCTTTATTATTTTCGTGTGACCTGTAACCTATAATCAAATATATTAAATTAATACACCGTTCCCTGTGATCGACACCCGACTTACCTAAGCTATACTGTAATCTGACTAGGTACACTGCCTATAAGTGCATAGATAGTCTAAGTTTGTTAGGTTATAAATATTAAAATTAGTGGGTACTTTTGTGCACTCAGTGATTTTGGGATTTGTAGTCTGATAACTGTTTTTACATTATTATACTTTTGAATGATTGGTATTACTAAGTGTTGTTTTATGGTTGAATTAAAAAATAAATTTTATCTTACAATTTGTGGGATGTTACACCTCATTTGATCGTTTTAAATTCCGATGCTTTAGATTGGTTCATTGGTTCCTTAAATAATAATGGTTTTCTGTTGAACTTATATATATATATATATATATATATATATATATATATATATATATATATATATATATATATATATATATATATATATATATATATATATATATATATATATATATATATATATATAAGGGAGGGTTCAATTGAGAAAAATAAAAGGTTCACAATGAGGGAATGAATCTGTGCCACTCATTTCGAATCTGCCTTTTAAGCACTCCAGCGTACGGGGCCGACGAAATAGATCATATTTATATATGAATACATATATTCATATACAAATAAATATAGCGGAATTGATTATTCATATATGAATATGATGGCAGTGGGTGGTGGTGGAGGTGACGATGGTTGGTAGTTGGTTGTGGAGGTAGTGGTGGTGGCAGCGACGGTAGTGGTTGGTGGCGGAGGGGAGATGGTGTATTCGTATATTAATACACTTATATTTATATACATATATGAATACTACTCATCCTCCGTCAGCCCGGTACGCCGAAGCGTTTTGCGGCAAGAATAAATGATATGTTAAGAATGATTCCATCATTTTCAACATTTTCTATTTTGTTGTGGCACTTATTTCCATTTGTAAACATTTTATATTTCAAGGAACGTAAGTTACTTTTTGACAAATTCTTACTTTAAGTGCTTATTTAACATTGAGAAATGTCCTATTAAAATTCTATTGCTTTTTCAGATTAAATATAAAAGTATGTTGATTAATTTTGTTAAAAATAATGTTTTGTTATGAACATTCTGTTTAGAGAGTCTCATATAGTTTGGTTTTATGAATTGTTTCCCTCTCAGCAGACAACGAATATTTTACGGACGACAGACGACAAATGAGGGGGGGGGGGGGGGGAGGGGTCATCTTAGTGAAAATGGTTGAGAAATTGTTACTTTTCTTGATGATTAGTGTAACTGAGGTCTTTGAATATTTGAATGATTTATGTTTGGCTAAATTTCTTCTTTTTCTTTTTAAAAAATTTAAAAGATAAACATTTTTAATATAATTTATGATTAAAATGTAATATTTTTTCTTATCGAAATTTATTGTTTTAGATAAATCTATTTATTTGTTTTTTATCGATATAAAATGATAAGTGGCTTACAATTTTATGAAAATGACATAAAGCTTGACGTAAAACTTAAGTTGAATTTTAGAAAAATTATTAGACAAACATTTTAGTCAATTTTACAATATTTTCACTACTATTTCAATAAATAACTTTCAAATTATAATTTTATAACATTTTCACTACTATTTCAACAAATATCTTTCACATTATAATCTTATCACTAACAAAAATTTAATCATCACACATTGAACAAATACAAATGTTGGTTCATAAATTGTTTTAGAAAATTTTTGAAGTGATCAAAGTAATTGCAAAATACATATAATCTAAATATTAAATACAAAATACATATAATATATAAAGAATAAATACAAAATACATAAAATCCAAAAATTAAGCTCTATAAGCCTTGAAGATCATTAGGCTTGTATAATGCTAATTGTTTTAAACCTACAATAGAAAAATGTGTAGAATAATATTTTATTTTATATACAAAAAAAAAACAAAATAAGTAAAATTAAAAGAACAAAAAAACAAAAAAGAGATGCAAACAAAAAAAAAGTAACTAAACAGAATGGATAGTTCATTTCCACAAAGCAATGCATATTCTAAGTTGTGAAAATGCTAAAATCCATGTCATTAGGTATGATGGTGCAGATAAACTATAACTCAACTTATATTGATTAAAAACTAGTCATCCTTTTACTTCAACAACCGTCAACCATCCGTCTCAAACAAAGAAAATGCAAATGAACCTTCATTTCCACATCTACAAATGAAAGAGTACCATCTTTGACTTGACATACTAATTTGTTATTGAACTAATGCCTCTTTAGGTTTTCTTAATGTTAACCCTTCACCCAGGCTTCTGGTTCTGTGTGATTTTGTTTCCTCTTGTTTGTCTGCAAATGACATAGCAATTATCATGATTTAGTAAGTACCAATCACTATATTACATTAGTGTGACATCCTAAGTTCGGAAGCAAGAAGTTGGAGGGTGCTAAGTGTAAATTAAGGAAGCTACTCGACGAGTAAGTATGCTACTCGTCAAGTTGGAGCGGGATTGATCGCAGGTTTAAGTGGCCAACTCGCCGAGTCAGTGGTGGACTCGACGAGTTGGTGCTGAAGAGAGAAAACCCTAATCTCAAGGGTTGCACCTTATTTAAAGGACTTTATGTCCTTACCCCAGCCTCGTAATCCCCCTGAGAGTTTTAGAAAACCCTAATTTCGTGTGAGGCTTCATTGTTGAGGAAATTGGGACTTGGAAGAGGAAATTGTTGGAAGGAGCTTGAGAAATTGGAAGCTAGCATCAAGGGATTTGTATAGATCTGGGATCTACATCAGATTTGGGCACATCTTTGAGGTAAGGAGCCCTTATCTTAAGCTATTTCCTTTGTGGTTCATCCTTGGTGGTTGTTTTGGGAGTTCTTTAACTTGTTTTGAGACCTATCTCGGATTTGGAGTTAGATCTGGGGTTGCTACTCCAGATCTAGACTCATGATGACCTAGAATGTCATAAAGCTTCAGTCTTTGAGTTGTTGGTGAAGCCCACTTGTCTAAAACCCAAGCCCTAGTATGTTTTGGGCTTATATCTCCTTGGTTTCATGTAAAGCATGCAACTTTATGTGAAGTTTAGATTGTAGAAGGGTGGATCTATGGATTGGAGCCCCTGCATGGCTCGACAAGCTTCTGAATGGATTGAGAACTGGAGAGACTCGATGAGTCACATGGGTGTACTTGACGAGTTGTATGAACATGTGCATGGACTCGACGGGTTGGAAGAACAACTCGGCGAGTCTGTTGAAGATTGCCTTAGACTCGACGAGTCTGTTCTTGGATTCGGCGAGTCTGGTCGCAGACCCCAACCTCTTTTTGTCAAAGCCTTGGATTAAGTGATTCGGTTGGCGACTCAGTGAGTCGGATAGGATGGGACTCAGAGATCGTTGGACTCGACGAGTCTTGGGGCGACTCGGCGAGTTGAGTCGTATTATGGGAGTTTCAGAGTATAGGAACTCGACGAGTCGTCGGGGTGACTCGGCGAGTAGAATCAACCAGGAAGGTTGAATTTGACTAAGGACTTTGACTTTGACCAAGAGTTGACCAGTTTGACTTCCAAGGGTATTTTCGTAATTTTGGGTATTTATGGAATTGGTTGTTTTGTAGTGTTCTATGGTGAAGATCGTGTCGGTGGTCAGAGCAACTTGGTCTTATGTTGGGTCAATATTATGGTTTATACTTTGCTTTTCTAGGAAATTGTATTTTTATGTAATATCTTATGTGTTTACGGTCTAGTTTACGGCCAGGGAGGTGTTTATGACCCATGTTTACCCGACCCATATTCTCATGTATATATATAGGGGTGAGGGGTGTGAGGAAAAGGATTGATGAACCCTAGAGAGTTTACGGCCAGAGAGACAGAAGAACTATTGTGTGTTAGTGTGTGTGTGAATCTCTTGTATCCGGATCATCATTCTATTCATTAATACATTGAGATTCATCATCTTCTTCTTCTCCTTCTCTTCTATTTGATCTGACATCATCCGTTTAATTGGGATTCCGCACCATCAAACGGATCTGATTGATACACAAGCAAATTAGGGACTTACAATTGGTATCAGAGCCTGGTTGTAGCAGTCAAAAGGTTTATTGTTTCGTCTGGAATCTGAATAATTGGTGTTTCTGGTCCAAACTTACGGCCGTAAACTCCGAGTTCACGGCCGCAAACCAATCAAGTTCTTCAACCGTGAATCTTAGTTCCTTGGCCGTGAACCGATTTTTGGTGCAAGTTTGCTAATTTGAAGACCGTATTCTAAATCGTGTTGAACCCTGGACCGTGAATTAAATTATTCTCGTGAATTTTTGTTAACAATTGAATTGAAAAATATTAATCAAAAAATTGAAGTTTACGGCCGCAAAATCCTAGTTTACGGCCGCAAACTCCTTCCGACAGTAGACGATATTTTCCGACAGTAAAATATATTTTCTGGCAGTAAACTATATTCAGCAGAAAATCTTGTTTTCAGCAGTTAATTTTATTTTATTTTTGAATGTTAATTAATTTTAATTAATTCTCAAAAATGGAATCTTAAAATCAAGTCCATTTAAATCAAAGAACCGTATTCTCCTCTCAACCGGAAATTTGAAGTTTACGGCCGCAAACTCCGAGTTTACGGCCGCAAACCCCTTTTTGGCAGTGAACTCTTTATATGGCACTAAATCGGATTTTAACTAAATCAGTTTATAATTTAATCTTTTTTTTTTACTTTTGACCTTAAATTTTGACTTTGACTTCCAAGTTTGACATTTGATTTTAAATTTTGACTTTTTCGTTTAACTTTTAAATTTTCAAATTTAGTTTTTCGGTTTGACCTTTAAGTTTGTCTTTTCAAGTTTGACTTTTGAGTTTAGCTTTTTAAATTTGACTTTTAAGGTTGACTTTTGAGGTTTATAATCAAAGGGTTTGACTTTTAAGTTTGATTTTGGGTCTTAGTTGTGCTTTTTAATTGATTTTAAGGTCTACGAGGGAGTTGAAACATGAAAGAGAGTCGTCAGGATATGTTAAGACAAAATTTTAATTTTTTCAATTTTATCCCTGGAGAAACCCTTGAAACTCAGTTGCAGCGATTTAATACACTCACTACTGAGATGAATATAGCCGGGATCTTCTTGACTAAGTCCGAGATCAACAAAAAGCTGCTCAATTCACTTCCAAAATCGTGGGATATGAACGTGGCTATCATCAAGAAGACAAAAGATCTCAATCATCTTAGTCTTGCTGATGTAATTCACGAACTTGATGCTTTGAAGTGTAGAGAAACAATGAGTTATGAAAACATTCCGGTCACTGAAGTTACATGTACTCCAGCTTGTGAAGCCACGATTAAATTTCTTCGGGAATAAATTGATTTATCTAAAAAAGAAGTTGAGGACCTAAGATATGAAGGATATCAACTCAGGAAACGAAAGAAACCCCTAAAGGCTGAGTTAGAAGAAAAAACCAAGGACTTTAGGAAACTTCAGGAAGAGTACAGCAACAAGTGTGAAAATTATGATTATGTTAAGAGACAACTTGCTGCTCTAACTGAAGAACTTGACGCTTTAAAAATTAAGTGTGGAAAAACTGATGTCAGTTTCAAAAATTATACGGCGTCAAGTCAGACAGTCGAGTCCTTATATGAAACCCAATTAAAATTCAAAGAAAATCAAAACAAGGGTCTAGGGTATGATAGTGTTCCTCCACCTTTCAATCATAACTACATATCCATCCTTATGACACATGACGAAATTGACAGGGAGGCACATCTTCGATATGGCAAAACAGCTGGATTTGTGTTAGGAGGAGTTATTAATGTTGAAGATACTAATGTTGCTACTTCTTGTGCAGGCAAAGTAACAGAGAATGAGAACAAGGAGAGTTCTTCTGAACAAACCAACATCTCCTTGAACTCTGAATCTGTTGCTTCGAACTCAACTACTTCTGATCAACCTGCCGTTGAGAAATACAAGCCACCAATTCCAGTGAAACAAAGTGCCTGTTGCAAGTGTGCGTTTGGGAAAGGCAAGAGATGAGGCAAGGATACGCCACCAGGGGCAGGAAGAAACAACTTCACAGTGAAGAAAAAGACATGTTTTCACTGTGGAACGCCTGGACACATTGCCAGAAATTTTCCTAATCGCACATACATTCCCTATTACGCACAAGGATGGCAGAATGCGTCAAGAGGGAGACACTCCAAAAGATACCCCTCGAGATCACGAGCAGACATTGACGACTGGAATGCCAAGAAGGCCAAGAATTCAACTCCTAAGGCCAAGCATCCAACCCACAAGGCAAAGAATCTGAATCCCAAGGGGAAGAAGGGAATTCCGGCCAAGAAACCCAATCCAGGAGATGCTCCTGTGAAGCCAAGACCGGTTAGCTCAAAGTTATCTCGGCAGCCAGCTTAGAGTTCCAAAGCTAGTGCCGAGGAACCCATTGGATCGAACAAGAAATGGGTTAAACCCGAATATAGATGGGTACCAAAGGTGAAAACTCCAAAATCTCCTAATGCTTCTAATGTTTCTACATCTTCTGTTTGTGATAAGCAGGATATGTCATGGGAGAGAGTATCGTGCGTTGATGACAAAGGTCGACCCAGTTTCAAAATGGACTGGGTTCCAAAGACCAACTGATTCTGCTCTGTGTCGGAACAGCTATGGAGGAATATCATCACACTTTGGTTTGTTGGTAGTAGCTGTTCTTGGCATACGATTGGAGACATCTCTCATCTGTACAACACTCAGAACATTATTTGAGAGTATGTGTCCTTTGCGGGAAAGGAAGAAAGGAAGAGATCACAAATGAGGTTAGTGCTTAATGATATGAAGAATTTTCGGATCTGTTCTGAGATTATGCTTGCTTTTCTCAGACCTTCTAAATGTAGATTCAATCGGTGAATTACGGTTTGAGTTTTCTTCTCTATACTCCTGAGTTTTTCTTAAGCTGATTCACTTTAAAGACTAATTTTTGTTTTAGGATAGTTTAAATTTGCGCATTTATTTTTATTTCTCTCCTATGCACAAATTTAGGGGGAGAAATAAAAACAAAACAAAAATTAAAAAATTAAAAAAAAATCCAAAAACATTACAAAATTAGAAAATCCAAAAAATATGGTGTAAATGAAATGTGCTTGTAAGAGATGTTTTGGGAAATGAAATTAGCAAGTGATAACGGGCAATCTGAATCGGCGTAACGTACCTAAGTTGAATTGTCTACGATATGTGCTCAATGTGCTGGTAGGCACGAATGATTTTAAATGGACTTAACTAGGGAGAGTTGAACCTAATGAATTTAAGGACTTGACAAACTTTGACCTAGTTAGAACCGTTTAACCTGATTTCACGACGCTCGGATAGGTTGAGCAGGGAGATATACATGGGAATCTACCGGTCACATTAAATAACCCATATCTAGAACTGTGGATTGACTTTTCCTCGATTTGCGGATTCTGTCCTTAATTTCGGTTGGATGGGGCGACTGGTAAATTCCGATAAATTAGGTCCGTAGAACATCATTTTCTTTTTTTCCGTCTGTTAGCCATATGTTGTCTCCTTTGCGTGACTTCCAATCCGACCTGGTACACAACATATGCAACTCTATTTCTCTGCAGGCTATATATATATATATATATATATATATATATATATATATATGAAATTCCTCTCATCTATTAGCCATATGCTGTCTCCTTTGCGTGACTTCCAATCCGACCTGGTACACAGCATATGCAACCTTCTACTTCTCAACCCCTCTGAAATAATAAGTAATAGAATTCTGAATCTATCTTCTCTCTTATTGGTTGTCTACTCACCCAATGTAAGGAGTACTCTGGAAGTTCTTGATGGCTGGGGCATATCAGGAAGCGGGAAACACGTTCTAGTACACTTAAAATTGAACACATACAGATTGTCTGTAGATCTCGCTGCTCGATTTAGGTGGACAACAATATCCCTGGTTGTAGTCAGTTAAATGGTCATAAGAAAAATTTATTTAAGAATTAGGGCCAATCATGATAATAAAGTTACAATTACATATACATGTATCATGTCATTGGTAAATTGTCCAAATCTTGTCACAAATTTTTCGTGTTTAAGTGGATCACAATACCGGCGATTGATCAGACGAAGATGTGAAGATAAGGGTACCGACAAGTGGAATAAGGTTGTCCAACAACTTTGATCCCAAATCACTTTTAAAGTTAGCTATTATTTTTGTTTTTGTTAAATTTGTTCATAGTTTCTTCTAATTTAAATATTAGGGGAGAATTAAAAATTAAAAAAAAACAAACAAAAATCAAAAAATTAAAAATCCAAAAATAGTGTTATTTCTGTTTTATTTCTTTTTCAGAAAATATGAAAAATCCAAAAATATTTTTGTTTTTGTTTTGTGTGCTAAGTTTTCTTTTAGTTTTGTTTTGTCTTGAAAAGTGATTTCAGGTGAAGATGAAACTCATGGAGTTTGTGTTGAAGATTTCTGAGCCAAAGGCTTCGTCCGTGAGCATCGAAGAATTCTCATTCGAAGGAGAAAGAAATGAAGATTATTCTTTTGACATTCAATCTTTCAACCCCAGAAGTAAGGTGAAGCTAAAATTGAAGAATATGTGACGGATTGCATTGAAGGCTCCTCAATCAGTCTACTGCTATCTTAAACCTGCTGAAGTGATCTAGAAGTTTAGTTCTCTTTGATGTTCTCTTTGAAGATTCTCAAGCTGAAAGCGCTATATTTCAAGAATCAGTACATCAAGCCTCCTCACCCGACATGCATTCAAGGCCAAATTCTGAAGAAAAGCCCAACCGCTCAAGATGAAGTCATTCATTGAAGATTCATCATGTTCATCTTGAAGTCGTGAAGAATTTGAAGATTAACGCTGAAGCCAAAGCTCCCCATGAAGATTATCAAGAAAGCCAACTACTTTTTATGGGGAGCTTGTTGGGTCATTTAAGAAAAGAAAAGAAAGCTATAAACCAAGGGGGAGATTGTTGGGTCAATATTATGGTTTATACTTTGCTTTTCTAGGAAATTGTATTTTTATGTAATATCTTATGTGTTTACGGTCAAGTTTATGGCCAGGGAGGTGGTTATGACCGTAAAAAGGTTTACGGCCGTAAACCCTGTTTACCGCCCATGTTTACTCGGCCCATATTCTCATGTATATATATATATATATATATATATATATATATATATATATATATATATATATATATATAGGGGTGAGGGGTGTGAGGAAAAGGATTGATGAACCCTAGAGAGTTTAGGGCCAGAGAGACAGAAGAACTATTGTGTGTTACTGTGTGTGTGAATCTCTTGTATTCGGATCATCATTCTATTCATTAATACATTGAGATTCATCATCTTCTTCTTCTCCTTTTCTTCTATTTGATCTTACATCATCCGTTTGATTGGGATTTCGCACCATCAAACAGATCTGATTGATACACAGACAAATTAGGGACTTACATCTTATCTTTCCAATTGGCAATTACAGGTGAGTTCTCCTCACTATATCGATAGGGTCTACGGCACCAAGGCCGACCCTTTATTGGATGGAAATCCGGGTATTGTTTTGTTATGTTATTGCTTTGCTAGATATGCATCCTGGTATTTAGGTTGGTGTTATGTTACTGACCTGGTTAAGGTCGGTACCCGGTATATAGGGTAATGTTATGCCAGTGACTGGTTAGGTCGGAATCTTAGTTATGATGTTGCAATGTTATTGATATGCTAGATACATCCTGGTTTAGGATGGTTGCTATGTTACTGATATGCTGGATTTCATCCTGGTTTAGGATGGTTGCTATGTTATTGATATGCTAGATACATCCTGGTTTAGGGTGGTTGTTATGTTACTGATATGCTAGATACATGCTGGTTTAGGATGGTTGCTATGTTACTTATATGCTATGTGATCTGTTAGACTGTTTGTCTGGTTAAGGATTGTTATGCGATTAATTGTTTATTGTGCATATGATTGTTTGACGGGGGTTGGGTTGAGGTGGGTCCTGCTTTGTGCTGGAGGCCAACATACCCAGGGCGAACTGGATATTCCGAAGACCCAGCGAGTGGTCCGGATAGGCTGAAGGCCTCAAGAGGGTGGACCAGACGTGCCGAGGCTCGGAGAGTGGACCAGGCCGACTGAAGGTCCGGTGTGGGCGGACCAGTCAAACTGTAGACTCGGAGAGTGGACCAGGTGGATTGAAGTCCCAGTGTGGGCGGACCAATCACACTGTAGACCCGATGTGTATGGCTATTCTATTTGCGATATGTTATTAGTATGTTTGCGTGTGGTTGGTATTTTGGCGTTAACTCACTAAGCTTTCGAGCTTATAGTTCTGTGTTTTGTTTTAGGTATTCCAGGAGAACGTGGCAAGGCGAAGGTGTGATCGTACCGCTCCTCATGTTTTATGATTTATGTGATGTCGTTCTGGGGAATACTCCGATGTTTAAACTATTTTGAAAACAAATGTATGAACTTAATGGTTTTTGAATGAATTAAAATGTTTTAATTTGGCTCGAATTTTATGGGTGTTACAATTAGGTTTACCTCAAAATTAAATTTGAAGATATCAACTAGTCTGAAGATAAAAAAGAATAATATGAAATCGAAAGTGTGAGTTGTTTGGTTTGAGGGTGGGGTGGGGTACTAACCTTGATTTAGAGGGATTATAGAACACCTATTGTGTAAACACCAATGTCAACAAATGTAGATTGTTGATGGCCTGATCATCGTAATACACATCATAAAAGAAAAGGAGAAGAAATAATAAAACTAATCATATCTTTTGTTGGGTGACAACCAAACAAGTTAAGAATTTAAGACAAATATCGAAAAACAAACTTCGGTGAACTCACAAAAACTTATGAAAAACGTAATCAAAAGAACACGATTTTTAACGTGTTTTGGTCAAGGTGACCTATGTCCATGGGCGAACGAGAGAGAGGATTTTATTAACTTTCTAGAACTATTACAAGCACTCAAAATTGTATCTCACTTTGAGCTCTCACATAAATCTAGCAATTTACAATGATGGGGGTATAGGCCTTTTTATACTTGAGGGATCAAACCTAAAACCCTAATAGGCCAAGCCCATTGGCCCATAGGCCCATGAATCGTGAAAACCAATAATATTCAACCATGCATGATCTTTTTAAAACATTCTTCCATTGTGAGCATCATAGAGGACTTCATAGCATACTTGGCTCATCATGGACCAAGATGGTCCATCTTGCACCATGATGTCGCAACAAGTGTATGGATGGGGCACCAGGCTTCAAGTGTGGCATAAGAACATGAAGATTGGAGCAATAACATCTCCTTGGCGTAACAGGAACATAAATTACACAACAAGACCATGCATGGCGCAAGAGCATACTCCATGGATCAACAAGAGTACCTCATGGCGCAAGAGGATTCCTCATGGTACAAGAGGGAGCATAATGGCGCAAGGAGGAATGCCCTTCGTGCAACAGCATCCTTCTTGGCCCATCCCTTCAACATATGGCACAAAAAAGTTCCCTTGTTAGTGCATATCACTCCCAAGTGCTCTAAACCTTTTCCAGGTGCTCCAAACCCCCTTCTGTATGATCCGTTCCTTTTGCACTTGATCTGTTCCTTTGTCAGAGGATCCATTCCTTTATCAGATGACCCGTCTCTTTGTCACATGCTCCATGAACCTCAAGTGCTCCATTTTGATCTAAGTGCTCCTTGTGTGACAAGACTTCATACCCCAACAATCTCCCACTTGAAGGCTTGAACAACCTCATCCACGATTCAAATTTCTCCATTCCTCAAAGCACTCCCTCTCTCTCTCTCTATCTATCTATCTCTCTCTCTCTCTCTCTCTGTTAAGCCCTTCTCTTTAAAATTCTGAAAGACCAGTTGTAGCAGTTGGTTCTTGGTACGTATTCTTTTGTTAAATACTTTCATTTTGTCCTTGGATTCGGCGAGTTGAAGGTCCAACTCGCTGAGTAAAAGCGAGAAGGGACACGAGACTTAAGCGATGGACTCGGCGAATCGGGTCCTGGACTCGGCGAGTAGACCCTGTTTGGACAAAAACCCTAATCCGAGGGTTTGCACCCTATTTAAACACTTTAACTCGGCCTCCTTCGTCCCATTTGCTCCCAGAAGACCCCCATAGCAAACCATGGCCGTTATTGAAGCAATTTAAGGCATTTGGAGTGACTTTGGTGCTTTTGTGATCCAAGGAGGGAAGGAAAAGCTTGAAGGAACAAGAGGAGGCTAAAAGGATCCAAGTTCGTGCACCATTTGCAGCTCATTGAAGGTAAAAAGTCTGTACCTTGCTCTTCCATTTGCTAGATCCCATTTTGTGAAGTTTTAGGGCTTTTCTAAGCCATTTTGGTCACCAACCATGATTGCAAGCATGGTTTGGAGTTGATGTTTCGCATCTAGGTCCTTAGAGGGGTTACAAGGTAGAAAGGAGTGGCTCTTGCACTCAAAGAAGGCCCCATGCTTTGAGAGGGCTTGTTTAAGGACCTTTTAAGCTCAAAGTCCCATGGAAGCACGTAAAGGTTGTAACTTTACATGCTAGATCGATTGTAGAAGCATAGATCTATCTTTTAATCAAAGGTTGTACGTCAGAAATCGAAGATTCAGTGAGTGGATTTGACCAACTCGACGAGTCCGTTCTTGGACTCGACGAGTCCAAGGTTCTGTCCCATATCAGTTGAGGGCCATAAGGACACAGTTGAGTGTGGAAAGGTTTTAAAGGGGTCCTAGGGAGTGACCCAACGTTCTGGACTAAGCCATTGTTTTGGAAATTCATGGGACTCGGCGAGTGCATGAACAGACTCGGCGAGTCCAAGGTAATCTTCATAAGGATGAAGATGAACTCGACGAGTTGTTCAAACAACTCGACGAGTTGTTCATACAACTCGGCGAGTCAAGGACAGGACCTATGTATCAGTTGAAGATGAACTCGACGAGTTGTTCATACAACTCGGCGAGTCGGATGAGGATTCAGTCGATCTTCATTTAGAAGGAAAACTCGTCGAGTCATCGCCTAACTCGACGAGTAGAGACAGGTATGAGGACAAATGGAAGGATAGGGACTCAGCGAGTTGGCGAGCCAACTCGGCGAGTCAGGTCAACTGGAAGTTGACTTTGACTTTGACTTTGTCAGGGGTAAAATGGTAATTTTACCCTAAGAATAGTGAGCAGTGTATGACTAAGTGTTTTGTGGGAATTACAGCCAAAGGATTTCTAGAGACGCAATGGTAGCAGTCAGAGGATTCCCGCGTAGATCAGCAGCTACTACGAGGTGAGTTACCTTCCAGTAGCGGTCGGTCTACGGCCACAATGCCGGCCCACCAGTAGGAGTCGTATGATAGATGATTGTCTTTGTGATATCATCTAGGTTTGCTACTACCTGATATGTTATATGCTGGCATGATATGTTATATGTGATAGTAGTAGAGTTCGGTTGTTAGGACCGAAGGGTAGGTCAGACACCCCAAATATTTTTGACAATATGTGATGCTATGTTTATATGTTGACATGATATGTTATATGTGATAGTGGTAGTAGGAGGGGAATAGTCCCCAAGTTCGGTTGTTAGGACCGAAGGGTAGTTTGGACACCCCATATATGTCTGATAATATGTTTATGTTATGATCTATGTGATATTAGCAGTAGGGGGTGGACTAGTCCCCGAGGGTCGGTTGTTAGGACCGACGGGCAGGTCAACACCCCATAATGGCTTGACACAGGTAGGACGGCACCCCATAATGGCCGTATGGGTAGGAAAGCACCCTGAATGGCCGCATGGGTAGGTCGGCACCCCAGAATGGTCGTACCGGGTAGGTCGGTCACCCCATAATTGCATGGCAGTATGTATGCTATGTGATTGTATGGTATGTGGTACGATAGGGGAACTCACTAAGCTTCGTGCTTATAGTTTACATTTTTGGTTTCAGGTACCTATTTAGCGAAGGGGAAGGAGTTGGCGCGGTAGCGGCACATCATACATACACTCTTTGTTTTCCGCACTATGAGTTGTTTTGGGATTTGTACTCTGACATTATTATGTTTTATGATTCGGTTTTCAGATACGAGACATGTTTTTATTAAATGATATGAACGAATGATATTTCGCTATAAATGTTTTTCAAATCACTTAATCAAAAATGAAATTTTTGGACGTGAAAATTTGGTCGTTACAAGTTGGTATCAGAGCCCTGGTTTGAGGGATTCGGACACACCTTCGGGGGCGTCTGGACTCAAACTGAGGGATTAAAAGATTTTTACAAGGAAAATGACTTTCTAAAAGCTAAGATAAAAGTGTTTTAGAGAAGGAACAAGTGTGTGATGTGCGCAACCGGCCGAGCTCAAGTAAGTATTCCCCACAGCACCCATACCAGCTATCTTATGTTTATCAGTTTCAGAAGAACAACATGCTAGAATAGGACTAAGGATCTAGGAATGATGCCTTATGTGCTTTCTTTATGTGCTTCAGCTTATGAGAATTGCATGCTAGTATTGAGTAGACAGTAGTAGGATAGCCTGTTTAGGTTATGCCTGGTAGTATGAGCTTAGCATTATATGCTAGTTCAACTTCTCATTATGAGGACAAATTTGCTTGAGTAGTTTTCCTACATCCGAATGCCGCTTTCTTTTTGCTTTGTGGGACTCTGAGTGATGGGAGTTAGTCATTAGGTGAATACGTCACGTCACATGTGATCAGGGTTGAATAATCTCAGAGTTCTGGATTTGGCCCTATTGCGCAGCTCTTGGTTGACTCTAACCGTTGTAGGAACGAGTCTGTTACTCAAAGGATTATCTGAGCCTCATCACATGTGATGGTATTCAGGTAATAGCTAATTGACATTACAAGGAGGCCTTCAGCAGCTGAGGACCGGTTTGGGTGGAGTTAGAGATTTTCCCTAGGGTAAGCCTAGGATGGGAATAGTAGAGGATCAGCAATGGTGAAAGGGATCTGGTGGAGTCAAAGCTGTCCTTGAGGATGGTACGGATATATGTGGAAGGTAGTATGGGCCCGAACTACTAAAAGCAGAGGATCCGTACCCGAATTAAGGAGGGCTGAGGCAAGACCAGTGAACTTGTAGTAGATGTAACCCCTTTAGAGGTATCAGTATCACTAATGGTTGCCTGTATGTATTGCAGAATGGTGGTACTACGTCCGAGTCCAGCAGTTGGCAGTTCAGGAGAGGGATCGGGTCCAGGATTAGGTTCCGAGCCAGTAGATGAGAGGCTACGCAAGTTCATCGCGTCAGAGATCACCAGAGGCATCCTTGAGTCGACCCCCATCATTTTTGGGTCGATCAAGGAAGGGATAGTTGAGCTGATGGAGGACTGCCTCAGGGTGTTCAGGAGTGACATGGCATCTAGCCAGTCAGGATCTGACACACTGTCCTTTAAGGACTTCAGGGGCAGTGGTGCACCAGATTTTCACGGGGCGAAGGACCCCATTGCTGCCAGACGATAGATTGTAGAAATTGAGTCCTCACAGCTGACCAGCTTCTGCCCCGAGGGGTCAAAGGTACAATTTGCAGCAGGGTGTTTGAGGGACCGGGCTAGGGATTGTCGGGATTCGGTTGGTGACTCTCTCGGAGCCTCGACTGTTGAGGCTATGACATGGTCTGATTTCGTGACCCGGTTCCGAGCAGAGTTTGCGCCAGCTGTAGAGCTTCAACATCTGGCCAAGGAGTTTTTGGACATGAGATAGACGACGGAGACTATGGCGGAGATCACCGCCAAGTTCCGAGAGAGGGCATTGATTGTGCCCCAGTATGCGGGAGATGAGGATATGAGGAGGACCTGCTACCACGACATGCTACGGGCCGACATTCGGGAGCATGTTAGTTTTTCAGCATGCCCTACCCTGGATTCCATGATTGCCAGGGCAAGGGAGAGGAAGATCGATCTGGAGCATGTCCGAAAGAGGACGGTTGAGGAGGGTCAGACGACTGGGGCTTTGGGGAAGAAGCCCAAGGGATCAGATGGTAGGCCGAAAGGCCAATCGGGACCGGGCCGCTGCAGGAAATGCAGCAGGCCACATGAGGGGGTGTGTAGACTGAGATCGTCGGGCTGCTACACGTGCGACAAGATGGGGCATTTTAGCAGGGATTGTACTGCCCTGCACCGGTTATTCAGACGTCTGAGTTGCTGTGTTTCCACTGCAACCAGAGGGGCCACAAGAAGGCCAACTGCCCCCAGTTGATAGCAGCATCAGCGCCAGTGAAGGCGCCAGCTCCAGCTACCCTGCGGATCACTGATGGCCGACAGGGCAAGGTAAAGGCTCCAGTGTTGAGGAGCCGGGCATTCCAGTTGACTACCGAGGAGGCACATGCTGCACCCGATGTGGTGACGGGTATGATTTCTTATCATTATGCTTTATGATGCGCTGCTATGATTTTGATATGCTATGTATGTGCTCTGTTTAGGATCGTTCCATGTGAACGGTATCCCAGTTCAGGTACTATTTGATTCAGGGGCTAACCGATCATTTGTCTCTCTTGCGCTTAGCAAGAAGTTTCCTGGGTCTTCGGGCATGTTGGATTTCCCTTTAGAGGTAGAGATTGCTGATGACCGATCGGTGCGAGCATCGACGGTTTTCCGAGACTGTGTGCTAGGATTATTCGAGGAGCGTTATCTGGTGGACCTGGTTCCTATTCCGTTGAGAGGGAACAAGGTGATCATAGGCATGGATTGGTTGAGACCCAATGGAGCAGTGATAGATTGCGCACAACAGCTGGTTCGGATCAGGACCCCAAGTGGGGGAGAGTTGGTAGTTCAGGGCGAGAGGCCACAACAAGGACCAGTAGTATATTCAGCAACGAGAGCTAGGCGTTACCTTCAACAGGGTTGCACAGGATATGTCGCTTATGTTATGGATACCCGGGAGGCGGGAAAGGCGACAGTGGGCGATGTGCCCATAGTGCAAGAGTTTACAGATGTATTCCCCGAGGAGTTGTCAGGGATACCTCCACAGAGGCAAGTGGAGTTCAGGATCGACCTACTCCCTCGTGCGGCTCTGATAGCATGGGCACTGTACCGGTTAGCTCCTTCTGAGATGCAGGAGTTGTCTATACAGCTGCAGGAGCTGTTAGACAAGGGATTCATTAGACCGAGTAGCTCCAATTCTGTTTGTGAGAAAAAAGGATGGGTCGCACCGGATGTGTATAGATTACCGGGACCTGAACAAGATAACGGTGAAGAACCGTTACCCACTCCCGAGGATTGATGACCTCTTTGACCAGCTACAGGGAGCATCTTGGCTCTCCAAGATTGATCTGCGTTCAGGATATCATCAGATGAGGGTCAGAGAGGAGGATGTGCAGAAGACTGTGTTTCGGACGCGCTATGGCCACTACGAGTTTGTAGTGATGCCCTTCGGGCTCACCAATGCTCCTGCCGCGTTCATGGACCTCATGAACCGCGTGTGTAGACCAATGTTAGACCGGTCTGTGATAGTGTTTATTGATGATATCTTGCTTTACTCCAAGACGCAGGAGGAGAACGAGTAGCATCTGCGAAAGGTTCTAGAGACTTTTAGGAGGGAGAACTTGTATGCTAAGTTCTCCAAGTGTGAGTTCTGGTTGCGCGAAATGCAGTTCCTTGGGAATCTCATCAACCAGAACGGGATCTCAGTGGACCCGGCCAAAATGGAGGCCATGATGAGATGGGAGGTTCCGAAGTCTCCATCCGAGATTCGGAATTTCCTAGGATTATTTGGCTATTATCGGAGATTCATCCAGGATTTCTCCAAGATAGTCGTACCTCTGACCAAGCTAACAAGGAAGACTGTGGTCTTTCGTTGGGGGCCTGAGCAGCAGGCCGCGTTCGAGACACTGAGATAGAGATTGTGCGAGGCGCCAATCTTAGCCCTGTCAGAGGGCATGGAGGATTTTGTTGTGTACTGCGATGCGTCTATCTCAGGTTTAGGCGCAGTATTGATGCGGAGGGCATGTCATCGCCTACGCGTCGAGGAAGCTAAAGCCTCACGAGGTGAACTACCTGACGCATGATTTGGAGTTGGGGGCTGTTGTATTCGCCCTCAAGATTTGGCGTCATTACCTCTATGGGGTTCGCTGTACCATCTACACGGACCATAAGAGTTTGAGGTACCTCATGGATCAGCTGAATCTAAACATGAGGTAGCGTCGGTGGATGGACGTGGTAAAGGATTACGATTGCGAGATCCTTTATCACCCGGGTAAGGCCAATGTGGTGGCCTACGCGCTTATCCACAAGGTAGCACCAATCAGGGATATCTGTCTGAGGATGACAGTGGTAACTCCGCTGTTGGAGCGGATTCGAGAGGCCCAGCAGGAGGCCATGAAGGAGGAACATCGGAAGAGCAAGCGGATCGTGGGGCAGGTTTCCTCCTTCGACGATGACAGCCTAGGATTACTGACACTACACCGTAGGGTGTAGGTGCCATACCACGGGGGTGTGCGCCGGGTTCTGATGGAGGAGGTGCACAAATCTCGGTTTTCCATTCATCCAGGGGCGACGAAGATATATAGGGATCTTCATCTGGACTATTGGTGGGCCTGCATGAAGTGGGATGTGGAATGGTTTGTGGAGCGGTGCTTGAACTACAGGAATTTCAAGGCTGAGCATCAGAGACCTCACGACAAGATGCAGCCGTTAGATATTCCGCTGTGGAAATGGGAAAACATCACGATGGATTTTATCACCAAGCTTCTCAGGACCGCGTGAGGAGTGGATTCGTTCTGGGTCATCGTCGATCGATTGACCAAGAGAGCCCATTTTATCCCAATTCAGGAGAGCATCTCGGCCGAGAAGTTGGCCGATGTCTATATCCGGGAGGTGGTGGCGCGACACGGTGTGCCAGTTTCTCTAATCTCAGACAGGGATGTGCGGTTCACTTCCAGGTTTTGGAGGAAGTTTCATGACGAGTTGGGTACTCGTTTGCATTTTAGCACCGCCTTTCACCCGCAGACGGATGGTTAGAGCGAGCGGACCATCCAGAACCTGGAGGATATGCTGCGAGCATGCGTATTAGACTTCGGAGGTAGTTGGGATACCTACCTTCCATTAGCAGAGTTCTCCTCTAACAATAGTTATCATGCGAGCATTGATCGTCCTCCCTTCGAGATGATATATGGGAGGAAGTGCAGGACCCCGATATGTTGGGGCGAGGTTGGCCAGAGGGTAATGGGGAGCACCGAGGTAGTTCTCAAGACGACAGAGAAGATCCAGCAGGTCCGGAGCAGGCTTCAGACTGCTCAGAGTCGGATGAAAAACTATGCCGATAAGCGTCGATCAGACCTAGAGTTCCAGGTCGTGGATATGGTTCTCTTGAAGGTGTCGCCATGGAAAGGCGTCATCCGATTCAGGAAGCGGGACAAGTTGGGGCCCAGGTACATTGGACCGTTCAGGGTTATGGCCCGGATGAGCAAGGTGGCATATAGGCTGGATTTGCCAGCCGAACTCATTCAGATACACAACACTTTCCATGTTTCTCAGCTGCGAAAGTGCCTGGTGGACGACTCAGTAGTGGTACCCACCCTTGGAGGACATTCAGGTTGATGACAGCCAGAATTATATCGAGCGGCCTGTAGCGATCCTTTGCTGGAAGTCGAAGAAGCTAAGGAACAAAAGAGTGGAACTCGTGAAGGTGCAATGGCAGCACCAGAAGGGGTCGGAGTGGACTTGGGAGCCGGTGGACGAGATGATGGAACATTACCCAGATCTGTTTTAGGATCGAGCAACAGACTTTGAGGACGAAGTCTAAAATAAGTGGGGGATATTTGTAGCACCTGGTTCTTGGTACGTATTCTTTTGTTAAATACTTTGCATTTTGGCCTTGGACTCGGCGAGTTGATGGTCCAACTCGCCGAGTAGAAGCGAGAAGGGATACGAGACTTAAGCGATGGATCGGCGAGTCGGGTCCCGGACTCGGCGAGTAGACCATGTTTGGACAAAAACCCTAATCCGAGGGTTTGCACCCTATTTAAACACTTTAACTCAACCTCATTCGTCCCATTTGCTCCCAGAAGACCCCCATAGCAAACCCTAGCCGTCATAGAAGCAATCTAAGGTATTTGGAGTGACTTTGGTGCTTTTGTGATCCAAGGTGGGAAGGAAAAGCTTGAAGGAACAAGAGGAGGCTAAAGGGATCTGAGTTCGTGCACCATTTTCAGTTCATTGAAGGTAAAAAGTCTGTACGTTGCTCTTCCATTTGCTAGATCCCATTTTGTGAAGTTTTAGGGCTTTTCTAAGCCATTTTGGTCACCAACCATGATTGCAAGCATGGTTTGGAGTTGATGTTTCGCATCTAGGTCCTTAGAGGGGTTACAATGCAGAAATGAGTGGATCTTGCACTCAAAGAAGGCCCCATGATTTGAGAGGGCTTGTTTAAGGACCTTTTAAGCTCAAAGTCCCATGGAAGCACGTAAAGGTTGTAACTTTACATGCTAGATCGATTGTAGAAGCATAGATCTATCTTTTGATCAAAGGTTGTATGTCAGAAATCGAAGATTTGGTGAGTGGATGTGACCAAGTCGACGAGTCCGTTCTTGGACTCCGCGAGTCCAAGGTTTTGTCCCATATCAGTTGAGGGTCATAAGGATCCAGTTGAGTGTGGAAAGGTTTTAAGGGGGTCCCAGGGAGTGACCCAATGTTTTGGACTAAGCCATTGTTCTGGAAATTCATGGGACTCGGCGAGTGCATGAATAGAATCGGCGAGTCCATGGCAGTCTACTTAAGGATGAAGATGAACTCGACGAGTTGTTCATACAATTCGGCGAGTCAAGGACAGGACCTATGTATCAGTTGAAGATGAACTCGACGAGTTGTTCATACAAATCGGCGAGTCGGATGAGGATTCATTCGATGTTCATTTAAAAGGAAAACTCGTCGAGTCATCGCGTAACTCGACGAATAAAGTCGGCTATGAGGACAAATAGAAGGATAGGGACTCGGCGAGTTAGCGAGCCAACTCGGCGAGTCAGGTCAACTGGAAGTTGACTTTGACTTTGACTTGGTCAGGGGTAAAATGGTCATTTTACCCTAAGAATATTGAGCAATGTATGACTAAGTGTTTTCTGGGAATTATAGTCGGAGGATTTCCGGAGACGCAGCGGAAGCAGTTAGAGGATTCCCGCGGAGATCAACAGCTACTACGAGGTGAGTTACCTTCCAATAGAGGTAGGTCTACAGCCACAATGCCGACCCACTAGTAGGAGTCGTATGTTAGATGATTGTCTTTGTGATATCATCTAGGTTTGCTACTACATGATATGTTATATGCTGGCATGATATGTTATATATGATAGTAGTAGAGTTCGGTTGTTAGGACCGAAGGGTAGGTTAGACACCCTAGATATGTTTGACAGTATGTGATGCTATGTTTATATGCTGGCATGATATGTTATATGTGATAGTGGTAGTAGGAGGGGAATAGTCCCCAAGTTCGGTTGTTAGGACCGAAGGGTAGTTCGGACACCCCAGATATGTCTGATAATATGTTTATGTTATGATATATATGATAGTAGCAGTAGGGGGTGGAATAGTCCCCGAGGGTGGTTTGTTAGGACCGACGGGCAGGTTAGCACCCCAGAATGGGTTGAAACGAGTAGGACGGCACCCCAGAGTGGCCGCATGGATAGGAAGGCACCCTAGAATGGCCGTACCGGGTAGGTCGGGCACCCCAGAATTGCCTGGCAGTATGTATGCTACGTGATTGGATGGTTTGTGGTACGATGGGGGAACTCACTAGGCTTCTTACTTACAATTTACAGTTTTGGTTTCAGGTACCGCTTTAGCGAAGCGGAAGGAGATGGCGTGGTAGCAGCACATGATACACACACTCTTTGTTTTCCGCACTATGAGTTATTCTGGGATTTGTACTCTCACATTATTACGTTTTACGATTCGGTTTTCAGATACGAGACATGTTTTTATTAAATGATATGACCGGATGATATTTCGCTATAAATGTTTTGCAAATCCCTTAATCAAAAATGAAATTTTTGGACATGAAAATTTGGTTGTTACACCAGTTGAAGCCATGCAAAGCTTCAACTTCTCAGTGTAACCGCCTTAATGAACATATCAGTTGGATTCTTCATTCTAAGGATTTTCTTCGAGTTTAGAGTTCTTTCATTAATTAACTTTCGAATGAAATGGTACCTCATCTGAATGTGTTTCATTCTACTATGAAACACTGGATTGTTTGTTAAGTGAAATGCACTTTATTTATCACAATGCAGTACACAATCCTCCTGCTGCATTCCAAGTTCTGACAAGAAACTCTTCAACCATATGAACTCTTTGGCAGCTTCTACAAGTGCCATGTATTCTGCTTCTGTAGTTAAAAGTGAAACACTCTTTTTGTAACCTTAACATCCAACTGATTGTTGTACCTCTAAATGTGAACATGTAACCCATTGTGCTCTTGCCTGAATCTGCACATCCAGCTAAGTTTGCATTACCGAACCCTTCAAAAACTACTCCTTTTCTTCTAAAACATATGGAGCACTCAGTTGTTTCTTTTAAGTAGCATAGAAACCATTTCATTCCTTCTCAATGTTGTCTTCTTGGATTTGACATGAATCTCCTCACAACTCCCACTACATGAGCAATGTCTGGTCTGGTGCAAACCATTGCAGACACTAAACTACCAACTACAAATGCGTACGGAAGTTTACCCATGTATTCTCTGTCTTCTTCCATTTTGGGGGATTACTTCTTGGTAAGTCTCAACTAACTCCCCAAAGGTGTACTTCTGGCTTTCGTATCTTCCATGCTGAACTTTTCTAAAAATTTCATGATGTACTTGGCTTGTGATAGTTTTAGTGTACCAGTAACTCTATCCCTGGCTAAGCTCATGCCCAATATTTGTTTAGCAGCCCCTAAGTCCTTCATCTCAAACTCACTGGCTAGCTGCTTCTTTAGCTTGGTGATCTCCTACATGTTGGATCCAAAAATCAACATGTCATCAACATATAACAATAGGATGATATAAGAGGACTTGAATTTATTTAAATAACAGTAGTGATCCATCTCACATCTATTGTACCCATTCCTCTGCATGAAGCTATCAGACTTTAAGTACCACTGCCTGGGAGCCAGATTCAAACCATACGTAATTTTCTTTAGTTTTCACACCAGATTTTGCTTGCCAACTGTGGGAAAACCTTCTGTTTGTGCCATGTAGATATCTTCTTCAAGGTCGCCATGGAGAAAAGCTGTTTTCACATCTAGTTTCTCAAGATGGAGTTCTTTAGAGGCCACAATTCCCAAAACCATTCTGATTGTAGTCATCTTCACAACTAGAGAAAAGATCTCATTAGAATCAACCCCTTCTTCTGTTGGAAACCCTTGACTACTAATCTTGCTTTATATCTGTAACAGCCCAATTTTAAAGAAAATTTTAACTTTTATATTTAGAAAAACCAACCACAGTTGTTTCCAACAAATCCTATTACCTAACCATAGTGTTTTAAAAGATCAAAGTATCAAAAACTAAATGCAGAAATACTGGAGAATGCATGCCGCCCCATCAAGCCGGACCCTTTCCCTTAGAACTAGAAGTACGTGAAACACCTAACAAAACTGTAAGCACACGCTTAGTGAGTCTCCCAAAACACACAAAACATATAATCACATATTGCCATGCATAAATACATATAAGTTTGCCATGGACTCCCTAATTGGTCTTCATTTCGAATGCCATGGGTTACTCCCATGGTCTTGTATCCCCGAGCCATGAGCTCCTCCCGTGGTCTTGCCAAATGCCATGGGCTCCTCCCATGGTCTTCACATAATTTCACGCATATATCAAATAGCAAACCATTACATACTCCATTACTAATCATGCCTCAATTAATGGGCCAACCTTGGTGCCTTTCACCCATGAGTGTAGTGAGAAGACTCAGCTTGAATACTGAACGATTGCTGACTCAGTCCCAACTCCGAATATTAGCTCTAATCAACCCCTAAGCACAAGCAATTCCTTAAATACAACTCAAAATGCCCCAAAACCCCTTATAGGTCAAACTTGGTCGAAGACTAAAGTCAAAGGTCAAAGTCAACGGCTCGTGTTGACCCAACACGTCGAGTTGTCCTTCAACTCGCCGTGTTTCTCCATTAACTGCTAAGATCGGGAAAAATATTATCAACTCACCGAGTTCACTAATGAACTCGTCGAGTTAGCCAAAAATCCAACAACTTTATGTATTAAGTTGTTTCCATTGAATCTAGGAGCTCCAAATCCCAAATCACCTCTAAAATGACGTCTAGAAGGGTACAGTTTCCAACTTTACCCTTAGGAACCGCCAAAATGAGTCAAACTTGAACCCTAGAATCATTAGAGTGAGGCTTGACCCGTTAAGCCCTTAAACTCCCAAGACATTGTCCCAACATACAGATCTGGCATCCAAAGGCTGGAAAATCATGTAAAGTTTACAACTTTACATCCATGAATGCTAAAAAGAAACCCTAGGGCTCAAGATGGGCTTAATAAAGGACTTATGGCATGAATGGGACCTAGAACTTAGTAAAGCTTGCAAGTTTAAGCCAAATAAGGCGATAAAATGGTCATATCTAGCATAAAAACCCCTGGAACACTCAACTTCTTGGACAATCCAACTATGAGCCAAAAATCAAAATAATACCCCAAAACAAAGAGATCTAAACGATAACAAAACATGGTATAAACTTGATACCTCTAAGAGTCTGCAACAAGTGGGCAAATTCTGGATCTAAGTCTTCCCTCCAAGCTATACACCTCCAACTTCAAAGTTTCCTCAAAAGAGTACAAATAGATCAACACTCAAGGCCCTCCACAATCTCACACACTCACAAAGGAAGATGATACACACTATTGGGGTTCCTGGACACTGGAGGCTGGTAAGGAGTCCATCCAAGGGACTTAAGGCCTTTAAATAGGGTACAACACCCTAAAAGTTAGGGTTTCCATCCCAACCGCCAACACGCCGAGTTGAGACACCTCAACTTGCTGTGTTGGTTCGTTAATTTCCACGGTCAAAGACATCGTCGAGTTGAAGCTTCCAACTCACCGAGTCCTAAAGGAAATATAAACAATTTGGAGAATAAGCTCATACCGAAACCGAGCATTAAAATTCTCCCCCAATTGAATCAGACTTCGTCCTCAAAGTCCGTTGCCTCGAACAATCCTGGCTAATGCTCCCTCTGTTGGGTTTGGAGCATTCTAACACTCTTAAGTGTACATGAAACCCTAAATACCTTGGATCTATGTTTTCTCTATTATACATGCAAATATGAACTTTCCAAGGTATTATCCTAATCTAGCATACAAAACAATGAATATAACAAGATAGAATGCATACCTCTTTGATGTAGAATGTGTTCATGAAGCTTGAGTGCCTAGTGCCCCAAGTGTGACACCTCAAATGGTTCACACAACATCATATGCACTTGGAAAGACTTGAGAGAATTCCACACTTCATGAAAATTGGCTAGCCCTTTCACTCACACTTAGTGGCCGATTTTCCCAATGATATGATCTGTATATACTGTCACAATTAAGGTAAACCCTAATGGTCATGGCCTTCCATTTACTTGGATCCATGGGTTCAAAAAAACCATGGAGCATCCATGGAGCATATTAGCCCACTATATAAGTATGGATGATTTACAACATCAACCCATATATTTAATTAGTCTTCTTTGGATCACTTAATTAATTCTAGATTAATTCTTGATCAATACTAATTAAATAATATTATTAATATATTAGAACTTATAATATATTAACAAACCTTAAGTGTTATTTCTCTCATTTTAGTCTATCCAAATGCATGATGCCATGCAACCCAAATGGACCATGTCGGGTCGGGTCAAGTCTCACCAATTATAGTTATGGACTTAGACATTAATCCAACAGTCTCCCACATGGATAAGTCTAAAACTATTATTTCATATGACTTCAAAAACCGACTGACAATCGTAGCTCTCAAAAGCTTCTGTGGAACTCTGACCTTGTAGATTAACTCTGACCTTTGTCAGTGACTTGTCCATTATATAAGGGATCATATATTCCTCCATTCTAGATATCATATGGACTGAGACATGGATTATAATCATTCTCTCTATCCATTTGTTGTTTCCCGATTTCCGATTTATGATGACTGACTAATTGAAGAAATGAAATCAGTCCTGGCCCGGCCGAGAACTTCCATTTGTCATCATCAAATCATCGAGGGGCCCACAGATATCGCTTTTATCCTGAAGGTAAAAGGAATGGATAAATATCGACTCATATGGCTTGTTCTACTACTTGTTGAATCATACAAAAAGGCACGCTTTATAACACCGAGTTACCGAATGCGTTTTCGTGCAATCAATGTACAACCAACTCATAGTAACAACTCATATCTCTAGGTTTTAAGAATATAAGATATTATCATCTCATGATCACTCGTGATAAAATCCATGAAGTGATTCCAATGAGCGCGGGTTGAATCCAATACTCAGAACTTATGAACACTCATGAGTGTTGTAGCCCTTTGTCCAACATCTTAGACCTCTACAAGCCAACCCATGACAATCTTAATTCATATCTACTTCCAACATATGACCGACTGTGGATGGTTTGAATAACTTAGTCATCCAGAACAATGACCTAGTTATTCAGGAAGTTAAAACATGCAAAGTGAAACACAATAATAATTGAATCCAATATGGTATCAAAACCTATGAAAAAAAAATAAGACACCTTTTATTTATCACCATATGATTACACATTATTCATTGTATATTGTTTCACCTATGAACTTTATTCTTGAATTTAAAACAACTGTTGTCCCATGCTCCAAGCATGTACACTATGTTTTTATAAACACTAGTCATGCCATACACCAAGTATGCATACTATATTTGTGTATGATCTTTACTTTGTGAATTAGATCAATTGAACATAACTCCAATGATCCTCTTTCATAGTCCCAAACCCTTACTGCAAATGCAGGAATTCAAAATTCATGCCATTTACTGAAACCTGTTAGATTCTAAACTTATATACACTGATCCTCTTGTAATGATTATGCACAAAGTCAGAAAGACTTGACAACAACCATTACAGAGAATTCCAAAGGAGATCAACTCCTTGGAAATATCCTTATTGCATTAAGTTTCCTAATCTTACACAGATTGAATAATTTCTAACTTTGAAACATTTCCATACTCCATTTTGACTATCACTTCTAAACAAGAGTTGCCTCCTCATATATTATGTCAATATGGTCCTTCCAGAATTAACACTATACTTCCAACTGTCCTTGAGCAACCAATCTTTGGTAAACCTTAGATTGTCCTCGACAAATGCTTAATCCTTTTATTCATATCCAGTTCTAAACCTTTTCCCTTCTTAATGCCCCAGGCATTTGGAAAATTTTAGAAAGGATGAATATAACACATGTAATCGATCCTATATCCAAAGAATATGGGACACAATTCATGATATCTCACATAAAGACTAAACCAGTCTTTTGCTATAACATTTCCATTTCTATTTCCCAAGTTCTCAAAATTCAGATTATGAAAAGGGATGCCGTAATCATAATCGAATTTTAGAACGCAAATAATGGACCCATATACAGAATTTCCTTATGTTGAGCCATTCCAACATGAAATTCATATATATATATATATATATATATATATATATATATATATATATATATATATATATATATATATATATATATATATATATCCTTGACTAAATACGATTAAAACCTCAATCTAAACTTTTAGATTTGAGATGAAGTATAATTTCCTCTCCCTTAATTATAGAAAAACAACTTTTTTTTCCTAATTGAAACTTTTTGTTTTCTATAATTAACATTGCTAACTTGCAATACTTATCATAATTATCATGCTCCCACTAACATGATCATTATTAGCATCACACTTATGCTCCCACTAGCTTTGAAATGTACTCAGAAATCAGTTGGACTTCTAGAAATCAATACTTTATTGACTTTACCAAAGTTCAGATTTCTGATACTAGATTGCTTTGATAAAACTTTATCATAATCATACACCTTATCTTAGATAGCACACATGTGTGTCTAAACAATTTTGAGAACTATGAAAAGGGATGCCGTAATCATAGTCTTGATTGTTTAGACCTTTGCGACTTCTCACAAGTCCATGTTAGTGTGCCGGTAAACCACACACGCTCCACTAACGACTTTGAGAATGCAAATATCACAATTGCTATCTAGCTAAAAGCTACTTAGTGAAAGTGTTTCCTCAGCATCATTTTCATGAATCGGAGAGAAACCTTGTGACAATTAGATTTAATGGTGTATGTGTTCTTATCCATGTGAATTGTCAAAACCATAGTCACAAGACAAGGATAATGACAAATCCAAACTCATATGAACTGAAATCAATCTTAATTTCTTGCAACCTGGAAGCTCAAGGGCCTGCCATTGCTTCCAAGTTGTTGTGCAACCAATTAAGAACTCTAAGAACTCATATGCAAAGCCAACTTTAAATGGAATGGGCACAGAATATGTCAACATGATAGGTTATAAACCTCAAGTCGTGTGCTAGTGAAGAACTTCAGGTTTTATTCTTGATTAGTTCTTGAGACTTTCAAGACCTTTAAGACTCCCACTGTCCTCTTGACATATAAGAGCTTCTTGTCAGATATTCAAGAGATAGTGTGGATTCTAATCAAGACAAACACTTCACAAAATTGGCCTTAGTTGATCTTCGTTTTATCCAAAACATTACAACTTACCAATTTCAAATGTACAAGAGTGGAAAACTTTTAATCTTACATTTGACAAGTGTTTTAAACCTTCTTTAAGACATGTCACTCAAGTTACATTCTTAGAGTATAACTCTAAGAATTGTTTTTGGAACGAAGTATGAATCATCTTCTTGATTTAACCACCTCAACAATTCATTGCTCATCTTCTTAGCTATCGGAATGCACTTAGACGATGAATTGTGATAAGGTCTCTAAATCATTAATATGATCATATAACATGATACTAAAGTACTCTCCTATCTTTTCAGATTTGAGAAACTTTTATCCTTCTGCGTAATTTGATTGTTCTTATTCGCTCTGCCATACATTGGATCTTTTCCAATGTTTCAGAACTTATACTTAAGCTTGTAAGTATAACCATATTTACTAAACCTTAGTAAATAATGACGAATAGTCTTATCGATCTTTTGTGGTGGACTTAATCAGTGCACAAGAGTGTGTACTCGATCCCTTAGTCCGTTACTTGACTCACACATCCATGTGAACAAGTAGTTAGTCTTAATTTTCCAAAGCTTGAAAGTTCTCATTCATCATGCTATACAACTTGCATGATTCCAAGTTCCGGTCCAATTGAAACTTGGGTGACGAGAATCTTTCCTTATTTGGTAAATTTAGACATTACCACAAATGAGAGAATCAAATTTACTTTCCAATATTGCTATCAGTGGAATCTTATAAACAACAATTTTCCACAAACGCCATTGTATGGATACTTAAATTAAATAAAATCAAAATTTCCTTTTATTTTAAAACTTTGCATAAAAACTTATCCTTACAATCCATATGAAAACTTGTTGTTATCTATTCCTAAGCAATATCTCATAACTCCTAAGAAGTAGCTCAAGAATCCGATCTTCAAACTATGCGATAGAAATCCATCAACGCGATCAGATTCAACATATTCTTTCTTTAAGTTTCTTCACTTTTCTTTGATTCTAAAAACATCCCCATGTGACCTAGTCACATCATGTATCAAGAATCTCATAGTAGAAAGTTAGAAGAGTTAGATAGTGGATTTTACCTGAAGTAGAGTCAAATTTATTGACTTTAACATCCTTAGGTAAAATTTGACAGCTTCGCAACTAATGCCCCTTCCTTTGGCAATTTAACATATGGACGCTTTGGTAATGGGACATTGGACTATCACAGACTTAGCCTTTCTTTTTACCATTTGGTCAACCGATTTGACTATGGCCGATCCCTTTCCATTGGGAAGAGAGAGCTTTATTGGATATCCAATGTCATTATTGTCAATGTCCACAAGTTTTAGGAAGTTGATCTTAGCAAATAGATAAGATCATTAAGGGTCTTGTCATAGTTTGTTTCATAGGATTCCCAAAGGAACTCACTATGTGACTTAGAGAGTGATTGAACCACCAACTTTCTCAAGACTTTGACACCCAACTCTCCCGACTTGTCAATATGTGACTACATCTCCAAGATGTGACCATACATAAACCTTTACTTGTCAATAGGGCTTGAGTGACCTTTAACTTTTCAAGAACTTGTGGGTTAGGGAGAATAGTTGGAGGAGGTGAAAGAAGTATGATTTCCATGGGACATCGTCTTCATTTAGGAAAGCTTGTTTCAAGAGATTTGTGAAGATCATAAATGTCTAAACAAGACATCTTTTGGGAGATATTCAGGATAGCTGATCTAAAGTCCTTAATATAACACCCAATATGCAATATTGAGGCTAGGACCCAACACAATACTTTTATAACTTGGAAGAGGGATGCCGTAATCCAAGCTATAAAATATTTGAAGGTAGGTGAATGATGATTCACCAATTTCCACCAAGATAAACGAACTGTATTATTAGGTTTTAATTGGTTTTGAAACTCCTAGATCTTTGAGATTCATTGAACTATTCAATGGCATGTTTCAATCTCGAGTGTTCCCTTTAGGTTTTGTGACCGGGATGCCAAGGATCACAAAACAAGGTGTTAAGTAACCATGCAAATATAGTGGGTACCCTTAATATTTACCTCTTAATCGATGTGTTGGTTAACCACACACGCTCCACCGATACTATGATAAATATTAAGTTACCCATTGCCTACCTTGTTAAGTACAGATTAGTGTGCCGGTTAACCACACATGCTCCACTAACCGACTTAAACAAAGTGAAAAGTGTAATTTCATGGGTTAGCACCTTATTCACATTTTCCTAAGTAACTAAGATTGGGTATTAATAAGAGTTTAGTTACTTAGTATTTATCATTAATACTTTCAATGAAGGGAGAATTCTAGTCCTTGTCCTACCCGTTCGGCTAACGACCCTCCACCGGTCAAGGAAGCGGTGGGTGAGAGTGGACACCCATTAAACTGCCATTTTATAGGCAGTAACCTTATACCCCCCTTATAGACCGGCTTCGTGAATGAGGCCTACTAACGGTAAGACTGACTTGCTCTTATACATATATATAAATATTATTAACTTATAATATTATAAAGTATAAGGGTTCAACTTTAACTTTTAAAATTCTAAGGGCTAACTTGGAATTAAAGTGTTCACAAGTGAAAACTTTTCAAATTCCAAAACTCGAGGGCAAGTTTTGAAACTATTCAAAACTAATTAATTCCGTAACTTATGTGTTTAAAGTAGTTTTAATTAAAAATCTCTTCAAGTTCCATAACTTGAGGACAAGTTATGGAAGACTTCAAACTAATAAAAGAATGTAACTTTTTCTTTATTTTGTAACTTATGGAATTAATTAAGGTTACACATTTTATTACTTAATGAAGTGACTCTTGAACCTCCATAACTTGAGGACAAGACTCTTCATTTTTTTTTGTAACCATTGCAAACTTTTATGAGTTTTATGAAACTTAAATGTGACTATTCATATAACTTGAGGACAAGTTACAAAAACACATTTTAGAATCAACTTTTAGATTAAAATGGATTGAAAACACATAATCAATTAACTTTTGTATTAATCTAAGCAACTCATAGGAACAAGATAATCCAAATCAAACTTTTTCATGTAATTAGTCTAAACCTTAAACTAATACAAAACATGAATCTATTGACAATTATCTTTGAAATTGGATTAGCATGAACATTACCACATCAAAAACAAGTTTATGAGTCCAAAAACAACTTAGGGTAATGTTCCTAGTCCAATTCCAGCCAAAAAAATCGAATATATGATGTCTGGGGTCCAACTCGTCGAGTGCACGAACAAACTCAGCGAGTTGGATGCATTTTGCCTTGGAATCGGCGAGTCCATCAGTGGACTCAGCGAGTCTGCTGAGCAGACAACATAAAAACTCGATTTTTCAGCCAACTTTGCAAGTATAAGAAGAAAACAAGCCTAGGATCTGATACCACTGTTGGGTTTGGAGCATTCTAACACTCCAAAGTGTACATGCAACCCTAAATACCTTGGATCTATGTTTTCCCTATTATACATGCAAATATGAACTTTCCAAGGTATTATCCTAATCTAGCATACAAAACAATGAATATAACATGATAGAATGCATACCTCTTTGATGTAGAATGTCTTCATGAAGCTTGAGTGCCTAGTGCCCCAAGTGTGACACTTCAAATGGTCCACACAACATCATATGCACTTGGAAAGACTTGAGAGAATTCCACACTTCATGAAAATCGGTTAGCCCTTTCACTCACACTTAGTGGCCGATTTTACCAATGATATGATCTTTATATAGTGTCACAATTAGGGTAAACCCTAATGGTCATGGCCTTCCATTTCCTTGGATCCATGGGTTCAAATACACCATGGAGCATCCGTGGAGCATCTTAGCCCACTATACAAGTATGGATAATTTACACAATCAACCCATATATTTAATTAGTCTTCTTTTGATCACTTAATTAATCCTAGATTAATTCTTGATCAATACTAATTAAATAATCTTATTAATATATTAGAACTTATAATATATTAACAAACCTTAAGTCTTATTTCTCTCATTTTAGTCTATCCAAATGCATGATGTCATGCAACCCAAATGGACCATGCCGGGTCGGGTCAAATCTCACCAATTATAGTTATGGACTTAGACATTAATCCAACACCCTCATCTCCTCCTCGGACTCCCAAGTCCACTTCGACCCATTTCGGTGCCGCCATTGCACCTTCACCAACTCTACAACCTTGTTTCTCAAGGTTCTCGTCTTTTGATCCAAAATTGCCAACAGTTCCTCGATATAATTTAGGTGATCGTCTACCTGGATATCCTCCATATGTAAGACTACGGAATCATCCACCAGACACTTCTGCAGCTGAGAAACATGAAATGTGCTATAGATCTGACTGAGTTCTATTGGAAGATCAAGGTGATATGCAACCCGACCCACCCGAGCCAAAACCCTGAACGGACCGATAAACCTTGGACCCAGCTTGCCTCGCTTCCTAAACCGGATGACATATTTCCAAGGTGACACCTACAGGAGAACCATATCCCCCAACTGGAACTCCAAATCTAACCGGTGCTTGTCGGCGTAGCTCTTCTGCCAACTCTAAGTAGTTTGGAGCCTGCTCTGAACCTGCTGAATCAGCTTAGTGGTCTTGAGTACCACTTCGGTACTCCCCATGACTCGCTGACCGACCTCACCCCAATAAATCGGGGTTCTGCATCTTCTCCCGTAGAGCATCTCAAAAGGAGGTCAATCAATGCGCATGATAGTTGTTGTTATATGAAAATTCCGCTAACAAAAGATACGTATCCCAACTCCCACCAAAATATAATACACACACACGTAGCATATCCTCAAGAGTCTGAATCACCTGCTCACTCTGCCCATCGGTCTGCGGATGAATGGTTGTACTGAAAAGGAGACGAGTGCCCATTTTGTCATGAAACCGATTCCAAAACCTGGAAGTAAAGCGAACATCCCGGTCTGAAACCACCGATACTAGCACCCATGACGTGCCACCACCTCCCAAACATAAACCTCCGTTCATTTTTTTGTAGAAATGTTCTCCTGGATAAGAATGAAATGCGGGGTCTTGGTCAATCGATCCATGATAACCCAAATAGCATCCACTCTACGTGCGGTCCTGGTAAGCTTTGTAATAAAATCCATCGTGATATCTTTCCATTTCCAAACGAGAATCTCCAACGGCTGCATCTTGCCATGAGGTCGCTGATGCTCGACATTGACTTTCCTGCAAGTCAAGCATCATTCCACAAACCACGCAACCTCCTGCTTCATGCAGGCTCACCAATAGCTCAATCTAAGGTCCCAGTACATCTTCGAGGCCCTCGGGTGAATAGAAAACTTGGACTTGTGCGCCTCCTCCAAGATCTTCTGTCTCACTCTCCCAAATGTTGGAACCCATACCCTGCCACACTGAGTCAATAAACCCTGTCTATCTCGAACAAACAATGGAATATAAACCTAAATCCGCTCAATCTTCCAGGTCTCCTTTTTCAATCCCTTTATTTGTGCCTCCTTGATCATATCCAATAAAGGTGAAATCACGGCCATCCTCACGCAGACATCTTTGATCGGAGCACTCGTTGCCTTACGACGCAAAGCATTGGCCACCACATTAGCCTTCTCGAGTTGATAAAAAATCTTGTAATCATAATCTTTTACTACATCCAGCCATCTAGTCTGTCGCATATTCAAATTCTATTGATTCATCAAATACTTCAAACTCTTGTGATCAGTGAAAGTGGTCCATCGGACCCCATATAAATAATGCCTCCAAATCTTGAGGGCAAACAACACTACTCCTAATTCCAAGTCATGAGTGGGGTAATTTGCCTCATGAGGCTTCAGCTACCTTGAGGCATAAGTAATCACATGCTCACTCTGCATCAAAATAACTCCTAATCCCGAAATAGAAGCGTCACAATACACTACGAAATCATCCAATCCCTCTGGTAGTGCTAGAATCGGGGCCTCGTATAATCTCTGTCTCAAGGTCTCGAAAGCCAATTGCTGATCTGGACCCTAACAAAAGGTCACACTTTTCTTGGTCAAACGGGTCAAAGGTACGACGATCTTGGAGAAATCCTGAATAAATCTGTGATAGTACCCTGCTAGACCCAAGAAACTCCGGATTTCGGATGCGTTCTTCGAAACTTCCCAATGCATTATCGCCTCAATGTTGGCCGGATCTATCAGAATACCCTCTTGGGTTGATGATGTGCCCCAGAAACAGCACCTCACGCAACAAAAAATCGCATTTGGAGAATTTGGCATAAAGCCTCTCCTTCCTCAAGGTCTCCAACACCTCCCTCAGATGCTACTAGTGCTGCTCCTTGGTCTTAGAATAGACCAGAATATCATCAATGAAAACAATCACAGATTAATCCAACATCAGTCCTCAAACCCGGTTCGTGAGATCCATGAACGCTGCTAGAGCATTGGTGAGCACAAATGGCATCACCACAAACTCGTAATGACCATAACGAGTTCTGAACTCCGTCTTCGGTATGTCTACATCCCTGATCCTCATCTGATGATACCTTGACCGAAGATCAATCTTGGAAAACCAAGATGCACTCTGAAGCTGATCGAACAAATCATCAATCCTCGAAAGTGGATAACGGTTCTTCACTGTTAGTTTGTTCAACTCTCGATAATCAATACACATCATGTGTAACCCATCCTTCTTTTTCACGAATAGGATCGGTGCTTCCCATGGGGAATTGCTCGGATGAATGAACCCCTGGTCTAGCAGCTCCTGAAGCTGCATAAACAACTCTTGCATCTCAGGCAGAGCTAGACGATACAACGCCTTGGCTATAGGAGCCGCACCAGGAACTAAATCAATACGAAACTCCATTTGTCTCTCAGGAGGCACCCCAGGCAACTCCTATGGATATACATCAGGAAATCTTGCACAATCGGTACCCTGATCATATCTGGCGTGGCCTCCACCCTCGTATCTGAAACATAAGCTGTCAGACCCCAAAAGCAAGAACGGTGGAAACATTCTGGGGAGGAGGACGTCATGTAAAGTATCACAACACAGTATAATAGTAAATAAGAAAACAACATCATCCATTGCATTAAATATATAATTTTAATACAAGTGTGTTCCGTACAGTTATAGACACCAAAAATGTAAATCAAAATAATAAGATGGGTCTTGGATGCGCTCCATCTTCTCAAAAGATGGCATCGGTACCTGTCTACTGTCGACCTGAGAATACAAGTTATTTTGAAAGAGTTTATCAGCATTAAGCTGGTGAGTTCATAAGTATTTTAGTGTCGGTGTTTGTATCAAAACGTTTGAACATGGTTTTAAGTATGAATTTGTAAACATTGGTGATAAAAGTATGTGAATGTTTGTAAGTGTTTGTAAAAGTTTGAATCTCACAGAAAACCTATATTTTCTATTAAAAGTAGCCTTCTACCAAGGCGTAACTGTTTTGTATGTTCGTTTATTGTAAAAGTGTGTAATTTCCCAAGTGTAACTATTATTAACAAAATATAGTTTGTACATTTATGTTTAAGTGAAATAATCATTAAATATATGTAACGGGTAAATTATTGTAGTACTATAGTGTTGTATTATAGGAACTACTGCTGTACTAACTACCTTAAACCGGATTTATATTAAGGTATCATGAGATTAATTGTACCATACTATCGACTAGGTAACAACGACAAATGTAGGTCGTAAAAAGATATGACGTTTGGCACCCGCAGACCTGTAGGTCCGGCTGTAGCTAGCAGCAAGGTGTAGGATAGTCAATCCAGTATAGATCTATACGCAAAATCATGCTCTCCCTCCAAGAGACTCTGGCTACAACTCGGGTCATGACATTGAAGGCATGCTCTGATACAGTGGATCACAATTTGTTAACATATTCATGTATATGTAATGTATTGTTACTCGTTCTAGTATCGTTGTATATGTTCTCTTTCTAGTATAGTTGTATATGTTCTTCTTCTAGTATAGTTATATATGTTCTTCTTCTAGTATAGCTGTATATGTTCTTCTTCTAGTATAGTTGTATATGTTCTCATAGAAATAAGTATTGACTCATGAATGAACTGACTCATTGAACATCTCATTGATCTAGCAATTGTATAAGAATTAACCTGTGCTACCCATATGGTAACACAATAGTGAAATAACTAGTACGCATGAATATGGAAGAACTTTTATGACTACATATGTACACATGATATATAATTAATATTGAAACGACCTTCGAACGGCTACCCGATATCCCACCAGACCACATCCAAATCGAGGAAAAGGAAATAGGGTGGACGGCCTTCCTAAGCCTTTTAAACATTGCTTATATAACGATACATATACGGGCATGCAATTTATAATAAGTATAACAAAGTTTAAGTAAAAGTATTTGATAATTAAAAGAGTTTGTAAAGCAGTTTGAAGTAAAACAGTTTGATAAACAGTTTGAACAGTAATAAAATCATTGGTTTTGTAGTTATTAATCACATGTGATTGATGTAATATCTATAAGTATTCAACTTGTATTACTCCTCCCCCCATTAAAGGATTTAAAACATTTAAAAGTATTTCAAAGGTTAGTTAAGGGGTATGAACTCACTTGTGGTGAGTGGATTGGATTGAAGTACGGATACTGTGCTAGGTGGCAGCCGGAGACTTGTACACACACACGAGCCTAGTTATCATATAATGAACATATATATAACTAATTAGTCAAATTATAACTAATAAATTAAGTTGGGATACTCTAGAACATGAAAACACTTTGTATAAGTGTTATAAGTCCTAAGGGTTGCATCTAAGTTGTTGTGGGACAACGTTAAAGGGGTTCACGGTTCGAAAAGACCCTATACATGTGTTTACTCTTCAATAGACCCCACACAAGGAGTTTACGGTCGTAAACCCTTGAGTTTTAGGCCGTAAGCTCCCAAACAAAATGGTATTATGTGTTTTGAAGTGTTACTTGATTTCTAGAAGCAATTCTACTTGGTGGTTTAATCCTTGGAATAGTTTAGGGCATTAAGACACTCCTTTTAGGAGTTTTCGGCCCCAAGGCCATTTCCTTTTGAGTTTGCTGCCGTAAACTCATATGGAAATGGATATTTTTATGCTTTCAAGTCCGAAGCTCATGTAGGATAGGTTCTAGACATTTATCTAAGGCTAATGAAGGCATTAGGCACATTTTGGTACCCTTCCTTGATGTTCACAGCCCAAGAACCATTTCCCTTAGAGATTACGGCCGTAATCTCTCATGGGGATGGGTTTTTTATATTTTAAGGTCCCCAAATTAACTGGGAATAAATAGAGGCTATTGTCCAAGGTTTTAGGAGTGATTAAAACACTCTTTGGCCTTTGATTTTTGGAGTTCACGGTCCAAGAACTTCTTGGGCCGTGAACACCTAAATCTTGGTGTTCTTGAATGATTTCTAGTCTTAAATACACCTACATAGAAGCCTAAGATAGTTACTTAACAAGGGGAAGGGACTAGGCATCATTTAACCCTTATAAAAGAGTTTACTCCCCAAGAACGTTCTTTGGCGGTAAACTCTCGAATCTTGCAGTTTTGCTATGTAATCTATGTTATTAAACATGTTATAAGCCATATAATACAACTAGAGAGAGCTACTCACGATTTGGGATGAAAACTCGAAGATCCGTGAGAGAGAAAATGGCTTTTCTCTAGTTGGAAATGTAACTAATGAAATAATTTGGTTAAGAATTATATATATAGTCCTGGGATTTTTGGCAGAAAATATTATTTTTCAGGAATTGAACTCTATTATCATAAAGTTTTGAAATAACTGAGTTGCACAAAGCCATGCGCATACACTCTCCTAATATCTCCTTAAATGTAAACCCTGAAATACTCAAACTTATTCGGAAAAGTCTGAAATTCACTGCAGTTGGTCTAACTTCTATTGACTTGATAATGTTCGTACATAATGGAAATTTCAGGTTGTCACATAAGCCAAAAACACAGAACAACCCTGCTGTAGGAGTCTCCTATCCCTCGTAACCGAAGAAAGAGCTGGCCCAAGCGAGGCCCGCTATCCATGAATAACCATTTCTCCCCCAATCGGGGTTCGAACTCTCAACAGCTGATGTTCGCAATCTATCATGACCCTATTAGGCCCCAACCAATCCATCCTGATGATCACCTTCAATCCTCGCAAGGGAATCAAAAAGAAATCGATAGGAAACTTCTACCCGAACAAATTCAGAACACTCCCCCAGAATACCCTTGTAGTGCTCACAATGTGGTCATATGTAATCTCTACCTTGAGTGGGGATTCCAAGGTCCCCGAAGCATCTCAAAACTTCTTGCTGAGCGCAATAGATACAAATGATCAGGTAGCCCCCGAATCAAAAAGAATAAGAGCCGATAACCCAGTGAACAAGAAGGTCCTTATACAACTGAAATGCGCGACTCTTCACCGCAGGAGCTTCCGCCTTGACCGAGCGGCCATCGGTAATCCTCATTGTGGCGGGCGCAGACACCGCCATTTCTTCTCCTCCTCTAACCAACCTCATACAATCAACCCTTTTATGACCGATCTTGTTGTAGTGAAAACAAATCAAGCCCTTCTCCGGGAAATCTCGGCTCATGTGACCCAGATGACCACATGCATAACATGCCAAGCCTGCAGCTCGACAAGCTCCACTATGCAGCTTACCGTAATTGGCATAGTGGCCACAACCTTGTTGGCCGCTTCTGGGAGGATCAAAGGTTTTAGGCTTCTTAGCCTGACCCACAGCCGCTTGAACCTGCTCCGGCATCCGCTTCGTGCGGAGTTCTAACTCAATTTCCCGTTCCCGAGCCTTCTCCACCATGTCATTCAAAGTCTTGCACCTTGAAAAGCTCACAAACTCCCATATATCATCCCTCAACATGGAAGGATACCTTGTCTTCTTCATCTCCTCATCCACAGCATACTGCGGGACTAATAATGCCCTCTCCCGAAACTTGGCAGTGATCTCTACCACCGTCTCGGTATTCTGCTGTAAATCCTGGAACTCTCTCACCAAATGTTGCTCCTCAATGGACGGTGTAAACTCCTGATTAAACCTCCGCACAAAATCCTCCCAAGACATCTCAGCCACGCGTGCTGATCCCACCTTGCGGGTAACCTCCTCCCACTAGTATCATGCTCGATGCCTCAACATACAACATGCGAACCCCACCTTTGATGCCTCGGGGAAAAAGCTCGTACGCTGGGCATTCTCCATGTCTGTCACCCAATGTCGACTAGTGATGAGATCCCTTACCTAGAAGAACTCAGACGCTCCAAACACCTTAAACTCCCTGAACGAGTGAGCTCGGGCCCTAATCTCGGCTTGGAAAGACCTGAGCCGCTCCTCCATGATCCCTATGATGCCCTCCTTGACGGTACCAAAGATCATCGGGGTAGCGTCAAGGATGCCATAAGTAACCTCGGTTAAGATTAGATCGCACATCCTATCGTGAATGGGCTCCGCACCAGAGCCTGAACCTGATCCTGATCCTGAGCCTGAACCTCGTGTGATCATCACCATCCTTAACTGAAAATAGCATAAATAATACTGATAAGGAATTCGAAAAGGGATTCCTCTTCATTGGACTCCTAAGAGCTATCAGATCTGTCATTGATTCAGGTATAGGTCCTGTGCTTTCAGTAGTACGGGCCCAATACTACCTTCCACATCTACTTGTACCTTCCCTAAATCTATACCTGATATCCCTAAAATATCCAACCACAGATCATGACCCATAAACATAACACTAACTCAGACCCTAAACTATTCTAGGATTCTCGATCCTCATCAAACCAGAATCTCAAATCAATCATAGCAGGTTGCCCTATGCATGCAAGTTATACACAAGCAGAATCACATAGACTATCAAATAAAGCTTCTACCCTAAGCCACAACCAGATAAGGAACATGAATAAGGCAGATTCCCTCATTCCAGGGCTATGCAATCCTAAACATGTAGAACTTTGAAAGCATACACTTAGCAAATAATCCATTCAACATCAATTTCCACATATACTATAGCATGGTTAAAACATTGGGAACACTTACATGAAAAACAATTTTTACCATTTCCTCAGTTTGAGTGATGACACACCCAAGAGTGTGCCTGAATCTGTCAAACCAAGAATCTGATGCCAACTTGTAACAACCCAATTTTACAAAAATTTTTAACTTTTATACGTATAAAAACCAACCACGATTGTTTCCAAAAAAGACCATTACATAACCACAGTGTTTTAAAAGATCAAAGTATCAAAAACTAAATGTGGAAATACTGGAGAATGCACGCTGTGCCATCAAGCCGAGCCTTTGCCCTTAGAACCAGAAGTACCTGAAACACCCAACAAAATTGTAAGCACACGCTTAGTGAGTTTCCCAAAACACGCAAAACATATAATCACATAATGTCATGCACACATACATATAAGTTTGCCATGGACTCTGTCTATGGTCTTTATTTGGAATGTCATGGGCTACCCCCATGGTCTTGTGTCCTCGAGCCATGAGCTCATCCCATGGTCTTGCCAAGTGTCATGGGCTCCTCCCATGGTCTTCACATAAGTTCAAGCATATATCAAATAGCAAACCATTACATACTCCATTACTAATCATGTGTCAATTAATGGGCCGACCTTGGTGCCTTCGAACCATGAGTGTAGTGAGAAGACTCACCTTGAATAATGAATGATAGCTGACTAGATCCCAGCTCCGAATATCAGCTCTACTCAACCCCTAAATAAAAGCAATACCTTAAATACAACTCAAAATGCCTCTAACCCCGTATAGGTTAAACTTAGTCAAAGACTAAAGTCAAAGGTCAAAGTACATGGTCCGTGTTAACCCAACACGCCGAGTTGTCCTTCCACTCACCGCGTTTCTCCATTAACTTCAAAGATCGGGAAAAATCTTTTCAACTCGCCGAGTTTGCTAGAAATCCAACAACTTAATGCATTAAGTTGTTTCCATCGAATCTAGGAGCTCCAAATCTCATATATCCTCCAAAATGATGCCTAGACTCATTAGGAACTGCCAAAAATAGTCAAACCCGAACCCTAGACTCATTAGAGTGAGGCCTGACCCATTAAGCACTTAAGCTCCCAAGACATAGTCCCAAAATAAAGATCTGGCATCCAAAGGATGGAAAATCATGTACATTTTCAAACATTATGTCCATGCATGCTAAAAAGAAACCCTAGGGCTGAAGATGGGCTTAATACAAGACTTATTGCATGAATGGTACCTAGATTAGTAAAGCTTGAAACTTTAAGCCAAATAAGGCCATAAAATGGTCAGATCTAACATAACAACCCCTGTAACTGTCACACCCATGGACCAAGGATGCAGAAACATCCGGGGGTGGAGGACTTTATGTATAGTATCACAACAAGAGTATAATAGTTCTCAAAGTAAACACAACCATCGTAAATATAATTGAAAAAGTTACACCATAGTATGAGTTTACATGTTTCAAATTTAAATACAAAATGATGAACAAAAATGAAATGTTTGACGATTTAACGTCCCATCCTCAAAAGGTGTAGATTTCCTGTTTCACTGATTTCTTGAGAATACAAGTAATTTCAAAAAAGTGTCAACAATTAAGTTTGTCAGTTCATAAGATTTTGCATGAAGAGTTTGAAATCCTTTGTTTGTAAATGTATTGTATACCAAAGAAAAATCCCTTATTTTCATTAATAAATATGCAATTTTAAATAGATAAAACCCTTTTTAAGATAGAATTTTCCCGTAAAACTGAAGTGTTGTTAACTCCCTATGTGAGTCGCAATAACCATACTCTGACTAGATGACTTGCTACAACGTTTTTCAGACGTTTAGAATTTGTTATGACATTTGTCCCCCGTAGACCTGCAGGTCCCGCTGTAGCTAGAAGCTATACAAAATTATCACGTTCTCCCTACAAGAGATTCTGGTTATAACTTACAAGAATTTTTAACCCGTACTCTAAGAGTACAATGAAGATGTGTCTCACAAATTACGATAACGAGTTTATGTGTAGTATGTTTAGTAATGCATAGCTATGCTTCTTATTTTCCATTTTGTATGTTTGTATGCTAAACGACTCTTACCATATAGAGACTACCTTCTATTATTTAATTCTAACATAACAGAAAACTGTTGGACAAGGCGTCTAAGTCCATAACTTATTTGGTATATACTTGACCCGACCCGGCATGGTCCATTTGGGTTGCATTTCATCCAAACTATTTATGGATAATTTTATGAGAGTTATACACATATGTTTATTAATATATTGTAAGTTATAATATATTAATATGAAGTTATTTAATTAGTGTTAGTCTTAAATTAATTATGAATTAATTTAGAGATTAAAAGGAAGACTAATTAAAATTGTGGGCTATTGTTTTATATGGTGTGGGCTAATACTCATTAGTTAATGGGCTAGGCTTATATGGAAGTCCATGGATGATCCATGGATCTTTTAACCCATGGATCCTTGGAAAAGGAAAGGTCATGGGTTATTAGGGTTTCACCCTAATCATGTACACTATATAAGCATGCTTATGTTGCATGAAATGGACACTAGTGTGACTAGTGTAACTAGTGTGTGTGCTTTGTGTGTGGCCAAAAGTTACAAGTGTGTGTACTCTCTCAAAGTTTTCCAAGAGTTTGTGGTGATTTGTGATTCCATTTGAGGCATTCACACTATTGGTGCTTGGCCCTCAAACTCCTTAGGAATTGAACTCATCATCAAAAGGTATGTAATCTCATCAAATTCTTTTATGTTTAAAAGTACCCCATGCCATGTTAGATAGGTTATGAACCTTGGAAAATTATTATTTTGCATGTATTTAGACAAACATAGATCCAAGGTTTATTAGGGTTGCATGCACACTTAGGAAGTGTTAGATTGCTCAAAACCCAACAGTGGTATCAGAGCCAGGTTTGCTTGTTTAATACTTGATGCAAAATAGTTGAAAAAGTCGAAAAACTTGCTGTCTGCCTGATGAACTCGCCGAGTCCATGGGGGGACTCGCCGAGTTCATGTGTATCTTCAACCTACTCGCCGAGTAGGTTCATGCACTCGACGAGTAGGAGCCACAGAGTGCAGATTTTCGACTTTTGCTGCTGGAAATGGACTAGAAACATTACCCTAAATTGTTTTGGTGTTTTAAAACTTGTTTTAGTTGGTGTAATGGTTGTTCTAATCCATTTACAATAGCATATATCAAAATTCCATGATTTTTTATGTGTTCATATAATTCTTGAAATTTTGATGATCATGTTCATGTTCTTATGAATTTAGAAGATGATAGGAATTATTTGCTGAATTGTTTAGAATTAATTCTAGATCATTTATGTGTTTTAATAGAGTCCATAATTTGTCCTCAAGTTATGGATATCCAAAGGTCACTTTCTTTAACACACACATTTAAACACATAAGTTACATGAAAATGAAGAGTCTTCATTTTTATGAACCTTTAATTCATAAGTTATGAAATGAAAAGTTTTGGATAGTTGCAAAACTTTCCCTCAAGTTTTGGAATTTGTAAAGTTTCACACACTTTAATAAACTTTAATTTCAACCCCTAGAAGTTTTAAAAGTTAAAATTCTACCCTTATACTATTATAAGATTAATGGTTAATTATTATATATATATATGTATAAGAACAAGTCGTTTTACCGTTAGTAGGCCTCATTCACGAAGCCGGTCTATAAGGTGGGTATAAGGTTGTTGCCTATAAAATGGCAACTTAATGGGTGTCCACTCTCACCCACCGCTTGCTTGATCGGTGGAGGGTCGTTAGCCGAACGGGTAGGACAATGACTTTAAATCCTCATTAAAAGTATAATGATTATTATAAAGTAACTAAATATTTTTTTATTTAATTCCCAATCTTAGTTACTTTATGAAAAATGTGAATTTGGTGCTAGCCCATGGAATTCACACTTTGTACCTTACCAAGTCGTTGGTGGAGCGTGTGTGGTTAACCGACACACTAACTTGGACTAGTAAGGATCACGAAGGGTGACTTAAGTTTGTCATAGATCAATGGAGAGTGTGTGGTTAACTGACACATTGATTAGGTGATAATATTAAGGGTACCAAGTGAATTGGTATGGTTATTCACACCTTGTTTTGTGATCCTCGACATCCCAGTCAAAAAATTTGAGAGGGCACACTCGAGATTGAAACATGCCATTGAAAAGTTCAATGAATCTCAAAAGATCTAGGAATTTCAAATCCAATTAAAACCTAATAAATTATTTCGTTTTTCATGGTGGAAATTGGTGAATCGTCATTCGCCTACCTTCAAATATTTTATAGCTTGGATTACGGCATCCCTCTTCCAAATTATAAAATATTGTGTTGGGTCTTAGCCTTAATATTTCATATTGGGTGTTATATTAAGGACTTTGAATCAACTAACTTGATTTTCTCCCATTATAGATGTCTGGTTCAGACAACTATGATCTTCCCAAATCTCTTGAAGATGGTGTCCCTCAACATCATGCTTCACTTCCTCCAATTATTCTCCCTCACCCACAAGTTCTTGAAAAGTTTAAAGTCACTTAATCCCTATTGGCAAGCATAGTCTATGTGTGCTCACATCTTGGAGATAAAGTCACATATTGACAAGCCGGGAGAGTTGGGTGTCAAAGTCCCGTGAAAGTTGGATGTTCAATCACTTTCTTAGTAACATAGTGAGTCTCTTTGGGACTACTATGAGGCGGACTATGACATGACCCTTGATGATGTTATCTATTTGCTTGGTGTTGTGGAATCAGCAATGATTTGGAGCACCAGTAAAGCAAATTTGATTAAAAGAACAACTTCCAAAGTCTACATGGACATTGACAATGGTAGCATTGGATATCTAGAAAAAGGATTTCTCTTCCCAATGGAAAGGGATCGGCTATAGTCAACTCGGTTGACCAAATGGTAAAGAGAAAGACTAAGTCTGAGATAGTCCCATGTGCCATTACCAAAGGGTCCATGTGTTTTGTTGCCAAAGGAAGGGGCATTGGTTGCGAAGCTGCCCTATTCACCTGAAAGGTCATAAGGTTGATCAAGTCAAGAGGTTTGACTCTACTTCGGGTAAAGTCCACTATCTAACTCTATTAAGTTCCTATTTGGAGATTCTTATTACATAATGTGAATGGGTCACATGCTGATGTTTTTAAGAATCAAAGAAACGATAGGAAGCTTAAAGTAAGTATATGCTGATTCTGATTGCGAAGGTGGGTTTCGATCGCATGGTTCGGTAATCAGAATTTTGAGCTGTTGCTTAAGAGTTATAATATATTGCTTATGAATAGATAACAACAAGGTTTTCATGTGGATTGTAAGGATAAGTTTTTCCGCAAAGTTTTAAAATAAAAAAAAGAAGGGTTTTAATTTTATTTATTTTAAAAATATCCTTACAATGGCATATGTGGAAAATTGTTGCTTATATGTTTCCAGTAATAGCAATATTGGAAAGTGGATTTGATTCTTTCATTTGTGGTAGTGTCTGAATTTACCAAATGAAGAAAGTTTTTCATCACCCAAGTTTCAATTGGACAGAAACTTGGAATCATACAAGTTGTATTGTATGATGAATGAGAATTTTCATCTTTGAAAATTAAGACTAATTCTTTGATCACATGTATATGTGAGTCAATTGCACGACTAAGGAATTAGGTACACTGGGTGTGCGCTGGTCAAGGTCCACCACAAAGATTGATTTGTCATGATTTACTAAAGATTAGTAAATATGATTATACTTATAAGGTTAAGTATAATTCTGTAACATTGGAAAAGTTACAATGTATGACAAAACAAATGAGAAGAATCAAATTAGGCAGAAAGATAAAAGTTTCTCAAATCTGAAAGGATGAGAGAGTACTTTAGTATCGTATTTCATGATCATCTTAATGATTATGAAACCATATCACAAATCCATACTCTAAGGACGTCTTAGTGCATTGTTATGGCTAAGAAGAGAGGTCATGAATTGTTGGATTGGTTAAGATCGAGAAGATAAGTCATACTTCTTTCCAAAACAATTCTTAGAGTCATACTCCAAGATTGTAACTTTGAGTGACATAAAGGAAGATTTATTAACACTAGTCAAATGTAAGAGTAAAATGTTTTCTACTCTTGTACATTTGAGATTGGTAAGTTGTGATGTCTTGGATGAGACAAAGACCAACTAAGACCAATTGTGTGAAGTGTTAGTCTTGATAAGAATCTGCATTGTCCATTGAATATTTGTTTTGTCGAGGAATGGTTCTTGACTGGGGAAACTTATTTGTCAAGGGGACAGTGGGAGCCTTAAAGATCCTGAAAGAGTTTCAAGATTTAATCAAGAGTAAAACCTGTAATTTATCACTAGCACACAACTTAAGGTTTGCAACCTATCGTGTTGACATAAGTCTTATTTCTGTACCTACTTCAAATAAGTTGAATTTGCATGTGAGTTATCAGAGTTCAACTTGGAAGCATTGGTGGGCCTTGTGCTACCAAGGTGACAAGAAACCAAGATTGAACAAGTTTAATCCATGTAAGGCAGAATTTGTCACTAACCTGATCTTATGATTATGGTTTTGACACATTCACATGGATAGGAACTCATACACTATAAAATATAAGTGTCATAAGGTTTCTCTCCGATTCATGAAAATGATGGTGAGGAAACGCTTTCAATAAGTAGATTTTACGTAGATATCAATTGTGTTATTTGCATTTTCAAAAGTCGTTAGTGGAGCGTGTGTGGTTAACCAGCACACTAACATGGACTTGTGAGAAATGGAAAAGGTCTAAGAAATTGAGACTATGATTACGGCATCCCTTTTCATAGTTCTTGAAATTGCTTAGACACACATGTGAGCTATCTAAGAAAGGGTGTATGAATCTAAATTTTAGAAGTCCAGCAGATTTCTACAAATATGTAAGAGCTAGTGGGAGCATAAGTGTTATGCTGATAATCATCATGTTAGTGGAAGCATGATTATTACGTTTAGTGTTGCAAGCTAGCAATGTTAAGTATAGAAAAACAAAGTTTCAATTTGTGAAGTTGCAGGGGTTGAAAAGTTGTTTTGCTATAATTAAGGGAGATGAAATTATACTTCATTTCAATTCTAAAGCTTAGATTGAGATTTTAATCATCTTTAGTCAAGAATATATATATATATATATATATATATATATATATATATATATATATATATATATATATATATATATGAATTCTATGTTGGAATGGTTCAACTTAAGGAAATTCTATATATATTGTGTTTTCAAAACTCGATTATGATTACGGCATCCCTCTTCATAGTTAAATTTTGAAAACATGGCAAATAAAAAATATTGTAGCAAAAGACTAGTCTAGTATCATGTCTTTATGTGAGACATCATGAATGGTGTCCCATATGCTTTAGATATAGGATCGATTGCATGTGCTATAATATTCATCTTTTCTAAATTTTCCAAATGCTTAAGGCATTGAGAAGTGAAAAGTCTAGAACTAGATATGACTAAAGTGATTAAACAATTGTCGAGGACAATCTGAGGTTCGCCAAAGATTGGTTGCTCAGGGAAAGTTGGAAGTATGATGTAAGTTGTCGGAAAGGACCATATTGACATATTCTGAAAAGAAGTAACTCTTGTTCGGAAGTGATAGTCAAAATGGGACTATGGAAATGTCTCCATAGGTGGAAGTTATTCAATCTACGTAAGATTAGAAAACCTTAATGCAAGAAGGATGTTCAAAGCAATCTACTTTGAATATGAGACTTCCGTTCCATAGAAGTTGACCTTCTTTGGAATACTCTATAATGACTGGTGACAAGGTTTTGGTGACTTTGTGCATAATCATTACAAGGGGAACATTGCATAAAAGTTTAAAATCTAACATATTTTTTTTGGTAAATGATAGGAATCGGGGATTCTCACATTTACAATAAGGATTTGGGATTGTGAAATGAGTATCATTGGAATCATGTTCAATTGATCTACATCACAATGTAAGGATCATAGACAAACATAGTGTGCATACTTGGAGTATGGCATAACTATTGTTTAGAAAAACAAAGTGTACATGCTAGGAGCATGGGACGACTGTTGTTTTTTATTCAAGTCTTAAGTTGATTGTTTGAAACATTATACAATGAATAATGTGTAATCAATATGGTGATAAATAAAAGGTGGTTCTATTTATATTCAAAAGGGTTCTGAGGCCATATTGGATTCAATTATTATTATGTTTCACTTTTCATGTTTTGACTTCCAGAATAGCTAGGTTATTCTTTCCGAATGACTAAGTTATTTAAACACTCCACAGTCATTCATATGTTGGAAGTAGGTATGAATCAAGACTGTCAAATCGAGTTTGTAGATGGCTAAATGGGTTTAGTCATAGCAATGGTTGCTACAACATTCATGAGTGCTCATAAGTTATGAGTATTGGAATAAACCCACGCTCACTTGTATCACTTCATGGAATTCATCTCGAGTGATCGTGAGACGGTAATATCATATAAATCTTCAAACCTAGAGATATGAGTTGTTACCTATGAGTTGGTTGTGCATTGATTGCACGTAAACGCATCAGTAACTTGATGTTATAAAACGTGCCTTTGTGTACAGTTCAACAAGTAGTAGAACAAGCATATGAGTCGAAGTTTATCTGTTCCTTCTAGAAATAGAAGCGATATCTGGGCCCCTCGATGATTTTGTTGTGACCTATGTACCGGCCGGTCAGAACTAAATTGATGTGTTCGATTAAGTTCTTTGTCAAACAAATCGGAAAATCGGGAAACAAACTGCTGGACAATAAGTACGACGTTGTTCCATGTATTTGTCCGGCTGATATCATGAGAACAGAGGATTGTATGATCACTTATCTAAAATGGCGCTTCATAGTTCAACAGAGTTTTCGAGAGCTACGATTGTTGGTTGGTTCCTGAAGTAACATACGCAAATATAGTTATTAGACTTATCCAAGTGGGAGTCTGTTGGATAAGGTGTCTAAGTCCATAACTTATTTGGTATATACTTGACCCGACCCGGCATGGTCCATTTGGGTTGCATTTCATCCAAACTATTTATGGATAATTTTATGAGAGTTATACACATATGTTTATTAATATATTGTAAGTTATAATATATTAATACGAAGTTATTTAATTAGTGTTAGTCTTAAATTAATTATGAATTAATTTAGAGATTAAAAGGAAGACTAATTAAAATTGTGGGCTATTGTTTCATATGGTGTGGGCTAATACTCATTAGTTAATGGGCTAGGCTTATATGGAAGTCCATGGATGATCCATGGATCTTTTAACCCATGGATCCTTGGAAAAGGAAAGGTCATGGGTTATTAGGGTTTCACCCTAATCATGTACACTATATAAGCATGCTTATGTTGCATGAAATTGACACTAGTGTGACTAGTGTAACTAGTGTGTGTGCTTTGTGTGTGGCCGAAAGTTACAAGTGTGTGTACTCTCTCAAAGTTTTCCAAGAGTTTGTGGTGATTTGTGATTCCATTTGAGGCATTCACACTATTGGTGCTTGGCCCTCAAACTCCTTAGGAATTGAAATCATCATCAAAAGGTATGTAATATCATCTAATTCTTTTATGTTTAAAAGTACCCCATGCCATGTTAGATAGGTTATGAACCTTGGAAAATTATTATTTTGCATGTATTTAGACAAACATAGATCCAAGGTTTATTAGGGTTGCATGCTCACTTAGGAAGTGTTAGATTGCTCAAAACCCAACAAAAACATATGTAAAATATGAAGTCATCAAAGACAAACATTTTGCTCAACATGTTACAAAGTGTTATCAAAGTTGTAAGCTGTGAACTAGTTTTTAACCTTTCTGCACTGTTTTAGAAAAATCATAGAAAAATCATACGAAGTCGAAAACCAAATACGTAAACTCTCAGAGCTTAGGAAATGTGTGTAGTTTGTTCACAAATTTTATTATGATTTTTAGAAGTCTCTAACTTGTGTGAAAATGTTTATATTCACAGACTGGTCCGGATTCATTTCTGAAATGATAGGCAATTTTGTAAAAATCACCATAAAGTGTGGAAAATTCGTATGAAGATGTGCAAGCAGTCATTTTAAAAGTATAAACCAGAAATACTTGCATATGAAACAGTTTTGAAAGATATGAAGTTTAAGATAGTCAAAACAATCCGTGAATAGGACTCAACTCTTATGTGAAAAGCTGATGTATGAGTTTGGGTTATATTAAGGTGTGTTAAGTTGTATCCCTCCCTAAAACTTGAAGATAATTGAAAATTTAGGGGTATGAACTCACCTTGAGTGATTTCCTTACATGAATGCTGAAGAGAAAGGGTTCCTAAGTCAAGATCACTTGGTAGAAACTTGGAGAGTTGAAGATCTAAGAACAATTATGGTGACCTTTGTTATGAGAGATTCATAATCTGAGTGAAGGAGTGTATAATGTTCAATGTAGGATGAGAATACTTACTGATTGAGGGTGAATAGTTCAAAGGCAGCCTTGCAGTCTCAAGTTCTTAGAGAGGGAAATGAGAGAGAAGTGTTTGTTTCTTGGTGAGAGTGTGAGTAAAGTGGAAGGAGAGATGGGGGTTTCCAACTTTTGATCAAGTTACTAGCTAGAGGAGAGGTGTGAGAGGAAAAAAAGTTGACTAGATAGGGGTGAATAGTGAATCGGGGTTGTCCTAAGTGGGTATGGGATATAGCTTGTGTTACACTCTATGGGAAATCAACACTCTAACACAATATCTCACTCAATAGATATTGTCCTTAGTTTACGTTCCTCTCCCTAAATGTGGTTTAAAATATGATAATATAGGGTCTTATATATCAAAATATAGGTTTGGAGAGTTTAAAGTATGAAAAATAAAAGTTTGAGGAAATTTTCGGAGTAAAAATCACTTAAAATCACTATAAAGTCCGAAATTGATGAAAATCCATAGTGAAAGGGTGAAATCCGGAGGCACAACAAAAATTTTGAAGCTCCTCTTAGCATTCCGTAGCTATAACCCAATTTCCGGAGAAGAGGATTAGGGCTACGATGGTCCGAAGTGGGTAGGCAAGAAGTTTCGGAGGCGTTGGGCGAGGTCCGAAGCATTCTTCTCGGGTCCGAGGTCAGGAGCAAAGCTGTCCGGTTCAACTAGGAGGTCCGAACCGCCCCACATGTTCCGGAGTCAGAAGGAGGTTCTGAAGCAGGAGGATAGTCCGGACTAAGGGAGATCTGAAGTTAGAAGCTTCTTGGTTTCTTAGAAGGTATCCGGACTAAGAGGGTTTCGGACCAAGAGGAGTCTGGACCAAGAGGGTTCCAGACCAAGAGGAGTTCGGACCAAGAGGGTCTTTTTGGGTTTTCTCCTTCTGTTTTGGGCTATTTTTGACTGAGGAAGGTACATAGAGAGATATGGGAGAGATTTCACATACTTGGAAAGATTTCACATACATGGAGAGATTTGGGAGAGATTTCACATACTTGGAGAGATTTCACATACTTGGAGAGATTTGGGAGAGATTTCACATACTTGGAGAGATTTGGACGATATTTCACATACTTGAGAGATTTGGGAGAGATTTCACATACTTGGAGAGATTTGGGAGATATTTAGATACAACGGGATATACTGAGAGAGACTTTGTTGGGGGCCTTTATTAATGTTTTTCTTCGTAGATCAAAGACCTTAGGCTTAGTTACATCCCATTGTGAGTGTTATACGCCCCCGAAGGATACGTAATAGTGTATTATAGAGTTGTTATTTCCCTCAATCTGATTAGGGTTTAGAATTTTGAACATTTGAAACTTTCAAGTGATACTTTGCATTAAGATTTAGAGTTATCCATTAGTAAACATAAAGTAATCCCTAACATATTAGCACTAGTTGAGTTGACCAGTTTGACTTGTTGACTTTCTTTGACTTTGACTTGACCAGAAAGTGACGGTTGTCACAGGAACACTCAAATCTTGGACAACCCAACTATGACCCCAAAATGAAAATAAAACCCCAAAACAAAGAGATCTAAACAATAACAAAACAAGGTATAAACTTGATACCTCCAAGAGACTACAACAAGTGGGGAGATTTTGGATCTAAGTCTTCCCTCCATGCTATACACCTCCAACTTCAAAGCTTCTTCAAAAGAGTACAAAAAGATTAACACTCAAGGCCCTCCAAAAGCTCACACACTCACAAAGGAAGATGATACACACTATTAGGGTTTCAGGACAGAGGATCCTGGTAAGGAGGCAAGACAAGGGACTTAAGGCCTTTAAATAGGGTGCAACACCCTAAAAATTAGAGTTTCCTTCCCAGCCGCCAACACGCCAAGTTGAGACACCTCGACTCGCCGTGTTGGTTCATTAATTTTCGCGGTCAAATACATCTTGACACGCCGAGTTGAAGCTTCCAACTTGCCGAGTCCCAAAGGAAATATAAACAATTCAGAGAATAAACTCATACTAAAACCAAGCGTTACAGTATCTCTTGGTGCCATCAATCTCATCCTTAACCTAAAACACCCACTTGTTTTGCAGTGCTTTCTTCCCTGCTGGGAGCTTGACTAATGATCAAGTATGATTCTTGTCCAACGAGCTCAATTCTTCTTCCATAGCCTTCTTCCACTGTATGTATTCTTTCATCCTCAAGGCTTCTGGATAAGACTTAGGTTTGCCATTCTTTGTCAGCAACAAGAAGTTTGATTAAAGGAGAATACTTGACTAGAGGCCTTTGTACTCTAGTGGATCTACGAACGGTAGGAGTTTCAGTTTCTACACCTTCATTCTCTTAACTAATATCATCTATGCTCCCATTATCTCCAGTTTAATCAGAGTTCCCACTGGTTCCTAAACTTTCACCTATCTTTGGAGTACATATAGGTTTTATTTTGTCGTCTTCTGAGGTTTCTTCTAACTCAACTTGTTCTTCCTTTTCTGGTTATTTGTTATTGCTTGAGCCCTTAGTATGTTCATCCTTGTATAGCCATTCTCATTGAAAACCACATCCCGAATTATGATAACCTATGTGTTCTCCTTATCCAAGAAGTAGTAACCCATGTCGTCCAACCCATACACAATAAAGGTGCACTTCCTTGACTTTGCCTCTAGCTTGTCTCTCTTAGAGTCTTTGACTTTTACATACGTGACACAACCGAAGACCTTCATGTATTTGAATGAAACCTGATCACTTTGCCATTCTTCCTATGGAATCTTGAACCCTATGGGAATTGAGGGTCCTCTATTGATTATGTATGCATTTTTGTTGACCGCATCTGCCCAAAACATTTTGGGAGAACATGAATATAGTCTAATGCCCTCTTCCCTTTCCTTCAATGTTTTGTTCATCATCTCAACTACTCCATTCTGTTGAGGTGTCTCTGGAATGGTTTTCTGCATCCTGATTCCATGTTCAGCACAGAAATCAACGAATTCTTTGCTACTGTATTCACCCCGATTACCGGATCTGGAACACTTGGATTTCAAGTTAGTTTCATTTTCCACCATCGCTTTCCATTTCTTGAAAGCACTCAAAACCTCAGACTTCTACTTCAAGAAATAGACCCAAACTTTCCTAGAGCAGTCCTCGATGAAAATAACCTAATAGCCTTCTTGAAAGAATCGGGATGCTCTATTTTTGACAATGATCCATTTCTTGATTGGATTATTATTACACCTGAAAACCCCACTAAAGCAACTGAAGTGGGGCCATAAACATCTGAATGAACAAGCTCCAATTTCCCTGTCTTTGGTGGATGTATGTGACATCCCCATTTTCATGGCCAAAAAAACCCTATTTTTTTATGCTTATTTAAAAATAAGAGCATCCTTTTTGAAGAATAGTATTATGGAATTTGTTCCCAGAAAACATGATAAAGATGTTATCACCTGAAATTGCCGCCGCCACCGTGTGTGGGTGGCCGCCGACCACCATTACTCAAGGTGGCTGAGGGTGGTGCCCGACTTAATAAATATTTAATTACCTAAACAGTTAACTTTAGACCGAGTGGCACGATTTGGGGTTGGAAACCCTAATGTCAAGAAACCCTTGTTTTTGGAGTTGGTTGGGACCCGTGTTAAAGCTGTTAATTAAACTTTCAATAATACTTAATAATTCCCCTACAATTAGCTTAATGTAATATTGGACTTAATGGATTAAGTCCTTAAGGGTTTAAGTGTGGAATACTAACCCTAGTTATCATTTTATGTAAAAAACCCAAGAATCGGGATGCTCTATTTTAGACAACGATCGAGCACGTATTCGGGATATTGATTGGATTATTATTACACCTGCGAATGACTAAGTCAAACCTTAATCAATCCTACCGTTAGGTGATTAAGTCCTTAATAGTTAAAGTGTTCTTACTTAACCCTAATCATCATTTTATGTGAAACACTAATTGTCATTTCATGTGAGGTGGTCACTGTTGCAAGTGACTATGACCTGTGATCGGGTATTGACTCAAGTATCTTCTTGTAGATGATTGGAAGTGAGTTGAAGCTGGTAGAGTTCTTCATTGCTATAGTGGTTACCTACTCACATATCGAGGTGAGTTTCGCCTCACTATACCCGTGGGTCGAAGGCAGCAATGCCGACCCACTAGTTTTGGTTAGCTGTTAGTAGAGGGATACCTTAGGGATTGTATATATAGTCATGTAGGATAGTCTGAGGACTCTTGATCGAAGATCTATTACATGTTCCTCGTTTGGTTGTGGTTCTAGAGTAGGATCATCTGTCCGGGTGACCATCTCACCTCTGAGTACATACGGCCATGCATTACTTGGATTGATGATATTTAGTATGCTGTTATGTTATAGCGATATGTTAGATCTGTGTTCTGGTATTGAGTATCTTGTTATGATATAGTGGCTTGTTAGATCTGTGTTCTGGTATTGAGTATGCTACTATGTTGTAGTGGTCTGTTAGATCTATGTTTTGGCATCTAGTATGCTCCTATGCTATAGTGATTTGTTAGATCTATCTTCTAGTTTTGAGTATGTGGCTTTGTGGTAATAATCTGTAGATCTGTATGTTATTTGTGCTTGCTGGTTATCGTCGATGGAGTGCCCTTAGGGACTGTCTGTGGTCATGTAGGATAGCCTGAGAACTCTTGGTCTAGGCTCTCTTGCCTGTTCCATGTTTGTTGTGGCTCTAGAGTAGGATCATCTGTTTGGGTGGCTATCTCACCTCTGGTTACTTATGGTTATGCATTCTATAGGGGTTAACTGGTAGTGGGACTATATGTTGTGAGAGGATTAGTAGGCAGTAATGAGCTATATGAATGTTTTTTTGCCTATATTACGTGCCTACTTGATCCTGATTGTTTATATGTCGACATATGGTGTTTGGTTAGGTTGAGGCTGAAAGGCCCTGGAAACAAGGATCTTAACCAGTGATAAAGAAACTAACAATCAAACAATATTAAAATGGAGTAGAAGAAGATTAAACTAAGCTTTGCACACGTTTATATCGAAGAAATGCCAGGTACAACTTGGACAATGGTCGTAAACTCTATCGACTTACAACAACTTATGACAGACTCTGACCCGCCCTATATATAGGGAAAGGCTGGCCATAAACAGGTTTACGGTCGTAAACCTGTTCACAGCCGTAAACAGACTCTTGGCCGTAAACTCTTCCAAACAACTCTATTACATGACAAAAGACCCATTAAGACCTATACATCAGATAGCCTAGCCCAAACCATAAACTTGACCTTTCAATCTCCCCCTTGGTTTGAGGCTAGCTTTAACTTAGTCCTTTTCAACGATAAGCACATCGGATCCCTCCCCCCCCCCCCCATCGCACCACGCCACATCCTTTTTGCGATGATCTTTGCAACCATTGTCGTGTATTCTTTAGCAGCATGCTCGAAGATCTCTTCAACCACTTTGATCTGATGATGTGACAAATGATGAATATCCCACTTTCCGAATTTAAGTAGGTCTCTTTTGTCGAATAGGTGAAAGCAATTATCTTGAAACTTAAAGATAGCAGTCGCAGTGGTATCATCATACACCCAGTAAAGCATATTTGCAAGAGATCCATCACAGAAGTTCTGCAACACAGGAATCTGCCTAACTTGGTTGGTCGGTGGCCACATCACAGTCTGGAAATCTTGATTTGTTTTGGGATCCAGTATTTTAGGGAATCTTTTAATGAAGGACTCAATAGTCTTCAAGCTATGAAATCCATTCTTTACTTGGTCTTCCAAAAACAACTTGAAATGAGTTGCCTGTGGATGACCTGATGGATTGGCAAATGGAGCACTGGATAGTTCTGAAAGATCAACCCTCTTCCATGAATTGAAATCATGGAAGTCTTTATAATACTCCACGTTTGCGCTTTTGCATCTCACTATCCACATGTTTAACCTGTCATGAAAACCCCATGAGGCAATTCTTGATCTATCACCGTACTTATGTCCAAAATTTTCTTTTCAAGATCAGTAACGGTGACTTTGGGTTGATATCTATGAGCGTTCTGATATGAGCTCTTCTTGAACAACAGTTGCTTTTTCTTGTCAGATGCTGCTAATTTGGCGCGTTTTAGTGCAACAACGTTGGATGCTTGAACTGGTTCATTTTCAAAACGATCAACGATCCGAGTTCTTCTTTCAGCGGGCGGGTGAATAGGGGGATCTTGAGATGACTGGACAGCATTGAATTTTTGAACGGATGATTTGAACTTGTCACCAAGTTCCTCTGTCAGTTTCTTCTTCAAGTAAAAGTAGCATGCATTCATGGTTCCCAGGTGTGTTTGCAGATCATAGATTTGCTTTGATTTCAGAGTCTTGTTTGCTTCAAGATCTACAACACGAATGTTAAACTGAGCATTTTCGGCTTCAAGAACAGCTACACGAATATCAAGCTCAATGTTTTTCTAGTTTAGCATGCTGATCTCCTTTCTAAGTTCGTGCATGGTGGAATCATCCTCTCCTAAGTGGCTTTCCTCTCTATAAATTCCTTTAGCGCGTGAGGAAGGCACTGAGCTTTGTTGTTGGGCCAGATGCATAGCAAGCCTTACAGAGGCAGCATCATGAAAAGGCCTGGGAGGAGATGATTCGAGGGGAGTTGATGAACCACCAACATCAAAAATGGTGCTTGGTCCTTCTTGGGATGGTACAGATGAAGCATCAGCAAGAGTAGTTGTTGGTTGAGTCAGATGGCCTTGAGATTGTTCTGGAATGAATACTCCCTGCCTTGGATCACATCTTCTACTTTTCAGCGGAGGTTGGGAGATGTGAGTCATCAATGGTTCTCTCACGGATGGCTCATTAGTAGGAATGACATCCTCAAGGGGAGGAATCCCTGAAGTTGTCTCCATAGATATGGTAGTCTCAGCCATTTGGTTGGAAGTAGGACGCATTGTTTCAAGAACATCTTCTGTATCCCTTATCTTTGTTGCTGGATTAGAAACATCACAGATACTATCAAAGAACAATTCGAGGTCTTCATTGGATCAGAAGTTATCATTGCCTCCATAATTCAAAGAAATGTCATGTAACGTCCGCAGATCCGGGCTAGTCAATTTAGAGACAATAGGGGTCGAAAACGACTTTTCGACAAAATATTACTTAGAATAAATAATCTTAACCAACTTGTAGAATATGTCACAAGGTTTCCGTACATATAAAGAACGCCGAAATCCGAGTTATAACGAAGAAGTTATGACCCGTCGAAGTTTCACGACGGAACCGGCACGGCACCGGGAAGCGTAAATAGTGAATTTACGATAGAGCGAGATTTAGCCTTAGAGATCTAAACGAAATTCGTAGAATACGTTAAACTATGAACATCAATAAAAAGAACGCCCAAATCTCACTTCGTATGAAGAAGTTATAATTTTTAGAAGTTTCGGATTAGCAGTGTACAACCCGAAATTCGAATATTAGATCGAGCGATTTTTAGCCGACACAACCAAAACGAGAATCGAATATCTCGTTAAGAGTAGCGTAACGAGAAAAAGATGGGCGAAAACGGACGTCGGATGAAGAAGTTATGAGAATTTAACGTACCAATCCTGTCCCAGCCTGTTAATAATATAAAATTTAAAATTGATTCAAAATTAGCCGACGGAGTCTAAACGGAAGTTGTAGAGTATGTTCCCACCTTCGCGTGGATATAAAGAACGTCGAAAACGGAGCTCGTTTGCGAAAGTTATGATTTTTAGAAGTCGAGAAGGAAAATTGCGAACTAAGATGACGTGGCCAAATCTCAGCCGTTGCTTGCTGACCAAGGCTTCGCTTCAGATCTTGACACATCGCCTCGCATCTACACCCCGCGCCCGAGGCCGGGTATGCCCATCATACTTCGGTTCTTATCCCTTCCGAATGCGAGACAACTGGAGGCTCGCTGGCACCCTTATCCGAGCATTACGCCCAACGTAGCTGAGTCCGAACGCCCAACGTAACTGAAGTTGAGCCCCTATAAAAGGCAGCGAAGGCTGCCGAGTTTCATGCACCAAAATCCTTTCTCTCTCTAGTTTCTTTCTCTCTCTAAGATCCCAAACCATCCCTAAGCCCTAGATAAAACCCCTAGCTCCCGAGGGAAGCCTCGAGGCTCTCAGAGTCCTGAGAAAAAGAGCCTTTCGGTTTCGAAACGCTACTCCAATTCAGTTCTGGTTTTCGATAAAATTCGTTGTAAGTGTGCTACGCTTACGCTATTTTTAATATAGCTTTCAAATAATTATAGGAATGTTATTAGGTCCTTAAAATAATTATTTGGGCTATTATTATCAGTTATATTGAGTGTTACTAACGCTTAATAATAGTCAGACTAATTAATTTGTCGCGGTTATCGTTAGACTAAACCCTAGTGGTATTGCTACTAGGTTTTATCGAAGGAAAATCGTTTTGAGAGTATCGAAGCACTGTCCGAGTGCTGAGTCACCACCTTTCATGTGAGTGCATAGTCCCTTTCATCTTACACATAGATATGAAGTATTTTATATAAACTACGTGTTATGTGTGCATATTATCTGAATACTTGTTGTCTATGCTGGATGAACGTTTTATACATGTTTTAAATGATTTAAACTGTATATTTATATCTACAAATTTGTTGGGATAAAACATGGGTAGATGAAATAGTTGTTGTGTGATGAAATAAAATAATGAGAAATAGGTGATGATAATTAGGTGAGGATAGATAGGGTATGATGAATCAGTGATGTAGAATACTACAACCTTGTCCGACAATTTGGAGATGTATTTATCTACCAGTGTATAGATGGCGACCACGGACTAATATAGACAACCCCGTGGAAACTCTAGCAGGCTCAAAACCTGTAGGTGATGAATTACGAGTTCAGGCGATGTTGTAACTACGTATTCATGCGATGATACTCTAACCCCTTACTATGAATTACGAGTTCAGGCGATGTTGTAACTATGTATTCATGCGATGATACCCTAACCCTTGTTGGGCACGTATTGAGGGATTAATCCCTGAATCAATACTGTCTATGCGATGTAGGCGATGATCCTTAAGGAGAGTCCTTAGGAACAAACATATAACGAAATGTGATGTAAGGAGATGAGAGGTAAATATGATGTAGGAGACGACCCTTAGGATAAATCCTTAGGGAATGTACTTAGGAATAAAGAAGATAATGGGGATGGGTAATTGCATTAATTGTTTGATGATTGAATATAATAATTATATTATTGTGGGTTGAAACCCTATGTACTCACCAGGTTTCCCAACCTGACCCACTCCAACTTATTGATATCACAGGTGACGATATGAAGTGACATTACACTGAGAGATTAAAGAGATGTAGATCACTAGTGTAAATAAATGTAAGTTCCGTTTATGCTTATGTTCCTATATTGACAATGACATCCCAAATGTTTTAAAATGAATAAAATGCGTTTCTTCGAAAATGTTTTGATAACGTATTTATCGTATTTTTCTGGGAACAAATTCCGCAACATTTTTTTTTAAAAGAAGTACTCTGATTTTTACAAAGCATAAACAAAATCGGTCTTTTCTGGGCATGAAAATGGGGGATGTCACAGTTGGTATCAGAGCATTAGTTTAAGTGAACTAGGAATATGGATTTATTTCTACACTTAAACTTAGAATGTTAAGCGATGATTGTGAGGTGTGAGCACTAGCTTATTTTAGGAATGATGCCTAAATTGCTTTTATGTGCTAAATGATTTGTTATGTTATAGTTTGATCGGATCTATGGTTTGTTGCCGACCGGATCTGGAAACCTTATGTGTTTAGGATTCTAAACGTACGAATACGATATTAGAACTAGCATATAAACGTTTCGGAGTGATAAGGATGATTTAAGATGTCAGTCCTAAATTAAGATCCAGATTCACCTTATTCGGTGTATAGATCAAAATGGCAAGAACCCGTAGTGGAGCTGGGAATGCAAATGGGAATAGGAATCAACCCTTGGTGATTCAGCAAATACCTGTTGTAGTAGAAGATGTACCCGAGCCAATCACCATGGATGGAGTACAAGCCATGATTCAGACTATGTTGGATGAACAAAGGGAAGAAATGAGACGGATGTTGAATAGGGACAAACCTACTGTTTCTATTGAACAACCCGAGCTGATTCCCGAGCAATCGGAGGAAGGGAACTACAGCCGCCAAGAGAGTCAAGTGGGGACTCAAGGTGAACGAAGGGATGGCTCGGAGAGGAGAAACGACAAGGATGGGAGAACGTACAAGAATTTCTTGGGTGCAAGACCACCAAGTCTCTCAGGAAGCCCAAAGCCTGTTGAGATTATGGACTGGATCTCCGAGATGGAGATGGTGCTTGAGAGTTGCGACTGTAGCAACAAGCAGAAAACCATCTTTGCGATCAGGCAATTAAAGAGTAGAGTCTTGAGCAGGTGGAAGATATTGGCCGATACGATGCACAAGGGAGAAGCAAATAAGATGTCTTGGGAAGATTTCATGATGCAACTGAAAATGCAGTACTGGTCTGAGCAGGATGTTCTGGAGATCAACAACGAATTCCAGAATCTGAAGAAGGGAAAAATGAGCGTCACCGAGTACGCTGCAAGTTTTACGGAGAAGATGAAGCTTGTTCCTTATCTAGTTCCAACAGAACTTTCCAAGGTCAACAGGTTTGCCAATGGATTACCAGCGGACTTTGGTCCAATGGTCAAACAAGCAACCACTTTGAAAGCCGCCATCTGGGCAGCCAAGAATGTTGAGACCCAAATAAGAGAAAAGGGTCTGGAGAAAGTTGAAGTTGGTGAGAAGAGGAAGCTGGAAGGATCCTCAAGACCTGATAATAAGGGAAAGTTCTCGAAGTCTAACCTGGACGACCGAAGGAATGGAGCCAAGTGGTGTGAGAAGTGCAAGAAGAAGCACTTAAGAAGATGCGATGGTGAAGTGACGTGCTATAAGTGTGCTAGGACCGGTCACTATTCCAGAGATTATACGTTCGACAACAAGAAGTGCTACGAATGTGGAAATGATGGGCATATTTCAAAAAACTATCCAAAGAAAAATGAAGCTGCAAGACCAAATGCACCGCCGAAACCAAGGGCATTCCACATGATCCTCGATGAAGCAGACAACAACGCGAGGAATCAAGAATGAGGACTTCTTACCCAAAGATCGGATTATGCAGTATCCATAGTTTCGTATGATGTAGCCTAGTAGAGGCATAGTCTAGGGTGAACTTGAACACCTATGTAATCGTTTCAATAAATAATATAAAACCTTCGTTTTGTTATCTGATGTGTGGAATGATTGTGTGATTTGTTGCATGGTAACTTGGGAAACTGCGAGACAATACTTGGGACGAGTATGAGTAGGTGTTAATAGTAGTAGAGGCCTATACTACCGGAAGCACAAGACTCACACTTGGATCAGGGAAAGTCACAAGGCTACCAAGAAACTAGTAATTGATTTTGTTTCATTCGAGTATGTCGTTACCATTGTTTCGATAATGACTAAGAAGATTGTTGTTATCCCGACCCTAATGGTCATATCACATAGAGTCCGACTACGCTGAGTAGGTTACGTGGTTCAGGGAACCAAGTTCGATGTAGCGTCCGACTTAAACCAAACGATTGAAATTAAAGCGATCAATAGAAGTATCATGCTCATTGTTAAAGAAGTTGGTGGCTAGAAATGCTACATGTTAAAATGTGATTATATCACATTAGACCATGAAGGAAGGCATATTCCTTTCCAGAATTTGACTCTAAGAGACCTAAGTCTAAGCGTTGCAATATACGATGATAGGTCATTAGAATATGACACATTGATCCATAGTAGTAAAAGAACTTATCTCAAGTTCGTATCCAGTGAGGATCGAGGTTGTGACTTGAAGGTCATAATTTGGAGTCTAGCCAGAGATAGAGAGCAGGTGCACGATCGAGTACTGCTTACAATCAATGAGTCTAAGAGATAGACTTAAAGGAATATAGAAGTTATAATTATTACCTAGGATGAAGAGATGACGTATGGAGTCATTATACGAGCCCTGTTTCGTTGATGATTCCGGGACGTAATCATCCTAAGGGGGAGATAATTGTAACGCCCACAGATCCGGGCTAGTCAATTTAGAGGCAATAGGGGTCGAAAACAACTTATAGACAAAAGATTATTTAGAACCAAGTTGTAGAATATGTCACAAGATTTCCGTACATATAAAGAATGCCAAAATCCGAGTTATAACGAAGAAGTTATGACCCGTCGAAGTTTCGCGACGGAATAGACACGACACCGGGAAGCGTAAATAGTGAATTTATGATAGAGTGAAATTTAGCCTTAGCGATCTAAACAAAAGTCGTAGAATACATTAAACTAAGAACATCGATAAAAAGAACGTCCAAATCTGACTTCGTATGAAGAAGTTATGATTTTTCGAAGTTTCGGATTAGCAGTGTAGAACCCGAAATTCGAATATTAGATCGAGCGATTTTTAGCCAACATGACCTAAACGAGAATCGAAGATCTCGTTAAGGGTAGCATAACAAGAAAAAGATGGGCGAAAACGGACGTCAGATGAAGAAGTTATGAGAATTTAACGGACCAATCGTGTCCCGGCCTGTTCATAATATAAAATTTAAAATTGAGTCAAAATTAGCCGATGGAGTCTAAACGGAAGTTGTAGAGTATGTTCCCACCTTCACGTGGATATAAAGAACGTCGGAAAAGGAGCTCGTATGCGAAAGTAATGATTTTTAGAAGTCGAGAAGGAAAATTGCGAACTGAGATGATGTGGCCAAATCTCAGCCATTGCTTGCTGACCAAGGCTTCGCTTCAGATCTTGAAACGTCGCCTCGCATCTACGCCCCACGTCCGAGGCCGGGTACGCCCATCATACTTCGGTTCTTATCCCTTCCGAATGCGAGACAACTAGAGGCTCGCTGGCACCCTTATCCGAGCATTACGCCCAGCTTAGCTGAGTCCGAACGCCCAGCGTAACTGAAGCTGAGCGCCTATAAAAGGCAGCGAAGGCTGCCGAGTTTCATGCACCAAAATCCTTTCTCTCTCTAGTTTCTTTCTCTCTCTAAGATCCCAAACCATCCCTAAGCCCTAGATAAAACCCCTAGCTCCCGAGGGAAGCCCCGAGGCTCTCGGAGTCCCGAGAAAAAGAGCCTTTCGGTTTCGAAATGCTACTCCAATTAAGTTCCAGTTTTGGATAAAATTCGCTGTAAGTGTGCTACGCTTACGCAATTTTTAATATAGCTTTCAAATAATTATAGGAATGTTATTAGGTCCTTAAAATAATTATTTGGGCTATTATTATGAGTTATATTGAGTGTTATTAACGCTTAATAATAGTCAGACTAATTAATTTGTCGCGGTTATCGTTAGACTAAACCCTAGTGATATTGGTACTAGGTTTTATTGAAGGAAAATCGTTTTGAGAGTATCGAAGCGCTGTCCGAGTGCTGAGTCACCACCTTTCATGTGAGTGCATAGTCCCTTTCATCTTACACATAGATATGAAGTATTTTATATAAACTACGTGCTATGTGTGCATATTATCTGAATACTTGCTGTCTATGCTGGATGAACGTTTTATACATGTTTTAAATGATTTAAACTGTATATTTATATCTACTAATATGTTGGGATAACACACGGGTAGATGAAATAGTTGGTGTGTGATGAAATAAAATAATGAGAAATAGGTGTTGATAATTAGGTGAGGATAGATAGGTGATGATGAATCGGTGAAGTGGAATACTACAACCTTGTCCGACAATTTGGAGATGTAGTCATCTACCAGAGTATAGATGGCGACCACGGACTAATATAGACAACCCCGTGGAAACACCAGCAGGCTCATAACCTGTAGGTGATGAATTACGAGTTCAGGCGATGTTGTAACTACGTATTCATGCGATGATACTCTAACCCCTTACTATGAATTACGAGTTCAGGCGATGTTGTAACTACGTATTCATGCGATGATACCCTAACCCTTGTTGGGCACGTATTTAGGGATTAATCCCTGAATCAATACTGTCTATGCGATGTAGGCGATGATCCTTAAGGAGAGTCCTTACGAACAAACATATAAGGAAATGCGATGTAAGGAGATTAGAGGTAAATATGATGTAGGAGACGACCCTTAGGATAAATCCTTAGGGAATGTACTTAGGAATAAAGAAGATAATGGGGATGGATAATTGCGTTAATTGTTTGATGATTGAATATAATAATTATATTATTGTGGGTTGAAAACCCTATGTACTCACCAGGTTTCCCAACCTGACCCACTCCAGCTTATTGATATCACACGTGACGATATGAAGTGACATTACACTGAGAGATTAAAGAGATGTAGATCCCTAGTGTAAATAAATGTAAGTTCCGTTTATGCTTATGTTGCTGTATTGACAATGACATCCCAAATGTTTTAAAATGAATAAAATACGTTTCTTCGAAAATGTTTTGATAATGTAGTTATCGTATTTTTCTGGGAACAAATTCCGCAACATTTTTTTTTAAAAGAAGTACTCTGATTTTTACAAAGCATAAACAAAATCGGTCTTTTCTGGGCATGAAAATGGGGGATGTCACAGTTGGTATCAGAGCATTAGTTTAAGTGAACTAGGAATATGGATTTATTTCTACACTTAAACTTAGAATGCTAAGCGATGATTGTGAGGTGTGAGCACTAGCTTATTTTAGGAATGATGCCTAAATTGCTTTTATGTGCTAAATGATTTGTTATGTTATAGTTTGATCGGATCTATGGTTTGTTGCCGACCGGATCTGGAAACCTTATGTGTTTAGGATTCTAAACGTACGAATACGATATTAGAACTAGCATATAAACGTTTCGGAGTGATAAGGATGATTTAAGATGTCAGTCCTAAATTAAGATCTAGATTTACCTTATTCGGTGTATAGATCAAAATGGCAAGAACCCGTAGTGGAGCTGGGAATGCAAATGGGAATAGGAATCAACCCTTGGTGATTCAGCAAATACCTGTTGTAGTAGAAGATGTACCCGAGCCAATCACCATGGTTGGAGTACAAGCCATGATTCAGACTATGTTGGATGAACAAAGGGAAGAAATGAGACGGATGTTGAATAGGGACAAACCTACTGTTTCTATTGAACAACCCGAGCTGATTCCCGAGCAATCGGAGGAAGGGAACTACAGCCGCCAAGAGAGTCAAGTGGGGACTCAAGGTGAACGAAGGGATGGCCCGGAGAGGAGAAACGACAAGGATGGGCGAACGTACAAGAATTTCTTGGGTGCAAGACCACCAAGTCTCTCAGGAAGCCCAAAGCCTGTTGAGATTATGGACTGGATCTCCGAGATGGAGATGGTGCTTGAGAGTTGCGACTGTAGCAACAAGCAGAAAACCATCTTTGCGATCAGGCAATTAAAGAGTAGAGTCTTGAGCAGGTGGAAGATATTGGCCGATACGATGCCCAAGGGAGAAGCAAATAAGATGTCTTGGGAAGATTTCATGTTGCAACTGAAAATGCAGTACTGGTCTGAGCAGGATCTTCTGGAGATCAACAACGAATTCCAGAATCTGAAGAAGGGAAAAATGAGCGTCACCGAGTACGCTGCAAGTTTTACGGAGAAGATCAAGCTTGTTCCTTATCTAGTTCCAACAGAACTTTCCAAGGTCAACAGGTTTGCCAATGGATTACCAGCGGACTTTGGTCCAATGGTCAAACAAGCAACCACTTTGAAAGCCGCCATCTGGGCAGCCAAGAATGTTGAAACCCAAATAAGAGAAAAGGGTCTGGAGAAAGTTGAAGTTGGTGAGAAGAGGAAGCTGGAAGGATCCTCAAGACCTGATAATAAGGGAAAGTTCTCGAAGTCTAACCTGGACGACCGAAGGAATGGAGCCAAGTGGTGTGAGAAGTGCAAGAAGAAGCACTTCAGAAGATGCGATGGTGAAGTGACGTGCTATAAGTGTGCTAGGACCGGTCACTATTCCAGAGATTATACGTTCGACAACAAGAAGTGCTACGAATGTGGAAATGATGGGCATATTTCAAAAAACTATCCAAAGAAAAATGAAGCTGCAAGACCAAATGCACCGCCGAAACCAAGGGCATTCCACATGATCCTCGATGAAGCAGACAACAACGCGAGGAATCAAGAATGAGGACTTCTTACCCAAAGATCGGATTATGCAGTATCCATAGTTTCGTATGATGTAGCCTAGTAGAGGCATAGTCTAGGGTGAACTTGAACACCTATGTAATCGTTTCAATAAATAATATAAAACCTTCGTTTTGTTATCTGATGTGTGGAATGATTGTGTGATTTGTTGCATGGTAACTTGGGAAACTGCGAGACAATACTTGGGACGAGTATGAGTAGGTGTTAATAGTAGTAGAGGCCTATACTACCGGAAGCACAAGACTCACACTTGGATCAGGGAAAGTCACAAGGCTACCAAGAAACTAGTAATTGATTTTGTTTCATTCGAGTATGTCGTTACCATTGTTTCGATAATGACTAAGAAGATTGTTGTTATCCCGACCCTAATGGTCATATCACATAGAGTCCGACTACGCTGAGTAGGTTACGTGGTTCAGGGAACCAAGTTCGATGTAGCGTCCGACTTAAACCAAACGATTGAAATTAAAGCGATCAATAGAAGTATCATGCTCATTGTTAAAGAAGTTGGTGGCTAGAAATGCTACATGTTAAAATGTGATTATATCACATTAGACCATGAAGGAAGGCATATTCCTTTCCAGAATTTGACTCTAAGAGACCTAAGTCTAAGCGTTGCAATATACGATGATAGGTCATTAGAATATGACACATTGATCCATAGTAGTAAAAGAACTTATCTCAAGTTCGTATCCAGTGAGGATCGAGGTTGTGACTTGAAGGTCATAATTTGGAGTCTAGCCAGAGATAGAGAGCAGGTGCACGATCGAGTACTGCTTACAATCAATGAGTCTAAGAGATAGACTTAAAGGAATATAGAAGTTATAATTATTACCTAGGATGAAGAGATGACGTATGGAGTCATTATACGAGCCCTGTTTCGTTGATGATTCCGGGACGTAATCATCCTAAGGGGGAGATAATTGTAACGCCCACAGATCCGGGCTAGTCAATTTAGAGGCAATAGGGGTCGAAAACAACTTATAGACAAAAGATTATTTAGAACCAAGTTGTAGAATATGTCACAAGATTTCCGTACATATAAAGAATGCCAAAATCCGAGTTATAACGAAGAAGTTATGACCCGTCGAAGTTTCGCGACGGAATAGACACGACACCGGGAAGCGTAAATAGTGAATTTATGATAGAGTGAAATTTAGCCTTAGCGATCTAAACGAAAGTCGTAGAATACGTTAAACTAAGAACATCGATAAAAAGAACGTCCAAATCTAACTTCGTATGAAGAAGTTATGATTTTTCGAAGTTTCGGATTAGAAGTGTACAACCCGAAATTCGAATATTAGATCGAGCGATTTTTAGCCAACATGACCTAAACGAGAATCCAAGATCTCATTAAGGGTAGCATAACGAGAAAAAGATGGGCGAAAACGGACGTCGGATGAAGAAGTTATGAGAATTTAACGAACCAATCGTGTCCCGGCCTGTTCATAATATAAAATTTAAAATTGAGTCAAAATTAGCCGATGGAGTCTAAACGGAAGTTGTAGAGTATGTTCCCACCTTCGCGTGGATATAAAGAACGTCGAAAACGGAAAATTGCGAACTGAGATGACGTGGCCAAATCTCAACCATTGCTTGCTGACCAAGGCTTCGCTTCGGATCTTGACACGTCGCCTCGCATCTACGCCCCGCGTCCGAGGCCGGGTACGCCCATCATACTTCGGTTCTTATCCCTTCCGAATGCGAGACAACTAGAGGCTCGTTGGCACCCTTATCCGAGCATTACGCCCAGCGTAGCTGAGTCCGAACGCCCAGCATAACTGAAGCTGAGCGCCTATAAAAGGCAGCGAAGGCTGCCGAGTTTCATGCACCAAAATCCTTTCTCTCTCTGGTTTCATTCTCTCTCTAAGATCCCAAACCATCCCTAAGCCCTAGATAAAACCCCTAGCTCCCGAGGGAAGCCCCGAGGCTCTCGGAGTCCCGAGAAAAAGAGCCTTTCGGTTTCGAAACGCTACTCCAATTAAGTTCCGGGTTTCGATAAAATTCGCTGTAAGTGTGCTACGCTTACTCAATTTTTAATATAGCTTTCATATAATTATAGGAATGTTATTAGGTCCTTAAAATAATTATTTGGGCTATTATTATGAGTTATATTGAGTGTTATTAACGCTTAATAATAGTCAGACTAATTAATTTGTCGCGGTTATCGTTAGACTAAACCCTAGTGATATTGGTACTAGGTTTTATTGAAGGAAAATCGTTTTGAGAGTATCGAAGCGCTGTCCGAGTGCTGAGTCACCACCTTTCATGTGAGTGCATAGTCCCTTTCATCTTACACATAGATATGAAGTATTTTATATAAACTACGTGCTATGTGTGCATATTATCTGAATACTTGCTGTCTATGCTGGATGAACGTTTTATACATGTTTTAAATGATTTAAACTGTATATTTATATCTACTAATATGTTGGGATAACACACGGGTAGATGAAATAGTTGGTGTGTGATGAAATAAAATAATGAGAAATAGGTGTTGATAATTAGGTGAGGATAGATAGGTGATGATGAATCGGTGAAGTGGAATACTACAACCTTGTCCGACAATTTGGAGATGTAGTCATCTACCAGAGTATAGATGGCGACCACGGACTAATCTAGACAACCCCGTGGAAACACCAGCAGGCTCATAACCTGTAGGTGATGAATTACGAGTTCAGGCGATGTTGTAACTACGTATTCATGCGATGATACTCTAACCCCTTACTATGAATTACGAGTTCAGGCGATGTTGTAACTACGTATTCATGCGATGATACCCTAACCCTTGTTGGGCACGTATTGAGGGATTAATCCCTGAATCAATATTGTCTATGCGATGTCGGCGATGATCCTTAGGGAGAGTCCTTAGGAACAAGCATATAAGGAAATGCAATGTAAGGAGATGAGAGGTAAATATGATGTAGGAGACGACCCTTAGGATAAATCCTGAGGGAAGGTACTTAGGAATAAAGAAGATAATGGGGATGGGTAATTGGGTTAATTGTTTGATGATTGAACATAATAATTATATTATTGTGGGTTGAAAACCCTATGTACTCACCAGGTTTCCCAACCTGACCCACTCCATCTTATTTATATCACAGGTGTCGATATGAAGTGACATTACACTGAGAGATTAAAGAGATGTAGATCACTAGTGTAAATAAATGTAAGTTCCGTTTATGCTCATGTTCCTGTATTGACAATGACATCCCAAATGTTTTAAAATGAATAAAATACGTTTCTTCGAAAATGTTTTGATAACGTATTTATCGTATTTTTCTGGGAACAAATTCCGCAACATTTTTTTTAAAAGAAGTACTCTGATTTTTACAAAGCATAAACAAAATCGGTCTTTTCTGGCCATGAAAATGGGGGATGTCACTGTTGGTATCAGAGCATTAGTTTAAGCGAACTAGGAATATGGATTTATTTCTAGACTTAAACTTAGAATGCTAAGCGATGATTGTGAGGTGTGAGCACTAGCTTATTTTAGGAATGATGCCTAAATTGCTTTTATGTGCTAAATGATTTGTTATGTTATAGTTTGATCGGATCTATGGTTTGTTGCCGACCGGATCTGGAAACCTTATGTGTTTAGGATTCTAAACGTACGAATATGATATTAGAACTAGCATATCAATATCATAAAACGAATCATCATCATCTCCTTCATTATCATTTGCATCCTTCGTCGTTCCCTCATTGTAGTCACTCTCAACATGCACAAAATTCAAGTCATGCTCTTCAGCCACAATAGCAACAGGTGTAACCACACTATCTTCGTGATCTGATACAGGAATAACATCTTCTTCGGGAATGACATCGTCTTCAAAAGATACGCGGTCTGAAGACTCATGAGACTCAGATGCGTCGCTTGAATAAGCAAACATACCAAACTTCACTAAGGGATACTTTCCTTGAAAAGTAACTTTTCCCTTTCGGTTTTGCTTGATTAGCCCGACAGTGTTTGGCCCAAGAGACTTCATATCTAAAGTTTCTCCTTCTTTAACCATCGTAGGAAATTGCTCGTTGATGAACACTTGAATGAACCTTGGATACATCAAGAACTTGTCCTTTGTTTTTCCTTTGATGTTTACAATCAGCTCGTCAAGGATGAACTTGGAGAAGTTGAAATCTAATCCCGCAACAAGTGAAATGATGGCAACTGTGTTCCTTATAGAAATTTCATTCGCGCCAGATTTTCTTCCTGATATGCAGCTCACAAATACATGAGCTAAGAACCTCCAGTAAGGTGGTAGCAGCTTCTTCATTGTCTGAGGAAATTCGCCTTCATAGCCCATCTTGTTGAGAAATTCCTGAACTTGATCGGTTTCAATCTCAGTAGGGAAGGTAGATTGATCGTCGATTTTTAGAACGTCCCTGATGAATTGTTCTATTATGATGATTTTGCAACCCTTTGTAGTAGTTTCAACAGATACAGATCCATCTTCTCCTTTCTTTACATCAGTTGACCGCTATAATTCTTTGATTTTGCCTTGATAAATTGTTGGATTGACAGTAAGAGCGGTGGTCAGCAAACATTCCCTTAATACATGTATCATTGACTTGAACTCTCCATGAGCAACAGGAGGATCAGCCAAAAGAATTGCCAAGTTGTGACTGTCAGCGAATTTTAGATCAGCCATTTCAACCTACACAAACCAAGACAAGTGAGAAAACCATTTATTTAAACATTTAAAATTGATGTTTTATTCATGTTGCAGTTTAATTAGGCTCTTAAGTGAAACACATGATGAAAAATCAAATTTTGTTGACCAAAACCGAGTTTACGGTCAAGGGGTCAGTGGCCATAAACAGCTAATGACCGTGAACAACCCATTGACCGTAAACAGCCATGGACGTAAACGGTCTGGCCATAAACGTCGACAGTTCAATTTTTCTTTGATTACACCCTCAATACAGGTCGATTCGATGTGAGAATAGCAATTTGAGGATCGAAAATAGCATACCTACACGTACAATCAATCAATTTCACGAAAAATCATGAAAAATTTTTAGAGAGAGAGAGAGAGAGAATACGAATGTAAACAAAAATGAGGAGTGGAAAGAGGTATTTGGTTGTACAGACTTCCTTCTATACTCGGTCCAAACCCAAAAAAAAAATTCCATGGGCTACAATCCACAATGCATAAAAATAAAGCCCAATACCCAAAAATTTTAAAAATAAAACATTTTGAGGACTAAAAATAAAAATAAAAATAAAATGAAACAAATTTTAAAAATCAAACTAATAAAAATAAAATTAAAATTAAAATTAAAATGAATTATCACTAATTTCACCTCAACTAATGCTAATAATATTTTTGTGATATTGGGATCAAAGTTGTTAGACAGCCTTAATCCACTTATCGGTACTTCTACCTTCATGTCCATGTCTGGTCGATCGTCGGTATTGTGGTCCATTTAAACACGAAAGGTTGTAATAAATTTAGGACATATTATAAGTGACAAGACATTAGATCATGTGAACTTAGATAATATTCCAAAAAGGCCATTCAGCTGACGACGACCAAGGATATTGTTGTCCACCTAAATTGAGTAGTGAGATCTACAGACAACCTATAAAATGTTCAATTTTAATTGTATTAGAACGTGTTTCCCTCTTCCTGATATACCCCAATAATCAAGGTCTTCCAGAATACTCCTTACTTCAGATTAGCTGCCAATTAATAAGGAAGAAGTCAGATTTAGAATGCATATGTTGTACACTCAGGTCGAATCTCTTCCAATCACGCAGAGAGTGAAACATATGACTAACTAGAGTTTAGAGGGATTGATAAGTAGAAGGTTGCATATGTTGTGTACCAGGGTGGATTGTTAATCACACAAAGCAGACACTGTATGGCTAACAGATAGGAAGAATAGCATAGAAGAAGGTGCAGAGAGACAGAGTTGCATATGTTGCATTCCAGGTCAAATCTTTTCCAATCAGCAGAGGAAGCAACATATGACTAACAGATAGAAAGAAAGAAAATAATTTTCTACAGACCTAATTTATTAGAAATCCCCAATTGCCCAGTCAATACCGGAATTAAGGATGAAGTCCGCACATCGAGGAAAAGTTAATCCACAGTTCTAGATACAGATCATTTAATGTATCAGCATATTCCCATGTATATCTCTCTGCTCAACCTACCCAAGCATCGTATTGTCAGGATAAATGGAACTATCTAGGTCAAGATTTGTCAGGTCTCTAGATTCCTTAAGTTCATCTGATCCTAGTCAAGTCCTTTTTTAAAAACTTGTGTGCTTACCAGCGCATCGAACACAAAGCTTAGACAATTTAACTTTGGTACCTAACACAGATTCAGATTGCCTGTTATCACATGATTATATCACTTCCCAGCGCATTACCTACAAACAAAAACTATAAGCAATATTTTTTTTTGATTTTTTGATTTTCTAATGTTTTTGGATTTTGAGGTTTTAAATTTTTGTTTGGTTTTTGTTTATTTCTCCCCTAAATTTGTGCATGGGTGAGAATGAAATTAAAATGCGCAAATTTAAACTAACCTAAAGAAAAAAATTAGTACTCAAAACGTATCATTTTCAAAAAGCTCGGAAGCACATCGAATCGAACTTTATTAAACGGCTTTGTGAATAGATCCGCCACATTGTTAGCAGTGGGAACCTGTTCCAGCCGAATGAGCGAACGCTCATAACAATCTATGATGAAATGAATTTTGATGTCAATGTGCTTGTTTTTGAATGTTGGACTGGATTTTTTGCAATCTGAATTGCAACCTCATTATCACAAAATATAGGGATTTCTAGATAATTCAAACCGTAATCCAACAGCTGATGTTGGATCCAGATAACTTGAGAACAACAAGTAGAGGCAGCAACATATTCCGCTTTTGCTGTTGAGGTTGAGACGGTGTGCTATTTCTTGCACTGCCATGACACTAACCGGTCACCAAAGAATTGACACCCACCTGATGTAGATGTCCTGTCAAGCTCACAGCCTCCATAATTACTGTCAGCAAAAGCATATAAATTAAATTCAGAATTTTTCGGATACCAAAGACCCAAATTTAGGTTGCCTTTGAGATACCGAAAGATTCTTTTGACATCAATAAGATGTGAAAGTTTAGGATTAGCCTGATAGCGTGCAGATTGACAAACCGCAAACATAATGTCTGGCCTGCATGCAGTTAGATACATCAACGAACCGATCATCGATCTGTAGTGAGTTTGATCTACGGATTCGCCATCAGTATCTGGAGTTAACAGGGGTCTCTCGGCCATTGGCTTTAGAGCAGGTTTTGCGTCTCGAAACCCGAACTTCTCAAGTATATCATCCACATACTTTGCTTGATGGAGTATGATTCTGGTTGATCTTTATTGGACCTGAAGCCCTAGAAACATGGTCATTTCTCCTAACAAACTCATCTCTAACCTCTTTTTCATCACGCCTTCGAACTCTTTGCATAACTGCAGACTTGTAGAACCGAAGATAATGTCGTCAACATAGATCTGAACTAGAATATGATCATTACCCACATGCTTGATGAACAAAGTTTGATCGATAGTGCCACCAGAATATCCATGCTCAAGCAAGTGCTTTGTGAGAGTTGCATACCATGATCCAGGAGCTTGATGTAACCCATACAACGCCTTGTCCAACATGTAGACGTGATTAGGAAACTTCGAGTTAACAAACCCAGGGGTTGATCAACGTAGATTTCTTCCTTCATTACGTCATAAAATAAGGTTGTCTTGACATCCATCTGGTAAACCGTGAAGTTCATGTACGAGGCGTATGCAAGGAAGCTACAGATAGCTTCCAAGCGAGCCACCGGAGCATAAACCTTGGCGTAGTCGAGACCCTCGATCTGTCTAAACCCACGAACCACCAATATCGCCTTATTGTGCACTATGACTCCGGAATCATCCTGCTTATTGCGATATACCCAGCGTGTGTTAAGAGACTTTTTGTGCTTAGGTAGTTCAACCAGCTTCCAAAACCCGAGCTTTTCAAATTGATTTAACTCTTCGTGCATAGCATCTACCTAGCTGGGCTCATTCAAAGCCATTTCAACATTCGTTGGCTCAATTTGAGAGATAAACCAAGAATAGAGACATGTATTAATATCTCCACTCTGAATTCTTGTTCTAACACCATCTCCCGGCTGGCCAATGACATTTTCGATCGGATGATTACGTTGAATACAAGAAGGTATCTCCTGGCTGATGTCATAGAGTGAAACGGGAAGATTGTGAATGTTGATAACTCCATCATTTTCCAAATGATCCACTTCAGACAAACCTGTCTCGTTAGAAGGATATGCCACAAATTCATTAGCAATTTGCTTAGGAAAGAGAAGTTCCATAAAAGTTTGAGTAGCAGCGGAAGCATCTTTGGACATGAACTCTCTTTCAACAGGAGTAAGAGGTGTGACATCAAAATTTGGAGCTTGTCGTTGACTTGGAGATTCTGGACAAGTAATTGGAACAAATGACTCCACCGTAGGAATTGCAGAAGACACTATCGGCGGTCTGTAAACAACTTCTTTGTCTTCATCTTCAGGTACAATCTTCGAACCAGAAGTAGAACTAGATAAACTATCTGAACACACCTTGAACGATTTGAACAAAGATGTGTAATCAAACAACCAGTCAGGACCTACTCTAGCATCCTTTTCATTCTCCTCTAACCAACACACATCGAAGGATTCTACGATTTGCTTTGTTCTTTTATTGTAGACCCTGTACGCAGTGCGAGCAACATACCCCACAAAGTAGCAGTCATCAACTTTGGCATTGAACTTCAGGTTGAACTCCAGGTGAAGAAGGGTACAAGGGCAGCCAAATACACGGAAGTGACTGACAAATCGCTTGTGACCATATAGAATTTTGTACGGAGTCTTCATCTGAGCTTTGTTGATCAGAACACGATTTTGAACATAACATGTTGTGTTGATCGCCTCAGCCCAAAAGCAAACTGGCAACTTTGAGTCACACAACATCATCCTTGCAGCGTCTTGCAATGTTCGATTCCTCCGTTCAACAACACCATTTTGTTGAGGCATACGAACGGAACTATATTGACGCACAATTCCCTTTTCTGCGCAAAAGTGATCAAGAACTGCATTCTTGAATTTTGTTCCATTATCAGTTCGAATCGCCTTCACCCGATTATTGGTTTGGTTCTCTATGATTATGATGAACTTCTTAATCAGATCAGATACACTAGCTTTGTTAGATAAGAAGAAGACCCATGTGAAACGCGAGTAGTCATCGATCACAACTAGACAGTATGAATTTATGTTGATGCTTAGGACATTGACCGGGCCAAATAAATCCATGTGCAATAATTGGAGCACCTGGCTGATTGAATTGACCTGTTTTGGCAGGTGTGGTTTTCTGTGATGCTTTCCCTAGGCACATGACACACACTTTTCAAATATTATGAAGTCTCTGACTGGTAGGCCACGCACCATTTCGTTTTTAGCAAGACGATTCAGATTCTTAGCGTTCGCATGATTGAGTCATCGGTGCCACAGCATAGCATTTTGTTATGAGACTTTTGAAAAGAGGCAGGTGACTAGTTTAGGAATGTTGCTATTCATGTCGATGATGTATGCATTTCCATCCTTCTTTGATTTGACAAGAATCCACTCATCCGGGATGACAATGCCTTGCTTCAGGACCAGACACTCTTTATCAGTAAAATGCGTTGAATAACCCTTGTCACAAATATGAGAAACGCTCAACAAGTTGTGCTTTAACTTTGGAGCATACTTGACGTTCTCAAAATTCAGCACTCCGTTTCTCACAGTTCCTTTCTGAGTGATTTTTTCGCCTTCTCCGCCACAAAGGAAACGAATCCCCCATTAAAAGTTTGAATATCGTTCAGTTGAGAGATGTCTCCTGGCAAATGTCGGGAACAACCATTGTCGACATACCAAGGTCTGACGACATTCATCCACAACTGTCCCTGCAAAATGAGCGGGATCATTTAGATTTGGGGACCCAGGTCATTACTTTCCTGGGTTGACCCTTTACGATCACAGATTTATCTTTTGAACATTTTGAATTTGAATCATCATTTAAAACACTTTTAGAGGATGATGATGATTGGTTGGAAGTTAATTTTCGCACCCACTGGTATATAGGTTTTTTAAATTCATAGGTGATTTTGAAACATTTTTCTTTCCCGTTTTCTTTGGGCATTTGGATTTTCTACCAGAAGTGGTTGAAGATCCAGATCCGGTCTTTGACGAAACTGACCTCGGCTTAGCCTTGTTCGATTTTGGCAAACTATTTTTGACTTTATTATTGAAAACTTGTTTGTTCTTTTGAAAAACTGCCCTTTTCTTATTTTGATTGGCCTTCCAATCATCATGTCAAGGTCGAGATCTCGAGGACTTTCTAGTTAAAGACCTTCCTCGAGACTTTTTCTCTCATCTTTGAGACAAAAAATGCACAAATGCCCTATTAGGACAATTCCTAGCTATGTGACCGACAGTACCACAGTTAAAACAAATTTGCTTATTATTATTGAAACTGGTATTGCCTTTGTCTGATTTACTTTCTTTATTGACACCCTTACTTTTCCCACAAGAACATGTGCAATAATCAGATTGTGTGATTGATAAGGGTGAACCATTTTGTGTGATTGGTGAAGTGGATGTGCTTGAAACAGAAACATCGGTATTGTCAAACAAATCATCAAATATATCGAAAAAGTTTGAGTTATCATTTTGTGATGTAGAATCATCACAAGATACATAATTTATTTTAACATCAGAAACAAAAGTGTTATCATTTGAAATAGAAACAACAGGTTCAGAAACATTTTTATTTTTAGAAACACTTCCTTCAGTTTCTTGCTTTGATTGACATAAAGATTGATCTACATGGGAAGTAGAAACATTAGTATTTTCAACATTAATCCTACCTCCCGACACAAATCCATATTTAAGAAATGACTCTATGTCCATCTCTTCTTCAGTCAATGGCTTAAAATGATAATTATGGTTAAGAGGAGGAGGCACTTTATCATATCCTAAACCCTTTGACTGATTATTTTTAAATCTCAAGCTATTTTCCATCATTAATGCAACGACTTCACTTGACACATCAAATTTTTTGAAATTAAAATCTGCATTTTCAAATTTGTTTTTCAATGTGTCAAGCTCAACAGTTAACTCAACAAGTTGTTCAGTCACAAATCTATAATTGGCACACTTATTGCTATACTCTCCCTGAAGTTTTCTAAAATCATTTGTTTTTTTTTAATTGAGCTTTTAGAGGTTTATGTCCTTTTCTAAGTTGGCACCCTTCATATTTTAGGTCCTCATTCTCTCTACGCAATAATTCTATATGCTTAAGTAAAATTTTGACATTATCAATGCATGTTTGAGAACAGCAAGACCGACTTACCTCTTTCTTCTCAGGTTCTAGAGTAGAAGATACCATAAAGGCAAACTGCAACTCCATCATCTCTTCTTTAGGATCAACCTCAGCTTTCTCTTCTGGAGGATCATCGATTTGAGCAAAATGAGCACTCTCAAGTCCTGAAATATTCAGTGTCTGAATCTGGTCTTCCCACTCAAAGGACTGAGCAACCACTGCCAGATTAGCAGTCTCACTGTTGATAACAGCACTTCCACGACTATTTCCCACTGGTACCAATGTTCTATCATTGCTTACCCTTCTGTCTGGCTTTTAGTGCAATATCAAAGCATTGAGACTAATCCGATTCGCTCTTCAATCTGATACATTCAGGTTAGTGAGTTCCTGCAGTACCGCTAAAGAAATATGGGATAGGTTGCGAGAGCTTTATTCCACAGATGAAGATTTGGAGCATTCCATTCAGATGCTGATGTTGTCTGAGTTTGGTGAATTTAAGCAGAATTCTGATGAAACTGTTACTCAGACATTCGATCGCTTCAATCATCTTCTTAGCAAGATGATCAAACATGATATAGAAAGGAAGCTGATTGAACAGAAGGTCACCTTTTTGAATGGCCTATGACCCGAATGGAGAGCTGTTGTGTCTACAGTTAAATCTCATGAGCAGTTCAAGTCTTATTCACTGGAAAAGTTGGTGGGAATTTTGAAATCCCAAGAAAAGATTGTCATGCAAGAGAAGAATGTGTTTTCAAGTTTGGGGTCCTTGGCCCTCCTGTCTAAAGGCAAAAATATGGTTGATGATGAAGATCTGGACCTAGAAGACTATGATCTTACTTCTGAAGATTATGCAATGATGGTGTCAAATCCAAAGAGGTTTATCAAGAATTGGTGCCCTACCAATAAGAACCGAAATTGGCAGGGAAGCTATAGTTCTGAAAACGTCAGAGAGGAACCGAAGACAGAAGAACCAAAGAAAGAGGCGAAGGTTGAAGGAGATTCTGGTGTGAACTGCTACTATTGTGGAAGAAAGAACCATTATGCCAAAGACTGCGTTCTGAAGAAAATGGCAGAGAAAGATGAAGAAAAAGATGAAGAGGAAGAAAATTGCTACTAACCCTTCTATGAATGCTCTTATTGTACAGGGTTCGGCAGCGGATGACGGGTTCGGTGGCGTGCAACTATGGTCTACCGACTCTGAGGATGATGAAGTAAGGAGGCCCTTGCATGGAAAGGCGTATGTGGCAAGAGGTGACGAAAGCAGTGGGAAATGTTTGATGGTGACTGATGTATCTTACATGAGGGGATACAATACTGATGGCAGAAAATAGGACACCAAGGAGCGAGAGGACGTATGCTTCACAACAAAACCTCTCAGTGTGCAGATCAATGAACTTGATGAATTGATCAAGAAGGTACAATCTCTTTTTGTTTCATTCAAAGTCCCACAAAAATCATATGAAAAAGAATTAAATAGCCTAAATTCAAGAATTTCAAATCTAGATAGTTGTTTAACTCAAACAAGGGTCTCAAATTCTAACCTAACTGACCAAATAAGCAGGGTGTCATCCAAGAGTGAGGAACGAAGGATGTGGATAGAGCTGAAGGAGTCAGAGATCTGATTAAGTCTAAGGACGAAAACATTTATTTACAAAGAGACAATTTAAAACTTTTGAAACAGAGAAATGTTTTTTGTTTAATTGTTAAACGTCTTTATGCTCACATCACTCAATTGCATCTGAACTGTGAAATATGGAAGAAAATTCATCGCATGATTTTGCCCTTCCTTGAGTTTAAGGAGGATGAAATCGATGCTGAGCCATATAACTGCGAAAGTGTTGTTTCATCTGATGATGTAAATCCCACCTATATGTATGGTCTGGACAAAATCGAATCTTTTATAAAGTCCAAGGACCATAAGGACATGTTGAAAAACCTTTTGGATGAAAATGACAAACTGAAACTAAGAACCGAAACCATACAAAAATTTGACCCATTTAATGCCAACTTGAGCTCAAAAAATAAAATTGATGTTGAAAACGCGTCTGAGCTTAATGAGGATGACGATATGAGCGTAATTTCTGTAGAGGATGAAGTCGATTGTTCTGAGTTTGTCAAGAGCGAACCCGAAAACCACAAAAATCTTATTTCTGAAAATTCTGTGGAGTTTGCTCGTTTGTCCCAGAATAAGTCTCCGACTCTAGAAGAAAAGGTTGTTGTGTACCAAAAGGTGAGGACAACACCAAATCAAGTATATAAGGTCACAGGAGTAACCAAACATCAAACAGCCGAACTCACTGCCATAGTGAATGAAGATAATGCAGATGGCTGTGATGAGTTTTTCTGGTCTGCTCCTATAGATAACGCTGACGAAACTGTTGGTCTATCAGAGCGGACGTCCTGGAAAACCAAAGGCAGATATGTTCTAGAGCCACTGAACAAGCCTGACAACTTCGACGTGCCAAGCACTAGTGATACAAAAGAAGTTCATGTTGAAGAAGTTACTTCCACAAGCGAAACATCATCTGTGAGAAGTGAACCGGCTGACAAGAAGCAGAAGCAAAAGGCTAACATTCACAAACAGCCAAAACAAGTGAAGGATCAAAAGCAGCAAAGAAATCAAAGATACAAAAAGAATCTCTCTGAGAGAAAGCAGTTTTGGCGCTCTCAAAACAATCATTTCTCTTGTCATGACAAAAATTCAAAGTCAGAGAAAAGTGCTGTCGGGCCGCAAGAGGGTAACGACAACCAAAAGGACAAGTTCGGTTCAGAGAGCACCAGCAACCGAAAGCAAAGGTTCGGTTCCGAAAGCAAGAGCTACCAAAGTTCAAGGTTCGGTTCCTCTAATGATCAAAAACAAAAGGGTCACTTAGAACCTCACGTCAGGAAACATTCTCAGTCAAAATTCTCTCATTCTAATACCTCTCATTCTAAACCTAATTCTTTTCCTGCTCAAAGTTCAAAATCATCAAAGGATTTGAAAGGAAAATCGAAGGGTTCCACAGTCAAGAATGACCGAAAGCAGTCCATGGCCCAAACGTCAAAACCTAAAACCAAAGCGAATGTAACTAATCCTAACAAAATCAAAGTGTACACCATTAAGAAGAAAGGTGAAACAACTTTAATAAAAAGAACATATCTTGTTGATGTTTCTCTTACTATTCCTATTCCTGTGAAAGGCTCACGTGGACCCAAGAAACTTTAGGTTCCTAAATCTGCTTAATTTTTGCAGGTTATTAGTGACGAGCAGTTCGACGAAGAATGGTATATTGACAGTGGCTGCTCACGTCACATGATAGGGAGAAAAGAGGAGCTAAGGGAGTTTCGATCTCTTCAGAATGGTGGGAATGTCAAGTTCGGGAACAACTCATATGGAACGATAAAGGGTTATGGGATGATAACCAATGGTGACTTCACTATAAGAAAGGTGGCATACGTTGAAGGACTACAACATAACCTCATCAGTGTATCTCAGCTTGTTGGAGGTACCGGTCTTAAAGTTTCATTTGACGATGAGGGTTCGGAAATAATAGAAAAGAAAACAAAAAGGGTGATTCTCAAATCAGAATGCAAAGGCGAAATGTTTCCTCTCAATCTCAAACCTATCAAAGGAAATCTGGCTATCTGTCTGTTATCCAAAGCTCATTCTGACGAAAGCTGGTTGTGGCATCGAAGGCTCTCCTATCTCAACTTCAAAGATATCAACAAGCTTGTCACCGGAGGTCATGTTCGGGGTCTTCCATTGCTCAAGTTTGATCGAGAATATTTGTGTGCTGCATGTGAAAAGGGGAAGCAGATTCGTCAAAGTCACACATCCATTATAAACACTAAAGTTGTTGAACCGCTTGAGTTACTTCACATTGACTTATGTGGTCCATCATCTATCGAAAGCATTGGTGGTAGACAGTATATTCTTGTTATCGTTGATGACTTTTCACGTTTTACATGGGTATTCTTTCCGTAGCACAAATCTGAGGCTACTCTCAAGCTAAAGATGTTTATTAAGCAGGTTGAAGTGCAACTGAGGAAAGTCGTTCGCAACATCAGAAGCGAAAATGGACTAGAGTTCAAGAATAAAGAATTTGAATACTTTTTGGCAGAAAAAGGAACCAGTCACAACTTTTCAGCACCCTACACCCCTCAACAAAACGGAATTGTCGAAAGACGAAACCGGTATTTGTGTGAGGCGGCCCGAACCATGCTAAGTTTCGCTTCTCTACCTTTATATTTCTGGGCTGATGCTATTGCTGCAACATGTTTTACACAGAACAGGTCCTATCTCAACAAGCGCTTTTCTCTCACTCCTTATGAGATCATCAACAACAGGAAGCCGAATGTTAAGTTCTTCCATGTATTTGGCTCACGATGCTTTGTCTTCAACTCTAAAGAACATCGTAACAAGTTTGATGTTAAAGCTGTTGAAGGAATTTTTCTGGGATACTCACTCACTTCAAAAGCGTAACGGGTTTTAAATAAGCGTTCGAGAAAGATCGAAGAAATGTATTATGTGACTTTCGACGACAGCTACGTAAAGAAGCTAAAAGCCACTGAAGAAGCAATTGGAGAGATTTTCACTCAAACATGTCAAGTCACGGCCTCGATTGCTAATTTGTTTGAACAGTTTGTGGAACTATTCGATGAACCAGAGAAAGCTACTCTCTCGGAAGCCAAGGGAGCAGAAAACAAAATCAACCATCTGAAGCAAATCGTCGAAGATGTCGCCAAACGAATGGGTAAAGGAGAACATGTTCCAAACGAACCTCCAAAGCATGGTGCTTCAGTTGAGGGGGAGAATCCACCTTCTTCAAAACAACCGAGCTCACAAATTGAGGGGGAGAATTCCATTCCAGTTCCACCCGAAAGCTCAAACGCACCCGAAAGCTCAACTGCACATGAAAGCCCAACACCACCCAAAAATCCTGTAGCACCAGAAAGTCAAGCTACACCTGAAAGCTCATATGTCGAGGGGGAGAATGCCGATGTATTTTACGACGATGATAGCCAATATGAATTAGAAGAAATGGTGAATGCTGAATTAGATCCATCCTATGATCCAAATTACCCTCCTCTTGTCAAATGGACCATAGATCATCTTGTTTCACAGGTAGTGGGTAATGTCTCCGAAAAGGTCCTGACCCGATCTCAACTGAAGGTAAAGCAAGCATCTCTATTCTCAAAAGTAGAGTTGTGCATGTTTAACTCTTTCGTCTCAAAAGTTGAACCAAAGACAGTTAATACTGCTCTTGATCACTCTGACTGGTTTCAAGCTATGCAAGACGAACTCAACGAGTTCGAAAGAAATAAAGTTTGGCGCCTCATTCCAACTCCTAAAGACGCCTCAGTTGTTGGTCTCAAATGGGTGTTCAGAAATAAAAGGGACAAGGAAGGCAATGTGATCCGAAACAAAGCTCGTTTAGTGGTGAAAGGATACTGTCAGGAGGAAGGAATTGATTATGAGGAAACTTTTGCTCCAGTAGCAAGGCTAGAATCTGTTCGAATATTTCTAGCTTATGCTGCACATAAGAACTTTGAAGTCTACCAAATGGACGTAAAATGCGCCTTTCTGAACGGAAAACTTGAAGAAACTGTTTACGTGGAGCAACCTCCTGGGTTTGTCAATGAAAAGTTTCCCAATCACTGTTATATTCTGGACAAAGCGGTTTACGGTCTGAAACAAGCACCTAGGGCATGGTATGAAACGCTAACCAAGTTTTTAAAGATGTCAAAATTCAAACAAGGTTCGGTTGACGCAACCTTCTTTCGTGAGAAGGAAGGTAACCACCTTATGATTGTTCAAATCTATGTCGATGACATCATCTTTGGCTCAACGAATCCTAGCTTAACAACTGAATTCAGAGAGCTGATGGAGACTAAATTTGAAATGAGCTCAATGGGTCCAATTAACTTTTTCCTTGGTTTAAATATTAGACAGGGACCCAAAGGCATCTTTATCAACCAGGAAGCTTACACCAAGACTCTTCTTGCTAAATTTGGCATGATGGGAGACTCCAAAGTTAAAGTTCCAATGGCATTCGGCACCAAGCTCACACCATCCTTGGAGAAACCGGCAGTTGATATTACGTTATATTGTCTGATGATTGGTTCTTTAATGTACCTTACTGCTAGCAGGCCTGATATAATGTTTTTTGTTTGTTACTGTGCTAGATTTCAGGCGAATCCTCGTGAACCTCATATGCTTGCTGTAAAGAACATACTCCGGTATCTGAAACGAACCACCTCTCTCGGTTTATGGTATCCATCAAACTCAGGCTTCTTTGTTCAATCCTACTCAGATGCAGATCTTGGAGGTTGTGGACTAGACAGGAAAAGCACCACTGGAGGATGCCAATTCCTAGACGGGAAGTTAGTTAGATGGTAATCAAAGAAACAAACTTGTGTATCTCTGTCTACAGCTGAAGCAGAATACATCGCAGCTGCCTCTTGTACATCTCAAGTGATTTGGATCCATAGCCAGCTCCGGGACTATGGACTCAATATGAAAAAGATCCCACTATATTGCGACTCAGAAAGTGCAATTAGGATCTGTCATAACCCAGTGCAACACTCCAAGACTAAGCACATAGCACTGATGTATCACTTCATAAAGGATCATGTGGAAGACGGGAACGTTGAAATTCAATTTGTTCGAACCACTGATCAACTGGCCGACATCTTCACCAAAGCTCTTCCTAAAGCATCTTTCAACAAAATTCTACAAGGGTTAGGAATGATGGAATCGGAGTCAGTACCAAAGATTACTTCTCAAGCTCAAAAGTTAGAAGCGAAATAGATCGAACGTTCGGGTTCGGGTCTCATGGATGCCGAAATGAACCGAACGCTCGGGTTTGGGTCATGTTTTGGTGTACCGAAATAAACCGAACGCTCGGGTTCGGTCGTATCATCTGCTCGGGCTCGGGCTCGGGTTCACTTTTCACTCAAAGGTAGTTTCTTTGGTTGTAAATTTGTGGTATCATTTTCTCGAATTCATTTATCTTATTATCAAAGCTCTTTTCTTTTTCAAACTTATTTTTTTTTGACACCCGAAAGAAACCGAACGCTCGGGTTCGGTTCCCAAAATTTTTTTAAAACCAAAATAGATCGAACGCTCGGGTTCGGTTCCAACATTTTTTTATTTTATTTATCCAAATTTTTTTATGTTTCAAATTTTTTTTTAAGTTTTGTTTTAAAAATCAAAAATTCCAAAAATATTTTTTTTCGTTACTTCAAAAACTCCAAAAACAATTTTCTGTTTTTTATTTTATTATTATTTTGTCTTATCCTTTTGTGTGTCTATTTGTGGGGAAATCATTTCACTAGTTAAGTGTCCCTAGAAGCATGCTGCTGTATGTGTCCAAAGCCTCACCTGATTCTGAATAATAGCCTTGCTGACTTGGTACAAACAAACCTTGTCTTCCCAATTAGGCTCTTATATTTATTCTGATCATGAGCTACCTAACTCTCTTCTCACATGAGATAAGAGTTTTCTGCTTGGTCCCTATTTTAACAGCAGAGGTACTTTGGTTTCTTTACACCATCTATACTACTTTTCTCCATCTTATTCGTTTCACAAATGTAACCCTTGAGACTCTCAGAAATTACCACTGAGGTTTATGGTTACACAATTCCTGTGTTCATGATCTTAGCCTCGTGTCACTATATGCTAAGTGAAACCCAAAATTCAATACCTACTATGCATTGAAGGTGAAAAATAAATTTGCTCTAGCTTTCACTAATGAATTGATGGACTTATCCATGGGGATACAAAGTAAAATCTCTACTTTCCTTTTGAGTGATTTCTATGAAATTGTTAAAACCAATAACAATTCTTCCCTTGGAATCCAGTTTTAATTTTTTTGAGATTATACATACATTATTTTACCTTGCCACTTAAATTATCTCCAACCTACTTGTTCAACAGACCTCACTGGTCTCACAAGTACTTCATTCGATTTCTGTCTTATATCAAGATCAGGAATTCTGAATTGAAGCGAAAGCCACCCAATTAAGCCTAATTAAAAGAAGCCTTTCAACACTTCTTCATAAGTGTCTGATCGTTATTCAACGGGAAACGACACAAACACTTTAAGGTCTCCCTTGACTTTGAAGGAAGAGATTCGTGCTCGGGATCCATTGTTTCGTGTCTTTATTGACATCACATAATCCCTCAAATGTGTTGCTTTATTTCTTTTTCTTTTACACACTAATCACGAAAATCTTTTTGATTTTCCAAAATTCAGGTTTCATTAGTTACAAGGCATTTTAATGGGATTGGCAGTTATTAACGGGTTGTGGTCAATATTAATCCACGTGGGTAATTTTTTTAAAAAGATGCCGTTAACTCTAAAGGGATAAGATTATCAAATGCTGACTCAGGCGGGAGTCCAATCGATTTGATTTCAAACGGCGCTAGAAGGCCACGCGTGCGAATTGGAACCGTTTCATCTGAAAATGGCGCCTGATGGGAAGGCGTGTAAATCGGGACTGACACTCTCTCTCATGCGTAATCATCGGCAATACCAACTGTCACGCATCAATCGCCTCCGAAACACTCTTCGTATTTCATTCGAAGATTTGGGAAAGATTCTTCTCTCTCCTATACCCACAGTATAAAAGGTAACATAAACCTTTGTTTACCTCTTTACTGCACCCATATTTCCAGAGAGCAAGAAAACCCTCCAACACTCTACTGTTCGTTATCTCTCCAATCTTCTTCATAACAATGGCGGATTCTTCATCTATTCATGCAACCTCTCACATCATGCCGATTCGTCCCCAACAGAGTTTGATCATCGATCTTACTCCTCAGGTGTACGACGCTTTCATGTTCCCGATAATCAAGTGTCTCAAGTACTCGTCGATTGCTCCTGCTCTTACAAAGGTTGAAGCAGTTTCTATGGAGTTCTTATCTCAGATCTTCGCCACTGCTCACTACGACAAGGTCGTCGATCGGATTTTCTTCGACGTGTTCAGTCACAAGGCGTCAATTTCCAAGCAGAGATTCTGCTCATTGTTAGGGTTTGAACCTGATTCATCGAGGGTTAACCCTGAAACCATTCCAATGGGTCATCTTTTCAACATGTTCTACAACATGGGGTACACTGAGGTCCTCACAACGGTCACGAAATTCAAGAAATCGTGCCTGCCTCCTCAGTGGAATGGGTTATTTACGGTACTGTTCAAGGGGCTGTCTGAACGCAGTGCTGGATCGGACGGGGCTAGTCGTCTTTTTCTCTCGATTATGTACGAGGTCTACAATGGAATCAATATGGACTACGGGTCGGTCCTTTGGCAACAACTTATTCAGAGTCTCTCTTCCACTTCTCGGCATTCTGAGATTTCGTACGCCCGGTTCTGGACTCTTGTTACTAAATGGGTGATGGACAAGTACCACATCCCCATTGTTGCTGGTTCTCCAATGTTTTCGATTGGTACTTTCCATACCACGAAGATCATTGTCTCCGATGCATCAAAATTTCCCTTCAACGGTTCAATCCCTGAATCGATTTACGGCGATGTTCCTGCTGACAGCCGGATTATAACAACATACAAGGAGTTCCGACGCTCTGATCCGAGAGAGCTTACTCCTGAGATGCTCAAGTCAATTCATGATGCTGACAAGCCTGCCCCAAGAGGAAAGAAGACAGATAAGGGAAAGCAGGTTGCAAAGGGAGCGAAAGGCCCATCTCCCAAGAAGAGAAAAACCACCAAAGCCGCCCAATCCCCTCCGATGAAGAAAAGAAAAACCCAACCAAGGCGAAAGCTGATTATCGCTTCTTCCTCAAGCGAATCTGAGGGAGAGGGTTCTGATTCTGACGGATCTCCTCGTGGTAACACTCCACCACGCTCGCCTACACCAGAGATTCATATTTCCACTTCTCCAATTTCTTCTCCACCAGTTACTATTCCCATTTCTATTCCCCCCATAACCTCCACCACTCAAATACCATCCACCTCCATCCCAGTACCCCCACCCATCTTTACCGAAGCAACCACCACCACTTCCGAAGTAAGAACCAACGTATCTGATATGGGGGTTCACACTGACGCACCCAAATCCACCTCAGCACCCGAACCCACACCAACTACCAAACATACCACCCAACCCGAACCTACTACAACTACCGAGCCTCCACCCTCACCACCACCCTCACCTCAGGCAGCAGAGGACGAAGAACCATTCCTCGGCGGAGAGGACATGACCTTCGATTCGGTCTACTATAGTCCGTTTCAAGTTCAGAGTGACGATGATGACGATGCTCCTGTCACAAAGAAGCATCTCAAAGAGCTTCATGATAAAATCGATTCGCTCATCGCCTCATCTTCTACATCCCAGTCCTCCATCTCTGAAGTTGCCATACAGAAAATTGTTGATGCTTTTTCCAAAGCTCATCATGTTTCTCTTAATTCCGCCACTGCAAACATTGATGCCTCAACCAAAGCCTGTGAGGCAGCGACCGAAAAAGTCGATAAACTATTCATTGATGCTTCTTCCTTGATACAATCTTTATAGGAATCTGCTAAAGCCACCAAAAAATCGTTGGAACCAATTGTCAACCAGTTGGCTACATCCGTTGCATCAGAGCTGAAGTCGTTTGCTTCTCTTCGTCAAACTCTATCAGACGACAACTTAGCCTTCAAAACAACCATTGAGGAGCGCCTCTCCAAGCTTCAAGAAGACTTAGCTGCTGAGAACTCCCTCATGGATGCTCTTGCAAGGAAGACTACCGCTCTGAAGGTCAAGAGTATTCAAGTCTCCAACTCTCAACAGGAGATTGAGTCTCTTCGATCTGAAAGAGAGATAATTTCTTCGTGTGTTTCGGATGTCCACTCAGCTTTATCCAACATCCTGGAAGCACATGACCCGATAATAAACTATTCTGTCAGGCGAACTCTTGCAGAAAAGCTCGCTCCTGCCCTCTCCTTACTGAGCAAGATTGAAGGGCTCCTTGATTTTGTTTCCATTCCGAAACAAGGGGGAGAAAAAGAGAAAGTGTCTCAACTACCTCCTACTTCAACAGAAACTCACACAACCGAACCTCCTCCAGTAGGCCAAGCCTCAGGTTCCGGTGTGAAAGAAAAAGGAAAGAAAATTGCTGAGGAGAGTGACGATGATGATAAGGAGACATTTGCCGACCTTTTGAAGAGACATGCTCGAGATAAAGATGCAGACATCAGTGCTCGTGTAGCTAGAGAGGCTGAAGAAGCCGAAAGAAGACAAAAAGAAGCTCACGACCTTCTCGAGAGCAGGAAAACTCTTTTTCCTCCTTGGACTCTTGAGAAGCTACTAAAAGAAGCCATCTCTCTTGATCGTGATAATACTGTTGATTCTCAGTTCGACATGCCACTAACCCGAAAGGTGTTTGTATTCCATGCCTTTGACAACGTTGCTGAGTTCCCTCATCCTCATCCAAAGGTTGACAGGGACTTGGTTGAATCCTATCTGAGGGCCGCTCAACCACAGTACCAAACATGGAGCGCTCAGAAGATTATCAACGTTTGGGTTCTAAAGCCGTACAAGGAAGGAAACTTCACTAACGTTCGGTTTAAGGTGCTAAGGGGATCTGCTAAGACCGAACATGCCATCTCGCTTGTTGATCTTCCCAACTTGAATCCACACGAATGGATCATCTTGCACAACATCCTTCTTACTAATGAAGCTGAATATGGTCCAATCATCGACCACATCAAGAGGATGCTTGTTTGCTACATTATGGAAGTCGCCAAGATGGATCAGGAGATAGCGACCGTATTCAAGAAAAAGCCTACCATAGCTCCTATTGGCTCAGCAAGTGACCTAAACATGATGCAGATGGAGAAGATAGACCCAAAGAGGAACTATGTTATGTTTACCAGAAACGAAGGCCAGAAATGTCTTTTCGCTTTGGCATACAAACATCTCTATACAACTGCATGTCTGGAACATGTCTTAGGGATCATCCATCGGTGCAAGCAGAACACAGCGGATGACAAGAAGTACTTTGACGACATGATTCAATGGTACATTCGCTTCAGACAGACTATCCTTGCGCTTATCTCACATATGTTTGATACAACCAAGAAAGTTCCTGCTGCTGGTCCAAGCAAGAAGAAATGAAGTCTCGCTCCAAATTGACGCAAAGGGGGAGATTGTTAGGTCCAACTTAGTGTTGCGTCTATTGGGCTCGTTAGCTAGTCCAATGTTTATCTCCGGTATGGGCCTGTCCATCCGTGAGTTTTGTAGGGTTTATTATAAATAGATGCTTGCATGCATCCTAGAACGTAATGATTAGAAACGATTAGAGAAGTATTTTGAAGTATATTCGTCGTTCTTGTTTTGTAACCCTAGAAGTCTTCTACAGCAGAAGTTCTTAGTCGAGCTCTGCTGAGGATTGAGTAATCTAATCATTCGACTCATTGTAATCCATACTTGTGTTTTATTTCCTTGCTTTTTACTTTCTTTACTTACCTATTACGAAGATCTAATCGATCAAAGAGTTTTTATAACTCATCAATCCCCAAGTTGTTCTTTCCCATCTTCTTTGCAAATTGCTTTCCCTGAACACTATCACTGCTATCTGCCAAGTAGTATCCATTTCTTCCACATCTTCTGGATGAATTTGATCCATATCAGCAAATGAGAGTTGATTAGGAAGCTCTCCAGCTACAAGAGAATTGTAGCGATTGACAAGTCTAATGGAAAGAACTAAGTTTTCATCGCTTTCTTTGGGATTGGGAGCAGGAACCATAACTTGTGCTTTGGAGGAGGAAACAGACTGTGGAATAACAAAAGACTGACTTTGTGGACGAGACATAGATGATGAAGCAACAAATGGTGCAGTTGATGAAGCAAAAAAGGTTTCATTTTGAGATCGTTGAACGGAAAAAGCTTGACTTGGAGAGGATGTAAAAGATGAAAAGGCATTATTTGAAGAAATCCCAAGATTTTCAGTCGAGTGGGAATTCATATGATTGATCTCTCTTTGATTATCATCAAGATCACAGGCTTTGATGATTGCCATAGTTTCAGCAAGACTGAGACGATTGAGATCTTTCGTCTTCTTGATGACAGCCATGTTCATATCCTATGCCTTCGGAAGTGAATTCAGCAGCTTTTTGTTTATCTCAGACTAAGTCACATAAATCCCAGTTAAAGTCATTTTAGTGGTGAGCGTGGTAAAACGCTGCAACTGGGCATCTAGAGTTTCTCCAAGAACATAATTAAACATATTGAATTTATGTCTTAACATGTCTTGGCGACTCTGTTTCATGTCTTCATTACCCTCATAGACCTCAATTAAAGCTTCCCACAATGCCTTGGTTGAATCATACTCTCTGAATCCTTGAGCAATATCAGGAGATAAAGCCATAGTTAAAGTAGCCAATGCCCTTTCCAGTTCTTCAACCTTTTCGAAGTCTTCATCAGTGTAATCAGCATACACTTTGTCAATTATTTGTCTATTCGCAAGAGTAGTAGTGATTCTGAGTGGTCCTCTAAGAATGCTTCGCCAAACCTTAAAATCTTTCATCTTGATGTATTTTTCGATCCGGTATTTCCATTACGGGAACCCTTTTGCAGATAACAAGCCTGAAATGCGAGTGGTTGTTCCCATGCTAGTTTACGGCCACAAGATTATGACCGTAAACACAATTTACGGTTGGATGATTACGGTTGGAGTTTACGGTCGAGTTTCAAGTTGAGGAGTTTACGGTCGGTAGTTTACGGTCTTTGAAGATTGCCTGTTTACCGTTACTGAAGATACACTGTTTACGGCCACTAAAGATTATCAGTTTACGGCCATGAATAGGAGTTTACGGCCGTGAACTCTTGACCGTAAATGCCCAGATTTTGATGAAAGCACAAATTTTTAGCAGATCTGATCCCCTTTAGCTATGAAAACACCAAATCAGGCCTCGAACAGTGAAGAAACTAAGCTCCTTTGACCGTGAACTTGATTGAAGATTGTTTGACACCGGATTTGCTTTGATACCAATTGAAAGGGCCTGGAAACAAGGATCTTAACCAGTGATCAAGCAACTAACAATCAAACAAGATTAAAATGGAGTAGAAGAAGATTAAACCAAGCTTTGCACATGTTTATATCGAAGAAACGTCAGGTACACATTGGACAATGGACGTAAACTCTATTGATTGATAACAACTTACGACATACTCTGACAAACCCTATATATAGGGAAAGGCTGGCCATAAACAGGTTTACGACCATAAACCTGTTCACGGCCGTAAACAGACTCTTGGCGGCAAACTCTTCCAAACAAATCTATTACATGACAAAAGACCCATTAAGACCTATACATCATATAGCCTAGCCCAAACCATAAACTAGACCCTTCGAAGGCGCTCCTGATTTGTGCGGTAGGCCAAGATACCCGGTATGGGCCGACTATAAGCCACATGCACGAAGGCTCAGGAAGAACGGTAGGATTGAGGCAGTAGGCCAACAAACCTTGGGTATTCTATCCTAATGGCTGATTGGACCTATTGTATATTGGCATTCCAACCTAGGGAATTCCATCACGGGGATGACTGGACCTAGAGGTTGATTGGGCATGGGGTATTCCAACCCAATGGTTGATTGGACTAGACATATTTGATTGTATATGTGTCCAGGTATCATTAGTTATTGCTTGAAGGAAAATGCGGGACTATACACCATCATTAGCAACATTGAAGATTCCACGTTCCTACAATACTTTGATTTTTAATAAATGTAATTCGGAATAAATGGTTTTATTAATTAATGGGTTAATAAATTGGGAAGTTTTACCTTAATAAAAATGAAAATTTTTGGTTGTGAAAATGGGACGTTACAATCCAGTAGGCTGACAATGGTGCCTTTAACCCACGAGTACAGTGAGACAACTCAACTCAATCCTGAAGACAAGATAAACTACCCACTAGAGCTGATGATATCAAGCCTCCCCTTGTTAAACATGTCCACAGTAAAACCCTAATTAACAATTAAAGAAATCACTGGTCCACGAAAATTCTGGCTCACAATTAAACATGCTATAGGAAAAAGACCATTTTTCCCATCCAATATTAACTCTAAAAGTCAAACCGTCAAAAAAGTCAACGGTCAACCCACAGTTTACTTATACCCTACCTAACTAATCTATGCCTAATGTAGAGCTACGCCTTGTATACCTAGATTGTGCCACGTGTAGTTCCCCTAATCCTAAAAACTTATATTCATCTCTTAATACAGCAAGCCAAACCCCTGAACTCTCATATCTAATCTAGATGAACATCTAAATGGATAAAGTCTTTGAATTTATCCATTTGCATGGTCACAAAAAGCACAAAACCAAAACCTAGTTCCATAAAGTTATCTATTACTCAAGAACTCATGCATAGATGGATAAGAGTGTCCAAGCTCTAATTTTTATGACTCTATATCCTTAAAAACATTAGAAGGACACACTCAAATGGTATGGAGTAACCGATACTCACAAGGACCTAGATTATGGGATAAAAAGCATAAAACCCATGAAGTAATTAGATCTAACAAAAGGAACTTCAAGAAGAAAGATTTATATATTCTCGATATTTGTGATGAAGTGAACAATTTGGATCTATAAAGCTTGCAGCTCACATGTGCATCTCTAATGGACTCATTCTTCAAGAATTCACCCACAACTCACATTAATGCTTCCAAAACGCACAATTGATGGCTAGGGTTTCAAAGGAACAATTTGAGGTGATGGAAGTTGGTAATGGGAAGGGTTCCAAGTAGTTAGACCCGTTAATTAGGGCCCAAAACCTTAGGATTAAGGTGTTAGTCGGTAGCAGCTACGTCATACGTAGCTTAATTTACGCCATGCGTAGCTCATTTAAATCGTGACCTGATGTTAGCATCTATGACCTACATAGCTTGCGTACACCCTGCGTATGGAAAACCCCCCAACTTCTAAATCAACTTCAATCAACCATAACTTCTTCGTTTAAACACTGTTTTCTACGTTATATATATGCACAGAAACATGTTAAAGAGCCATAGAATCTAATCTAGTTACTTTTGACTGAAAACATATCGAACTAAAATCCTTTAAATCATGCAAGAAACCCAATATATCACCTTTCTAATTTTAACCTTTGCTTTAAGGTATAAATCGAGGGTTTTAATCATTTAATCCAACATTACCAAAATCCCAAAAGGGCCTAGACACTATTGCTTTGAAGCCCAACACCATCACTTGATCAAATTCTGGCATGACGTCTTAAAATTAGAACTTCACTAAAACCAAGTGTTATACGTTAACTAGGGTTATGCAAGCCAACGTTTGTTGTGTGTACATTTTTATGTGATTCTAACTTGATTTTTATGTGTATGTTGTGAAAATGCATATGCTTTTTATAATGGGTGAGTGTTGTGATTACCCACTAAGTTGTAGGCTTACAGTTGCTACTTTATGTTTTTAATTGTAGGTCCTTTAAGTTCAAGTGGCAAGGAGTTGACTTGATTGGGATACATGGACTTTCTCGAAGGGGCATGGCATCTGTTTTACTCATCCTATGGTAGATTATGCTTTTCAAAACAAGACTTACGTTCCACATTTTTACTATGATTATGTTGATATTACATGAAAGATTGATTTTATGATTTACTAATGATTATGAATAAACTTTTTGGTTAACCTAGACTCTGAATTTAAGAATTTTATGTTTGGAATGTAGGATGTTACAAGTTGGCATTAGATCAATGGTTTGAGAGAACTAAACTTCCTAGAGTGCTTAGACTCAACCCACGACGAATATTCAAAAAATAGTTATTTTTATAAACAAAGATTAAGTAAAGGGACGATCTTTGAAGATATAAGTGAAAAGAAATGACATATGCTTCAATGAAGAGAATAGAGATAGTCCAATCATGCAAGCTCCATGGTTAGTTAGTTATGATTATGAAAATTATATAATGATTATTGTGATGAAACTAACTTATGTGCTTTATGTGATGATTTTATGAAATCAGTATGTGCTTATAGGACAATATCTTTTTAGTTATACCTAGGCAGCATGTAGTTTGTATGCCATTATTATGCATGTTAGTGGATAAACTAAGATCTTTCAAGGATTTTGTATTATAATTGTGTTAGACTAACTACTAATTTTCTTGGCACTACTTGAAATCTATATTGATATTAGCTAACTACTAAGAAAATATGTTAGGATTGTATGCCTCTAGAATTAGATTGTGTTAGATTTTTTGGTTTTAAACCTAAGACATCATCATGGGTTGGGTTTGAGTATTGAATACATGTACGAGTTATTCGAGTATAGGGTCTTGTGGACATTGTTTGAGAGAGTATCGGTTTGGGTCGCCAGACTCAAAGAAGTAGAGAACGTGATGATCTACATGAGGTTTTTAGCTATTGTCTAGGGCTGTTAGCCGAAGGAATGAAATATTTCTTTCTACGACATGATTATTCCTGTATATCGTGTTTTAGAGGAGAAGAAGTTAGACTCTCATCAATCATTTTACAGACGAAGAAGAAATTGTTTCTTTTGATAGATTCCCCTTTATCGAGGTGAGGTCCAACATGAATTAGCAGGATGGTGCAAATTGGTCACCACTGATAGATAGGGGAATCTAGATTGTTGATGCTTTTAGGAGATCAGGAAAATGTAGTTGTTGCGGTAGGTATGAGTAGATGCATGGATGGAACTGTTGTGTTTATGTCTAAATATATTCTTAATGTGTTTATGAGAATACTTACATCCAGGACTATCAATAAGATGAGACGGAAGTATAACTCTTTTTGTCATCAACTAGAACGCATCAAGGATGGTGTGACACCTAACATCGTTTAGGTGGCCATTGTGTTTTGTTATATTATGGTGATCTGTTATATTATATTGACGCTCATATTGGGTGGTGTAATTCGACCGAATATGATCCTATTTTAGTTGTTGACTCATGAGTGAGTTGTGCAATCAGATTTCTGATTGACTATTAGGAGTTTCATGTTTCTTTGGGAGCATTGAATCAATAGAATATTCATGAGTTCTGTAACGCCCGTATATCCAGGCTAGTCAAGTTAGAGGCAATAAGTGTCGAAAACGACTTTTTGACAAAAGATTATTTAGAATAAATAATTTGAACTAAGTTGTAGTATATGTTACAAGGTTTCCGTACATATAAAGAACGCCGAAATCCAAGTTATAACGAAGAAGTTATGACCCGTCGAAGTTTCGCGATGGAACCGGCACGGCACCAGGAAGCGTAAATAGTGAAGTTAAGATAGAGCGAGTTTTAGCCTTAGTGATATAAACGAAAATCGTAGAGTATGTTAAACTAAGAACATCGATAAAAAGAACGCCCAAATCTGACTTCGTATGAAGAAGTTATGATTTTTCGAAGTTTCAGATTAGCGGTGTACAGCCCGAAATTCGAATATTAAATCAGGTGATTTTTAGCAGACACGACCTAAACGAGAATCGAAGATCTCGTTAAGAGTAGCATAACGAGGAAAATATGGGCGAAAACGGATGTCGGATGAAGAAGTTACGAGGATTTAACGGACCAATCATGTACCGGCCTGGTAATAATATAAAATTTAAAATCGAGTAAATATTAGCCGACAAAGTATAAACGAAAGTTGTGGAGTACGTTCCCACCTTCACGTGGATATAAAGAACGTTGAAAACAGAGCTCCTACGCGAAAGTTACGAATTTTTGAAGTTGAGTGTGCAAATTGCGAAATCTGATGCGAGATGGATGACGTGGCCTCATCGCAGCCGTCCATCGCTGATCGCAGAGCGCCCTTCGGATCATGCCACGTCGCCTCGCGTCGCCTTACACCCCGTGTCGGAGTTCGATACGCCCAGCGTACCCTCGGTCCTTATCTTCTTCCGAAATGCGAGATAGCTGGACGCAGCTGGACCCTATCCGAAGTTACGCCCCGCGTAGCCAAGGATTATGCCCAGCGTAGTGCGAGGCCTCGTAGGGTATAAAAAGGGGGCGAGGGTGTCCGCATTTTTCACACCATTTCTCATTCTCTCTCTAGTTTCTTTCTCTCTCTAATGGTTTTAACCCTCCCCTAAGCCTAGGTGATCCCCTAGCACCCTAAGGAAGCCCCGAGGCTCCCGGAGTCTCGAGAAAAAGGGGTCTTTCAGTTTCGGAAACGCTGCTCCGAGCAAAGCCCGGTTTTCGTTAAAATCCGCTGTAATTGAGCTACGCTTACGCAGTTTTTAATATAGCTTCCAAATAATTATAGTAATGTTATTAGATCCTTAAAATAATTATTTGGGCTATTATTATGAGTTATATTGAGTGTTATTTAACGTCTCTATAATAATAATAATAATCAGACTATTAATTTGTCGCGGTTATCGTCAGACTAAACCCTAGTGGTGTTGATACTAGGTTTTTTCAAAGGAAATTGTTTTGAGAGTATCGAAGCACTGTCCGAGTGCTTAGTCACCACCTAATCAGGTGAGTGCATAGTCCCGTTCATTTACACATAGATATGAAGTATTTTAATATAAATTACATGCTATGTGTGCATATTGTCTGAATACTTGTTGCCTATGCTGGGTGAAAGATTTTTATACATGTTTTAAATGATTTAAATTGTATATGTATTTTATATCTACAAAATGTGTTGGGTAAAACATGGGTAGATGAAATAGTTATTTTGTGATAACACGATGGAAGACATCAATGTTGACAGTGATCCGGTCATCTAGTGGAGTATAGATGATAACCATGGACGATACTGGACAGTCCAGTGGAACGCTAACAGGCTCGTAACCTATAGGTGTTTTTGAACTGAGTGTGTTCACTAGGTATCTTTGAACTGAGTGTGTTCATTAGGTATTTTGAACTAAGTGTGTTCACTAGTTACTTTTGAACTAAGTGTTTACCAAATGGTTTGGACTACGTGTTCACCAGTTATAATCTATAAGTCTTGGTAACGAAGGACTTCGTGCCGATTCCTTAGGATGATCCTTAGGAATAAATAAACAAGGGATAGCTGATGCTTAGGGTAGATCCTTAAGACTAAAGAAGATAATGGGGATGGGTAATTGGGTTGATTGTTTGATTGTTTAAACATAATAATTATATTATTGTGGGTTGAAAACCCTATGTACTCACCAGGTTTCCCAACCCGACCCACTCAGTTTATTTATATCACAGGTGTTGATATGAAGTCACATTACACTGAGAGATTAAAGAGATGTAGATCACTTGTGTAAATAAATGTAAGTTCCGTTTATGATTATGTTTCTGTATTGACGATGACATCCCAAACGTTTTAAAATGAATGAAATACGTTTCTTCGAAAATGTTTTGATAACGTATTTATCATGTTTTACTAGGAACAAATTCCGCAACATTTTTATTAAAAGAAGTAGTCTGATTTTTTTATAAAGCATAAACAAAATCGGTCTTTTCTAGCCGTGAAAATGGGGATGTCACAAGTTCTTATAATTGTCAGAAGACCATAATGAATTCAATTACATAGGCTTAGAATTTTGGATAAGCTCTACTGTATGTTCTCATCTAATAGGGTTATAGGGCGGAGTTAACTATTCGAAGGACTATGTATTTTATATTAGGCATAGTCTTTGAGAATCAGGATTACAAGTGTTGGTTGAGCAGATTTAGGGCTTCAATATTATGGGTGGAAGTTGGCAGTAGTTTAAATCCTAAGTAGGGGAGAATTGAGTTTTCGAGTTAGAGACTCGAAGGGCAGTTCGGCCTTTAATTTCAACATCATGGATTAGAAGAATCTGGGTATGTGTATGTAGAGTTAGCATGTTAAAATTTTACTATGAAAAAGGAGGAAGGGGAGACTATCTTCAAGAAGTTCGTGACAATGAAGTTGTTCGGTTATGTTTCTCTAGAATCTGACAATTTTCCTTCCAAGAGATTGCCAGAATTAAAGAATTCGTAAGAGCATAAGTGCATTAGTGCAGCATGAATACTCATCATGTTTATGTCTCAGGAATTCATTAATGTGTCCCCCTTTGAAACCATAAGTACTTGTAATATAGTGGTTAGGTCGCTACGGCTGTGTATTGGATATTGTCACACCCCCAAACCAAGGATGGCGGAAACGTCCGGGGGTGGAGGACTTCATGTATAGTATCACAACAACGAGTATAATAGTGCTCAAAGTAAATACAACCATCATAAATATAATTGAAAAAATTACACTAAAGTATATGTTTACATTATTCAAATCAATTACATTATGATGACAAAATGAACTGTTTGACGATTTATCGTCCCATCCTCAAAATGCTGTTGATTTCCTGTTTCACTAAATTCCTGAGAATACAAGTAGTTTTGAAAAAGTCTCAACAACTAAGTTGGTGAGTTCATAAGTTTTTGAGATAAAGAGTTTGGAAACCGTTCTTTGTAATGTGTTGTGTGTCACCAAGAAAAATCCAATATTTTTCTTTATAAAAGTTATGTAGTCCTAAATCCCAGGACCGAAAGTAAACAAGTGTTTTCCATTCTTAAGGATATAAAAGTGATTTTAAATCGACATAAAACTCTTTTTGATATGAAAGCGTACAAGTATTTTTCCATACTTAAGGTAATTTATGTGAGCTAAATCGACATAACTTGCTAATTTAAAAGTAGAACCCATAAATCTTATGATTTGTTAATACCACATGTGAGCTATCATAACCATACTTGACATAGATGGCCTCGTAATACGACGTTCTTCAGGCGTCGCCGTTAAATGACACTTGTCACCACAGACCTGCCGTTCTAGCAGTTGCAAGCAGCTCAGGTGTGGGTTTGTCAAACCCAATATAGATCTATACACAACTATCACGTTCTCCCTACAAGAGACTCGGGTTACAATTTACAGGACTTTTTGACTTTGTTACTTTGGAAGTAACCCGAAGCGAATGACTCACAAATTTATTCATTAACAGATTTACGTGAACAAAACTGAAAACCTTTGATAAATAAGTTTGAAAAGTAAATGATACATAAACTATACCTATTATAGTTTATCCAAAACGTTTGTAATGTATAAGAACTCTTTTATGAAAACACATTAGTGCTACGAATCCATAAACTATGCTTATTATAGCTTAATATATGTGTTCTAAATGAATGAAGAATCTTATCATGAATGACTAAATTTCAGTTTATGATAATAAACTAACAAGGAAACACATTCAATATTTAGAACTTATTGTTATACACTTTCCTCAACATAATACAAAGTGTTATGAAAGTTATAAGCTGTTAACTAGTTTTTAACCTTTCTGCGTTGTTTTAGAAAAATCATAGAAAAATCATACGAAGTCGAAAACTGAATCCGTAAATTCTGAGAGTTCCTAAAATCGGTCTAGTGTATGTATAATTTTTATCATGATTTTTGGAAGTCTTTAACTTTTGTTAAAATGTTCATATTCACATACTGGTCCGGATTTGTTCTTGAAATGATAGGCTGTTTTGTAAAAATCACCATAAATCGTAGAAAAATCGTATGGAGACGTGCTAGTAGTCATTTTAAAGGTATAAATCTAAACTATTTGCATCTAATACAGTTTTGAAAAAAAATGGTTCAAGTTGACCAAAACAGTCTATGACTGGAGTTGAACTTTTCTGATGAAGGTTGTTAAATGAGTATTGTTGTGTTCTTGGTGTTTTAACTTGTATCCCCCCCCCCCCCCTTAAAACTTAAGAAAATGATGAAAAGATAGGGGTATGAACTCACCTTATGTGATTTCAGTAGATGAATGTTGGAGAAAGGAAGTGTTCAACTCAAGAACACTTGAAGATGCCTTGAAGATTTTCGAGAATCTAACATCAAAGTGATGGAGTTTGTGTAAGCAATCAATGATTTGAGTAGAATGAAGTACAATAATCACAAGGAGGATGAATTATACTTACCAAGAGTATAATAAAGCTTGATTATCAGCCTTGGAGTCTCGAAATAGAGAGAAAAAGTTTGAGAGAAAAGTGTTTGATCTTTTGGTGGAAAATGAGAGAATGAATGAAGTGTGAGGAGAGAGGATGGATGTTCCATCTCCAAGAACATGGGAAATGGTTGATGATTAATGGAAGGGTACAAGGAAGTGACTAGGTATGGTGGGGAGGAGTGTGGGTTAGTCATGGAGTGGGTATGGTGGTTGCTTGTGTCATAAATTAAGAAAAAGTCAACACTCCATCTCTTGTACTTCACCCATCCTTCTTGGATAAGGCTTATCCCCAAAAACGTGATTAATTAATAAATATGGGGCCTTATATGTTAAAATAAAGTTTTGGATGAAAATCCCGCGTTAAAAAAATTAAAAACGGGCCTAAAACGCAAAACTAGTCGAAAACCGGGTGAAAAAGAGCTCCCTGCGAGGCCTCTCGGTCCTAGGCCGAGGTTCGGTCCCTTCTGCTACTGGGCCCAAGGCGAAATGGAGAGAAAGGGTAGGAGGCGAAATGGACCTAAGGTATCTTCGGTTCCTTGTGCGAGGTTCGGTTCATCATGCGAGGCTCGGTCCGAAAGGGAAGGTTCGGGTTTGGTCTGTTGAGCTTCGGTCCTAGAGGGTTCACTTCTGATGTCTTCGCTTCTGATGCCTTCGCTTCTGACACCTTTGCTTCTGAGAAGTTCGCTTCTGACAAGTTCGGTTCCTAAGATGGGTTTCGAGTCCTTAAGAGGGGTTTCGGGTCCTTAAGTCTATTTTATCCGTTTTTACCCCGTTTTAAGCGGTTTTTGACCTAGTTAAGGGTCGGGATGGCCCGAAAGACTACAAAAAGTTGAAGGAACTTTTGAGAGAGATTTGGGTGAGATTTCATATTCTTGGAGAGATTTCTCATACAAAGAGAGATTTGGGAGAAATTTGACATACGTGGAGAGATTTGGGAGAGATTTCACATACTTGGGGAGATTTCTCATATAGAGAGAGATTTAGGAGAGGTTCCTCATTCTTAGAGAGATTTGGGAGAGATTTGACATACGTGGAGAGATTTGGGAGAGATTTCACTTACTTGGGGAGATTTCTTATATGGAGAGATATTTGGGAGAGATTCCTCATTCTTGGAGAGATTTCTCATATAGAGAGAGATTCTAGATAAAGAGAGATAGAGTGAAAACGATTGAGAGAGGTTTCGTGTGTGACATTTGTGAGTGTTTGGCTCCGCAACGCAAGGTCCGTAAGTCCCATTAAGCCATGTTCAAGGACCTTACACACTCCCGATGAGTATGCAACATTGTTTTATCGGTTTGGTTCGTTACTTACCATAGTCTTAGGTTAAGGGAATCTAGATGTACAAACTTTTCGATTGATGATTTCTCATTAGCATAGCGAGTTGTATAGAAATTACCTAACACAAGCCCTAGTACACAAAGGTTAATTGAGTTGACTAGTTTGACTTGTTGACTTTATTTGACTTTGACTTGTCCAGAAATTGATAGTTGTCACATATATTGAGAGTATGGTTAGCACATCAAGTAGATCGGGTATCTATTGTCAACAATTTATAATTGCAGATCAGTTTCAAACACGAGTATATACGCTTTCTTCGTATTATGTTCTAATAAGGTATCATTGCAAGTGTATTGGTAGATTAGTGTGCAAGGACAATATTATTCTGAATATAAGGGTAGGTGGTGTTGCAGTTGGAATTAACTAGTACTCTACCAATATTTGTGAGGATTATGGATTGAGACTGCTCGACTCATGTTAGTTTGGTTGGTTTCAGTGATTATCAAAAACTTTTTTATTTTTGCCATGTGATGATAGAATTTCAATTATCAAAGAGAAGCATTTCGCCGATTCTTCATATGTGGCCTTGTGTTTCGTAAAGTTCAGTTATGGGATAACATGTATACATGGTGCATAAGGATAGTTGGTTAGACTTGAGTCGAGGATTGTATGGAGAGTTCCCCTGCCTGTTCTTGTCTAATAAAGTCTTGGGGATTCAAGAAACCATCCAAACACCTAATGAAGATTATCCAAGTTTCCAAGAACTAAGTTATATTCTTTATAAAGTGGCATTGTGTTTGACGGTTGTGTAGTTGTGGTTAATATAAGACCATGGTTGCCCATAGCATTCGTATTTTGATGCCAGATTGCACTTTGGTCTATGACATGGGTAAGAAGATATGGGGTGACGATTAGAATTTTCCATCCATTATTGTTTTAATCATAAGAAAGTTGTAGCCTCTAAAGGATAAGCATCGGGTGCCTATCAAGTATTTGGGATAGTGGATCTAAGTTGACTTGTGTGTGCTCTTATGATTTGTGTTCGTTAAAGATTTTTATTTCACATGTCCTAGTTCGGGATTTAATAACAAAGACAATGGTCAAACCATAATAATTTTATAAATATGAGTGGATGGATGTTAAGAAATATAGATGGGACCCCTGTTGGTCCTTGGCTTTTCCTGTTAACGAGATGGGTTTTCTAGTTGACGAGTGTTAGGAGGGATGATAGCAAGAAAGATGTTGTACCATGAGCTTATTATTCCAATGCCTATGTTGTATTATGACATATCGTGAAAAAACATGTATACGACTTATGTGGGCTAAACCCGTTAGGTTTAGATCATGTTTTACATTGATGTTATGTGTTAAGTTGTCCACGGATAGGGTGGACAAGGATTAGCATGTTTGACCATGATAAACCCTTTCGGGTAAGTGGTCAAAGTTTGAATGATCATGATAGACCCTCTGTAAGAACCTAAAATTTAGAGTAAGTTGACTTTTAGTCAAATATGAACCAAAAGGGCAATTTGGACATTTAGGAGAAAAAAGATAAGAGTATGAAGTGGTAACTTCATGAAAATGGACAATAAGATTTTAAGTCACTAAGATGAGATTAAATAAGTAAATTCAAGAGAAATAATGGATGAGAAGATGCATTATTGGTCAAAACGATAAAATGGGTATCTTATGCCTTTTAGACCAAGTTTGTGACTTAATAGATTAAAACTCGTATTAATTCAGTAAGATATGACTTAACATATTTGTAGATTATATTCCCACCTTTGCATGGATATAAATATCAAAGAAAGCGGGTAAGAAACAAAAAAGATATGAAGGTCAGAAGTTGAGAAAAAAATGTCACAACGCTGGAATGGAATTAGCCAAGGGGATTGTTGTGAAGCAGTCACCACGGCATGGTTGATAGATGTTTACGGAACATCGACTGAAGAAAGGGTTCATACATAGTTTTTTCTGTAAGAGAAAGGTAAATGTACTTTGCCCCGCAGTACAGAAAGAAGGGTATCGTGGCACGATAGCCAACGTAGGATTCCATTGAGAAAAAGTACAACGACATGGAAAGTTCCATGGTGTGGAAAACATTTATGCAGCCCATGACATTAGTTCAAAAGGTTGTTTTGATGCGGTGAATAAGTAACCCCGTCTCGGTTACAAGACAAAAAATAAGGCTATTAAGCCTTTCATTCTCGTTATAAACACAACCCAAGCCGTTAGGGTTAAGCTTCGATGATTTCGAGAAGGAAGGAGGGGAAATGGTAGACAAGGGGTGTTTAGAAATTGAATCGATTAGGTGTCTGAGGCAATAACTAAATTAGTAAAATCTTAAATTATTAGTAGAGTCCTTTTGGGTTGCCCACAAACCTAGTAATTGACTGGAATGCCTTTTGCAGAGAGAGAAAGAGAGAGAGAGAGAGAGAGAGAGAGAGAGAGAGAGAGAGAGAGAGAGACTGAGAGAAAGAGTGAGAGGGAGAGAGAGAGAGAGAGAGAGAGAGAGAGAGAAAGAAAGAGTGGTTTACTAATTTATTATATGGTTAATAAATTAATTAGAAATTAAAATAAATGACTTATTAATATATTATGAGAATAATATATTAGTTAGAAATAGTATTCTTTAATTAAGGATTAATCATACATTAGATTAATCATAAACTAATTGGAATTGGTTTTGGGGTTAATTGGATTAATTAAAAGTAGAAGAAACAAAGATGACAATGTTCAAAAGTTAAATATTGACCAATTCTATAACCTCCCAAGGGTGGGGGGTTCTAGAGGGGTTATCAAAATGGAAGCTTAGAATGCATTAGGAAGGCAACAATAGGGGTAAGGGTTATCAAAAAGGAACCTGCCTTATATACAACCTTCCTAACACCTCTATAAACTCCTAGGGGTTTAAAATTTTGAAAATCGTCATTCTAAGAGTCTTATATCCAAAATTATTCCTTCTCCTTATCTCTCCTCTTTAGTTCCAATTGCTATGGTTTGGGTGTGAGCCATTAGAGGCACGACACTTATGGTTCTTGCTTTCTAAAGATCAATATAGAAGGAATACTAGTTTATTTGCTATAATAAACAAAATGTATGTGTTTTTAAGGGTTCTTGATATTCAATTGTTTGTTGCAAATCATAGTGAGAACATAAACCCTTTAGGTTGCATGTGTACTTAGGGTTTAAGTTTTCCTGCCAAAATAAGATTTTTATAACCTATAAACCCATTAGTGGTATCACAACCATTGCTCTTATTGATCTTGCATAAAGTTGAAAAGATTAAAATTAGTGTTTATAGAAACTAAACCCTAAGGAGACAATTTTTGAAATTTACTAGGGTTCTTTAAACCCTAGCCTCCACTCTCATATTTTTTTTTATTTTTGCAATGGTTTAGAAACCCTAGCCTCCTTTTTCCATTTTCGAAAATTGAGGCGTCCCTTTTAGGGTTTACCTTGTTTCCTTATTTGTTATTTTAAAAGTCTTAAAATTTGAACAATTAAAACCTAATAAACCCTAGCCTATTTTCGAAAATTAGAAGGCATAGGATTAGGATTAAATTTGAATTATTTTTATTAATTGTTTAATTGTAAATAATTATTTAATTAATTTAATTAATTTTTTAATTGAAAGATGAAAATTAAATCAAAATTGGTTTATTGTTAAATTGAATTAATTTTATATATTAATTTCGAAAATTTAAATTTAAACCTAGTATTTTAGAAAAGTTTTAAAATACACCTTATACTATATTTAATTAAAGGGGTGATATTTTATATTGTAAGACAAGTTAGTCAAACTGCTAGTACGCCTCATTCACAAAACCATACTATACGGGTAATTTAAGGAAGCAGCCTATAAAATGACCGTCATTGGGTATCCACTCTTACCCACCGCTCTCTTATATGGTGGAGAGTCGTTAGCCAAACAGATTTGATAGGACATAATCTCATGAATGATATAAAGTAGCTAAAATATTTAAAAAATCCTACTCTTAGTTACTTTAGGAAAAATCTGAAAAGTATGTTAATCCATAAAATTACACGTTATGCTTTATATGTAGTTAGTGGAGGGTGTGTGGTTAACAGACACACTAATAGTTACTAGAAAGAGTAATAATGAGCATCTCAAAAATTATCATTGTTAATGGAGTGGGTGTCATTAACAGGAACATTAATTGGAGAAGATAAATGACATCGAGAGTGCCAAGCATATTTGTATGGTGATTCACATCTTGTTTATGATCCTCGGCATCCTAGTCACAAATAGAAGATCATAATCTGAGATTAAACATGTCATTGATAAGATTCAAGGAATCTGAAAGGTCTAGGAGTTTCATAAGATTGGAATTGGTAAAATCCTTACTTACTAAAATAGATTTGAATTGATTGCGACATCCCTCTTCGAAGTTCGAATCGAAAATATAGATCATAGCCTTAATTTAAATTTTGGGTTAATGATTAAGGTTAAATCAACTAACTCGAATTCTCTTTTCTCCTAATTTTATACGTCTTATGAAGATAGAAATGATCTTCTTCGTTCTTTTGGGAATGGTTTTCGTTTTCCTTCTGAAGATGATCCAAATTCTGATAAAGGTGAAAATGTTTTCCCTTCTTTGCGAATTAGTGGAACTGGACATCATTATTCTTCAACTCTTCCACCTCCTCCTCATGTAAATCTCCCAACATCACGTGTTTCCTTAAGCTGAAAGATATGAGACTACCGAATCCCTATTGGTATGTAAACATAAAGATAGAAACTTTGTATGAATGTATAGTAAATAAAATCGCACATTCACAAGTTGGATAGATTCAGTGTCGTTTTCCGAAGGAGCAAGACATTGACTTGGTTCTACTCTTGCTTCCAAAGTCATATGATTAGTTCATTAAGAACTTTATATTGAGGAATATCGACATGACCCTATTTGATCTAACCCAAATGTTGATTGTTGCTGAAGCAGAAATAATTGAGAGCATATCTAAAGAAGAGATGCTTATTGGGTCTATTTCCAAAGTTTCCATGGATATTGACAATGGTGACAATGATGGTCTAGAAACGATTTCTCTTCCTAATGGAAATGGGTTGTCCAAGATCAAAAGTTTTGGTCGTATGGTAAAGAGAAAGGCTTGTTGTGGAATCGTTCCATGTTTTAACCCTAAAGATTCCATCTATTATCTAACTCCAATGTTTTATAAATTCCTATTTATAGACTCTTAATACATTATGTGATGATAACATTTTGATGGTATTAAAAGGCGCTAAGAGAAAGAAGGAAGCTTGAGCAAGGTGAGCTAAATCTGATCATGAGAAATGGACTTCGGTCACATGGTTCGAAGATTAAAATTTGGAGCTACTATTAAGGAGTTGGGATAATTTAATAGATTACTATTCGAATATGTCTACAAACATGGTTTTCAATTTATGCGTTGTAAGGACAAGTTCCAAATTTCGTTTATTTTCAATAAAGTGAAATTTTGGTTTATCTAGTTGCCTTTGTTTATATTTCATTGCAATGAAATTTATGAAAGTGTTGGTTATGTTTCTAACATTAGCAATATTAATTGTGGATTTGATTCTTATGATATCACATGTTGTATTGTCATAATTGACCAAGTAAAGAGAATTCTCATCACCAGCTGGACAAATACTTGGTGTTGTACAAGTCCCATTATATAGTATATGAGAATCTTGTTCATTGGAAAATTATAACTAATTCATTGATCAGATGCTTATGTGAGTCGAGTGAAGAGCTAATGAATCTAGTACATGTAGATATGGACCATTCAGAGGCACCACAAAGGATGATAACTCTATTCGTTGTGATTTACTGATGCTTCAGTAAATATGATTGTATTTATGGGATTAAGCATAGTTCTGATACTTTGAAAGAATTTAAAGAATGAACAAGAAGAATCTATTAGGCAAAAAGATAAAAGTTTATCCAATCTGAAAGGAAAGGAGAGTACTCTAGTATCATGTTTTATGATCATCTTAGTAATTGTGGATTTATATCACAATTGATCCGAGAAAAATATCTTAGTGCAATTGTATGAATAAGACGAGGAAACGGATATTGTTGGATATAGTTCGATCAAGAGATGAGTCATACTTCATTCCAAATCAAGTTGTAGAGCCATTCTCTAATAACTATGAATCATATCTTGAAACTCTTTTCAAACTAAGAAAGTTGAAAACACCTCGAAATATGTTGAGTGAAATGTTTTCTAACTCTAGCACATACATAATTGGTGTTGTTATGTTTTCATTAATCAAGAAACAAAAGATAAACTGAGACAAATTATAAGAAGTGTTTTCTTGTCAAGCATCCACACAAACTTTTGAATATTTCTTTTAGCTCGTCAATAAATGCTTCTTGAGAAAACTAATATATCAAGAAGTCAGTGGAAGTCGTATTGATCTTGAGAGTTTCAAGAGTCAATTGATAATAAACCTTTTAGTTATCACTACCACGCGACGTGAGGTTGATAACCGATGATGTTTGGTTAACATATTCTTATTTTTGTTCACTTCTAATTGAGTTGGGAAATCTTATGAGTTTTATGATTTTATTTAACTATAAAATCAAAAAGTGCATTGGTCAATGAAAGTACATTGATCAATATGGGTGAGCTGCTAACAACATGGAAGCATTGGTTAGACCCTTGTGCTACCAGAGGACAAGAAATTTAGAAAAGTGAAGTCCAGTCCATGAAAGAAACCTAAATACGAATTTGGTTTTGCCCTAAACCTTGTCTTATGTGTAACACCCCGATTCTTAGGTATTGATTTTATAAGAATTTTCTTGTTTTCAAGGTCTACTTGACGAGTTGGTCGCCCTACTCGTCGTGTAGCAGCGGGTTGGACCGCGTGATTTAGTGACCTACTCGCCGAGTCCAAGAGGGGACACAACGAGTAGGAGCTGGCAGATGAAACCCTAAATTTTGGGGTATTGCACCCTATTTAAAGGATCATTGGCCTCCCCCAGCCTCCCTTTTATAGCTTCTTGGCTTCCTTAAACCCTAAATTGTGTGTGTGTGTTTCTTTGGTGTGTTGAAGCTTAGAAGAGGAATCTTGGTGAAGAATCATTTGGGGAACAAGTAAATTGAAGCGAGGAAACTCGTGGGAAGCGGAGATCTACTACAGTTGGCACCCTTTTTGAAGGTATTAGGTTGTTACCTTGGCTTATTTCATTCTAGATCTCTTTTGGGTGGATTTTAGGGCTTTCCTAGTATGTTTGGAAGCTTTGCTTGTGTATAACCTAAGATATGAAGTTGTAACTTCAGATCTGAACTCTCTTGGGTATTTAGGTCCATAAAGCTTCCAACTTTTGCAAAGATGAGACTCTCCTTAAGTGCAAAACCTCCATTGCAAGCTTATTTTGTCATTTTAAGACTTTAGGGCCTTGCATGCACGTAAAGTTTGCAACTTTACGTGATAAACATGCCTTGGGGGACTGGATCTATAATATGGAACCTTAGCATGGCTTATAAAGCCCCTGTATAGATGAAGGACTGAATGGACTCAGCGAGTCGGATGAATGACTCGACGAGTCTGATGAAGATTTCCTTGGGCTCGGCGAGTCAGTCGATGACTCGACGAGTCGGATAGCGTTTTTCCCAACCATTGGTCATGTATGAACGCGGTGAGTTGTGAGGGGAAAACTCGCCGAGTTGGCCGAGGAGTTACGGCCACTGACACTAGGAACTCGATGAGTCACTCAAGTGACTCGGCGAGTTGGTGAGCATGCAAGGAACTTGGCGAGTGGCTGGTTGTACTCGACGAGCTGAAGTGAAGATGGACTTTTGACTTTGGCAATTGACTTGGATCTAGACCAAGGGTTGACTTTTGGACTTCTGGGACATTTCGGGAAATTGGAAATTTACAAGCATGTTTCTATGGTGTATTTAGGTGGTAGAGTGGTACCGGCAATCCAAGAGCTTGATTTTATGTTCGAGTCGACAATACGAGGTGAGTTATCCTCATTATACCAATGGGTCTAAGTCACCAAGGTCGGCCCTTTATATATTCTGTTGGATAAGGTGTCTAAGTCCATAACTTATTTGGTATATACTTGACCCGACCCGGCATGGTCCATTTGGGTTGCATTTCATCCAAACTATTTATGGATAATTTTATGAGAGTTATACACATATGTTTATTAATATATTATAAGTTATAATATATTAATATGAAGTCATGTTATTTAATTAGTATTAGTCTTAAATTAATTATGAATTAATTTAGATATTAAAAGGAAGACTAATTACATTATGGGCTATTGGTTTTATAAGGTGTGGGCTAACACTCATTTGTTAATGGGCTAGGCTTGGATGGAAGTCCATGGATGATCCATGGAGCTTTTAACCCATGGATCCTTGGAAATGAAAGGTCATGGGTTATTAGGGTTTCACCCTAATCATGTACACTGTATAAGCATGCTTATGTTGCATGAAATGGCCCCAAAGGGGTAACTAGTGAACTAGTATGTGTGTGCTTGTGTATGGCCGAAAATACAAGTGTGTATACTCTCTCAAAGTTTTCCAAGAGTTTGTGGTGTTTTGTGATTCCATTTGAGGCATTCACACTATTGGTGCTTGGCCCTCAAACTCCTTAAGAACCAAACTCATCAAAAGGTATGTAATCTCATCTAACTCTTTTATGTTGAAATGTTCCCCATTCCATGTTAGATAGGTTATGAACCTTGGAAAATTATTATTTTGCATGTATTTAGACAAACATAGATCCAAGGTTTATTAGGGTTGCATGCACACCTAGGAAGTGTTAGATTGCTCAAAACCCAACAGTGGTATCAGAGCCTAGGCTTGCTTGTTTGAATACTTGATGCAAATTGCTGAAAATCGAAGATTTTATGCTGTCTGCACAGCTGACTCGCCGAGTCCATGAAGGGACTCGACGAGTCCAAGGCAAAACTCATCCAACTCGGCGAGTTGGTTCATGCACTTGACGAGTTGGACCCCCAGACAACATATCTTCGAGTTTTGGTGCTGGAATTGGTCTAGAATCATTACCTTAAACTGTTTTGGACTCATAAAACCTATTTTTGATGTGGTAATGATGATGGTGGACCAATTTCAAAGTTATAATCAAAATTCCATGATTTTATGTGTTCATATAATTCTTGAAATTTTGATGATCATGTTCATGTTCTTATGAATTTAGAAGATGATAGGAATTATTTGCTGAATTGTTTAGAATTAATTCTTGATCATTTATGTGTTTTAATGGAGTCCATAATTTGTCCTCAAGTTATGGATATCCAAAGGTCACTTTTATTTAACACACACTTAAAACACATAAGTTACATGAAAATGAAGAGTCTTCATTTTTATGAACCTTTAATTCATAAGTTATGAAATGAAAAGTCTTGGATGGTTACAAAAGATGAAGAGTCTTGTCCTTAAGTTATGGAGGTTCAAGAGTCACTTCATTAATAAATATATAAATAAAGTGTAACCTTAATTAATTCCATAAGTTATAAAATAAAGAAAAGTAATTCTTTTATTAGTTTAAAGTCTTCCATAACTTGTCCTCAAGTTATGGAACTTGAAGAGTTTTTGGACTAAAACTACTTTAAACACATAAATCATAGAATTAATTAGTTTTGAATAGTTTCAAAACTTGCCCTCAAGTTTTGGAATTTGGAAAAGTTTCACACACTTTAATAAACTTTAATTCCAACACTTAGAATTTTAAAAGTTAAAATTCAACACTTATACTATTTATAACATTAATGGTTAATTATTATATATATGTATAAGAACAAGTCGTTTTACCGTTAGTAGGCCTCATTCACGAAGCCGGTCTATAAGGTGGGTATAAGGTTGTTTCCTATAAAATGGCGACTTAATGGGTGTCCACTCTCACCCACCACTTGCTTGATCGGTGGAGGGTCGTTAGCCGAACCGGTAGGACAATGACTTTAAATTCTCATTAAAAGTATAATAATTATTATAAAGTAACTAAATATTCTTTATTTAATTCCCAATCTTAGTTACTTTAGGAAAAATGTGAATTTGGTGCTAGCCCATGGAATTCACACTTTGTACCTTACCAAGTCGTTGGTGGAGCGTGTGTGGTTAACCGGCACACTAACTTGGACTAGTAAGGATCACGAAGGGTGACTTAATTTTTGTCATAGATCAATGGAGCGTGTGTGGTTAACCGGCACATTGATTAGGTGATAATATTAAGGGTACCAAGTGAATTGGTATGGTTATTCACACCTTGTTTTGTGATCCTCGGCATCCCAGTCACAAAATTTGAGAGGGCACACTCGAGATTGAAACATGCCATTGAAAAGTTCAATGAATCTCAAAAGATCTAGGAATTTCAAATCCAATTAAAACCAAATAAATTATTTCGTTTTTCATGGTGGAAATTGGTGAATCGTCATTCGCCTACCTTCAAATATTTTATAGCTTGGATTACGGCGTCCCTCTTCCAGATTATAAAATATTGTGTTGGGTCGTAGCCTTAATATCTCATATTGGGTGTTATATTAAGGGCTTTGAATCAACTAACTTGATTTTCTCCCATTATAGATGTCTGGTTCAGACAACTATGATCTTCCCAAATCTCTTGAAGATGGTGTCCCTCAACATCATGCTTCACTTCCTCCACCTCCTCCAATTATTCTCCCTCACCCACAAGTTCTTGAAAAGTTTAAAGTCACTCAATACCTATTGGCAAGCATAGTCTATGTGTGCTCACATCTTAGAGATAAAGTCACATATTGACAAGCCGGGAGAGTTGGGTGTCAAAGTCTCATGAAAGTTGGATGTTCAATCACTTTCTTAGTAACATAGTGAGTCTCTTTGGGACTACTATGAGATGGACTATGACATGACCCTTGATGATGTTATCTTTTTGTTTGGTGTTGTGGAATCAGCAATGATTCGGAACACCAGTAAAGCAAATTTGATTAAAAGAACAACTTCCCAAGTCTTAAATGGACATTGACAATGGTAGCATTGGATATCTAGAAAAAGATTTCTCTCCCCAAGGGAAAGGGATCGGCTATAGTCAACTCGGTTGACCAAATAGTAAAGAGAAAAGCAAATTCTGAGATACTCTCATGTGCCATTACCAAAGGGTCCATGTGTTTTGTTGCCAAAGGAAGGGGCATTGGTTGCGAAGCTGCCCTATTCACCTGAAAGGTCATAAGGTTGATCAAGTCAAGAGGTTTGACTCTACTTCAGGTAAAGTCCACTGTCTAACTCTATTAAGTTCCTATTTGAAGATTCTTATTACATAATGTGAATGGGTCACATGCTGATGTTTTTAAGAATCAAAGAAAAGATAGGAAGCTTAAAGTAAGTATATGTTGATTCTGATTGCGAAGGTGGGTTTCGATCGCATGCTTCGGTAATCAGAATTTTGAGCTGTTGCTTAAGAGTTATAATATATTGCTTATGAATAGATAACAACAAGGTTTTCATGTGGATTGTAAGGATAAGTTTTTCCGCAAAGTTTTAAAATAAAAGAAAAAAAGGGTTTTAATTTTATTTATTTTAAAAATATCCTTACAATGGCATCTGTGGAAAATTGTTGCTTATATGTTTCTAGTAATAGCAATATTGGAAAATGGATTTGATTCTTTCATTTGTGGTAGTGTCTGAATTTACCAAATGAAGAAAGTTTTTCACCACCCAAGTTTCAATTGGACAGAAACTTGGAATCATACAAGTTGTATTGTATGATGAATGAGAATTTTTCATCTTTGAAAATTAAGACTAATTCTTTGATCACATGTATATGTGAGTCAGTTGAAGGACTAAGGAATTAGGTACACTGGGTGTGCGCTGGTCAAGGTCCACCACAAAGATTAATTTGTCATGATCTACTAAAGATTAGTAAATATGATTATACTTATGAGGTTAAGTATAATTCTGTAACAGGGATAGGTTACAATGTATGACAAAACAAATGAGAAGAATGAAATTAGGCAGAAAGATAAAAGTTTCTCAAATCTGAAAGGATGGGAGAGTACTTTAGTATCGTATTTCATGATCCTCTTAATGATTATGAAACCATATCACAAATTCATACTCTAAGGGCATCTTAGTGCATTGTTATGGCTAAGAAGAGAGGTCATGAATTGTTGGATTGGTTAAAATCAAGAAGATGAGTCATACTTCGTTCCAAAACAATTCTTAGAGTCATACTCCAAGATTGTAACTTTGAGTGACATAAAGGAAGATTTATTAACACTAGTCAAATGTAAGAGTAAAATGTTTTCTACCCTTGTACATTTGAGATTGGTAAGTTGTGATGTCTTGGATGAGACAAAGACCAACTAGGACCAATTGTGTGAAGTGTTAGTCTTGATAAGAATCCGCACTATCCCTTGAATGTTTGTTTTGTCAAGGAATGGTTCTTGACTGGGAAACTTATATGTCAAGGGGACAGTGGGAGCCTTAAAGATCCTGAAAGAGTTTCAAGATTTAATCAAGAGTAAAACCTGTAATTTATCACTAGCACACAACTTAAGGTTTGCAACCTATCGTGTTGACATAATTCTTATTTATGTACCTACTTCAAATAAGTTGAATTTGCATGTGAGTTATCAGAGCTCAACTTGGAAGCATTGGTGGGCCTTGTGCTACTAAGGTGACAAGAAACTAAGATTGAACAAGTTTAATCCATGTAAGGCTGAATTTGTCACTAACCTTATCTTGTTATTATGGTTTTGACAAATTCACATGGATAGGAACTCATGCACTATAAAATCTAAGTGTCATAAGGTTTCTCTCCGATTCATGAAAATGATGGTGAGGAAACGCTTTCACTAAGTAGATTTTACGTAGATATCAATTGTGTTATTTGCATTTTCAAAAGTCGTTAGTGGAGCGCGTGTGGTTAACCGGCACACTAACATGGACTTGTGAGAAATGGAAAATGCCTAAGCAATTGAGACTATGATTACGGTATCCCTTTTCATAGTTTTGGAAATTGTTTAGACACACATGTGAGATATCTAAGAAAGGGTGTATGAATCTAAATTTCAGAAGTCCAGCATATTTCTGGAAATATGTCAGAGCTAGTGGGAGCATAAGTGTTATGCTGATAATCATCATGTTACTGGGAGCATGATTATTACGTTTAGTGTTGCAAGTTAGCAATGTTAATTATAGAAAACAAAGTTTCAATTCGTGAAGTTGCAGGGGTTGAAAAGTTGTTTTGCTATAATTAAGGGAGAGGAAATTATACTTCATTTCAATTCTAAACCTTAGATTGAGATTTTAATCATCTTTAGTCAAGAATATATATATATATATATATATATATATATATATATATATATATATATATATATATATATATATATATATGAATTTTATGTTGGAATGGTTCAACTTGAAGAAATTCTATATATATTGTGTTTTCAAAATTTGATTATGATTACGACATCCCTCTTCATAGTTAAATTTTGAAAACACGGCAAATAAAAAAAATATATTGTAGCAAAAGACTTGTCTAGTATCATGTCTTTATGTCAAACATCATGAATCGTGTCCCATATGCTTCAGATATAGGATCGATTGCATGTGCTATAATATTCATCTTTTCTAAATTTTCCAAATGCTTAAGGCATTGAGAAGGGAAAAGTCTAGAACTGGATATGACTAAAGTGATTAAGCAATTGTCGAGGACAAATCTGAGGTTGGCCAAAAATTGGTTGCTCAGGGACAGTTGGAAGTATGATGTAAGTTGTCGGAAAGGACCATATTGACATATTCTGAAAAGAAGTAACTCTTGTTCGGAAGTGATAATCAAAATGGGACTATGGAAATGTCTCCATAGGTGGAAGTTATTCAATCTATGTAAGATTAGAAAACCTTAATGCAAGAAGGATGTTCAAAGCAATCTACTTTGAATATGAGACTTCCGTTCCATAGAAGTTGACCTTCTTTGGAATACTCTGTAATGACTGGTGACAAGGTTTTGGTGACTTTGCGCATAATCGTTACAAGAGGAACATTGCATAAAAGTTTAAAATCTAACAGACTTTTTGGTAAATGATAGGAATCGGGGATTCTCACATTTACAATAAGGATTTGGGATTGTGAAGTGAGTATCAATGGAATCATGTTCAATTGATCTACATCACAATGTAAGGATCATAGACAAACATAGTGTGCATACTTAGAGTATGGCATAACTATTGTTTAGAAAAACAAAGTGTACATGCTAGGAGCATGAGACGACTGTTGTTTTTTATTCAAGTCTTAAGTTGATTGTTTGAAACATTATACAATGAATAATGTGTAATCAATATGGTGATAAATAAAAGATGGTTCTATTTATATTCAAAAGGGTTATGAGACCATATTGGATTTGATTATTATTGTGTTTCAATTTGCATGTTTTGACTTCCAAAATAGCTAGGTTATTCTTTCCGAATGACTAAGTTATTTAATACTCCACAGTCGTTCAAATGTTGGAAGTAGGTATGAATCAAGACTGTCATGAATCGAGTTTGTAGATGGCTAAATGGGTTTAGTCATAACAATGGTTGCTACAACATTCATGAGTGCTCATAAGTTATGAGTATTGGTTTAAACCCACGCTCACTTGTATCATTTCATGGAATTTATCTCGAGTGATCGTGAGACGGTAATATCATATAAATCTTCAAACCTAGAGATATGAGTTGTTACCTATGAGTTGGTTGTGCATTGATTGCACGTAAACGCATCAGTAACTTGATGTTATAAAACGTGCCTTTGTGTACAATTCAACAAGTAGTAGAACAAGCATATGAGTCGAAGTTTATCTGTTCCTTCTAGAAATAGAAGCGATATCTGGGCCCCTCGATGATTTTGTTGTAACCTATGTACCGGCCGGTTAGAACTAAATTGATGTGTTCGATTAAGTTCTTTGTCAAAAAAAATCGAAAATCGGGAAACAAACTGCTGGACAATAAGTACGACGTTGTTCCATGTATTTGTCCGGCTGATATCATGAGAACAGAGGATTGTATGATCACTTATCTAAAATGGCACTTCATAGTTCAATGGAGTTTTCGAGAGCTACGATTGCTGGTTGGTTCCTGAAGTAACATACGCAAATATAGTTATTAGACTTATCCAAGTGGGAGTCTGTTGGATAAGGTGTCTAAGTCCATAACTTATTTGGTATATACTTGACCCGACCCGGCATGGTACATTTGGGTTGCATTTCATCCAAACTATTTATGGATAATTTTATGAGAGTTATACACATATGTTTATTAATATATTATAAGTTATAATATATTAATATGAAGTCATGTTATTTAATTAGTATTAGTCTTAAATTAATTATGAATTAATTTAGAGATTAAAAGGAAGACTAATTAGATTATGGGCTATTGGTTTTATATGGTGTGGGCTAACACTCATTTGTTAATGGGCTAGTCTTGGATGGAAGTCCATGGATGATCCATGGAGATTTTAACCCATGGATCCTTGGAAAGGAAAGGTCATGGGTTATTAGGGTTTCACCCTAATCATGTACACTATATAAGCATGCTTATGTTGCATGAAATGGCCCCAAAGGGGTAACTAGTGAACTAGTATGTGTGTGCTTGTGTATAGCCGAAAATACAAGTGTGTATACTCTCTCAAAGTTTTCCAAGAGTTTGTGGTGTTTTGTGATTCCATTTGAGGCATTCACACTATTGGTGCTTGGCCCTCAAACTCCTTAAGAACCAAACTCATCAAAAGGTATGTAGTCTCTTCTAACTCTTTTATGTTGAAATGTTCCCCATGCCATGTTAGATAGGTTATGAACCTTGGAAAATTATTATTTTGCATGTATTTAGACAAACATAGATCCAAGGTTTATTAGGGTTGCATGCACACTTAGGAAGTGTTAGATTGCTCAAAACCCAACATATTTGTATTTGGATTGTGGCATGATATGTTTATTGATTACGGCCTAGTAGTTAGGATGGTGTTATGCTTATGCTTAGTGACCTGGTTTGGTCAGTGTCTTGGTTATAGTATGATGTTATGTTCATGACCAGTTAGGTCTGTATCCCAGTTATTGGGATGTTACTATGATTAGTGATCTGTTAGATCGGATATGAGAATAGGCTATCACTGTCATCAGATTGGTCACGTGAAGACCAACTGTCCACAGCTTGCAGCAAGGCCGACGCAGGCTCCAGCGCTGGCTACATTAAGGATACCAGATGGGAGACCAGTCAAGATAGAACCTCCGAAGGCTCAGGTGTGTGCCTTCCAGCTAACCGCAGAGGTGGCCAGGGCAGCACCAGATGTGGTTGCTGGTATGTTTCTCTCCTTTATTTCATTTATTATAATGTATTATGCTTATCTATTGTACCTGTGATGAGGTACGTTTTTAGTGAACTCTTTTCCTGCTTTAGTTTTATTTAAATCGGGGGCGAGTCGGTCCTTCGTATCTCAGACGTTTAGTAGGGAGTTCAGTGTGCCAGTAGGCGAGTTAGAGTGTCCGTTGTGAGTCTCTATCGCCAACGAACACGGGGTTTTTTCTTCTTCGATCTACCGAGGGTGTGAGTTGGAGATTTTGGGGGTGTCCTTTCCGATAGATTTGATTCCGATCCCCATGGGGGAGGTGTGTGTCATTGTAGGCATGGATTGGCTTAGTTGGTTCGGTGTTATGATTGACTGTGAGGGCAAGTGAGTGGTAGTTCGAACCCCAAGTGGGGAGAACTGGTTGTATATGGTGAGGGCACCCGAGTGTGATCAGGGTTTTGTTCAGCTGCCAGGGCTCGGCAGTGTATTCAGCACAGGTGTGCGGGTTACCTAGCGTATGTGGTGGATACGCGGGTTAGGGATCAGATTTCAGTTTTAGAGTTTCCAGTGGTTAGGGAGTTTGCCGATGTGTTCCTGGAGGAGTTGCCAGGGATACCATCGGAGAGGCAGGTCGAGTTATGGATCGACCTGGTACCGGGTGCGGCTCCTATTGCCAAGGCGTCATACCGGTTAGCGCCACCCGAGACACAGGAGTTATCTTCACAGTTGCAGGAACTGTTGGGCAAGCAGTTCATTCGACCTAGCAATTCTCCATGGGGAGCACCAATCATTTTCGTCAGGAAGAAGGACGGTTCGCACCGGATGTGCATTGATTATAGGGAGCTGAACAAGCTGACAGTGAAAAACCGTTATCCACTCCCTAGGATAGATGATCTCTTCGATCAGTTGCAGGGCACATCTTGGTTCTCCAAGATTTATTTGAGATCGGGGTATCATCGGGTCCGGGTTAGAGAGGAGGACGTGGAGAAGATCGCGTTTCGAACTCGTTACGGTCATTACGAGTTCGAGGTGATTTCGTTTGGGCTCACCAACGTGCCTGCAGTATTCATGGAGCTGATGAATCGGGTATGTAGGCCATTGCTTGATTGCTCGGTCATTGTGTTCATAGATGATATCTTGGTCTATTCCAAGACCCGAGAGCAGCACGAGGAGTACTTCAGGGAGTTATTGGGAGTTCTATGACGAGACTTGCCGTATACCAAGCTCTCGAAGTATGAGTTTTTGTTGCAAGAGATCCAGTTGCTCAGACATCTCGTTAACCAGGAGGGGATTTTGGTCGACCCGACCAAAATCGAGGCAGTCATGCAGTGGGTGGTGTCGAGGTCTCCTTCGGACATCAGGAGCTTTTTGGGTTTAGTAGGATACTACCGTAGGTTTATTCGGGAGTTCTATAAGATTGCAGTACCCCTCACTCGTCTACGAGGAAGGGAGTGGATTTCCGGTGGGGTCCGGAGCAGCAGAGGGCATTTCAGACTCTCCGTCAGTGTTTGTGCGACGCTCCGGTCTTGACATTCCCGAAGGGAGAGGATGATTTTGTGGTGTTTTGTGATGCATCCATCACCGGTTTAAGGGAGGTCCTCATCCAAAGAGGACGAGTGATAGCCTACGCGTCGCGGCAGCTGAAGTCGCATGAGACGAGATATCTTACTCATGATCTGGAGCTGGGAGCGGTGGTGTTTGCTCTCAAGATATGGAGACATTACTTATATGGGGTTCGTTGTACCATATATACGTATCACAAGAGTTTGAGACACATCATGGACCAATCGAACCTGAACATGAGGCAGTGCATGTGGCTGGATGTAGTTAAGGACTATGACTGCGAGATCTTTTACCACCCTGGTAAAGCGAACTTGGAGGCAGATGCGTTGAGCCGCAAGGTAGCTGGGTCTTCCACCCCAGCAGTGTGTATGAGGATAGCGGTGGATTCTCCGCTTATGAGCTTGATCAGCGATGCTCAAGTTGAGGGTATGCGACCGGAGAACTGGAAGTTGGAGAGCATCAAGGGTGATGTCACACCCCAAAACCAAGAACCGCGGAAACGTTCTGGGGCGGAGGACGTCATGTACAGTATCACAACAATGTAAAGTAGTAAACAAGCAACAACATCATCCATTGCATTAATAATATAATTATTATACAAGTGTGTTCTGTCAAATTTTGATAAACACTAAAGCATAAATCAAAATGAAAGATGAGTCTTCAATGAGCTCCATCTTCCCTATTCCTTTCATCGGTACCTGTCTATGATGACCTGAGGATACAAGTAATTTTGAAAGCGAGTATCAGCTTTGAAGCTGGTGAGATCATAAGTATTTTAGTGTCTTAATTTGTATGTAAGAATTTGTAAGTTTATGAACTGTAAGTATGGAAAATGTATATGAATTGTAAGTATTGAAAATGTATATGAATTGTAAATGTAAAAATTCTTGTAAAACAACTGTAAACGATTGAAAAACCCTAGAAATCCCTATGATTCCTACTATTATATAAAGCGTGTCTTCTACCAAGACCTAACTGTTCTCAATGTAGTCTTCTACCAAGACTTAATTGTTCTAAATGTTCGTTTTTTTTTTTTTTTGTAAAAGTGTGTAATTTTCCCAAGTGGAACTATCATTTACAAAATATAGTTTTTACATTTAATGTTTAAGTGAAATGATCACTAAAATGTGAAAAGGGGAAATTAATGTAGTACTATAGTGTTGTATTATAGGAACTACTACTGTACTAACTACCTTAAACCGGATTTATATTAAAGCATCATGTGATTAATTGCACCATACTATTGACTGGTAACAACGACATAAGAATGGTCATAAAAAGGTATCACGTTTGGCACCCGCAGACCAGCAGGTCCCGCTGTAGCTAGCAGCAAGGTGTAGGATAGTCAATCCAGTATAGATCTATACGCAAACTCACGCTCTCCCTTCAAGAGACTCTGGCTACAACTCGGGCCATGACATTTAAATCATGCTCTGATACATATCACAATAATTAACGTATTCATATATATGTTATGTAATGAACTGTTCTAGCTGTAATGTACGCGCTCTCTACCTAGCAAGTATAGTAATGTGCTCGTTCTAGTATCGTTGTATATGTTCTCTTTCTAGTATAGTTGTATATGTTCTCTTTCTAGTATAGTTGTATATGTTATCTCCTAGTATAGTTGTATATGTTCTCTTTCTAGTATAGTTGTATATGTTCTCATAGTAGTAAGTATTGGCTCATGAATGAACTGACTCATAGTATGATATTGTGTTCTAGTAATAGTTCTAGTATCTTCCTAAACTACCCATATGGTAGTTTACTAGTAATCTAACTGGTACGTATCAACATGGATGTATACCCTTGCTACCCAAGGGCATGGGATGAACTGGAAGGGCCTTTATGAATATATATGTACATATGTTATATAAATAATATTTAAACGACCCTCCGACGAGTACCCGATATCCCACCAGACCACATCTCAAGCACGAAAAGGAAATAGGGTGGATAGCCTTCCTAAGTCTTTTAAACATTTCTTATATAACTATACATATAGAGGTATGCAATTTATAATTTAAAAGCATAAATAAGCTTTGTAAAACCTTTGAACATAAATATTTTCTAAGAAAAGATCGACTTGATGTCGATCTATAAAACGGTTTTGAAGGCATGGGTTTGATAAAACAGTTTATTATAAAGAAACATTTGTTTGAAACACAATTGTAAATAAGTTTGAAATGTAATATATAGAGTAAAATTTACAGTGTAATAAGGAGTTTTAAAACATATAAACTGTTTATGAAAATCATTTGAATGAAACTGTTTAGTAAAACGGCTAATGAGTAGTAAATCGTTTAAATGTTGCTTATTAATCACATGTAATTGATATAATAAGTGGCATGATTCTACTTGTATCCCCCCCATAAAACATTTAAAAATAGTTAAAACATTGATTAAGGGGTATGAACTCACCTGCAGTAAGTGACTGGAATTGAACGGACTGTTATCGTAAGGAAGGATCGGACAAGTGCTTGGTGTCAAGTGAAGACTTTAGATACACACAATGATCCTAATTACATATGAAGACATATGTATATAAATAATTAGTGATTAAAACACTAATTATACAAGTATAAACTGTCACACCCCCGAACCAGACGGCGGAAACGTCCGGGGGCTGTCGTGACTCAATTGAATACCATAACATTGAATATATATGAAACAAAACAACATTCGTCACCATTCATCAACATAGTACAACCAGTAGTGTTTACATGTCATACATTGTTTAAGACATTACATTTCCAAAAATTAATTTTGTTTGGTTCATTCAAAAATAAACTGCAACCGTCACTGAATATGATTTCCCTTGATTCACTGGTTCCCTGAGAATACAAGTATTTTGAAAAACGTCAACATATGAAATGTTGGTGAGTTCATAAGTAGTGTTTGAAATCGAATGTTTATATTGCTTGAAAAACCACCAGAAAATCCGATATTTTCTGAAAAGAAAAGCTTTCGAAAACGTTTGTGAAGATCCATAGGTATGCTTGTTTGTTTCTATACTTAAAAAAAAAGTTCCTTTAAGATGTATGCGTTTCAAATCTGTATGTGATAAAAAAAAAAAAAAACCTAGGGAAACCCGATGTTCCCCTAGTTCTTTTGGAATCCATTAAGTTGCGTTGAAAACATTATGAAAATAGCAGTATCGGTCCCAAGCGACGTTGGAAGGTTCTCGAGCATTGATTATTTACTACAAACCCGCATTACACAAACGCCCAGTTTATAGTTATACTAACGAACCCGAAGGCGTCGTCCGTACTAATCACGTTATCCAATCGCCCGGACTAAGTGTAGTCCCACATCCGAAGAGAAAGAGGTCACGAAGACCCCGGTAACTCCATTAACCGGTTGGGGAAAATATGCGTGCGAGGGGTCCCCGACCCGCCTCGTAAAATGTGTAGACTTTTCTAGCAATACCATGGACCCTTGGGGACCAGTGGTACAAGCCATTGAAAGTCACCCTACGTTGTGCCAAGTCGGTGAAACTCAACACTTCGTAGAAAAAAATGTCTTCGGGCCTTAAGATCAGGTCATTGGGCTAGCTAGGCCCAACAAACAAGATTTTACACTTTTGGGGCCCGAAGATGGTGCGTAGACGTCTGTGCACACTCGTATGTATATGTATTACCAGTCGTTATTTGTACGTATCGAAGAGTTAGTAGTTGTAGATTTTCATTGGCTCGAGACCGAGCCAATTCGTTTAACAACGACTTTTGGTATTGTAATGAGTTGTATCTCGTTGATAGTTGAGGTGTCATTATTTGATCAAGTTGTACATATTGAATCAGCCTTGGAATATTTCTGTTTTCAGCCCCTCGTTATTTGTAAAATTTACATTTTCAACCCTTTTATTTCAATATTTCCCGGTTTGGTCCTTAAACTATTTTTCTTGACATTTTAACACCAAAAATTATTGAAATTAATATTTTCCAGCATATTTTCCATAGAAAACAGTTTAGGTCCCTGAAAATGCAGTTTTTCTCGGTTTTAGCCCTTCTTTTCGCAATTTTGACAATTTTGGCCCAAAATGGAAAATTTTTGCAACTTTGGTCCTTTTTAAATTTAAAAAGCATTTTAAACCTTTGAAAAGGGTTTGGGACACTTATAGTCCACTGTTTTACAGAATTTCACAGTTTTGGCCCTTCAAAACAGAAAAATTCGCATAATGGGCCTCTTTGGGCCGAAATTTTCATTTTTAGCCCAATAAGCTTGAAATTTATGTTTTTAATCCTCTAATTGAATAGAATTCCAGAAATAGTTTTATGGAAACTGTTTTGGCACATTTCAACCATCAGAATCTGTAAAATGTCAATTTGGGCCCTTAATTTTGTATTTTTCACATTTTTGGCCCAAAATGTGTGTTTTTAGCTTAAAGAAAATTGTTGTTAACCACTTAGCTATTTTTCTTGTATCACTTATTATGTAGGAACACATTTGAAGCTAAAATCATAAAACATAAGTTACATTTCGGTTTTGAGGGGTTTAATAGCTAGATCCAACATTAAAACACATATAAGCATACATATAAGCATGGAAATCATACAAGGCATACAAACACATATAGATCTACACTTTCACTTGTATTCCCCCCCACAAAAACTCATAAAAACAGAAAATAGGGGTATGAATCTCACCTTGGGGTGTTGGTTCGGTTTTTGCAAGGAAAATGGAAGGAAAAATGAAGTGTTTTTGGCCTTGGCTCCCTTTGGTGAAGATCTTGAGTTTTGAGATGATTCTAGGGTGTAAGATCACGATTTTTGTATAGATTAGGAAAGGATTTTAATAACAAAAGAATTTAAACCATAGATCCATGCATAATCTTACCTTAGATGATGATTTACTTGCAAAATCCTCTTGGAAAGTCCCTAAATTTCGAGATTTTTGGAGAGGGGAGGGAGGAGAGTTCTTGTGTGTTCTAGAGAGAAAGTTGAGATATTTTTGGTGTGTGTGGTGTTGCTCTCGGCCAAACAAGAAGAGAAGAGAGAAAAGAAGTGACTCTTGAAGTGATACATGCATGGAGGTATGTGATATGTGCCTAGAAATCCATTAGATAATAGTGAGGTGGCAACCAAAGTCAACCTCCCTTGGATTTGGGCCTTGGGCCGAGAATATGAAGGGGAAAGAGGAAAAATTTGGGCTTTTGCCCCTAAGCCCAACATTAGAGGTAGTTTAGGGTATTTATTGGACTTATAAAATAAAATTGTGATTTTTTTATGCTTTATTAAGCTAGGTTAGGTTAAATTATGGATCAAACTTGTGTTTTATTTCCTTCTAGGTTCTACCTAGCCCAAAATATTGGAATAAACGAATGTGGGTCCAATTAGAGCCCAATTAGGGTCCTAAGCCCATGATAGTCTAATTGGAAGCTTATTGGTTCATTTGGATCCAATAAGGAAGTCTTAGTCCAAAATGGACTTAACCAAAACTTCTAGGGTCTCCAATTGTTTGATGACTATTTATAGTACTTGTATCTTGTATTTGATTAAAGTTTTTGATTCACATTAACTTGAATGTATAGATTACATAGCTTAAAATTCACAGTTGTGACATCATCCCCCCGTTAAAGGGAATTTCGTCCCGAAATTCTGTTTGAAAGCTAGATTTGAGAATGCTAGAATAGGCGAGGGTACTTTTGCTTCATTTGATCTTCGCGTTCCCATGTGAATTCTGGCCCACGCTTTGCGTTCCACCGTACCTTCACGATCGGGATGCGACTTTGTTTAGTACGCTTCACCTCCCTGTCCATGATTTCGATTGGTTCTTCGACGAACAGGAGATTCTCATTGATTTCGATTTCGTCAAGAGGAATGACAAGGGTTTCATCTGATAGGCACTTTTTCAGATTAGAAACATGAAACACGGGGTGTACACCGTTTAGCTCCGGGGGTAGTTGTAGTCTGTAGGCTACCGGACCTATTCGGGCGACGATTTCGAAAGGTCCAATGTACCGTGGGTTTAGCTTTCCTCGTTTTCCGAAACGTATAACCCCTTTCCAGGGTGAGACCTTCAACAATACTCGATCACCGACCTGGAACTCTAAGGGCTTTCGCCGTTTATCAGCGTAGCTCTTTTACCGGTCACGCGATGCCTGTAATCGAGCTTTGATCTGGACAATCTTTTCTGTGGTCTCGCGAATGATTTCCGGTCCTGTCATTGCCTTATCCGACGTATGTGTTCTTGCTAGCTGGGTGTCACCTACTTCAGCCCAACATAACGGTGATCTACATTTACGCCCGTACAGTGCTTCGAAAGGGGCCACCTTAATGCTCGAATGATAACTATTGTTATATGAAAACTCGATCAACGGTAGGTGGGTATCCCAAGACTTTCCGAAGTCTATCACACATGCACGAAGCATGTCTTCAAGCGTCTGAATGGTTCGTTCGCTTTGACCGTCCGTTTGTGGGTGATACGCGGTGCTCATATCAAGATGAGTTCCCATTGCCTTGTGGAGCGACTGCCAAAAGCGTGACGTGAACCTACTGTCCCTATCCGAAATGATGGATTTTGGCACTCCATGAAGTCTTACAATCTCTCGTAGGTACAAACGCGTCAGCCTCTCCATCTTGTAGGACTCTTTGATGGGCAGGAAATGGGCAGATTTCGTCAGTCGGTCGATTATTACCCACATGGTGTCCAATCCGTCCGACGTCTTGGGCAGCTTGGTCACGAAGTCCATAGAAATCCCCTCCCATTTCCACTCAGGGATTGCCGGTTGCTGTAACAATCCGGAAGGTTTCTAGTATTCCACTTTTACTTTGGCACACGTAAGGCACTTACTAACATAAGTTGCGATTTCCGCCTTCATGTTAGGCCACCAATAGTGTTGCTTAATGTCCAAATACATCTTGTCCGAACCAGGATGAATGGAGTATCGTGTCTTGTGGGCTTCCTTCATAACGATCTCCCTGAATCCTCCGATTTTTGGAACCCAAATACGGTTCATGAAGTAGTATACCCCATTCTCTTTGACTTCCAGGTTCTTCTCCATTCCGCGTAATGCCTCGCTAGTTCTATTTTCCGTTTTCATAGCCTCTGCCTGTGCTGATGCAATTTGAGTGGTCAGATGAGACTGAATGGTTATCGAGTGCGTTTTCGTACGGCGATTTGTGTATTCCTTCCGACTTAATGCGTCAGCTACCACGTTGGCCTTGCCTGGATGGTACTTGATCTCGCATTCGTAGTCGTTTAACAATTCCACCCATCTTCGTTGTCTCATGTTCAGCTCCTTCTGATTCAAGATGTGCTGGAGGCTCTTGTGGTCCGTAAAGATGGTGCACTTTGTACCGTACAGGTAGTGCCTCCAAATTTTTAGAGCGAAGACCACAGCTCCTAGTTCTAGGTCATGGGTTGTGTAATTTACTTCGTGCGTCTTTAGTTGACGGGACGCATATGCTATTACTCTTCCACGTTGCATGAGAACGCAACCTAAGCCCTGATTTGACGCGTCACAGTAAACTACAAAATCTTCCGTTCCTTCGGGTAGAGATAGTACAGGAGCGCTACAAAGAGCTTGCTTCAAGGCTCGAAACGCAATCTCTTGTCGGTCTGTCCAATTGAATGGCACACTCTTTTGCGTAAGCAAGGTAAGTGGCTTGGCGATTTTAGAGAAGTTTTGGATGAATCTCCTATAGTAGCCTGCTAGGCCTAAGAACTGACGAATTTCTGTGGGCGTAGTCGGAGTTGCCCATCCTTCCACAGCTTTGACCTTAGAGGGATCCACATGAATTCCATCTTGGCTAACTACGTGACCTAGAAAATTCACGCTCCGTAGCCAAAACTCACACTTAGAGAGTTTGGCGTAAAGCCTTTCCGATCGCAGCGTCTCTAGGACTTGTCGGAGATGTTGGCCATGCTCCTCTTTGCTTCGAGACTAGACGAGGATGTCATCGATAAACACAATGACGAAGTTGTCCAAGAACGGTCGACAGATTCGGTTCATTAGGTCCATAAATGCGGCGGGTGCATTTGTTAGACCGAAGGGCATTACGACGAATTCATAATGTCCATAGCGGGTTCGGAAAGCGGTTTTAGGAATATCTTCTTCTCGGACCTTGAGTTGATGGTATCCGGACCGTAGATCTATTTTAGAAAAATAGCTAGCTCCTTGGAGCTGGTCGAATAGATCATCGATTCGTGGGAGTGGGTAGCGGTTTTTAACAGTGAGTTTATTCAACTCTCTGTAATCGATGCACATTCTGAAAGATCCGTCCTTCTTTTTGACAAAGAGCACCGGAGCTCCCCATGGCGAGTAGCTAGGTCGGATAAATCCCTTGTCCAGAAGTTCACTGAGTTGGCTGGACAATTCCTGCATTTCAGCAGGTGCCAATCTATATGGTGATTTAGCGAGAGGAGTTGCTCCTGGAACGAGGTCGATTCGGAACTCAACCTGTCTCTCTGGGGGTACTCCCGGAAGATCTTCAGGAAACACGTCCGGGAATTCACACGCTACCGGAATGTCTTGGATGTTAATTTCTTCTTTGGCCTTGTCCACTATGTGGGCCAAGAACGCTAAGTTGTTCTTTCGCAGATGTTTTTGTGCTTTGATGCACGAGATAAGACGAAGATTCGTGCTAGGTTTGTCTCCGTAAATTACTAGGGTTTCGTGATTCGGGAGACGAAGGCGAACGGCCTTCTCGTGGCACATAATCTCAGCATGGTGGGGGCTTAACCAATCCATGCCGATAATCACATCGAAACTCCTAATTGACACTGGCATCAGATCTATTCGTAAGACGTGTTGGTTGAGGGTTAGGGTACATCCGATGTAGATCTCCCTAGTGGATTCGGTCTTCCCATTGGCCATTTCCACCGTATAGGTTTCATTTAGCTTCTGGGGTTGTTGTTTTAATAAATGTTTAAACTTCTCGCTTACGAAACTTCGCTCCGCTCCGGTATCAAATAAGATGCATGCATAAGTGTGGTTTAGGAGGAACGTACCGGTCACAACTGCGGGGTCCTGAACTGCATCACTCTGACCCATAGTCAGCATTCTTCCTGCTCCTCTGTTTCCTGAGTTGTTGTTGTTGTTAGGGCAGTCTCGACGGAAATGTCCCGTCCTTCCACACCCGAAACAGGTGTGGCTAGGCCCTGCGTTGTTGCCGCCGGCATTGGTGTTGTTGGTATTGCGGTGGTTGTTGTTGTTGTTCTGGTTGTTTCCCTGACTCTGGTTCTGAGAAGGATAAGTCCTGCAGAACCTTGCAGTGTGTCCCCTTCGGTTGCAACTGGTGCAATGGAACTCCTTACATTCTCCTTGGTGATGGAAACCGCACTTGTTGCATTTGGGAAGATTACCGGAATAGGGTCTTGAAGCATTTGAAGCAGCTGAGGCTGGAGCATGTGATGTGACTGGTACCGACGCAGTGACAGCGTGAACTGCCACCGTTTGCTGCTTTTTAGAGGTCTCGGGACCCTGACGCCCCTTCCTCTTGTTGTTCCATCCTTTCTTACCATCACTCTCCTTTTTCTTCTCAGTCTCTACCGGTTTCTCGCCCTTTTTGTGGTTATGATCATATAGCTTCTTTGCCAATCTCTTCGCACTGTCAAAAGTTTCAGGGTTCGCAGCTATCACATTCCCTTGAATGGGGGATGTCAGTCCCCAAATGAATCGTTCAATCTTCTTTCCCTCTGATGTGATCATACCCGGGCACAACAGAGATAGTTCGCTGAATCTCGATATGTAAGCATCGATGTTCCCATTCTGCACCGTGAGATTCCATAGTTCCTGCTCCATCTTCTGTATTTCGCCTCGGGGGCAGTACTCAGCCGTCAACATCTCTTTCATTTCTGCCCAGGGAATAGAGTTGGCGACAGGGAGTGTCATAGCTTCCACATGACCATTCCACCAAGTGAGCGCTTGGTCTACAAAAGTGCAGGCCGCGAACTTCACTTTCATCTGCTCGGGGCACTCGCATATCTCGAATACCGACTCTACCTTCTCGATCCATCGCTTCAGGGCGATCACTCCTCCGGTACCGTTGAAAGTTCGGGGTTTAGCGTTCGCAAAATCCTTGTAGGTGCACGTTTTAGTGAGTCCTTGGTTCGTCCCGTTGTTCGAACTTCCGGAGCCTTGACCATTGCCTCCTCCGTTGTTTCCTCGGTGAAGTTGTGCCATAGCTGTCGTGACCGCAGCAGACACGGCTGCCTGGAAAGCAGTGGAGTCAACTTCCGGCGGGGTTGGTTCGGGATTTCCGCGAGTAGCTGGGCGAGGCATCTTTCTGTCATGAAACGGAAAGATGTTGAGTGTACGTGGTTTCGGTGAGGTTATGATCCTACTAACTAGGTGTAGGGTACGAACCTAAGCATTACTATCATCAAGCATGCAATCATAATGTCCCAACACATAGCAACTGAGAATAATTTAGCAAAACACATAAAAGTTTATTAATATTATCCGCATTTCGTACAAGAAAATTTGCTCGTAGGAGCATACATAAGTAGCACTAATCCGACAGCATAACGGCTCCATGAGTAGTGTAGTCACTTAAACATAGAGCCGGAGTACATAACATAGTTACTAATATCCTACTACGATAGGTCTATCCCTAACCGCGATGAGCTGCGTCAGGAGGTGGTGCCGAAGATGTGGATGCTCCCTGAAGACGAGCCACTAGGCGTTCTGCATCCTGAAGTCGAGATTCCCACCTTACCTGCCTCATGTGAAACTCCCGGAGGACGTCACGCGTCTCCTGCTCCGCACGCTCGACTCTAGTCCACAACTGGCGTACTTGATCAGCAGTGCCCTGAGCAAGGTCGCCGGTGTCCCGTAGTCGTCTCACCATGACTGGTAGAGCTCGGTCGGCCGGTCCTCCGTCCCTCAAGTCGAAGAACTCACGTGACATGCCAAACGGGGGTCGCTGTCCCTGATGTCTGCTCCATCTCCAAAGATCAATGCCCCAAGGAGGGGTAGGTCCAGTGGGTCCCACACGATATGCAGGCACCCTGATCGGGTAAGGGGGGTCGATGACCTCGGACTCTGCATCCGAATCACCCCCTTTGCTGTCATCGAGCTCCTCTTCGAAAGGTTCTTCGTCTTCTTCGGGTTCGACAGGCTCGCCCTCGACTTCTGCCTCCGGTTCCCCGTCAGATTCCTCTTCGGGGTCCTCCTCAGGTTCTTCTTCAGGCTCTTCCTCAGGCTCCTCCTCCTCCTCTAGCCACCCGTTGTTTCCCTGATTAGGGAAGTAGGGGTCTCCCGGGTGATGAAAACCAGCCATGCTGTCTGCGCGAGTACGGAATTATGCTACATTATTCCTAGGGTACTATGACTATTACACAGGCTAAGCAAATATTCTCTTTTTGAGTGATAGAGGGTAAAATTTTTAGGTTCCCTGGCTATTCCGATCTCATCAAGACATGTGTTAGTTTTACCTTGGAGAGAATGTAGTTGATCAGGCTACATTCACTCCTTGGTATCACTAAGAACAGTCCCGAATTAACCGAGATACCAGCATTATGGTGTTTGATTCAGCGTTAGGTCCTTACTCCTAATGCAAGCAAGTGTATTTTATTCATTTGTTTTGTTCAGAGTTATGTTAGTCCTTCTTTTTGGTTTATAGTTGCATATCAATGTATGGCTCGACATGCTAGTTCACTATAAACAAAGCTCTGATACCAACCTGTCACACCCCCGAACCAGACGGCGGAAACGTCCGGGGGCTGTCGTGACTCAATTGAATACCATAACATTGAATATATATGAAACAAAACAACATTCGTCACCATTCATCAACATAGTACAACCAGTAGTGTTTACATGTCATACATTGTTTAAGACATTACATTTCCAAAAATTAATTTTGTTTGGTTCATTCAAAAATAAACTGCAACCGTCACTGAATATGATTTCCCTTGATTCACTGGTTCCCTGAGAATACAAGTATTTTGAAAAACGTCAACATATGAAATGTTGGTGAGTTCATAAGTAGTGTTTGAAATCGAATGTTTATATTGCTTGAAAAACCACCAGAAAATCCGATATTTTCTGAAAAGAAAAGCTTTCGAAAACGTTTGTGAAGATCCATAGGTATGCTTGTTTGTTTCTATACTTAAAAAAAATGTTCCTTTAAGATGTATGCGTTTCAAATCTGTATGTGATAAAAAAAAAAAAAAAAAAACCTAGGGAAACCCGATGTTCCCCTAGTTCTTTTGGAATCCATTAAGTTGCGTTGAAAACATTATGAAAATAGCAGTATCGGTCCCAAGCGACGTTGGAAGGTTCTCGAGCATTGATTATTTACTACAAACCCGCATTACACAAACGCCCAGTTTATAGTTATACTAACGAACCCGAAGGCGTTGTCCGTACTAATCACGTTATCCAATCGCCCGGACTAAGTGTAGTCCCACATCCGAAGAGAAAGAGGTCACGAAGACCCCGGTAACTCCATTAACCGGTTGGGGAAAATATGCGTGCGAGGGGTCCCCGACCCGCCTCGTAAAATGTGTAGACTTTTCTAGCAATACCATGGACCCTTGGGGACCAGTGGTACAAGCCATTGAAAGTCACCCTACGTTGTGCCAAGTCGGTGAAACTCAACACTTCGTAGAAAAAAATGTCTTCGGGCCTTAAGATCAGGTCATTGGGCTAGCTAGGCCCAACAAACAAGATTTTACACTTTTGGGGCCCGAAGATGGTGCGTAGACGTCTGTGCACACTCGTATGTATATGTATTACCAGTCGTTATTTGTACATATCGAAGAGTTAGTAGTTGTAGATTTTCATTGGCTCGAGACCGAGCCAATTCGTTTAACAACGACTTTTGGTATTGTAATGAGTTGTATCTCGTTGATAGTTGAGGTGTCATTATTTGATCAAGTTGTACATATTGAATCAGCCTTGGAATATTTCTGTTTTCAGCCCCTCGTTATTTGTAAAATTTACATTTTCAACCCTTTTATTTCAATATTTCCCGGTTTGGTCCTTAAACTATTTTTCTTGACATTTTAACACCAAAAATTATTGAAATTAATATTTTCCAGCATATTTTCCATAGAAAACAGTTTAGGTCCCTGAAAATGCAGTTTTTCTCGGTTTTAGCCCTTCTTTTCGCAATTTTGACAATTTTGGCCCAAAATGGAAATTTTTTGCAACTTTGGTCCTTTTTAAATTTAAAAAGCATTTTAAACCTTTGAAAAGGGTTTGGGACACTTATAGTCCACTGTTTTACAGAATTTCACAGTTTTGGCCCTTCAAAACAGAAAAATTCGCATAATGGGCCTCTTTGGGCCGAAATTTTCATTTTTAGCCCAATAAGCTTGAAATTTATGTTTTTAATCCTCTAATTGAATAGAATTCCAGAAATAGTTTTATGGAAACTGTTTTGGCACATTTCAACCATCAGAATCTGTAAAATGTCAATTTGGGCCCTTAATTTTGTATTTTTCACATTTTTGGCCCAAAATGTGTGTTTTTAGCTTAAAGAAAATTGTTGTTAACCACTTAGCTATTTTTCTTGTATCACTTATTATGTAGGAACACATTTGAAGCTAAAATCATAAAACATAAGTTACATTTCGGTTTTGAGGGGTTTAATAGCTAGATCCAACATTAAAACACATATAAGCATACATATAAGCATGGAAATCATACAAGGCATACAAACACATATAGATCTACACTTTCACTTGTATTCCCCCCCACAAAAACTCATAAAAACAGAAAATAGGGGTATGAATCTCACCTTGGGGTGTTGGTTCGGTTTTTGCAAGGAAAATGGAAGGAAAAATGAAGTGTTTTTGGCCTTGGCTCCCTTTGGTGAAGATCTTGAGTTTTGAGATGATTCTAGGGTGTAAGATCACGATTTTTGTATAGATTAGGAAAGGATTTTAATAACAAAAGAATTTAAACCATAGATCCATGCATAATCTTACCTTAGATGATGATTTACTTGCAAAATCCTCTTGGAAAGTCCCTAAATTTCGAGATTTTTGGAGAGGGGAGGGAGGAGAGTTCTTGTGTGTTCTAGAGAGAAAGTTGAGATATTTTTGGTGTGTGTGGTGTTGCTCTCGGCCAAACAAGAAGAGAAGAGAGAAAAGAAGTGACTCTTGAAGTGATACATGCATGGAGGTATGTGATATGTGCCTAGAAATCCATTAGATAATAGTGAGGTGGCAACCAAAGTCAACCTCCCTTGGATTTGGGCCTTGGGCCGAGAATATGAAGGGGAAAGAGGAAAAATTTGGGCTTTTGCCCCTAAGCCCAACATTAGAGGTAGTTTAGGGTATTTATTGGACTTATAAAATAAAATTGTGATTTTTTTATGCTTTATTAAGCTAGGTTAGGTTAAATTATGGATCAAACTTGTGTTTTATTTCCTTCTAGGTTCTACCTAGCCCAAAATATTGGAATAAACGAATGTGGGTCCAATTAGAGCCCAATTAGGGTCCTAAGCCCATGATAGTCTAATTGGAAGCTTATTGGTTCATTTGGATCCAATAAGGAAGTCTTAGTCCAAAATGGACTTAACCAAAACTTCTAGGGTCTCCAATTGTTTGATGACTATTTATAGTACTTGTATCTTGTATTTGATTAAAGTTTTTGATTCACATTAACTTGAATGTATAGATTACATAGCTTAAAATTCACAGTTGTGACATAAACATTTTAACGCGAGGAAAACACTTTTGGTCAAGTGCTAGGAGGCTAATGGGTTGCAACAAAGGAGTGCAATCCCTCTAATGGGATTTTATGGTCTAATGACCATATGCTTTGGAGTTTACGGCCCAGGGGAGTAAACTCCTGGCCGTAAACTCTCAACAAGGTCTCTAAATGAAGCTTATCAATTATACAACTAGTTTGGTGAATTGATTCAAGGGTTAAACAAGTTTTTGGGTGTCATTTGACCCCTTTATAGGGGTTTACGACCCAAGAGCTTGTCCTGGCCGTAAACTCCTTAATACATGTGATTCCTTATGTTTTCTAGGCTATAAACACTTTAGATTACATGTCTAAATTCAATCCTAAGCCTTAGGAAGTGTTTGTGGCATCAAAACACCCCTAATTAGAGTTTTCGGCCCATGAACCATTTGGCCATGTGTTTGCAGCCGTGAACACCCCTAGGTGTTGGTATTTTGATTGTTTTGTGTCTTAGACACATCAAGGTAATGTGCTATGCTAGTCTCTTGGTTCAATGAAGGCATTTAGGGCACTTTGGCAACCAAAAATGGAGTTCACGGCCCTAAAATATCTTGGGCGGTAAACACCCTTTTCTTGGTGTTTTAGTGGTGTTTGCTAGCCCCAAACACACTAGGGTACTTCTCCTAATTTGTCTCTTGGCTTAAGGAAGGTTTTCAAGGCATTTTGACCCTTAAACATGGAGTTCACGGCCCTGGAACATCATTGGCCGTGAACTCACTTTCATCCATGTTTTCAAATGATTTTGGTGTCCTAAACATGCAATGGTGGGTTCTAGTTCGAGTTCCAAGGCTTTGAGGGACATTGGGACACTTTTAGCCCTTAAAATGGAGTTTACTCCCCAAGTGTTCTTGGGCAGTAAACTCCCAAATCTTGGGGTTTTGGTCCGATTTTGATGTTATAATACACAATCTAAGCTATATAACACAACTAGATCGAAGTACTCACAATTTGGGATAAAAACCCAAAGATCTGTGAGAGAGAATTTTGGCTTTTCTCTAATTGGAAAGGTAACTAATGAACTATTTGGTTCAGTTTTCTATATATAGTCTTGGGATTTTTGACAGAAAATATTTTTATTCCTGGAATGAACTCTAATATCCTAAAGTTTTGGAATAATAGTGTTGCACAAAACCCTAGTGCATCCACTCTCCTAATATCTCCTTAAGTGTAAAATCCTGAAAACTGCCAAACTTATACTCGAAGTCTGAATTTTCACTGTAACTGTTCTAACTTCTATTGTATTGATGTGGTTTGTTCAGAATGGAAATTTCTGGTTGTCACAGGTGAGAACACCCAATTTGTGCATGATATTCGGGCAGTATTGACCGATGCGGTCGGGTGTGGGTTTCGATGTATGGTGGGGTCAGATAGACAGTCATGGAGAAGGCTCATAAGTCTCACTTCTCTATTCACTTGGGGGGCCACCAAGATGTACCGAGACCTGAGTTTGAGTTATTAGTGGTCATGTATGAAGCGAGACATCGCTTGGTATGTCGAGAGGTCTTTGACTTGCGGGATGGTAAAGGTCGAGCATCAGAGGTCGCATGGTATGCTACAACCTCTAGAGATTCCCATGTGGAAATTGGAACAGATCACGATGGACTTCATCACTAAGTTGCCAAGAACGGCGAAGGGATTTGATGCTATATGGGTCATTGTAGATCGATTGAGCAAGAGTACCCATTTCTTGGCTATTCGGTAGAGTTCATCGGCCGAGAGATTGGCCAAAATGTACGTCCGCGAGATCGTGTCTTGCAATGGGGTTCCAGTCTCCATTGTCTCCGACCGAGATGTTAGGTTTACCTCCCAATTCTGGCAGAAGTTCCATGAGGAACTGGGCATGCGGTTGCACTTTAGCACAACTTCCATCCGCAGACTGACGGTCAGAGCGAGCAGACGATTCAGACCCTAGAGGATATGTTGAGGGAGTGTGTCATTGACTTCGGTGGGAGTTGGGATTCCCACCTACCGTTTGCAGAGTTCGCATACAACAACATCTATCATTCCAGCATTGGCGCCCCGCCTTTCGAGCTGTTGTATGGGCGGAGATGTTGCACCTCGGTTTGTTGGGGTGAGGTTGGACACAGGGTGATGGGGCTGATGGAAGTAGTCTTGCAGACTACTAAGAAGATTCAGCAGATTACGCAACGGTTGCAAACCACCTAGAGTCAGCAGAAGAGTTACGCCGACAGACGACGATCCGAGTTAGAATTTCAAGTGGATGATATGGTACTCCTGAAGGTCTCACCCTGGAAGGGTGTGATTCGCTTCAGGAAGAGGGGGAAATTGGGTCCCTGTTACATTGGGCGATTCAGGTTCATTGTCAGGGTTGGCAAGGTGGCTTACAGGTTAGAGGTACCAGAGGAGCTTAGTCGGATCTACAACACTTTCCATGTTTCGTAGTTGCGAAAGTGCATCATAGATAAGGAGGCAGTAGTGTCATTGGATGATATTCAGGTCGATGAACTCCTGAATTACGTGGAAAGGCCTGTAACCATTCTGAGAGGAAGATGAAAGTTTTGTGGAACAAGAAGATACCTCTAGTGAAGGTACATTGGGAGCATCGGAGGGGTCCGAGTGGACATGGGAGCCAGAGGCAGAGATGCGAGAGCACTATCCGGAGTTGTTTGTCGCGGAAGACTTCGAGGGTGAAGTCTAGTTCAAGTGGGGGAGAATTGTAATGCCTTGATTCTCAGTTATTGATTTTATAAGAATATTCTTGTTTTCAAGGTCTACTCGATGAGTAGGTTGCCCTACTCGTCGAGTAGCAACGGGTTGGACCGCGTAATTTAGTGACCTACTCGACGAGTAGGGTCTGGCAGATAAAACCCTAAATTTTGGGGTATTGCACCCTATTTAAAGGATCATTGGCCTCCCCCAGCCTCCCCTTTTACAGCTTCTTGGCACCCTTAAACCCTAAATCGTGTGTGTGTGTGTGTGTTTCTTTGGTGTGTTGAAGCTTAGAAGAGGAATCTTGGTGAAGAATCATTTGGGGAACAAGTAAATTAAAGCGAGGAAACTCGTGGGAAGCAGAGATCTACTACAGTTGGCACCCTTTTTGAAGGTATTAGGTTGTTACCTTGGCTTATTTCATTCTAGATCTCTTTTGGGTGGATTTTAGGGCTTTCCTAGTATGTTTGGAAGCTTTGCTTGTGTATAACCTAAGATATGAAGTTGTAACTTCAGATCTGAACTCTCTTGGGTATTTAGGTCCATAAAGCTTCCAACTTTTGCAAAGATGAGACTCTCCTTAAGTGCAAAACCTCCATTGCAAGCTTAGTTTGTCATTTTAAGACTTTAGGGCCTTGCATGCACGTAAAGTTTGCAACTTTACGTGATAAACATGCCTTGGGGGACTGGATCTATAATATGGAACCTTAGCATGGTTTAAAAAGCCCCTATATAGATGAAGGACTGAATGGACTCGGCGAGTCGGATGAATGACTCGACGAGTCTGATGAAGATTGCCTTGGGCTCGGCGAGTCAGTCGATGACTCGACGAGTCGGATAGGGTTTTTCCCAACCATTGGTCATGTATGAACGCGGTGTGTTGTAAGGGGAAAACTCGCCGAGTTGGCCGAGGAGTTACGGCCACTGACACTAGGAACTCGACGAGTCACTCAAGTGAATCGGCAAGTTAGTGAGCATGCAAGGAACTCGTTGAGTGGTTGGTTGTACTCGACGAGCTGAGGTCACATGGACTATTGACTTTGACAGTTGACTTGGACCTTGACCAAGGGTTGACTTTTGGACTTCTGGGACATTTTGGGAAATTGGAAATTTACAAGCATGTTTCTACGGTGCATTTAGGTGGTGGAGTGGTACTAGAAATCCAAGAGCTTGAGTTTATCTTCGAGTCGATAGTACGAGGTGAGTTATCCTCATTATACCAATGGGTCTAAGGCACCAAGGTCAGCCCTTTATATATTTATAGCTGGATTATGGCATGATATGTTTATTGATTACGTCCTGGTAGTTAGGATGGTGGTGTGCTTATGCTTAGTGACCTGGTTAGGTCAGTTTCTTGGTTATAGGATGATGCTATGTTAGTGACCAATTAGGTATGTATCCCGGTTATTGGGATGTTGTTATGATTAGTGATCTATTAGATCGGTTTGACTGTTATATGAGACGAGCTAGTGTATGATATTTATGTGCACATGTTTGTTTGATTGGGGGTTGGGTTGAGGCGGTCCTGCTTTGTGATGTAGGCCAACATACCCGATGAGCGGTCCAGATAGGCTGTAGGCCCTGCGAGGTGGTCCAGTCATACCGAAGGCTCGGGAGCGGTCCAGATAGGCTGTAGGCCCCACGAGGCGGTCCAGTCAGGTTGAAATTTATATGTTGTTGGTATTTTGGGGGAACTCACTAAGATCTCAGGCTTACAGTTTCAGTTTATTGTTTCAGGTACATCAGGGATCGTGGCAAGGTGAAGGCATGATCATATAGCTCCTCATGATTTGTTTATGTTTCTGGGAAACTATGATATTAGATATTTTGAAAACAAACTTTGTAATGATGAATGGTTTTAAATGTTTTGAAAAAGTTTTAACTTGGCATGAAATTTATGGGTGTTACCTTATGATTAAAGGTTGGAAATGATAGATTCACATGGATAGGAACGTATGCACCATGAAATCTATGTGGAAAAGATTCACCCTAATTCATGAGAATGATTAGGAGGAGATACTTTTGCTAATTGATTTTAAAGATCTGATAATGGACATTATGGATATTGGTTGCGTTAATTATATTCTCAAATTCATAATATGATTACGACATCCTTCTTCATAATTTTTTGAACTTTCATGACATATATCTACTAGTTCTAAAAGGGTTTAAACAAACACATGTGCTATCCAATGAAGGTGTATTTGCTTAAGTCTAGTTGGAGACTTATCGAAGCATCACATAAGGTAAATATGTACATCAGTAAGAAAGTGAAGAGTATTGATTTCTAGAAGTCCAGTTGATTTTTGGGTACATGTTAAAGTTAGTGGGAGCATAATTGTTATGCTAGTATTGCATGTAGACAATATTGTTTATAAGGAACAAAATTTTCAATTTGCAGATTGCAAAGTTTAGGAATTACTTCGCTATAGTAGACTTAAGGGAGATGGCACTCATACTTTGATTCGATTCCAAAGGTTTAGATTTCATAATTTAATATAGCTTATTCATAAACATATATGAATATCATGTTGAAATGGTTCAACATAGCAAGTTCGATATATGGAAATATTATAGCAAGAGACTGAACAGATATCAACTTTTTTTGTAAGGCATAATAAATCGAGTCCCATATGCTTCGAATATAGCACTGTGAGGAAAAGCACTAGAATTTTGTGTGACTAAAATTATTAAACAACTACGAAGAACATTTTAGGTAATAGCAAAAGATTGGTTGCTTGTGGAAAGTTAGAAGTATGATATTAATTTGTATGGACCATAGTGACATGATTTTGGATTAAGATTGATGGTCATATAAAAATGTTTCCATAGTGGGAGATACTTTAAAAATCTATATGTGAGTTGGAAACTTTAATGCAAAAAGAAGTGTTCAAGGAGTGTACATTGAATTAGAAATTACCATGGAATTGTTTCTAATAACAAAGTTCCAGTGGGACATTCAGTAATATCTCAGGATCAATATTTAAGACTTTAGAATCTTGATATCATAGGAGATTAATGTGTGTTAAGTTGGATTCCATCACATCTTGGATAGTGAATTTGGAATTTTGAAATGAGCATCATTGGAATAATGTCCAGTTGATCCGTTCACAAAGGAAGGACCATAGAGAGGCATAATATGCATGTTCATAACATGACATGACTGATGTTTAATTCAAGTGGTTAATTTATTACTCAAAACATTATACAATGAATAAATTCATAATTATTATAGTGATTAAACAATATAGATTATTTATATTCAATAGATTTGACACCATAGTTAATTAGTTTATTATTGTGTTTCACTTTGCATGTTTTACTTCCTGAATGAGTTGATTATTCAAAATTCCATAGTTGCTGATACTTTTAGAAGTTAGTAGTGAACTAAGACAGTCATGAATAGAATTGAAGAATGTTTATGGATATTAGACATTGCAATGGTTGCTACCATGTTCATGAGTACCTAGAAAATGGAGATTTTGAGTATTAGATAAACCCATGCTCAAAGAATTACTTCATGGATTCTGTCACGAGTAATTGTGAGATGATAATATATTTTATTCTTAAAATGGAGATATATGAGTTGTAATTTGCAAGTCGGTTGTACATTGGTGTTATGAAAACACATCAATTACTTGATGTTATAAAACATAGCGTGATGCACGACTTAGTGAGTAAAAGATACAAGTATATGAGTCAAAGTTTATTTGTTCCTTTTTACTAATAGGAAAAAGTGATATCTTTGGGCCCCTTGGTGATTTGGTGTTGACTTATAGTGTTGGGCCCAACCAGGACTAAATTGATGTGTTAATTAGAAGTCTTATGATGTCATCACATATCAGAAATCGAGAAACAAACTTTGGACAATGAGATTGATTATGATCCATGTCCCATGTTCGTATAATATCTTGAAGAACGGAGGAATATTTGATCACTTATTTAAGGACCAATATCTGATCGGATCAGAGTTTGACAATTTCTTAGGAAAGTAGACTTTGCTGTTTGATTTAGAAGTTATACATGTAATTTAGTTTTAGACTAATCCAAGTGGGAGACTGTTGGATTAGGTGTCATCAAATGTAGTAATTGACTGAAATGCTTTTTGGAGAGAGAGAGAGAGAGAGATTTATTAATTTATTATATGATCAATAAATTAACTAGAAATCAAAATAAAATTATTTATTAATATATTATGAGAATAATATATTAATTAGAAATAGTATTCTTTAATTAAGAATTAATCATAAATTAACTGGAATTAATTTTGGGGTTAATTGGATGACAAAATTGCAAGAATGGTCCTTGTGGTATGTCAAAACTAGCAACTTTGGTCCAAAATGGGTTTGGCTTGCAAGGATGGTCCATTAGTTTCGTTTTGTTGCGAGTTTAGTCCAAAAATTTTAAAACTTTTTATAATGATGGATTTGCCCATGGTATTTTCCATTTTTCAATTTTTTTTATTATACTAATAATATATACATGTATATATATATATATATATATATATATATATATATATATATATATATATATATATATCAAGGTTGCAGAAAACGCTCGACGTAGGCTCGGCGGTGGACTGGGGTCAAGGGATTAATCGGCTAGGCGGAGATTAATCGGGGGATTAATCGGAGACCATTAAATATTAAAAAATTAGTAAATCTACAAAATAATAAATATGTAATACACAATTAATTTTTGTTTTTGATTTGTAACTTCACATAAAAACCCACTTGAAAAGAAACCCAAAACATAGAACATAATTGGCCATTATTTGCAACACCGCATTATTAATTACGAGACCTTTTCCACAATAATGATATAACAAAATGAAGAAAACCTCTCATAAATATTTAAAATTTTTGTGAAAATAAAAATTAAATATAACATACATCATTTCTAACAACAATTGTATGTTTGGATTCTTTGGTGCCTGTGGTGATACATTCTTTGCATTTGATATACAGTTGTCTTGTCCCTCTATCTTTCCATGCATCTTTATTTGTGGAATCATTTTGACAGAAACAAATAGATACCAGTCTGATAAGCTACTAATAAACTTAAAGATCGATTAGATCTTCTTAACAGGTAATGCGATGGATGTAAAAGTAATAAATAACACAAGTATGGATCAATATGTGTCGAATGATTAGATCAAACAGTCCTCAGCAGAGCTCGACTAAGAACTTCCGCTGTAGAGGATATTAGGGTTACAAGAACAATAACGATAAACTTGCTGAAATAATACTCTGATCGTTCTATTCTATCGTTACCTTCTAGGATGCATGCAAGCTCATATATATACTAAACCCTACTAAACTCATGGATGGACAGGCCCATACCGGAAATACAAAATGGAATAGCTAACGATCCCAATAGACGCAACTCATTACACAAAACACGACCCAACAATCTCCCCCTTTGCGTCAAATTGGAGCGAGACTACTTCTTCTTCGGGCCAGCAGCGGGAGCCTTCTTTACAGTATCAAACAGACGTGTGATAAGAGCGAGAATAGTCTGTATGAACCGAATGTACCATTGAATCATATCATCAAAGTACTTGATATCATCCGTTGTGTTCTGCTTGCATCTGTGGATGATCCCCAAAACGTGCTCCAAACATGCAGTGGTATAGAGATGTTTGTCAGCCAAGGCGAAAAGACATTTTTGTCCTTCGTTTCTGGTAAACATGACCGAATTCCTCCTCGAGTCAATCTTCCCCATCTACATTTGGTTGAGATCACTGGCAGAGCCAACAGGAGATATTGTAGGTTTCTTCTTAAATACGCTTGCAATCTCCTGATCCATCAATGCAAATTCCATGATGTAGCACACAAGCATCCTCTTGAAATGGTCGATGATCGGACTGTATTCAGCTTCGTTGGTGAGAAGGATGTTGTGAAAGATAATCCAATCATGGGGATTAAGGTTGGGAAGATCTGCAAGGGAAATAGTATGTTCTGATTTGGCAGATCCCCGAAGTACCTTGAACCAAACGTTGATGAAGTTACCTTCACTGTACGGCTTCAAGACCCGAACGTTGACAATTTTCTGAGCGCTCCAAGTCTGATATTGGGGTTGAGCAGCCTTCAGATAGAAATCGATTAGATCCCGATCAACCTGAGGATGAGGATGAGGGAATTCTGCAACGTTGGAAAAGGCATGAAAGATAAAAGCCTTTCGGGTTAGTGGCATGTCGAACTGTGAGTCGACAGTATTGGAACGATCTAAAGAGATCACAGGTTCCAGCCACAAGATACTCGGTGTGTCAATGGCTTCTTTAATCATCCTCTCAAGAGTCCAAGAAGGAAACAAAGTTTTCCTGCTCTCAAGAAGATCGTGGACTTCCTTCTGTTTACGTTCGGCTTCTTCAGCCTCTCTTGCCACACGAGCATTGATGTCAGCCTCATTGCGTCGACTTTTACGCTTCAACAAGTCGGCGATTGTTTCTTTATCTTCTTCTTCTTCTTCCTCAGCAATATTTTTGCCTTTGTCTTTCACACTGGAACCAGAGGCTTGGCCTACTGGAGGAGGTTCGGTAGTGTGAGTAGCTGTGGAAGTAGGAGGTGGTTGAGACAGTGTTTCCTTCTCTCCCCCTTGTTTCGGAATGCACACGAAATCAAGGAGCCCTTCGATTTTGCTGAGTAGGGCGAGGGCGGGAGCGAGCTTCTCTGCAAGGTCACGCCTCACAGTGTAGTTAAGAATTGGATCATGTGCTTCTATGATGTTGGAGATGGCAGAGTGGACATCCGAAACACACGATTTGATGACCTCCCTTTCAGATCGAAGGGATTCAATCGCCTGTTGAGAGTTGGAGAGTTGAATGCTCTTGACTTTCAGAGCAGTAGTCTTCCTGGCGAGAGCATCCATGAGAGTGTTCTCGGCAGCCAAATCTTCTTGAAGCTTGGAGAGACGTTCCTCGATGGTTGTTCGGAAAGCTGAGTTGTCGTCAGAAATTGTTTGACGAAGAGAAGCGAATGACTTCAACTCAGTTGCGACTGATGTTGCTAGCTGGTGGACAATCGGTTCCAGCGTGGTCTTGGCGGCGTTGGCACTCTCCTATAAAGACTTCAATAGGGAAGAGGCATCAGTAAATAGTTTATCGACTTTTTCGGTCGCTGCCCGACAAGCTTTGGTAGAGGCATCTATGGCGTTGGTTGTAGAAGCAAGTGAAGCTTGCTGAGCTTTGGAGAAAGCGTCAACAATTTTCTAAACTGCAGCTTCAGATAGGGATGACTGAGAAGTGGAAGATGAGGCGATGAGTGAGTCAATTTTATCATGCAGCTCCTGGAGATGCCTTTTGGTGACAGGAGCATCATCATCGTCATCACTTTGTACTTGAAACGGGCTATAGTAGACCGAGTCAAAAGTCATATTCTCCCCGCCAAGGAATGGTTCTTCTCCCTCTGATGGTGGTGGTGAAGCTGGTGGTTCGGTAGTATGGGTAGGTTCGGGTTGGGTTGTTTGTTCGGGTGCTGAGGTGGATTTAGGTGCGTCAGTATGAACCCCCGTATCAGATAAGTTGGTTCTAACATCTGCAGTGGTTGTTGTGGTTGCTTCGGTGAATATTGGTGTTGGTATTGGCATGGAAGTTGGTGGTATTTGAGTAGTGGAAGTTATGGGGGGAATAGAAATAGGAATGGTTTCAGGTGGAGAGGAAATTGGAGAAGTAGAGACATGAACTTCAGGAGTTGGAGATCGTGGTGGAGTGTTACCACGTTGATAGCCTTCAGAATCAGAACTATCACCCTCAGACTCGCTTGAGGAAGAAGCGATAATCAACTTTCGTCGTGGTTGAGTTTTTCTCCTCTTCTGCTGTGGAGACTGAGCAGCTCTGGTGGGTTTCCTCTTCTTTGGAGACGGGCCTTTCGCCCCCTTGGCCACTTGTTTTCCCTTATCAGCCTTCTTGCCTCTTGGAGCAGGCTTGTCGGCGTCATGAATGGATTTCAGCATCTCCGGAGTAAGATCCCTCGGACCAGAACCTCTGAACTCTTTATACGTCTGAATGATCCTGCTGTCAGCCGGAACATCACCATACATCGTTTCCGGAATAGACCCGTTGAACGGAAATTTTGAAGCATCCAACACAATGATCTTCGTGGTATGGAAGGTACCAATCGAAGACATTGGAGCACCAGCGACAATGGGGACGTGGTACTTGTCCATCACCCATTTCGTGATAATAGTCCAGAATCGAGCATACAAAATCTCTGAATGTCTGGAAGTGGAGGAGAGACTCTGAATGAGTTGTTGCCACAGAACAGACCCATAGTCCATGTTGATGCCATTGTAGATACCATACATGATGGAGAGAAATAAACGGCTAGCTCCATCAGACCCGGCGCTTCGTTCAGATAAACCCTTGAACAAAACAGTGAACATCCCATTCCACTGTGGAGGTAGGCACGACTTCTTGAATTTCGTCACCGTAGTAAGCACCTCCGTGTATCCCATGTTGTAGAACATGTTGAACAGATGACCCATGGGGATGGATTCCGGATTGACCCTGGAAGAATCTGCGTCAAACCCTAACAACGACCATAATCGCTGCTTTGAAATCGACGCCTTGTGTTCAAAGATATCAAAGAATATTTTGTCGACAACCTTGTCGTAGTGAGCGGTGGCAAAGATCTGTGACAAGAATTCCATCGGAAAAGTTTCAGCCCTGGTAAGTGCAGGAGCGATTGGAGAAAACTTCAGACACTCGATGATGGGGAACATGAATGCGTCATACGATTGAGGAGTTAAATCGATGATCAAGCTTTGCTGTGGGTGGATGGGCAAAATGTGGGATGTTGCATGAACTGAGGAAGAATTTGCCATTGCTATCATGAAAGTGGAGGAGATGATGAATAGAGAAGGTTGAGGGATTGTTTTCTCTTTGGGAATTTTAATTGCAGTAAAGAGGTAAACGGTGGAGGATGTTACCTTTTATACTATGGTTTAAGGAGAGAGAAAGATCTTCCCAAATCTTCTATTGAAAAACGAAGGGTTTTTCGGAGTGGACTGATGCATGACAGTTGGGGTAGCCGATGATCACGCATGAGAGAGAATGTCAGGCCCCTAATAACACGCCTTCCCATCAGGCGCCGTTTGGAGATGAAACGGTTCAGATTCGCACGCGTCCCTCTTACGCCGTTTGAAATCAAATCGATTAGACTCCCGCCTGAGTCATCATGTCGTCATATTATCTCTTTAGAATAAAACAGCATCTTAAAAAAAAATTCGCCCACGTGGATCAATATTTACCACATCCTTTAATAAATCACCAATCCATTTAAAATGCCTTGTAATTAATAGAACCTGAATTTAGGAAAATCAAAGATTTTCGTGCTTAGGGTGTAAAAGAAAAGAAATAAAGCAACACTTTTGGGAAAATATGTGATGTCAATAAAGACACGAAACAAATGATCCCTGGCACGAATCTCTTCCTTCAAAGTCAAGAGAGACTTTAAAGTGTTTGTGTGGTTTCCCGTTGAATAACGATCAGACACTTATTAAGAAGTGTTGAAAGGCTTCTTTTAATTAGGCTTATGAGGGTAGATATCGCTTCGATTCAAAATTCCTAATCTTGATATAAGACAAAAATTGAACGAAGTACTTGTGAGACCGGTGTAGTCTGTTGAACAAGTAGGTTGGAGATAATGTTAATTTGGCTGGGAAATTTATAAAATCTCAACAAAAATTAAAACTGGATTCCAAGGGAAGAAATGTTATGGGTGTTAACAATTTCATAGGAATCACTCAAAAGAAAATTAGAGATTTCATGTGGTACCTTCGTCAATTCATTAGTGAAAGCTTGAGCAAATTAATTGTTCACCGTCAATACATAATGGGTATTGAATTTTGGGTTTCACTTAGCACTTAGTGACACAAAGCTAAGATCATGAACACAGAAATTGTGCAACCATAAACCTCAGTGGTAATTTCTGAGAGTCTCAAGGGTTACGTTTGTGAAGCGAATGTGATGGAGAAATGCAACATAGATGGTGTAAAGAAATCAAAGTACCTTTGCTATAAAGATTAGGACCAAGCAGAAAACTCATATCTCATGTGAGAAGAGAGTTAGGTAGCTCATGATTAGAATAAATAAGAAAGCCTAATTGGGAAGACAAGGTTTGTTTATACCAAGTCAGTAAGGCCTAGGGACACTTAGCTAATGAAATTATATACCCACACAAAAAAATGAATAAAGAAAAATAAAAAAAAAAATGAAAGCCAAGCTAAATAAAAAAATTATTTTCGGAGTTTTTGAATTTATGAAAGAAAAAAAATATTTTTGTAATTTTTGATAATAAAAAAAATTAAGACACACAAAAAAAATTTGGGAACCGAACCCGAGCGTTCGGTCTATTTCGGTTGAGAAAAACTTTGGAACCGAACCGAGCGTTCGGTCTATTTAGGGTGAGAAAAATTTTGGAACCGAACCCAAACGATCGGTTGATTTCGGTCGCCAAAGAAAATAGATTTGAAAAAGAGAATAACTTTGACAATAAGAGAAACGAATATGGAAAATTTATACATAAGATCTAAAACCAAGGAAACTACCTTTGAGTGATGAGCAAAAAGCAGATAATGCAACCGAACTCGAGCGTTCGGTTCATTTCGGTACATTAGCACAAGACCCGAACCCGAACGTTCGGTCTATTTCGCTTCTTGCTTTTGAGCTTTAAGAGGTAATTTTTGGTACTGACTCTGATTCCATCATACCTAGCCCTTGTAGTATTTTGTTAAAGGATGCTTCTGGAAAAGCTTTGGTGAAGATGTCCGCCAGTTGATCAGTAGTTCGAACAAAGTGTATTTCGACGTTCCCATCTTCCACATGATCCTTAATGAAGTGATACCTCAGTGCTATGTGCTTGGTCTTCAAGTGTTGCACTGGGTTATGACAGATCCTAATTGCACTTTCAGAGTCGCAATATAGTGGGATCTTTTTCATATTGAGTCCATAGTCCCTGAGTTGGCTTTGGATCCAAATCACTTGAGAAGTACAGGAGGCAGCTGCGATGTATTCTGCCTCAGCGGTAGATAGAGACACACAGGTATGTTTCTTTGATTGCCAACTAACCAACTTCCCGTCAAGGAATTGGCAGCCTCCAGTGGTGTTTTTCCTGTCTAGTCCACAACTCCAAGGTCTGCATCTGAATAGGCTTGAACAAAGAAACCTGAGTTGGATGGATACCATAAGCCGAGAGAGGTAGTTCGCTTGAGATAGCAGAGTATGTTCTTCACTGCAAGCATGTGAGGTTCACGAGGATTTTCCTGAAATCTAGCATAGTAACAAACAGAAAACATTATATCAGGCCTGCTAGCAGTAAGGTATATTAAAGAACCGATCATTTGGCGATATAGCGTAATGTCGACTGCTGGCTTCTCCAAGGATGGAGTGAGCTTGGTGCCGAACGCCATTGGAACTTTAACCTTTGAGTCTCCCATCATGCCAAATTTAGCAAGGAGAGTCTTTGTGTAAGCTTCCTGGTTAATAAAGATGCCTTCGGGTCCCTGTCTAATATTTAAACCAAGGAAAAAGTTAACTGGACCCATTGAGCTCATTTCAAATTTAGTCTCCATCAACTTTCTGAATTCAGCCGTTAAGCTAGGATTCGTTGAGCCAAAGATGATATCATCGACATAGATTTGAACAATCATAAGGTGATTACCTTCCTTCTTACGAAATAAGGTTGGGTCAACCGAACCTTGTTTGAATTTGGGCATCTTTAAAAACTTGGTTAGCGTTTCATACCAGGCCCTCGGTGCTTGTTTCAGTCCATATACCGCTTTGTCCAGAATATAACAGTGGTTGGGATATTTTTCATTAACGAATCCAGGAGGTTGCTCCACGTACACCGTTTCTTCGAGCTCTCCATTTAGAAATGCACACTTTACGTCCATTTGGTAGACCTCAAAGTTCTTGTGTGCAACATAGACAAGAAATATTCGAACAGATTCCAGCCTAGCCACAGGAGCAAAAGTTTCCTCATAATCGATTCCTTCCTCCTAGCAGTATCCTTTCAGCACTAGACGAGCCTTGTTTCTAATCACATTGCCTTCCTTGTCCAGCTTATTTCTAAAGACCCATTTGAGACCAACAACTGAGGCATCTGGAGGAGTTGGAATGAGGCGCCAAACTTTATTTCTTTAGAATTCATTAAGTTCGTCTTGCATAGCTTGAACCCAATCGGAGTGATCAAGAGTAGTGTTAACTGTCTTTGGTTCAACTTTTGAGACGAAGGAGTTAAACATACAGAACTCTACTTTTGAAAATAAGGAAGTTTGCTTTGCCTTTAGTTCAGATCGGGTCAGGACCTTTTCAGAGACATTACCGACAACCTGTGAAACAGGATGATCTCTGGTCCATTTGACAAGAGGAGGGTAATTTGGATCATTGGATGGATCCAATTCAGCATTTACCATCTCTTCTAGCTCAGATGGAATATCATCGTCATAAAACATATTAGCATTCTCCCCTTGACAGATGAGCTTTCAAGTATATCTTGACTTTTCGGAGCTACAGGAGTTTCGGGTGGTGTTGAGCTTTCGGGTACCACCGGACTTTCGGGTACAGATTGGCTTTCGGGTACAGCTGGGCGTTCGGGAGCAGCTGGATAACAGTTCTCCCCCTCAACATGTGAGCCCGGCTGTGAAGAAGAAGGTGGATCCTCCCCCTCAATTGAAGCATTGTGTTGTGGAGGGTCGTTGGAACTTGATCCTCCTTCATTCATTTGCTTGGCAGCATTTTCGATGAGTTGCTTCAGATGATCTACTTTGTTGTCTGCTGCACTAGCTTCTGAGAGAGTGGCCTTCTCTAGTTCATCGAATAACTCAACAAACTTCTTAAACAGATTTGCAATCGAGGTTGTGACTTGGCCTGTTTGAGGAAAAATTTCTCCTACTGTGTCTTCACTGGCTTCATCTTTTTGAGATAGCAGTCATCGAAAGTCACATAATGATTTTCTTCGATCTTCCTCGACCGTTTGTTCAAAACCCTGTATGCTTTCGAAGTGAGAGATTATCCCAGAAATATCCCTTCATTGGCTTTCACCTCAAACTTGTTACGATGTTCTTTAGAATTGAAGATGAAACACCGTGAGCCGAATACGTGGAAGAATTTGACATTTGGCTTCCTATTGTTGATGATCTCATAAGGAGTGAGATTAAAGCGTTTATTGAGATAGGACCTGTTCTGCGTAAAACATGCTGCGGCAATAGCATCAGCCCAAAAATATAAAGGTATAGAAGCAAAACTTAGCATGGTTCGGGCTGCCTCACACAAAGATCGGTTTCTTCTTTCGACAATTCCGTTTTGTTGAGGGGTGTAGAGAGATGAGAAGTTGTGACTGGTTCCTTTTTCTGCCAAGAAGTCTTCGAATTCTTTATTTTTGAACTCCAGCCCATTGTCGCTCCTGATGTTGCGAACGACTTTCCTCAGCTGCACTTCAACCTGCTTGATAAACGTCTTTAGCTTGAGAGTTGCTTCAGATTTGTGCTTCAGAAAGAACACCCATGTAAAACATGAAAAGTCATCAACAATAACAAGAATATACTTGCTACCGCCGATGCTTTCGATAGATGATGGACCAGACAAGTCAATGTGAATTAACTCTAATGGTTCAACAACTTTAGTGTTTACAATCGATGGGTGACTTTGACGACTCTGCTGCCCCATTTCACATGCAGCACATAAATGTTCTCGTTCGAATTTGAGCAATGGAAGACCTCGAACATGACCACCTGTGACAAGTTTGTTGATATCCTTGAAGTTGAGATGAGAGAACCTTCGGTGGCACAGCCAGCTTTTGTCAGATTGTGCTTTGGATAACAGGCAGATACCTGGATTTCCTTTGATAGGTTTGAGATTCAGGGGAAACATTTCGCCTTTGCGCTCCGATTTGAGAAGTACTCTTTTTGTTTTCTTTTCAATTATCTCTGAACCCTCATCGTCGAAAGAGACCTTGAGACCGGTTCCTCTAACAAGCTGAGACACACTAATGAGGTTGTGCTGTAGTCCTTCAACGTATGCAACCTTTCTGATTGTGAAATGTCCATTTGTTATCATTCCATAGCCTTTTATAGTGTCGAATGAGTTGTTCCCGAACTTGACATTTCCACCGTTTGAAAGAGACCGAAATTCCCTCAGCTCTTCCTACCTTCCTGTCATGTGACGTGATCAGCCACTGTCAATATACCATTCTTCGTCAAACTGCTCGTCACTGATAACCTGCAAAAATTAAGCAGATTTAGGAACCCAAAGTTTCTTGGGTCCACGTGAGCCTTTCACAGGAACAAGAATAGTAAGAGAGATGTGAACAAGATATGTTCCTTTTATTAAAGTTGTTTCATCTTTCTTTTTAATGGTGAAAACCTTAATTTTATTGGGATTTGTTACAGACGGTTTGGATTCAGGTTTAGGCACTGGGACATTGGAATGCTTTTGATCAGTCTTGACTGAGGAAACCTTCGATTTTCCTTTCAAATCTGTTGAAGATTTTGGATTTTAAGTATGAACAGAATTGGATTTAGAATGAGGTTGAGAGGAATTAGAATGAGAGATGTTAGACTGAGAAGTTTGCTTGACTTGAGGTTCTAGGTGTCCCTTTTGTTTTTGATTATTAGTGGGACCGAACCTTGAACCTTGATTGCTTTTGCTCTCGGAACTGAACTTTTTGCTTTCAGTAGGTGGTGTTCTCTGAACCGAACCTTTCCTTTCGGTTATTGTGATCCTCAGAACCGAACCTTTCCTTTTGGTTGTTATTACTTTCTTGCTTCCTAACAGCATTTTTCTCTGACGTTGGATTTCTGTCATGATAAGAGAAATGGGCGTTTTGAGATCGCCAAAAATGTTTTCGTTCAGAGTGATTTTTCTTGTATCTCTGATTCCTTTGTTGCTTCTGATTCTTTACTTGCTTCGGTTGTCGATGAATGTTGGCTTTTTGCTTTTGCTTCTTGTCTGCCGGTTCACTCTGAACTGATGATGTTTCTCTTGAAGGAGTGACTTTTTCTGCAGGAACTCCTTTCTCTTCAGGAACGTCTTTTGTACCACTAGTACTTGGCACGTCGAAGTTATCAGGCTTGTTCAAAGGCTCTGGCACATATCTGCCTTTGGTTTTCCAGGATGTCCGTTCCGACAGACCAACGGTTTCATCAGCATTGTCGATGGGGGCAGACCAGAAGAACTCATCACAGCCATCAGAATTATCTTCATTTACAGTGGCTATGAGTTCGGCTGTCTGATGTACGATTACTCCTGTGACCTTATATACCTGATTTGGAGTTGTCCTTACCTTTTGGTATACAACAGCTTTTTCTTCAAGAATCAGGAACTTTTGGTGGGACAAACGAGCAAACTCCACAGAATTTTCTGAAATAAGATTTTTGTGGTTTTCGGGTTCGCTCTGGACAAACTCAGAACAGTCAACTTCATCCTCTACAGAAATTTCACTCATATCATCCTCCTCATTAAGCTCAGATGCATTTTCAACATCAATTTTATTTTCTGAGCTCAAGTTGGCATTCAATGAGTCAAACTTTTGTATGGTTTCGGTCCTTAGTTTCAGTTTCTCATTTTCATCTAAAAGATTTTTCAGCATGTCCTTATGGTCCTTGGACTTTATGAAAGATTCGATTTTGTCTAGACCATACATATACGTCGGATTTACATCGTCAGACGAAACTACACTTTCGCAATTATATGCTTCTACGTCGATTTCATCTTCCTTAAACTCAAGAAAGGGCAAAATCATGCGATGAATTTTCTATCCTATTTCACAGTTAAGATGAAGTTGAGTGATGTTAGAATAAAGACGCTTAGCAATCAAACAAAACACATTTCTTTGTTTCAAAAGTTTTAAATTGTCTCTTTGTAAATAAATGTTTTCGTCTTTGGATTTGATCAACTCCGACTCCTTCAGCTCTATCCACATCCTCCATTCCTCACTCTTTGAAGACACCCTGCCTAATTGGTCAGTCAGGTTAGAATTGGTGACTCGTGTTTGAGTTAAACTGTTGTCTAGATGAGAGATTCTTGAATTTACATTTTTTAGTTCTTTTTCATATGAATTTTGTGGGACTTTGAATGAAACAAAAATGGATTGTACCTTGTTGATTAATTCATCCAGCTCATTAAACTGCACGCTGAGAGGCTTTGCTGTGAAGCACAAGTCCTCTCGCTCCTTCGTGTCTTCATTCCCACCGTCTGTGTTGTATCCCCTCATTTGAGATACATCTGACACCATCAAACACTTTCCACCGCTTCCTTCACCTTTCGCAACACAAGCCTTTCCATGGGATGGCTTTCTGACTTCATCATACTCAGAGTCGGTTGAACAGACCTCCACGCCACCGAACTCATCATCCGCTACCGAACCCTGCACAATTAAAGCATTCATAGAAGGGTTAGCAGCAGTTTTCTTTCTTTTGATCTCTTCCAGCTTTTTCATCAACACAGCTTCTTCATCTTTTTCTTCATCCTTTTCTGCCATTTTCTTTAGGACACAATATTTAGCATAGTGGTTCTTGTTGGGTTTTGAGCATTCTAACACTCCTAAGTGTACATGCAACCCTAAATACCTTGGATCTATGTTTTCTCTATTATACATGCAAATAAGAACTTCCAAGGTATTATCCTAATCTAGCATACAAAACAATGACTATAGCAAGATAGAATACATACCTCTTTGATGTAGAAAGTCTTCATGAAGCTTGAGTGCCTAGTGCCCCAAGTGTGACACCTCAAATGGAATCACAATCACCAAAACACTTAGAATAACTTGAGAGAATTCTACAACTCATGAAATCGGCTAGCCCTTTTTACTTCACACACTAGTGGTCGATTTTGGTCAAGAATAAGATGCTTATATAGTTAGGGTTACACCATGTAAACCCTAATTAACATGGCCTTTCATTTCCATGATCCATGGGTACAAATACACCATGGAGCATCCATGGACCATCCTATGGGTTTTAGCCCAACTTGATTATCCATGGAGCATTAGCCCACTATACAAGTATGGATGATTTACACAATCAACCCATATATTTAATTAGTCTTCTTTTGATCACTTAATTAATCCTAGATTAATTCTTGATCAATACTAATTAAATAATCTTATTATTCTTATTATTAATATACTAGAACTTATAATATATTAATAACCATAAGTGTCTTATTTCACTCATTTTAGTCTATCCAAGTGCATGATGGTATGCAACCCAAATGGACCATGCCGGGTCGGGTCAAGTTTTACCAATTATAGTTATGGACTTAGACATTAATCCAACAGTCTCCCACTTGGATAAGTCTAAAACTATTATTGCGTATGACTTCAGGAACCAACTGGCAATCGTAGCTCTCAAAAGCTTCTGTCGAACTCTGACCTTGTAGATGAACTCTGACCTTTGTCAATGACTTGTCCATTAGATAAGGGATCATATATTCCTCCATTCTAGATATCGTATGGACTGAGACATTATAATCATTCTCTCTGTCCATTTGTTGTTTCCTGATTTTCGATTTATGACGACTGGCTAATTGAACAAATCAAATCAGTCCTGGACCGGCCGAGCACTTCCATTTGTCATCATCAAATCATCGAGGGCCCCACAGATATCGCTTTTATCTCGAAGGTAAAAGGAATGGATAAACTTCGACTCATATGGCTTGTTCTACTACTTGTTGAATCATACACAAAGGCACGTTTTATAGCACCGAGTTACCAAATGCATTTTCGTGCAATCAATGTATTATCAACTCATAGTAACAACTCATATCTCTAGGTTTGAAGAATATAAGATATTATCGTCTCATGATCACTCGTGATAAGATCCATGAAGTGATTCCAATGAGCGCGGGTTGAATCCAATACTCAGAACTTATGAGCACTCATGAGTGTTGTAGCCCTTTGTCCAACATCTTAGACCTCTACAAGCCAACTCATGACAGTCTTAATTCATATCTACAAGCCAACTCATGAATAACTTAGTCATTCTGAAAGAATAACCTAGTTTATTCGGGAAGTCAAAACATGCAAAATGAAACACAATAATAATCGAATCCAATATGGTCTCAGAACTTATGAATATAAATAAAACACCTTTTTATTTATCACCATATGCTTACACATTATTCATTGTATACTGTTTCAGCTATCAACTTTATTCTTGAATTTAAAACAATAGTTGTCCCATGCTCCAAGCATGTACACTATGTTTTCTAAACACTAGTCATGCCACACACCAAGTATGCATACTATGTTTGTCTATGATCTTTAATTTGTGATATAAATCAATTGAACATAACTCCAATGATTCTCTTTTCACACCCCAAATCCTTACTGCAAATGCAAGAATTCCAAATTCATGCCATTTACTAAAATCTGTTAGATTCTAAACTTATATGCATTGATCCTCTCGTAATGATTATGTACAAAATCAGAAAGACTTGACAACAATCATTATAGAGTATTCCAAAGGAGATCAGCTCCTTGGAAACATCCTTCTTGCATTAAGTTTCCTTAATCTTACACAGATTGAAAAAACTTAACTTTGAAACATTTCCAGATTCCATTTTGACTATCACTTCTGAACAAGAGTTGCCTCCTTACAGACTATGTCAATATGGTCCTTCCAGAATTATCACTATACTTCCAACTGTCCTTGAGCAACCAATCTTTGGTAAACCTTAGATTGTCCTCGACAATTGTTTAATCCTTTTAGTCATATCCAGTTCTAAACCTTTTCCCTTCTTAATGCCCCAGGCATTTGGAAAATTTTAGAAAGGATGAATATAGCACATGTAATCGATCCTATATCCGAAGCATATAGGACACGATTCATGATGTCTCACATAAAGACTAAACCAGTCTTTTGCTATAATATTTCCATTTCTATTTGCCAAGTTCTCATAATTCAGATTATGAAAAGCGATGTCGTAATCATAATCGAATTTTAGAACGCAAATAATGGACTCATATACAAAATCTCCTTATGTTGAACCATTCCAACATGAAATTCATATATATATCCTTGACTAAATGATTAAAACCTCACGATCTTAGCATATAGATTTGAGATGAAGTATAATTTCCTCTCCCTTAATTATAGCAAAACAACTTTTTCCCAATTGAAACTTTTGTTTTCTATAATTAACATTGCTAACTTGCAATACTTATCATAATTATCATGCTCCCACTAACATGATGATTATTAGCATAACACTTATGCTCCCACTAGCTTTGACATGTACCCAGAAATCAGTTGGACTTCTAGAAATCAATACTTCATTGACTTTCTTACCAACGTTCAGATTTCTGATACTAGATTGTTTTGATAAAACTTTATCAAAAATCATACACCTTCCCTTAGATAGCTCATGGGTGTGTCTAAACAATTTCAAGAACTATGAAAAGGGGTGCCGTAATCATAGTCTTGATTGTTTTGACCTTTGCCATTTCTCACAAGTCCAGGTTAGTGTGCCGGTAAGCCACACACGCTCCACTAACGACTTTGAGAATGCAAATATCACAATTGCTATCTAGATAAAATCTACTTAGTGAAAGTGTTTCCTCACCATCATTTTCATGAATCGGAGAGAAACCTTATGACACTTAGATTTATATGGTGTATGAGTTCCTACCCATATGAATTTGTCAAAACCATAATCACAAGACAAAGATAATGACAAATCCAAATCCATATGGATTGAACTCAATCTTAATTTCTTGCCACCTGGAAGCTCAAGGGCCTGCCATTGCTTCCAAGTTGTTGTGCAACAAATTGAGAACTCTAAGAACTCATATGCAAAGCCAACTTTAACTGGAATGGGCACAGAATATGTCAACACGAAAGGTTATAAACCTCAAGTCGTGTGCTAGTGAAGAACTTCAGGTTCTATTCTTGATTAGTTCTTGAGACTTTTAAGACTCCCACTGTCCTCTTGACCTATAAGACTCCCTTGTCAAATATCCAAGAGATAGTGTGGATTCTAATCAAGACAAACACTTCACACAATTGGCCTAAGTTGGTCTTTGTTTTATCCAAAACATCACAACTTACCAATTTCAAATGTACAAGAGTAGGAAACTTTTACTCTTACATTTGATAAGTGTTTTATAACTTCTTTAAGGCATGTCACTCAAATTACAATCTTGGAGTATGACTCTAAGACTTGTATTGGAACGAAATATGACTCATCTTCTTGATTTAACCATTTCAACAATTCAAGATCCCTCTTCTTAGTCATAAGAATGCACTAAGACTTCCTTAGAGAACTAATTGTGCTATGGTTTCTTAATCATTAAGATGATCACAAAAACTGATACTAAAGTACTCTCCCATCTTTTCAGATTTGAGAAACTTTTATCCTTCTACCTAATTTGATTCTTCTTATTTGATCTGCCATACATTGGAACCTTTTCAAATGTCTCAGAGTTACACTTAAGCTTGTAAGTATAATCATATTTACTGAGCTTTAGTAAACTATGACGAATAGTCTTATCAAACTTTTGTGGTGGACTTGACTAGTGCACAAGACTATGTACTCGATCCCTTAGTCCTTACTTGACTCACACATCCATGTGACCGAGTAATTAGTCTTAATTTTCCAATACTTGAAAGTTCTCATTTATCATGCTATACAACTTGCATGATTCCAAGTTCCGGTCCAAATGAACCTTGGGTGATGAGAATCTTTCCTTATTTGGTAAATTTAGACATTACCACAAATGAAAGAATCAATTTCATATTTCCACTCTTGGTATTAATCGAATCTTATAAGCAACAATTTTCCTCAAATGCCATTGTAAGGATATTTTTTAAAATAAATAAAATCAAAAATTTCCTTTTATTTTAAAACTTTGTGGAAAACTTATCCTTACCATCCATATGAAAACTTGTTGTTATCTATTCATAAGCAATATATCATAACTCCTAAGAAGTAGCTCAAGAATCCGATCTTCAAACTGTGCGATAGAAATTCATCTACGCCATCAGATTCAGCATATTCTTACTTTAAGTTTCTTCACTTTTCTTTGATTCTTAAAACATCACCATGTGACCCAGTCACATCTTGTATCAAGAATCTCAGAATAGAAACTTTAACAGAGCTAGATAGTGGACTTTACCTGAAGTAGAGTTAAACTTATTAACTTTAACATCCTTAGGTAAATTTGGCAGCTTCGCAACCAATGCCCCTTCCTTTGGAAATATAAACATATGGACCCTTTGATAATGGTACACGAGACTATCACAGACTCGGCTTTTCTCTTTACCATTTGGTCAACCGAGTTGACTATGGCCGATCCCTTTCCATTGGGAAGAGAATGCTTTTCGGGATTTCCTGTGTTACTACTGTCAATGTCCATCAAGTTTTAAGGAAGTTGATCTTAACAAATAGATAAGATCATTAAGGGTCTTGTCATAGCCTATTTCATAGGTGTCCCAAAGTAACTCACTATGTGACTTAGAAAGTGATTGAACCACCGACTTTCTCAAGAATTTGACACCCAACTCTCCCGGCTTCTCAATATGTGACTACATCTCCATGACGTGACCACACCTAGACCTTGTCTTGCCAATAGGGCCTGAGTGATCTTAAACTTTTCAAGAACTTGTGGGTTGGGGAGAATAATTGGAGGAGAAGAAAGAAGTATGGTATCCATGGGACATCATCTTCATTAGGAAACCTTGTTCCAAAAGATTTGGGAAGATCATAGGTGCCTAAACCAGACAAATTTTGGGAGATATTCAAGATAGTTGATTTAAAGTCCTTAATATGACACCCAATATGAAATATTAAGGCTAGGACCCAACAAACTATTTTATAACTTAGAAGAGGGATGCCGTAATCCAAGCTATAAAATATTTGAAGGTAGGTGAATGACGATTCACCAATTTCCACCAAGATAAACGAAATGTATTATTAGGTTTTAATTGGTTTTTGAAACTCCTAGATCTTTGAGATTCATTGAACTGTTCAAAGGCATGTTTCAATCTCTAGTGTGCCCTTCAAGTTTTGTGACTGGGATGCCGAGGATCACAAAACAAGGTGTGAAGTAACCATGCAAATCACTTGGTACCCTTAATAAATTACCCCTCAATCGATGTGCCGGTTAACCACACACGCTCCATCGATACTATGATAAATATTAAGTCACCCTTTGCCTATCTTGTTAAATATGAGTTAGTGTGCCAGTTAACCACACACGCTCCACTAACCGACTTAAACAAAGTGCAAAGTGTAATTTCATGGATTAGCACCTTATTCACATTTTTCCTAAGTAACTAAGATTGGGTATTATTAAGAGTTTAGTTACTTAGTATTATCATTAATACTTTTAATGAAGGGAGAATTCTAGTCCTGTCAAACCCGTTCGGCTAACGACCCTCCACCAGTCAAGCAAGCTGTGGGTGAGAGTGGACACCCATTAAGTTGCCATTTTATAGGCAACAACCTTATACCCACCTTATAGACCGGCTTCGTGAATGAGGCGTACTAGCGGTAAGACTGACTTTACTCTTATACATATATATATTATTAACTTATAATATTATAAAGTATAAGGGTTGAATTTTAACTTTTAAAATTCTAAGGGCTAACTTGGAATTAAAGTATTCATAAGTGAAAACTTTTCAAATTCCAAAACTTGAGGGCAAGTTTTGAATCTATTCAAAACTAATTAATTCCATAACTTATGTGTTTAAAGTAGTTTTAATCCAAAAACTCTTCAAGTTCCATAACTTGAGGACAAGTTATGGAAGACTTTAAACTAATAAAAGAACTAACTTTTTCTTAATTTTATAACTTATGGATTTAATTATGGTTACATATTTTCCTTTAATGAAGTGACTCTTGAACTTCCATAACTTGAGGACAAGTTATGGAGTCATAAAAAAATATTCAATGACACAAGACTCTTCATTTTGTAACCATTGCCAACTTTTACGAATTTTATGAGTCTTTAATGTGACTCTTCATGTAACTTGAGGACAAGTTACACAAACACATTTTATACTCAACTCTTAGATTAAAATGGATTGAAAACAACTATTTCAATTAACTTTTCTATTAATCTAAGCAACTCATAAGAACAAGATAATTCAAATGAAACTTTTTCATGTAATTAGTCTAAACCTTAAACTAATACAAAACATGAATCTATTGACAATTATCTTTGAAAAATGGATTAGCATGAACATTACCACATCAAAAACAAGTTTATAAGTTCAAAAACAACTTAGGGTAATGTTCCTAGTCCATTTCTAGCCAAAAAAGTCGAGTTTATGCTGTCTGGGGGTCCAACTCGTCGAGTGCATGAACCAACTCGGAGAGTTGGATCGAATTCATCACTTTTTAGGCATGGACTCGCCGAGTCTCCTGATGGACTTGCCGAGTCTGATGACCAGACAGCAAGAAATTCGATTTTTTTAAGCAGTTTTGCAAGTATAACAAGAAAACAAGCCTAGGCTCTGATACCACTGTTGGGTTTTGAGCATTCTAACACTCCTAAGTGTACATGCAACCCTAAATACCTTGGATCTATGTTTTCTCTATTATACATGCAAATAAGAACTTCCAAGGTATTATCCTAATCTAGCATACAAAACAATGACTATAGCAAGATAGAATACATACCTCTTTGATGTAGAAAGTCTTCATGAAGCTTGAGTGCCTAGTGCCCCAAGTGTGACACCTCAAATGGAATCACAATCACCAAAACACTTAGAATAACTTGAGAGAATTCTACAACTCATGAAATCGGCTAGCCCTTTTTACTTCACACACTAGTGGTCGATTTTGGTCAAGAATAAGATGCTTATATAGTTAGGGTTACACCATGTAAACCCTAATTAACATGGCCTTTCATTTCCATGATCCATGGGTACAAATACACCATGGAGCATCCATGGATCATCCTATGGGTTTTAGCCCAACTTGATTATCCATGGAGCATTAGCCCACTATACAAGTATGGATGATTTACACAATCAACCCATATATTTAATTAGTCTTCTTTTGATCACTTAATTAATCCTAGATTAATTCTTGATCAATACTAATTAAATAATCTTATTATTCTTATTATTAATATACTAGAACTTATAATATATTAATAACCATAAGTGTCTTATTTCTCTCATTTTAGTCTATCCAAGTGCATGATGGTATGCAACCCAAATGGACCATGCCGGGTCGGGTCAAGTCTTACCAATTATAGTTATGGACTTAGACATTAATCCAACAGTTCTTTCCTCCACAGTAATAGCAGTTCACTCCAGAATCCCCTTCAGCTTTCGGCTCTTTCTTTGCTTCTTCTGCCTTCGGTTCCTCCCTCACTTTTTCAGAACTATAGCTTCCTTTCCAATTTCGGTTCTTATTGGTAGGAAACCTTTTCTTAATAAACCTCTTTGGATTTGACACCATCATTGCATAGTCTTCAGAGGTAAGGTCATAGTCTTCTAACTTAAGGTCTTCATCTTTCATCACACTTTTGCTTTTTGAAAGAAGGTCCAAGGAACCCAAGCTTGAAACCACATTCTTCTCCTGCAAGACAATCTTTTCTTGGGATTTCAAAATTCCTACCAGCTTAGCCAATGAATAAGATTTGAATTTCTCATGAGCTTTAACAGTGGACACAACCGCTCTCCACTCAGATCTAAGACCATTCAAAAATGTAACTTTTTGTTCAATCAACTTCCTTTCAATATCGTGTTTAATCATCTTACTGAGAAGATGATTGAAGGGATCGAATGTCTGAGTAACAGTTTCCTCGGGATTCTGCTTAAATTCTCCAAACTCAGATAAAAGTAGGGTCTGAATGGAATGCTCTAGATCTTCATCTATGGAATATAACTCTCGTAGCCTATCCCATATTTCTTTGGCAGTGCTGCATGAACTCACTAGCCTGAAAGTATCTGATTGAAGAGCGAATCTGATTAGTCTCAATGCTTTAATATTGCACTGAAACTTATCCTTTTCGTGTTGAGCAATATCTTTTACGTCCTTCAACAGATCATTATACTCTTTCTATGTTTTAATGATTCTAGACGTTGCTGAATGAGCGAATGGTCCAGACACGATTGCTTCCCAGATAAGGTATCCATTGTCTTCAGATCCAATGACATAATCTTCAAAGTGATGTGCCTAGACTTCGTAATCCTGGGTGTAAAGGATAGGAATCTTCGTCGTTGATCCAATGTTATTTGAGATGTTTATGGGATTTGATTGTGACTCATCCATGCTTGATCGTAACCTGTTTGAAAGATCAGACTTGTAATATATATATAAGATTAGGGCAAAACAAATAAATGCTGAGTTACGTCAATTATGGGATGACGGCTCAATAAATATTAGTTAATGCGGAATAACCTTAATCGCAACCTTTTCACAGAAAAGATGTGTATGAATTACACAGCCTCCTGCTCTGATACCAATTGATCAGCTATTAATAAACTTAAAGATCGATTAGATCTTCTTAACAGGTAATGCGATGGATGTAAAAGCAGTAAATAGCACAAGTATGGATCAATATGTGTCGAATGATTAGATCAAACAGTCCTCAGCAGATCTCGACTAAGAACCTCCGCTGTAGAGGATATTAGGGTTACAAGAACGATAACGATAAACTTGCTGAAATAATACTCTGATCGTTCTATTCTATCGTTACCTTCTAGGATGCATGCAAGCTCCTATATATACTAAAACCTACGAAACTCACGGATGGACAGGCCCATACCGGAGATACAAAATGGACTATCTAACGAGCCCAATAGACGCAACTCATTACACAAAACATGACCTAACACAGTCTCTTTGTTCTTTTTCACAGATGGGCTACTTGGCTACTCAACATCATCTTCTGTTAAATCAAAACATAAATAACAAAATCACATATTGTTTATTACAAAAGATAGAGCAAATAATATTATGTGTCTTATTACCTCCATCTGCATCATTTTTGAAGCATTAGGCTTTATAGAAATTGTGCTTTGTCCACCTGAGAGAAGGAAAGTGAAACAACTTAGAAATGTTCAACAATATAAGAGACCACATGACATACTAACTGAAAATAACACCTATCAAATGAAAAAAGAAGATTGATTGTTGAAGAGAGGGTGTTCCATGAGGTTGTGAACCCTAAAGTTGCAAACATTGGAACCATCATTTGGCTAGCATCATCGTTTTACACATAAAACTTCATTTAGACATTTTATCGAACACCTGGCGGGCAAGAAGAAGAAGTGTCCGATTTGCACTAGTGACACTTTATAAATTTACCCAAGTATATCCTTGAAGAATATGGAGTTGCTGCCGGAAGTAAGGGAACTTAATAAACAATCTGCAATTGCAAAAATCGGGCTCAAAGAAGTAGCTTGCAACAGCCTAGTCGGATAGTTTCCAAAAAATCATCCAATCGGATCATTGATCAACAAGGATTGAGTCAAAAGAATTAAGACCAAAGGCACTGAGTCATGATTGAATAACTAACATGCGAGGTTCATGTCGACGCGATTTCCGCCACCTGATCCAACTGCCACCTGCATCCTCGTTAATCCGAGTCACCGAGAAGAACTAACCTTCGTAGATTGAAGCAACTGAATCAGGGATAAGAACTATCCTCGTTAAAATCAGCTTTACATGGCGTCGGAGATGGAATCAGGGAGAAGAACCTTCGTAGATTGAAGCAACTGAATCAGGGAGAAGAACTATCCTTTGTACACTGGAGTCGTGATACCTTCCTTATTCGAGAAGAAGGGTGGGTCGGTGATGGAACTCAAATTCTCATTTCGAAGAACAAGATGCAAAGTAGGGAAGAACGAGATGTAAAGTAGAGATATGAAACAGTTATAAATCCATCCCACATCGTTGGTGGGAGCATTCTTTAGAGGCAGAATTACGCTATAAAAAAAGCTTGTATCTATTAGAAAACCAATCCAAGCTATGTTAGCAAGCTGGCTCCTTTGAGCTATCGCGTTTCTTAAATTTAGCTGGTCCGATTAGGGTCCGAGGTGGTCCGATTTAGACCAATATTGACCAAGGCCGATTAATTAACCCTCTAACACCTATTCGTAAGCGGTTGGTGGCCGCCAAGCGCCTAGGCGCTGATTAATCGGCTGCCTAGACCGATTTTTACAACACTGATATATATATATATATATATATATATATATATATATATATATATATATATATATATATATATATATATATATATCATACAATCTCCCTTTCCTCGACCTCCTTTTCATCTCCAACTTGTCTATTTCCCTTGTTTCTCACTTCTCCAGCGAAGAGAGCCACCACAGTTGACTGTGGCAGCTTCTCCGCCTCTCCCAGTCGTGACCCACGACCATCCAACATCCCAAATCCTAATCCACAATGGGTGTTTTCTGTTCTTGATTTTGGATCTGAAATAAAACCTAAATCCAAAGTTAAAGGTGAAGGGTAGATCCGAAACAAAATCCATACACAAAACCTTACCTAAGACGAAAACCCACCATCGATTCGAAGAGAAACGAATACCCTCCATTGATTTTGGATCTGAAATAAATCACTACACTTGTTTCCTCCTGTTTTTCTTTCCTGCTGGCAAGAATGAAGAGAAAGCAAGTTGGTGGTCAGAGGGAGTGGCAACATTTGGTGGCTGTAACTCACAACAACAGCGGTGGTAGCAAGCTGTTTGGGTGGCAGAGCGACGGGACTAGCGAGGTTTCCTCCTTAGTGGTGCGGTATGACTGGAGAGAAGTAACGAGGGTGGAGAGGTCATGTACGGTGGTGAGAGGCGGCGTTGAGCGAATGCGATGGGCGGAACAAGGTTGGCAGTCGACGAGCTCACATTCATCTCCATCTCTTGTCATCGTTGCAGATTCAAAGGGGGGTGTGGATGGAGAAATTCGCGAAAGGCAGTGATTAACGGTGGTAGTCAACGACTACCTTCCCCCGTCGTCGACTGTAGTGGCTCGGACTGGATATGGTGGAACATCGGTAAGTTGGTGGTGATGTTAGCATACAACTGAAGTGGAGTTTACGGTGGTCGTGGTGGTGCTTTGACAGGCGAAGAGGTGGTGGATCTTCACTGTGGTCACCACAACAACACCACTGGTGCTCCATTCTTTGTTTGTGAAACAGTGATGGAAGGAAGAAAGAAGATGAATCAAAAGAGAGGGAGTTGTGAGATAAGAGAGAGAGAGAGAGAGAGAGAGAGAGAGAGAGAGAGAGAGAAAGAGAGAAAGAGAGAAAGAGAGAGAGAGAGAGAGAGAGAGAGAGAGAGATTTTATTTATGTTTTATTTTTAATTGTTTTTTAATTCTTGTAATAAAAGAAAAATGGAAAATAAAATAATAAGGGGCAAATTCGTCATTATAAAAACGTTCATAGGAAATTGGACTAAACTTGCAACAAAACGAAATTATTGGACCATCCTTGCAAGCCAAACCCATTTTGGACCAAAGTTGCTAGTTTTGACATACCACAGGGACCATTTTTGCAATTTTGTCTAATTGGATTGATTAAAAATAGTAAGACTAAAGATGAAAATGTTCAAGGTTTAATGTTGACCAATTCTAGAACCTCCCAATAGGGGGACGGTTCTAGAGGGAGATATTTGAAAAATCTACACGTAAGTTGCAAACTTTAATGCAAAAAGAAGTGTTCAAGGAGTGTACCTTGAATTAGAAATCAATGTGGAATTGTTTCTCGTAACAAAGTTCCAGTAGGACATTCTGTAATATCTAAGGATTAGTATTTGAGACTTTAGAATCTTGATATCATAGGAGATTAATTTGTGTTAAGTTGAATTCCATCACATCTTTGATAGAGAATTTGGAATTGTGAAATGAGTATCATTGGAATAATGTGCAGTTTATCTGTTCACAAAGGAAGGACCATAGAGAGGCATAATATGCATGTTCATAACATGGCATGAATGATGTTTAATTCAAGTGTTTAATTGATTACTCAAAACATTATACAATGAATAAAGTCATATTTATTATAGTGATTAATTACTATAGATTATTTATATTCATTAGATTTGAGGCCATAGTTAATTAGTTTATTATTGTATTTCACTTTGCATGTTTTACTTTCTGAATGATTTGATTATTCAAAATTCCATAGTCAATCATACTTTTAGAAGTAAGTAGTGAACTAAGATTGTCATGAATTGAATTGTAGATTGTCTAGTGGTTTCTACCATGTTCGTGAGTACTTAAAAAATAGAGATTTTGAGTATTAGATAAACCCATGCTCAGAGAATTACTTCATGGATTCTATCACGAGTAATTGTGAGATGATAATATCTTTTATTCTTAAAATGGACATATATGAGTTGTAATTTGTAAGTGGGTTGTGCATTGGTGTTATGTAAACACATTAGTAACTTGATGTGATAAAACATATTGTGATGAAAAATTTGGTGGGTAAAGGATACAAGCATATGAGACAAAGTTTATTCATTCCTTTTGCTTGACAGGAAAAGCGATATCTTTCGGCCCTCCACGATTTAGTGTTGACTTATAGTGTTAGGCCCAACCAGGACTAATTTGATGTGTTAAATTAGAAGTCTTATGATGTCATCAGAAATCAGAAATTAGGAAACAAGGTTTGGGAAATGAGATTGATTCTAATCCATGTCTCATGTTTGTATGATATCTTGAACAACGGAGGAATATTTGATCACTTATTTAAGGATCAATATCTGATTGGATCTGAGTTTGAAAATTTCTTTGGAAAGCACACTTTACTATTTGATTTAGAAGTTATACATGTAATTTTGTTTTACACTAATCCAAGTGGGAGACTTTTGGATTAGGTGTCATCAAACTTAGTAATTGACAGGAATGTTTTTTGGAGAAAGAGAGAGAGTGTGTGAGAGAGAGAGAGAGAGAGAGAAAGATAGAGAGAGAGAGAGATGGATTTATTAACTTATTATCTGATTAATAAACTAATTAGAAATCAAAATAATTTATTTATTAATATATTATGAGAATAATACATTAATTAGATACATTATTATTTAGGATTAATTAAAAATAAAAGGACTAAAGATGACAATGTTTAAAAGTTGAATGTTGACCATTTCTAGAACCTCCCATGATGGGGACGATTCAAGAGGGAGATACTTGAAAAATCTACATGTCAGTTGGAAACTTTAATGCAAAATTAAGTGTTCAAGGAGTGTACATTGAATTAGAAATTACCAAGGAATTGTTTCTAGTAACAAAGATCCAATGAGACATTCTGTAATATCTAAGGATCAGTATTTGAGTGTAACACCCCAAATTCTAGTATGTTATTAAAATATTTATTTTTCAAGTTTTCAAGAGGAACTCGACGAGTCAGTAGCCAGAATCGTCGAGTAGATTCAGGATTTTGAGCATGTTTAAGTTGGCTACTCGGCGAGTCCATATTTTGGACTCGGCGAGTCCGCCAGTCTGGATGAAACCCTAATTTCAAGGATTCGCACCCTATTTAAACAGCTTTTGGGACCCCAAGTCAGCCCCCATCACCCCTAGAGCATCCTTCTCGAAACCCTAGAACTCTCATAGCTTTTTGTGTGATTTGGTGTGATTCTTTGAAGATCTTGAGAGAAGAAGGAAGGCAGGTCAAGAGGAGAAGAAGGAGATCCAAGATCTTTGTGGCATTTCAGAGTATAGTGAGGTATAACTCGACCCTTTTTTGTTTCTATGATTTAATCCCCTTTGGAAAGCCATTAAAGCTATTCTTGAACCATTTCTTGGCTTGGTAGTAGCATAGAGGACTCATTGAGATGAATAGCCTTCGGATCTAGCTAGGTTTGAGTTCCAGAAGCTTAGATCTAGTACCTTTATGGAGCTATTTTGCATGAAAGCTCTAGATCTACTCTTATAGTGTGCTTTGAGCCTTAAAACCTTCATTTGATGTTATTTACACATAAAGTTAGAAACTTTACGAGTCGCGAGTCCCCTGTTTTCCCCTTTTCGAGTTATGTCGAGTGGAACCTATAAGTGAGAGATGGACTCAGTGAGCTAGAGGTTAGACTCATTCGTGGAAGAACTCGGCGATTCAATGCCCTGACTCGGAAACTCCAAGGCAATCTTCATGCCTCAAGAACAGACTCGACGAGTTGTTAATACAACTCGGCGAGTCACAGTCAGAGTGTTCATATGATGAAGGAGAACTCGACGAGTTATTCATACAACTCGGCGAGTCGGATGCAGATTGACTGAGTGTTAGTTTCGAAGAGGAACTCGTCGAGTCTATGCCAAACTCGACGAGTAGTAACGGGCTGAAGCAAGAAAGTGAGAGTAAGGAGTCGACGAGTTGGTGACCCAACTCGACGAGTCAGGTCAACGGAATGTTGACTTTGACCGATAGGTTGATTTTCACCAAGGGTAAGATAGTCGTTTTACTCTCAGTATTATTATCAGTATTTGATTGAGGGTACTTATGGAAATTGTAGCCGGGGTAAGATAGTCTTTTTACCCTCAGTATTATTATTAGTTGGCCAGAGAGTTTCAGGACCTCACCCAGACGACAGAGATAGTGGTGGAGATCATCGCCAAGCTCAGGGAGAGAGCACTTCTCGTTCCTCAGTACGCAGCTGATGAGGAAATGAAGAAGGCTCGATATCATGAGATGTTGCGGAGTGACATCCGCCAGTTTGTGAGCCGGTCCAGCTGTAAAACGCTGGATGACATGATTGCTAGGGCGAGAGAGAGAGAGAGCGAGAGAGAGAGAGAGAGAGAGAGAGAGAGAGAGAGAGAAAGAGAGAGAGAGAGAGAGAGAGAGAGAGAGAGAGAAAGATTAACCTTGAGATGGAGAGAAAGAGGAAGCCGGAGGCGGCTCCAGGTTCAGGGAGTTCGGGCAAAAAGCCCAAGGGTTCAGATCAAAGAGCTAGGATTCAGCAGAGCCATGGTCGGTGTGGCAAGTGTGGGAGATTGCACGATGGGGCATGCAAGGCAGGGAGTGCCGGTTGCTACAAGTGCGGCCGGACTGGGCATATGAGCAGAGATTATACAGCCACTACTATCGTCGTTGCGGCATTTGATCTGATTTGCTATCAGTGCAATCAGAGGGGACATAAAAAGTCCCAGTGTCTGAGTTTAGCCGCTGCAGGGGGTGTCAACACCTGCTCCTGCTACCTTGAGGATTGCGGATGGCCGTCAGGGACGAGTTGAGACGCCGGTGGCGAAGAGTAGGGCTTTTCAGCTGACGGCAGAGGAGGTGCGAGTGACTCCTGATGTGGTGACGGGTATGTATTTATCCCTTATCTATGCATAATTATTGATTGTTTCTTATGGTTATATGTTTTGTATAGGGTTGTTCTCAGTGAACGGCATTTCGGCTACAGTACTGTTTGATTCGGGGGCTACCCGATCATTCGTCTCTCTTGCACTTAGCAAGAGGTTTAGTAGAGCTCCAGGGGAGATAGATTGTCCACTTGAGGTTGAGATAGCCGCTGATAGGACCATTAAGGTTGCAAGGGTACATAGAGGATGTTCCATGTAGTTATTCGATGAGCAGTTTCCGGTGGACTTGGTCCCTATTCCCCTGCGAGGGAATAAGGTTTTAGTAGGCATGGATTGGCTGAGCCCCAATGGGGCGGTGATAGGTTGTGAGCTACAGTTGGTGAGGGTTCGCACTCCCGGTGGGGAGAGTTAGTGATTCAAGGCGAGAAGCCACAGCGCGGACCAGTTCTGTGTTCAGCAGTGAGAGCGAGGCGCTACCTCCAATAGGGTTGCGCCGATTATATTGCCTATGGTGTAGATGCCCAGGAGAAGGGCAAGTCGGTTGTGCGAGACTACCCGGATGTATTTCCAGAGGATTTGCCTGGAATACCTCCCGAGAGGCAAGTCGAGTTCAGGATTGACCTGATCCCTGGTGCGGCTCCGATAGCCAAGGCACCGTATCGGTTGGCTCCCCCAGAGATGTAGGAGTTGTCTACGCAGCTGCAAGATCTGATAGACAAGGGTTTTATCAGATCGAGTAGTTTGCCCTGGGGAGCACCGATTTTGTTTGTGAAGAAGAAGGACGGGTCACATCGTATGTGTATAGATTATCGGGAGTTGAACAAGGTAACGGTGAAGAACCGTTACCCACTTCCATGGATAGATGATTTGTTTGATCAGCTTCAGGGAGCGTCTTGGTTTTCCAAGATCGATTTATGCTCCGGGTATCATCTGATGTGAGTCATGGTTGAGGATGTGCAGAAGACTTCTTTCAGGACCCGTTATGGTCATTATGAGTTTGTGGTGATGCCGTTTAGGCTCACCAACGCTTTGGCCGCATTCATGGATCTCATGAATCGCGTGTGCAGACCGATGTTGGATCGGTCTATGATAGTGTTCATTGATGATATCTTGGTTTATTCCAAGACCCAGGAGCAGCACGAGGAGCACCTGAGAGAGGTGCTAGAGATCTTGAGGAGGGAGATACTTTTTGCAAAGTTCTCCAAATGCGAGTTCTGGTTGCGCAAGGTGCAATTCCTTAGTCACCTCGTCAACCAGAAGGGTATTCTGGTAGATCTGGCCAAGATAGAGGTCGTGATGCAGTGGGAGGTCCCGAAATCTCCATCTGAGATTCAGAGCTTCCTAGGTTTGGTAGGGTACTACAAGAGATTCATCCAGGATTTCTCCAAGATAGCTATACCGCTCACCCGACTGACTAGGAAGTCAGTGGTGTTTCGCTAGGGGCCTGAGCAGCCGGCAGCACTCGAGACCCTTAGTCAGAGATTGTGCGAGGCACCGATTCTTGCCCTGCCGGAGGGAGTAGAGGATTTTGTGGTCTACTGTGATGCTTCAATCACAGGTATGGGAGCAGTGTTGATGCAGCGAGGTCATATGATAGCTTACGCCTCGAGACAGTTGAAGCCACACGAGGCTAACTACCCTACGCATGATTTAGAGTTGGGGGCAGTGGTGTTTGCCCTCAAGATTTGGAGACATTACCTCTATGGGGTCCGTTGTACCATTTACGCGGATCACAAGAGCTTGTGGTACCTCATGGATTAGCCGAATCTTAACATGAGGCAGAGGCGATGGTTAGATGTATTGAAGGATTACGATTGTGAGATCCTTTATCACCCAGGGAAGGCCAATGTGGTGGCCGACGCCCTAAGCCGCAAGGCGGCAGCAGCCCCGATCAGGGATAGATGTCTGAGAATGACAGTGATTACTCCAATATTGGAGCAGATTAGAGAGGCACAGGTCGAGGGCCTCAAGGAGGAGAGGCAGAAGTGTGAAAGGATCGTGGGCCGAGTAGCTTCCTTCGACTATGACAATCGAGGATTGTTGACCCTTCATGGGAGAGTTTGGGTGCCATACTGGGGAGGGTACGGCAGGTGCTGATGGATGAGGCGCACAAGTCTCGATTTTCTATCCATCCAGGGCAACGAAGATGTATAGAGATCTGCGACCCTATTATTGGTGGCCCTGCATGAAGCGGGATGTCGCATGGTATGTGGAGAGGTGCCTGACCTGCAGGAAGGCCAAGGAAGAACACCAGAGGCCTCACGGCAAGATGCAGCCGTTAGACATTCCAGTGTGGAAATGGGAAGACATCACCATGGATTTCATCACAAAGCTTCCCAGGACTGCACGTGGAGTGGATTCGTTTTGGGTCTTTGTGGATCGGTTGACAAAGAGTGCTCATTTTATACCGATTCAGGAGAGTATATCGGCGGAGAAGTTAGCCAATATTTATGTGCGAGAGGTGGTGGCACGGCATGGAGTGCCTGTCTCGGTGGTTTCAGACCGAGACGTCCGTTTTACTTCTAGATTCTGGAAGCGGTTTCATGATGAGATAGGGACTTGTCTCCATTTCAGCACCGCTTTCCACCCTCAGACGGACGGGCAGAGCGCAAGGACGATCTAGACTCTCGAGGACATGCTCCGGGCATATGTACTAGATTTCGGTGGCAGTTGGGATACGTATCTTCTATTGGGGCGAGATCGGTCAGCGTGTCATTGGAAGCACCGAAGTGGTGCTCAAGATGACGGAGTTGATCCAGCAGGTTCGTAGTAGACTACAGACTGCGCAGAGTCGGCAGAAGAGTTACGCAGACAGGAGGCGTTCAAATTTGGAGTTTCAGGTGGGTGACATGGTGCTCCTGAAGGTATCACCCTGGAAGGATGTCATCAGATTTCAAAAGAGGGGCAAGTTGGGCCCCAGGTTCATTGGTCCTTTTAGGGTCTTGGCCTGGGTGGGTCGGGTCACCTACCGATTAGATCTTCCGGTAGAGCTTATCCAGATCCACAACACTTTCCATGTTTCTCAGTTGAGGAAGTGCTTGGTGGACAAGTCGGCAGTAGTACCCATGGAGGATATTCAGGTTGATAGCAGCCTGAATTATGTCGAGAGACTAGTTGCGATCTTAGATTGAAAGGTAAAAACCTTGAGGAACAAGGTAATTCAGTTAGTGAAGGTGCAGTGGCAGCACCGGAAGGGTTCAGAGTGGACATGGGAGTCCGAGGAGGAGATGCGGGAGCATTACCCAGAGTTGTTTCCAGATTCAGCGGCAGCAGACTTCAAGGACGAAGTCTGAGTCAAGTGGGGGAGAGGTGTAACACCCCAAATTTTGGTATGTTATTTAAATATTTATTTTTCAAGTTTTCAAGAGGAACTCGACGAGTCAGTATCCAAAATCGTCAAGTAGAGTAGGGATTTTGAGCACGTTTAAGTTGGCTACTCAGCGAGTCCATATTCTGGATTCGTCGAGTCTGCCAGTCTGGATGAAACCCTAATTTCAAGGGTTTGCACCCTATTTAAACAACGTTTGGGACCCCAAGTCAGCCCCCATCACCCCCAGAGCATCCTTCTCGAAACCCTAGAACTCTCTTAGCTTTTTGTGTGATTTGGTGTGATTCTTTGAAGATCTTGTGAGAAGAAGGAAGGCAGGCCAAGAGGAGAAGAAAGAGATCCAAGATCTCTGTGGCATTTCAGAGTATAGTGAGGTATAACTCGACCCTTTTCTGTTTCTATGCTTTAATCCCCTTTGGAAAGCCATTACAGCTATTCTTGAACCATTTCTTGGCTTGGTAGTAGCATAGAGGACTCATTGAGATGAATAGCCTTCGGATCTAGCTATGTTTCTATGTTCTAGATCTACTCTTATAGTGTGCTTTGAGCCTTAAAACCTTCATTTGATGTTATTTACACGTAAAGTTGGAAACTTTACGTGTTAATCAAGCCCCAAGAACCCAGATCCATGAATGGAATTAACTAGTTTCAAGCAGAATCGAGCATATAGTGATTGCATGTTTACGACTCGGCAAGTCGTTCTTCAGACTCGGCGAGTCGAGTCGCGAGTCCCCTATTTTCCCCTTTTCGAGTTATGCCGAGTCGAACCAGCGAGTGAGAGATGGACTCAGTGAGCTAGAGGTTAGACTCATTCGTGGAAGAACTCGGCGAGTCCAAGGCAATCTTCATGCCTCAAGAACAGACTCGACGAGTTGTTCATACAACTCGGCGAGTCACAGTCAGAGTGTTCATATGTTGAAGTAGAACTCGACGAGTTGTTCATACAACTCGGCGAGTCGGATGCAGATTGACTGAGTGTTAGTTTCGAAGAGGAACTCGTCGACTCTATGCCAAACTCGACATGTAGTAACGGGCTGAAGCAAGAATGTGAGAGTAAGGACTCGACGAGTTGGTGACCCAACTCGACGAGTCAGGTTAACGGAATGTTGACTTTGACCGATATGTTGACTTTGACCAAGGGTAAGATAGTCTTTTTACCCTCAGTATTATTATCAATATTTGATTGAGGGTACTTATGGAAATTGTAGCCGAGGTGAAGCCGGAGCCGCAACAAATAGATTCTGGAGCAATTCTTTCAGCAGCTAGGCTACGAGGTGAGTTTCCTTCCAGTAGGAACGGGTCTAAGACCACAATGTTGGCCCGATTAATTAGTAGTAGTTTCCGGACTTCGGTCCGATGCAGTAGTTAGAATGTTTGATGCCTTCGTGGCTCAGACAGGTTTTGTGTGTTATGTGTTTCGGGTATGACCTGACTCAGTATGCAGTCTATGTTGTTATGCTAGTTGATATACGTATGCTATGTTATGTTTAGTAGTTCCGGACTTCGGTCCGATGCAGTCAATTCTAGGCTAAGGCCTGATGCAGTTAGTTCCGGACTTCGGTCTGATGCAGTTAGTTCCGGACTTCGGTCTGAGGCAGTTAGTTCCGAACTTAGGTCCGATGCAGAGGGCAGGGCCTTGGTTAGTTCCGGACTTCAGTCCGATGCAGTTTTCGGGCTTCGTTCTGATGCAGCGGGCGGGGGCCCAGTAGTTGTTTATATGTTTGTTTGGTATGAGGTAGTTTGGGGGGAGCTCACTAAGCTTTGTGCTTACAGTTTCAGTTTTGGTTTCAGGTACTTCCGCAAGTAAAGGGAAGAGCTCGGGATGATGGCATCGCACACACCACGGCTTCAGCTTTATTCCTGGGAGTTTTGTTCATATACTTAAACATGATTTGATACAGTTTTTGATATGAAATTTTTATTTGTCTTTTGGGATACCCGACGTATGGTTTTTATTATATGACATTTAGTGTTATGACTTTTATTATATGTAAAAACAAAAATTTTTGGGTCGTGTTTTTGGGATGTTTCATTGAGACTTAAAATCTTGATATCACAGGATATTAATGCATGTTAAGTTGGATTCAATCACATCTTGGATAGTGAATTTGGAATTGATAAATGGGCACCATTGGAATAATATCCAGTTGATATGTTCACAAATCAAGCACCATAGAGAGGCATAGTAGGCATATTCATAACATGGCATTATTGATGTTTAATTCAAGTGGTTAATTGATTACTCGAAATATTATACAATGAATAAAGTCATAATTATTATGATGATTAAATAATCTAGATTATTCATATTCAATAGATTTGAGACCATAGTTAATTAGTTTATTATTGTGTTTCACTTTGCATGTTTTACTTCCTGAATGATTTGATTATTCAAAATTCCATAGTCGCTCATACTTTTAGAAGTAAGTAATGAACTAAGACTGTCATGAATTGAATTGGAGATTGTCTATTGAGATTAGACATTGCAATGGTTGCTAACATGTTCATGATTATTTAGAAAATGAAGATTTTGAGTATTGGATAAACCCATGCATATAGAATTACTTCATGGATTCTATCATGTGTAATTGTGAGATAATAATATCTTTTAATCTTAAAATGGAGATATATGAGTTGTAATTTGCAAGTTGGTTGTGCATTAGAGTTATGTAAACGCATCTTACTTGATGTTATAAACCATAGCATGATGCACGATTTGGTGAGTAAAAGATACAAGAATATGAGTCAAAGTTTATTCGTTCCTTTTGCCTGACAAGAAAAGCGATATCTTTGAGCCCCTCGGTGATTTGGTGTTTACTTATAGTGTTGGGCCCAACTAGGACTCAATCGATGTGTTTAATTAGAAGTCTTATGATGTCATCACAAATCAGAAATCGGAAAACAAAGTTTGGACAGCAAGATAGACTCTGATCCATGTCTCATGTTCGTATGATATCTTGAAGAACGGAGGAATATTTGATCGCTTATTTAAGGACCACTATCTGCTTGGATCAGAGTTTAACAGTTTCTTTGGAACGCACACTTCGTTGTTTGATTTAGAAGTTATACCTGTAATTTAATTTTAGACTAATCCAAGTGTGAGACTGTTGGATTAGGTGTCATCAAACCTTGTAATTGACTGAAATGTTTTTTGGAGAGAGAGAGAGAGAGAGAGAAAGAGAGATTTATTAATTTATTATATGATTAATAAATTAATTAGAAATCAAAATAAATTATTTATTAATATATTATGAGAATAATATATTAATTATAAATATTATTCTTTAATTAAGAATTAATCTGAGATTAATTGGAATTAATTTTGGGGTTAATTGGATTAATTAAAAATAGAAGGACTAAAGATGATAATGTTCAAAAGTTGAATATTGACCAATTCTAGAACCTCCCAAGATGGGGATGGCTCTAGAGGGGTATCTAGAGGTATTCTTAGGCTCTAAGGAAGCTTAAAATGCCCTAGGGAGGAAGCAATGGGGTTACGGTTATCAAAAAGGAAGTTTCCTTACATAAAACCTTCCTAACACCTATATAAACCCCTAAGGCTTGAAAATATCGAAAATCATCATTCCAAGAGTCTTAGATCTGAAATTCTTCCTTCTCCTTCTCTCTCTTCTTTAGCTTCCAATTGTTAGTGTTTGGGTGTGAGCCATTAGAGACACGATATTTTTAGAGCATGCTTTTCGAACACCAATATAGAAGGAATACTAGTTTATTTGCTATAATATACCAAAGGTATTGTTTTTGTCAAAATACACAAGTATTAATCAACTAAATTGAATGAGAGGTTGTGATGTTCGAATTGTTCAACATCATTTGATAAAAGAGAGTGACACAATGATTTACAAGGAAAGCCCTTGATCCTTGCTAGGATCTCCAGCACAAACCTTGGGAGGTGATAATGATCACATACCTTGATGATTTTATTAATGTAAAATGGTGATTACAGAGAATGCTTTAGCAAGAACTAGTGAGTAATTTTGTAGAGCAAGCTTAGAGTCAAAAACAGTATGTTGTGTGCAAAATACAAGTGTCAATTTATAGTCTAAACTAGCCAACAAGATGTCTGATATTTACGGGATCCTCTATGACCAGCTTCACGAACGTTATTTGACTAAGTATTCTGGGTCTTTAGCATAGTTGAGATGATTCTCCGTTGAGAATTTGTCTTCCTTTGACTACTTCTGCACATGTATTAGTTATGAACAAAATATAACTGTTATAAAAATTAATAAAAATACTAATGGTAATAGTCGGGATCCTGAGGTAGCTAAGGATCCTGGATATTTGAGGATCCTTAATACTTTTAGGATCCTGGCCCTAACAATTTCCCCCAAGTTATTACTGAAAATATAAGAGTTAGTTTCGTAAATATTAAAGGAATAACTTGAAATAGAGAGATAAAAGGATAGAGAAGAGTAATTCTCAGAATTAACCCTTAAAGGCTAGGTAATTTTGAAATCCAACGGGTAGATAACTAGCCGTTAACAATCAAATCAACCTTAATTCGTCAATATAAATAGATGTATTTAGCCCCTCAATCTCTTGTTCGTTTTTCTTTGCTTTTCCTGCGCTATCTTGCGATTATCGGCGATTAGAAGGTAATTGTTTCTTTTTCTTCCACGTTTTCACTTTTTCCGCCATGGTTCGAAAAATGGTCATTTCCCGTAAGAGCATCTTGGCCCTTCCTGACGATGACTTCATCGTCAATGGATCCTCTCTTACGAGGAGACGTGTTCCTATGATGATGATGATACTGAGTCTTTAAGACTCAATGGAGCCTTTCCTTTCGAGGTTGTTTTTAGGCCCTTCGATCCTCTCATTCAGCCCGACTTCGTCTCTTCCACTTGGGTGTGCTTTTCTGAGTACCCCTTCCACTTGGGTTTGAGATATCCTTTTCCCAGGATTGTCTCTGAATTCTTTAGGGTGATTGGGATTTCGTATATCGAGGCTATGCCAATTTTCTGGAGAATTATACAGTGGATCGACTAGGTAAATCAATCAAAAGGCCTTGATATAGGCCTTTCTGAATTGGAATGCGTATATGATCTCACAAACTTTGGGAATTCCCGTTTCCTCCTCAAGGTCAAAACCCATATATCTCCTCTAGTCTAGAAAACTAAGCACAACAATAGAGCTTGGAATGAAAGATACCTCTTCGTGAGATGTGATTCTGTTCCCAATGGGGATCTTCTGCCGGATACCTGGGTCAAAAAGGGTAGGATTCTTATATATTAATATAAGGATCCTGCAATTCACATCTTCTTATTTGGTTTGCTTCTTTGCAGCTTTCAAATTCGAGGAGCTTGTTCCCGTTGCTAAGGTTTCTGAAGACAAGATTGAGAAGTTCTTGGCCTTGTATGAAGTCGATAGATCCTTCTGATTCGATCAAATCATCCTACAGGAAAGCTCTTCAGCCACTGACCTCATATAGACAGGTAAGGATCCTTAGTTCTTTCTGTTTTTGGTGAAGATTTTAATGATCCTCTATTATGTATTTATATAGGATCTAAAGCCACTCGCTCCAGTGCTCACTTCACTCTTGCTGTTCTTGACACAAACATGTCGAAGGACCATCTGGTGATCAAGAAGGAGAAGAGTTCGTCTTCGCTTCCGCCTAAAAGGTCAACTATTGACTTGATAGTGAAGACCCCAGGATCTTGGAAAAGGAAAACTATTGAGTCCACATGTTTATGTTTGGAGAGCCTTGGAACTGAGGAAGCACTCCAGAAGTTGGTCTCTTTCTCCCAAGATGTAAGTGTTGATTCTATTCTCATTTTATTGTTCGTTTTGTTTTTTGTTGACTCACTACATCTTTGTCATAGGTCTCTAATCATGTTTCTGCTGATCTAAGGATCCGGGCGGAGAGGGCCAAACAAGCCCTTCAGGGACATGGAGAGGATGTGGAAGGCGACCAACGAGGATCTTCTGAGGAGGGTGGAGCTACTCAGCAAGGAGAAAGCTGAGAGAGAGGACGACCACATACACAAGATGGAGGAAGTGATCGCTGATGCGAAGGTCAACACTGTGGTGGCTGTTTGGGAAGCCAAGATCTGTCTTGGAGAGGATCTTGAGAATGTAGGTTCATGGGACGTGGATTGTTGGTGCGAGGCACTGGCCAAAATGATTGGCAAGCCTACTACCACCAACCAAGATCCTGTACTACAGCTGACCGAGGGGGAGAAGAAGAAGCCCAATGATGACTAGGCTAAGGTCTAGGCCTCTTAGGTGATTAGTGTAGCATAATCTTTTGATGTGAACACATGACTCTTGTAAGGCTGTAGGCCTTTTTATTACATGTTTCCTTTCATATTTTCCTTCTGATCTCTCTTCGTGACTGCTATGACATGAGAATCCTTAGGATCCTGAATAACTTTAAAAACAAAGTTCTTTTGATAAAATAATTAGTTAAACAACTAAAAGTAATAACTTAAAATAATAAGAACTGACTTTTTCAAGCGATTAAAAAGTTTCTTTATAAGGTTGATGTTTGACTTCAATCCGCAAGAGTTTAATCTAATTGTTAAGAACTAATTTTGGTTAATCTAATTGTCTTAAAACTCCTTTAAAGATGTTAGTTTAAATCAGCAATTAGTTTAGGATCCTAAAAAGTTTAGGATCTTTATTTTTATTTAAAAATTTCAAAGTTAAGAACAAGGAAAGATGGAACCTGATTTTCTTCGAGTTTTACCTTAAGCTCCATAAGTCTTTCAATCATGAAATTTACTAAGGAAAAGCCTCAACTTTGAAAAGAACTCATGTTCAGTGTTGATTTTTGACAATAAAGTTCTTCATTAATGAGGATCGACGAGGATCCTTAACAATAAGGATCCATAAGGACGAGGATCCTTAAAGATGAGGACCCTAGATCATACAGGGGAAATCCCTCCTTAGGATAACCTGTATAGGTTATAGATTTTGACAAAATTCTCGTGTAACACCATAGATTCAATAGATAACATGTTAATGTTATATACTTGGGAGGGTCCCAACTTGTGATATAATTTATGTGAAAGATCCTTACTTATAATAACATGAAAATGTTATGATTCGAGTGTATTCTCGGGGGCAAATTCCCAATCTGTGATAACATGAAGATGTTGTAGACATTATGTAGTTTATGGGGTAAATTCCCAACGTGTGATAACATGAAGATGTTATAAACCTTATGTAGTTTCTGGGGCAAATTCCCAACGTGTACTGGGGTAGGATCCTAATTTTTGGATAACATGTGAATTTTATAAACCTTAAGGATCTCAACTTATGTTGAAGGAGAAGAGGGTTTCCAAGCCACTGCATCATGAAATTATCCCCTTATCCGTATCCCACAGTTAGATATCATGCATTCAAGCGAGGTTTATAAACCTTATTTCGTGTGAAAGAGGTAATTACCTCTTTAAACCTTAGAGGCGATTAAGTACCCTTAAGTTTAGGAGAGACGACCAGTCTCTAGATTATGTATATGATAATTTAAAGATTACACCATTGATATAATGGAGTTTCTCAAGTGTTATGATGTTGAGATCTTTGTGTGTCAAGATTCTTATGTTTTAGGCTCTTCATCCTCGAGGATCCCTATTTTAGGATCCGGAGGATCTTTATATTTTAGGATCTTCAACCCCGAGGATCCTTTATGTTTCAGGATCATTGCTTATGGAAATCCTTAGTTTCACGTTGTCCTGTATAGCAAACGTTCAAGGTAAGGAACATGTGTACCTTGGTTATGTCGAGGATTAATCGACCCTACTTACATGTAGTATGCGTTGAGGTGTATAACATACCAAGATATGGGCAGAACGTCTCCTTCGAGTGTTGCTAGCCAATATGCTCTTTTTCTTGCTTCAGCATCTATGACATATGGTCCTTCCCATTTAAGAGCAAATTTACCTGCACTGGGATCCTTGGTGTTTTGTAATGTTTTCCTTAATACCAAGTCTCCTATTTTAAATCTTCTAACTTTTATGTTCTTATTGTAAGCCTTGGTGACCCTTGTTGATGAGCAGCAATGCGTATTTTGGCAAGAGCTTTGAGTTCGTCAATAGTGTCAAGATCATGTGCTAGGATCCTGTCGTTATTCTCTTGATCTTGCAGCAAGTATCTTGCCGTCAGGATCACTAATTCGGTATGGATCACTGCTTATGTCCCAAACACCAAAGAGTAGGGGGTCTGGCATGTGGCTACTTTGGAAGTAGTCATCTCTGCCCATAAGACGAAAGGAAGATCTTCTGCCCATCTTCCCTTCTTTTTATCTAGCCTTTTATTCGAGTTATTTACTATGATCTTATTGCTAGATTCTGCTTGACCATTAGCTTGGGGATGAACAAGATTGGACATTATCATTTTGATTCCCCAACTCGTGCAAAAGTCTCTATCTCTTACCTGAACGAAGGCTTCAGCTTCAATTCACTTCGAGAAGTAACCAGTCATCACTAGCATGAAGACTTTTCCTCTTGGGGCTATCGATAATTTTCCCACTATATCCATTCCCCATTTCATGAATGGCCATGGAGATATAATAGGATGTAGAGGTTCTGATGGATGTTGTTATGTATTTGACAAGCATCACACTTTTGGGCATGTAGAAAAGAATCTTTCTTCATGGTTGGCTAGTAGTATCCTATTCTTAGTATCTTGGAGCATAAGGATCTGCCCCAGCGTGATTGCCACTGTCTCCTTCATGTATGTCTTTCAAGACTTCTGCAACTTTAGGATCTTCCAGGCATCTATGGTACGGGCCTACCATAGACTTTTTATAGAGTTTACCATAGATTATCACGAATATTGAGACTCTTGTTCTGAATGTTCTTTCTCTTTTTTCTTTTGGTGGGATCATGCCATTTTGGAGATACTCAATAATGTGTTAGGTCCATGATCCTGGACATCCTTGAGGATCCTATTCATCGAGTTCCCTTCAAGGAGGGATATGAGAGTCAGGATCTTAAATAGTTGCTACGCTTGTTGGTAGTTCAGGATCATCAGATTTTTCGGAGAGGGTTTCTATGGTTGGGGTTATTATATGGGTTATAGGAATCTTCGTTTCCGGTGGGATCCCAAGGGAGGATCCTAAGTTGGCTAATGTATCTGCTACTATGTTTTCTTTTCTGGGAACTTTGGTTAGGCTAAATTTTTCAAAACCAAAAATTAATTTATTTAGGATTTCCAGATATAGTGCTAGTCTTTCACCTTTCACTGCATACCATTCATTGAAGTGATTAGTTGGTAATAAAGAATCAACAAGTACCTGAAGATCCTTGATATGAAGATCCTTAGCCAATTATAGTCCCATGATGAATGCATAGTATTCTGCTTCATTATTAGTAGTGTTTAACTTGAAACTGACTGTCTGGGTTAGGATGTCCCCCTGTGGTGACTTTAGTATGATCCCTAGCCCTATTCCTTTTTTATTTGAATCTCCATCTGTGAACAGTGTCCATTTTCCCAGGTCTTCATCTTCTAGGAGTTGCTTGGCTTCCATGTCTACTTCCTTTTTTATATCATCACTAAAGTCAGCCACAAATTTTGGTAATGCTTGTGACTTTATGGTGGATCTTGGTTCATATCTGATGTAAAATGTGCTTAACTTCACCGACCATTTTTCCATCCTTCCTGAGACTTCTAGTTTTCTCATGACATTCTTAATAGGATAATTAGTTTTTACATGGATAGTATGTGTTTCGAAATAATGTCTTAATTTAGTAGAAGTAGTTAATAAGGCAAGAATTAATTTTTCGAGGTTAGAGTACCGGGTTTCAAGATCCAAGAGACTTTTACTTACATGGTAGATAGGATGTTGGTCTCCGTTAAGATCCTTGGCCATGACAACACTTACCGCATTTGAGGATACTGAGAGGTAGAGGAAATGTGGTTCCCTAGCTATCTATAGGCTTTACCAGTAATGGCGTAGAACTCAAATATTTTTTGAGTTCCTGAAAAGCTCTTTCGTCATCTTCAGTCCATTTGAACCTCTTGTTTTTCTTCAAGATAACGTAGAAGGGTTTACATCTTTCTGAGGATCTTGAAATGAACCTGTTGAGTGGCGCTACCCTTCCGGTTAGCCTTTGGATGTCTTTTGTCGAAGATGGAGATTTCAACGCGATGATTGCTTTGATCTGCTTTGCGCTTGCTTCTATTCCTCTCTTGGTTACCATATATCCAAGGAACTTGCCTGACTTCATCCCAAAGTGGCATTTGAGTGGATTCAATTTCATATTGTATACGTCCAGGATGTCAAATGCTTCTTCAAGATCCCTGAGATGATCTTCAGCTTTCATTGATTTCACTACCATGTCGTCAATATAGACTTCCATGGTGTCCCCCAGCTTGTCTTTAAACATCCGATTCACCAATCTTTGATATGTTGCACCTGAAATTTTAAGACCAAAAGGCATTGAAGTGTAACAATATATACATGTTGTTGTTATGAATGTTGTATCTTCTTGATCGGATGGTTCCATCTGGATTTGTTGGAATCCTACTGAAGCATCCATGAAGGTTAAGAGTTATGGTCAGTCGTTGTATCTATCATAGATTAAATATGTGGTAGAGGAAAAGGATCCTTAGGACAACCCTTGTTAAGAACCGTGTAGTCTACACATACTTGCCATTTGCTATTTTTCTTTTGTACGATAACCACGTTAACCAACCATCTTGGGAACTTCACTTCCTTAATCATTCCCATCTTGAGGAGCTTTTCTAATTCTTCTTGGATGATCTGATTCCTTTCAGGTGCAAACTTCCTTCTCTTTTGGTGTATTGGTCTGAAAGAACGATCAATATTAAGTTTGTGAGTTATAATATTCTTGTCTGTAACTGTCATATCTTCGTATTTCCATGCGAATGTCTTGCTTTTAGTTCTTAGGAAGTTCAATAGATCTTGCTCGATTTGCTCAGGCATTGAGGATCCTATGAGGACTTTAGCTTCAGGATCCTCGATGCCTAGGGGCACTTCCTTCACGTCTTGCTCCTTTGTTTCTATGACATGTCGTGCCCCCTGCCTTAATGCTTGTTGAGGTTTGGTCATAGATTTCATAGAGGTTTTATAACATTCCTTCGATTCTTGTTGATCTCCCATGATCTTTACTGTTCCCCATTGAGTTGGCATTTTTACACACTGATGATATGTTGATGGCACCGCTTTCATCTTGTGGATCAATGGTCTACCTAGTATCACATTATAAGAAGATAATGTGCCAATAACACAAAAATTTTGTATAGAGTTTACCCCCTCTATGTATATTGGTAGCTTTATCTCCCCAATCGTGTGTTTTGTTTCCCCGCTAAATCCTATAAGGACCGAGGATCTCTTGATTATCTCTGATTCTGGGATGTTCATCCTTTTTAGTGCATCTAGGAGTACGATATTGACCGAGGATCCTTTGTCAACAAAGATCCTTGTTGGGTCTATTAGATTGTGACATGGGCTCGATTCTTAGCCCAGTTTGAATGCCGGTATTGGGCCTGTCCAACCATGCATATCTTTGTACTAGGGTTTAGTATATAAGCTGCATGCATGCAGACTTAGAAGTTATCGCTTTCATTGTTTATTTGCTTCATAGTTTTGTAAACCCTAGCTCGCCTCTACAGCAGAAGTTCTTCATCGAGCTCTGCTGAGGCGTGACACTGTTTTGAATCATAGCATATATTTGATTCTGATCTATGTTCATTCTCATATTTTTTTTTGAATTGTTTAATTTCCATAATTGTGCTTGTGAAAGATCTAATCGATCTAAGATTTTTAAACTCATCAATTGGTATCAGAGTAGGAGACTATGTAATTCATACACATCTCTTCTGTCGAAGAAGTTCTTAGGGTTTTTAATTCCGCATTGATTGATATTTATTGAGCCGTCACTCTATATTGACGTATCTCATTAATTGTTGACCTAACCTTAATGATATATTACAAGTCTAATCTTTTACAGGTTATCGATCAAAAGAATTTACAATGTCCATGGATGATTCACAAACCAATCCGATCAATATCTCCAACAGCATAGGGTCTACAACAAGAATACCAATCTTGTATACACAAGACTATGAATTTTGGACGCATCACTTTGAAGACTACGTGATTAGATCGGAGGATAATGTGTATTTAATCTGGGAAGCTATTACTGCAGGCCCATTTGCTCATTCAAGCACATCTAAGATTGTTAAAACACATAAAGAATACAATCAGCTTGTCAATGATGTCAAAGATATTCCTCAGGATGAAAAGGAGAAGTTTCAATGCAACATCAAGGCCCTGAGGATGATAAGGTTTGCGTTGCAGTCGGATACGTTTCGTTTAGTGAGTTCTTGTGCTACAGCTAAAGAGATCAGGGATAGATTGAAGGAATTATATTCCACAGATGAAGACTTGGAACATTCTATCCAAACTCTCTTGCTGTCTGAATTTGGTGACTTTAAGCAGAAGCCTGAAGAAAAACTTGTTCAAACATTTGATCGCTTCAATCATTTTTTAAGTAAGATGATAAAGCATGGGATTGAAAGGAAAGTTATCGAACAAAAGGTTACTTTCATGAATGGCTACAGACCTTAATGGATAGTTGTTTTGTCAACAGTCAAAGCTCATGAACAGTTCAAGTCTTATTCACTGGAAAAACTAGTGGGTATTTTAAAATCCCATCAGAATGCTTTATCTAAGGAAACGAATGTGGTTTCTAGTCTGGGTTCTTTAGCTCTTGTCTCCAAAGGAAAAAGTTCGGTTGAAGAAGAAGAGGAATTAGATCTTGCAAATTATGATCTAACCAGTGAAGAATACGCCATGATGGTGTCCAATCCTAGAAAATTCATTAAGAAGAAATTCACAGCCAACAAGAACCGAAACTGGCAAGGTAGTTACAGCGCCGAAAGGATCAAGGAGGAACCGAAGATGGGGTCAAAGTCTGAAGAGTCAAAGAAGGAAGCAAAAGTTGGAGGAGACTCAGGATTCGATTGCCATTACTGTGGAGGCAAAAATCATTTTGCTAAAGACTGTATGTTGAGAAAGAAAGAAGAAAAGACAAATGAAGAAGATGAGGAAGCGAGCTTACTAAGAAGATTGGAGGAAATAAAGAAAAGAAAGTCTACTACTAATAACTCTACCATGCATGCTTTAACTATGCAGGATACAAACAACAGTGATGAATTTGGTGGTGTGGAGGTCTGGTCCACAGATTCTGAGGATGATGAAGTCAGGAAGCCCACTCATGGAAAGGCTATGCTGGCAAAAGCAGAACATGCAACGGGAAGATGCTTTGTAGTGACCGAGGGTGTGTCCCAAATGAGAGGATACACAACTGATGGGGGAATTGAAGATGAAAGGGAGCGAGAGGACAGATGTTTTGCTGCCAAGCGTGTCAGTGCTCAGATCAACGAATGTGATGAGTTGATCAAAAAGGTACAAAATATTCTTGCTTCTCTAAAAATACTTGTTAATAATTATGAAAAGGAACTAAATAAATTAAAATCAAAATTCTCAAGCATAAGTAGTAGTCTCACCCAAACTCGTGTCACAAATTCTAACCTAACTGATCAAATCAGCAGGATTTCTTCAAAGAGTGAGCAACGAAGCATGTGGATCGAGCAAAAGGAAAAGGAGTTAATTAGATCTAAAGATGATTCTATTTATTTGAAAAGAGACAATCTTAAACTTCTTAAACAACGAAATGTGTTTTGTTTAATTGCTAACAGACTGTATTTTAACATCACTCAGTTGCATCTTGATTGTGAAATAGAGAAGACGATACATCGTATGATTTTACCCTTCCTTGAATTAAAGGAGGATGAAATTGATGCTGAAGCCTACAACGGTGAAAGTGTTGTATCTTCTGATTAAGTGTCTCCAACGTATAAAATAGGTCTGGACAAAATTGAATCCTACATAAAGTCCAAGGACCACAAGGACATGCTCAAAAATCTGTTAGACGAAAATGATAGATTGAAATCGAGAGCCAAAACTATACAAAAATTTGACTCTTTGGTGAACTGTTCTGAATTAGCCAAAAACGAACCTAAGTCACACAAGAACCATATTTCTGAAAACTCCGTTGAGTTTGTTCATTCGTCTACCGACAAAACCAAATTTCTCAAAGCTAAAGCTATTGTATACCAAAAGGTTCAAACTACCCCAAACCAAGTCTACACTATACCGGGAGTCACTCCACAACAAACTGCAAAGTTAACAGCTATGGTAGAAGAAGACAATGTTGGAGGATGTGACGAATTCGTCTGGCTGGCCCCAATAGACAACGCAGATGAGACGAAGGGTCTTTCTCAGAAAATCTCATTGAGAGTAAAAGGTAGATACATACATGAACCACTAAATGTGCCTACAAAGTATGATGTGCCGAGCACAAGTGGAACAAAACCCCCTTTGGACGAACCAATGCAAACCACTAGTGATACTTCTTCGTCAAAAAGTGAATGTTGTGCCCATACTTCGAAAAGAAAGGCCAACATTCACAGAAATCCAAAACAGGTGGCTGATCTAAAGCATCAAATAAATCTGAGATATAATAAGAATCTCTCAGAAAGAAAACAGTTTTGGAATTCCCAAAATCCTGATTTTGTAAGAATAGAAAGGAAGCACATATCACAAGAAGACTCAAGGAACCGAAAGGGAAGTTTCGGTCCCTCATCAGGAATAAACCAAAAGAGCATTTTCGGTCCTCACCACAATACCAACCGAAAGAATGGTTTTGGTCCCTCTACTAATAGGAGCTGAAAAGATGGTTTCGGTCCTTCGACCAATAGGAGCCGAAAGAGTGTGGTTTCGGTCCCTCGACTGAAAACAACCGAAAGGAGAGTTTCGGTCCTTCACCCATTAACAACCGAAAGAATGGTTTCGGTACCTCTTCCAATAACAACCGAAAGGAGAGTTTCGGTCCTTCATCCCATGGCAACCGAAATAGTGGTTTCAGTCCCCATCCATACAAGTCCAATCAGAAAAACCGGGATTCTAAAGTCACTTCTAAATTCAACTCTTCCCATTCAAATTCTTGTCCCTCAATTTCTTCTAAGGGAAAAGAAAAACTCTACCCTGAAGATAACAATCTTCCAAAAGCGAATCAAAAGAGCACCAATGTCAACATAAAAAACTCCAGTCCTACTAAATCAACAAAATTAAAGTTTTCACCATTAAGAGAAAAGATGAAACAACTTTAATTAAACGCACATACATGGTTGATATTTCTCTTACTATTCCCTGTCCTATAAAAGGCTCACAAGGACCCAAGAAACTTTGGGTTCCTAAATTTGCTTAATATTTTGCAGGTTATACGTGACGAGCAGTTTGACGAAGAATGGTACATCGATAGTGGTTGCTCGAGTCACATGACAGGAAGGAAGGAGGAACTGAGAGAGTTTCGGTCTCTCAAAGATGGGGGCATTGTAAAGTACGGCAACAAATCTTTTGGAACTATCAAAGGCTATGAAATGATCACTAATGGTGAGTTCTCTATAAGGAAAGTAGCTTATGTTGAAGGACTCCAACACAATCTCATCAGCGTATCACAGCTGGTAGTTGGTATTGGATTAAAAGTATCATTCGACGATGAAGGCTCAGAAATTGTCGAGAAGAGATCAAAAAACATTATGTTGAAATCAAAGCGAAAGGGGGAAATGCATCCTTTGAACCTCAACCCAATAAGAGGTAAACCATCTGTGTGCTTACTCACAAAGGCTCACTCTGATGAAAGCTGGTTATGGCATAGAAGACTATCTCATCTGAACTTCAAGGATATCAACAAGTTGGTCTTGGGTGATCATGTTCGAGGTCTTCAAGTTATAAAATTTGATAAAGAACATCTCTGTGCAGCATGTGAAATGGGAAAGTAGAGTCGGCAGAGTTATCCTTCTATTATCAACACTACGGTGATAGAACTATTGGAGTTATTGCATATCGAACTATGTTATGCTTCGCGTCCTTACCTTTGTATTTATGGGTTGATGCAATTGCGGCTGCATGTTATACTCAAAATAGATCATACTTGAATAAGCGTTTCTCAATTACCCCTTACGAGATCCTGAACAATCGAAAACCAAATGTGAAATTCTTTCATGTGTTTGGTTCAAGATGTTTCATTTTCAACTCCAAAGAGAATCGAAACAAGTTCGATGTTAAGGCGGATGAAGGAATTTTCTTAGGCTACTCCCTAAACTCCAAGGCGTATAGAGTTCTCAATAAACGCTCAAAGAAAATTGAAGAAACATACTATGTCACCTTTGATGATAGTTATGTTAAGAAAATGAAATCAACAGAAGATGCATCGCAAGACATATTTCCAAAGAATGGTCAGGTTACTATCTCTATCTCGAATCTTTTCGACTAATTCATGCTCCTGTTTGATGAGCCTCAAAAGGCGATTGACTCTGAATCAACTACAAAAGACAACAAAGTAGATAATCCGAAACAAGTTATAGATGATGCTGCTAAGAAGATGGTTGATGAACAATCAAAAGAAACCAAAGGTGCAGACGCAAGCGAACCTTCTGGTGACCGTCCTAATGTCCAGGGGGAGGGTTCCTCTCCTCATCACGATCAAGGATCTTCATTCCAGGGGGAGAACTCATCGCCAAATACATCAAGCTCTACTGAAATTTCAGCCAATGAAGGGGATACAAATGATGGTCCTGAACAGGAATCATTCTTCGAGGGGGAGAACACCAATGTTGGTGATGATGACATTCCGTTTGAACTAGAGGAAGACATCAATGCTGAATTAGATCCCATCTATGATCCAAAGTTTCCTCCACTTATCAAATGGACCAAAGATCACCCTCAAAGTCAAATTATTGGGGAATCCTCAGAAAAAGTGTTAACTCGCTCTCAAATCAAAGCGAAACAGGCTCCACTCTTTTTTCAAAAGTCGAGTTTTGTATGTTCAATTCATTCGTTTCCAAAGTTGAACCATAGACTGTTAACTCAGCTCTTGATCATTCAGACTGGGTTCAAGCCATGCAGGATGAGTTAAATGAGTTTGGACGAAACAAGGTATGGTGTCTTATTCCAACTCCAAAGGATGCTTCGGTTGTCGGTCTCAAATGGGTATTCAGAAACAAGATGGACAAAGAGGGGAATGTTATTCGTAACAAAGTGAGGCTGGTCATCAAAGGATATTGTCAGGAAGAGGGAATCGATTATGAAGAAACTTTCGCTCCCATGGCAAGATTAGAATCTGTTCATATCTTTCTTGCGTACGCTGCTCACAAGAACTTTGAAGTCTATCAAATGGACATCAAATGTGCCTTCCTCAACGATGAACTTGAAGAAACCATATATGTTGAGCAACCGCCAGGCTTCGTGAATGAGAAGTATCCCGATCATTGTTATATCCTTGACAAAGCTGTATATGGCCTCAAACAGGCTCCCAGAGCATGGTATGAAACTCTCACTCGTTTCTTAAAAATGTCTAAATTCAAACAAGTTTTGGTTGACCCAACCTTCTTTCGTAAGCGAGAAGGTAACCGCCTTATGATAGTCCAAATTTATGTTGATCACATCATATTTGGCTCCACGAATCCTAGCTTAACAACTGAATTCAAAAAGTTGATGGAAACTAAATTTGAGATGAGCTCAATGGGTCCAATTAACTTTTTTCTTGGATTGAACATTAGACAGGGACCCGAAGGCATTTTATTAATCAGGAAGCATATACCAAGACTTTGCTAACCAAGTTTCGAATGATGGGAGAATCCAAAGTGAAAGTGCCTATGGCTTTTGGAACTAAACTCACACCATCATTGGAGAAACCAGCAGTTGATATAAAAGTTTATCGACAGATGATTGGGTCTCTAATGTATCTTACAGCCAGTAGACCTGATATCATGTTCTCTGTGTGTTACTGTGCGCGATTTCAAGCCAACTCACGAGAACCTCATCTTCAAGCCGTGAAGAACATCTTTTGCTATCTGTAGCGAACCTCCTCTCTCGGTCTGTGGTATCCAGCCAACTCAGGATTCCTTGTTCAAGCATTTTCAGATGCTGATTTAGGTGGTTGTGGATTAGATCGTAAAAGCACCACAGGAGGATGTCAATTTCTAGATGGTAAATTAATCAGTTGGCAATCGAAGAAACAAACATGTGTTTCGCTATCCACTGCAGAAGCCGAATATATTGATGCAGCATCATGTACATCTCAAGTTGTATGGATACAAAGTCAACTCAGGGATTATGGGCTAAACATGAAGAAAATCCCGCTGTATTGTGACTCTGAAAGCGCAATTAGGATTTGTCACAACCCAGCGCAACATTCGAAGACCAAGCATATTGCCCTGAGGTACCACTTCATCAAAGATCACGTCGAAGATGGTAATGTAGAAATTCACTTCGTCATAACGACTGATCAATTGGCAGACATATTCACGAAGGCCTTACCTGAAGCAAGCTTCAATAAGATTCTACAAGGCCTAGGAATGATGCAAGCCGAATCGGTACCGAAATCGCCTTCGCTTCCACAAAGGTAACAAGCGAAATAGACCGAACCGAAATGAACCGAACGTTCGGTCTATTTCGGGTGAAGTTCGACCATGAACCGAAATAAACCGAGCATTCGGTATATTTCGGGTTCAGTCCTTCTGAACTCATTCATTTTTTTAAGGCATTTCAACTGTTTTCTTATGTACACCTTTTTCATTACTTCTTTTCTACTTATAAAATCCCAAAAATATTTTTTTTTATCTTGTTCTCATAAAAGTACTTATGAAATCCAAAATTATTTTTCTTTTTCGTTCAATTGGTCAATTCTCACAAAACACAAAAATATTTTTTTTATTTTTTTTATATCTAATGTTTTTATTTTTGTCTAAGTATGATTCTCGATGGCAAAGCTAAGGCGGGTAAATGGTTTTATTAGTTAGGAGTCTATAGAAGCATGTTGTTGTATGTTGACTAAAGCCTCGACAAATTTTGAGTGGAGCCTTAATAACATGATATATACCAATCATGTTTTCCCAATCTAGGCTATCAAATTCACTCTAATCATGAACTACCTTACTCTACTCGAATTGAGTTTAGATTTTTCTGCTTGGTCCTTGTTTTCTTTAAAGCAGAGGTACATTCGCTTCTTATACCATCTTCATCATCTTTCTCCATTATAATTCGTTTCATCAATATAACCCATGAGAGTTTCAGTATTAACCACTAAGGTTTATGGTTATACCAAGACTGTGTTCATGATCTTAGTTTCATGCCATTATGTACTAAGTGAAACCCAAAGTTCAATACCACTAATGAATTGATGGTGAATTCAAAAATTCAAGATCTTACTTGTTACCCAATGAAATCTCTTTTTTATTTTGAGTGATCTTTATGAGCTTGCCTTTCACCAAGGCTTCTCTAACCCTAAAAGATCCAGTTTAATATTTTTTTGAGATTTCCTTCCTTCTCTCGTCACTATAAAGTTTATCATACTTACTTGTTCAACAGATCACAATGATCTCACAAGTACTTCATTCAGTCTCAGTCTTATGTTAAGCATCAAAATTATGAATTGAAGCGAAGGCCACCCTCTTTAACCTTCAAAAGATGCCTTTCAAAACTTCTCAACAAGTTATTGATCGTTATTTAATGGGAAACCTAGCAAGCACTTTAATGTCTCTCTTGACTTTAAACGAAGTGATTTTTGCCCAGAATCAATTGTCTTATGTCTGCTTACGACATCACAGATTATCCCTAAAATTTTGTTTTATTTCTTTATCTTTTACACCCTATGCATGAAAATTTTTAATTTTCCAAATTCTAGTTTTTCTCAGAATGATCATTAATACGCTAAAGGCAACAAAGATTCAAACGTTGGATGGAAAAACGATTGGGATAAAGCGGAAGCAGACTCAGCGGCTATCCAAACGGTTTGGCGATTTGAAAAAGTGTGTTTTATGAAATAGCGTGTAAAAGGGAAACGTCTTTTCTCTTTCATTCGTCATCTTCGGCATGCCAACTGTTGACCCATCAAGTCAAGCGCTATTTTTGAGACAATCCAAGATTTCAGCCGGATTTTTCTCTCTCTTCCTTGTACGTATAAAAGGAATTGGAACGGTACTCTCTCAACCTTTATCACTTCCCAGAATCTCTCAAAGAACACCAGTTATTCTCTGCAACTGTTCATCATCTTCTCCAAGCTACTACAATGGCAGACTCATCATCAGTTCACGATACTTCAGTTCGTCAACCTCTTCTCACCATCAAACCCCAACAGAACCTGATCATCGATCTCACCCCATTCATCTATGAGTCCTATATGTTGTATGTGGTTGAGTGTCTCAAATACTCACGACTCGTCGACGCACTGACTAAAGTTGAAGTTGTTCCCATGTCGTGCTTGTCTCTTGTCTACTCTACTTCCTTCTATGACAAGATTAATGAACGAATTCACTTTGAACTCCACGATGAGAAGACCTCCATCTCCAAGCATCGATTATGTGCCCTAATTGGTCTTTCTCAAGATCCATCTTTGGTAAACCCTGACTCCATTACAACTGGTCAATTGTTTTCTATGTTCTATCAGATGGGGTATACCGAAACCCTAACCACCATTACAAAGTTCAAGAAGTCCTGCCTTCCTCCTCAATGGAATGGCCTTTTTACGCTGTTGTTCAAGGGACTTTCTGAGCGAAGCGTTGGCTCAGATGGTGCAAGCAAGTCCTTCATGACGGTACTGTATGGGTTGTACAATGGAATTGACCTAGATTATGGTTCCATTCTCTGACAGCAGTTGGTTCAAAGATTGGTCTATTCATCCAGGCACTCTGAGATCTCATGTGGGCATTTTTGGTCTCTCATCACCAACTGGGCAATGGACCGCTTTTGTGTTTCAATAATGGAAGATTCTTTGCTCTCATCCATTTCTACCTTTCATACGACAAAAATCATCGTCACTGACCCAACCAAGTTTTCGTTTATTGGACCCATTCCTGAAGCAATGCTCGGTCGTATTTCTGCATCGAGTAACGTTCTTCAACGGTACAGGAAGCGTCCATCTATTGGCCCAAGAGAGCTTACACCGGCTATGGTTCGTTCCATTGAAGAGGCTGACAAGACAGCCAAGAGGAGTAAGAAGCCTGAAACACAGAAGGAAGGTCCAGTCATTAAACCAACTAAGGGGCAAACCCCCAAGAAGCGAAAATTTGATAAAGCTGCCACTTCTCAAGCTCAACCGAAAAAGCAGAAGAAGCCCACTAGGAGACTTATTCTTCAATCCTCCAGTGATTCGGATTCAGAATATGTCCCACCTAAGCAGAAGAACGCTCCTCCTTCAGAATCTAAGGGCGAAAGCTCTGATGAAGAGGCTTCAGGCCGAGGTGATACTCCGCCTCGCTCCCCTACCCCATAAATTCCAGTTCGCTCTAATCCTCCTTCACCTCCACCTGTAACCATCCCAGTCTCCATCCCTCCTATCTCTCCAATTACCACATCTCAACCATTCACTATAATTCCTATTCCCACTCCCATTTTCACAGATAACTATCACTACTACCACAAAACCTCACTCTACTGTTCCCAATCCACCTGTAACCGAACCTCCTGTCACAACCGAACCCCACCTTCTTCAAAACCCTTATCTCCCACACAATCTACTGAAACAACCTCTATTCTAGGTGGTGAGGACATGGAATTCGATTCCACATATTTCAGTCCTTATTGAGTGCAAAGGGATGATGATGACGATGAGCCTGTTACAAAACGTCATCTCAAGGCAGTAAACGAAAAGCTTGATCAACTGCTTTCATCTTCTTCCTCTGGTGCCTATTCTGAAGCTGCCTTGAAGGCCTTGTTCTCCTCGGTCGTCACCGAACACAGTGCTACTTTATCTGCTGTAGCCAAGGCAATCGAAGCCTCTACTTCCCAATGTCAACAAGCCTCTCTTGCTGTTGATGCCTCTACTAAGGATTGCAAGGAAGCGACTGCAAAAGTCGATAAACTAGTCTCTGAAGCTCATTTATTTCTGGATTCCTTGCAGGTTGCTGCTGCCAAAAATGCTCAAATTGTCAACGCTTCAGTAGAGAACCTTCAAAGGTCTCTTCAATCTGAGCGCTCGAACCTTGAAGCGGCACGCCAATCCATTGAAGAAGCCAACGAAACACTCCATGCTAATGTCAACGAACGCTTAACTCAACTGGAGGTAGAGTTAGCTGTGGAGAATCGCATTATGGATGAGCTAGACAGATGTACTGCCCAGCTTAAATTGCAAACACACAAGATGCGTACTGCTAATGCTGAGATTAATGACCTCAAGTCAGAAAGGAAGGTCATTAGGAGTTCTACTGCAGATGCTGACTCCATCCTCCTTCATCTTATTGAGGCTCGTGATCCGATCATCACTATAACTGTCAGGCGTCATCTGGCAGACAAGCTTAGACCGGCATTGTACATTCTTAGTCGTATCGAGGGTGTTCCGGTGACTGGGGTCCAACTGAAACATGGGGGAGAGAAAGTGACAATGCAACCTCCTCCTTCTGGATCAAAACCATCTACTAAACCGAAGGGTAATGAAGCTTCGGTCAGTAACAAAGACAAAAAGAAGAAGATAATCGGCGAGGACGACATAGAAAATGAAAATGATGTCTATGTCGAGAAACCCAAGAAACCCTTCCAGAAGGTTAATACTTCTGAAAAAGAAATGGAAGAAAACATCAAGAAATAGCAAGCTGAGATAGAGCTGAAGCGAAAAGAGGCGGAGCTGCTAGAGAAGAAAAAGTCCATGTTTCCTGTATGGACAATAGACTCGCTTCAAAGATGTGCAACTGTGAGCCAAGCATTCTCTTTCTTGAGCCAATAATGTCCTTTGGCCTTGACAATTCCAAGGATGCACAGTTCGATATGCCAATCACTCGAAAGTCATTTATCTTCCACTACTTCAACTCGACTGATGCTATTCCATCCCCAGACCCGAAGGTAGATAGGGATCTTCTGGAGTTTTACTTGGAGTTTGCTCAACCCTAATACCTGACTTGGAGCTCAAATAAAATAACCACGGTCAAGGTGATGAAGCCCTATTCAGCAGGGAAATTTATTAATGTGAAATTCAGGGTGACTCCAGGAACCGAAGGCTCAGTCTACCATTTTACCCTCGCTGATCTACCAAACCTTAATCCTCATGACAGGATACTCCTCAATAACATTCTTTTTTCGAATCCTCTGGAGTATCAACCAATAATCAATCATGTCAAGCATATGCTTGTTTGATACATACATGAGGTAGCGAAAATGGACCAGGAGATTGCCTCTGCCATACACAAGCGAACAACGATCAAGACTATGGGCAGAGCTGGCAATGTCAATACCATGATCAAGGGGAAAATCGATTCAAAGTATCACACAGTTATGTTCCTTAGGGGTGAAGGTCAAAAATGTATGTTCGCTCTTGTTGACAAACACCTCTTCTCAACGTCTTGCCTTGAGCATATCTTGGAGATCATTCAGAGGTGTAATTAGAACAGTGCTGCTGATAAGAAATTATTCACTGACATGCTGAGGTGGTACATACAGTTTAGACAGAGTCTTCTCGCCATAATTCCTCGTTTGTTTAAAGTAATAAAGACGGTGAAGCCTACTTAGAGGAAATAATCTCTCGCCTCATTTGACGCAAAGGGGGAGATTGTTGGGTCTATTAGATTGCGTCATGGGCTCGATTCTTAGCCCAGTTTGAATGCCGGTATTGGGCCTGTCCAATCGTGCATATTTTTGTACTAGGGTTTAGTATATAAGCTGCATGCATGCAGACTTAGAAGTTATCGCTTTCATTGTTTATTTGCTTCATAGTTTTGTAAACCCTAGCTCGCCTCTACAGCAGAAGTTCTTCATTAAGCTCTGCTGAGGCGTGACTCTATTTTGAATCATAAGCATATATTTGATTCTTATCTGTGTTCATTCTCATATTGTTTTTGAATTGCTTGATTTCCATAATCGTGCTTGTGAAAGATCTAATCGATCTAAGAGTTTTAAACTCATCAATCCTTCTGACGAAATGGTTGGCAATGTATAGTGTTATCACGAGTCCATCATGGTGAGGATCCTGAATTCCTTCCCTGTCCATCTCGTCAAATGTGATCTCCTTTTCATTGCTAACCATGGTATTTTTCCGGGTCTGTCTTCCTTTTGTTTTAGAGACATTGGCGTGTCTTTTAGCCTGAGAATAAGAAGTACCACAGATGTTAGATCCGCCTGAGATAACATTAATTATCTTAGCGTTTGGTGGTGGGGATTTCGGTTTCTCCAGGATTTTGTGACCATCCTGGCTGCTCTCCTTGGATTTTTCTCTTTTTCTCTCTAGGATGTCTTTGAGGTGTGCCTTGCTAAGGAGGTAGTTGATCTCTTTTCTAAGGGCTATACAATCCTCAGTCATGTGACCGAAATCTTCTTGGTAAGCATACCATTTGGACTCATCCTTCCAAGTGGTGGACTTGTTATCCCTTTTTGGCCATCTTGCTTTGTCTCCAAGATCCTGCATAGCATGAATTATACCTAAAATATCCACAAAAAAACAATAGTCAGTGATCTTAGGAAGTTCCTCTTCTTCCCATTCGTCTTCGAGGGCATTGACCCTCTGATGATCCGGTTTGGAATAGGGCTTCGATTTGTAGGATCTTGGAGTCGAGGATTCGGCCTTCCTATTGGGATTCTCATATTGACTTGAAGGGTTGCTTCTCTTCTAGATTTATTTATCCTCTTCAAGCCTATGAACCTCAATGCTCGGCACCTGACTCCGTCCAATCTTTTGCATGGGGTCATCACAAGGTCTTCATAGAAGGGTGAATCCTTCCTTAGTCCCATCTTGAAGTCCTCTACAGCAGTGGCCATGTTGATGTTAGGGATGCTCAGAGCTTCCCTGCCAAACCTATTAACAAAATCCCTAAGTCTTTCTTTAGGATCCTGAACAACTCGATAGAGATCACTAATGATCTTCTTGAAGGTTCTGCTGCAAGAAAAATGTTTATTGGAAATATTGACTAAGTGTGCAAATGAAGTAATAGAGTATGGGGAACGTTTAGTAGCTTTTTGAGAGTCGATCATGTAAGATTTGAACCAAAACCTTTGCATAGGAAAGATTCCTTCAAGTGCCCTGGTATGGGAATGATCTCCATCCTTTCTCGGTATTGTGCTATATGCTCTTTAGTATCTGTAGTTCCATCATAAAGCTTCATGCTGGGAGTTTAGAAGCGCTTAGGAATTTTGGTATCGGCTATCATGGGAGCAAACCTTGAGATCCTGTGACTTTTTGGAGATGCTTTTGGTATGGGTTGGACCACCCCGGGTGCACTTAAGATCATTTGTCTCAACTACTGAAGTTCCCTAGCCATGTTTGGATTTATTCCTGCATCAACATTAGTATAGTTAGTATTAATAGTATTATTGTTTAAGTTAATAGAATTAAGGTTTCTAGCAGTGTTGAAAGGCTCATTGAGATCATTGATCATAAATGCTCAGTTGTCCATAGTTTTCCCCCATGGCGACGCCACAGTGGTACGAACTATGTTCTTCTAGTGATTTTCTGAAGATCCTGCATTGTCAAAGTTCAGGATCCTTGGTTGTACAACTGTGGGCATTGTTTCCTGGGATTTCTGAAACTTCACCTTCATCCTCTCCACTTCTCTAAGTAGTGCTCTGTTCTCCTCCTGATGTTGGGTCACCTGTTGCGTCATTTCCTCATCATAGCAAAGAGTTCTACAATAGTGACCGAGGAAGTCAGATCCTGGAGTCCTGAATATCCCAAACTTCCCTGGTTAGTGACCGGAGGGGTGTTTTTCTTGGAAGTGTCAGGTGTTTTCCTCTGAGTAGGGGGCCCACTCGGAGGAGGTGGTAGGTTTTTGGTTGGAATGGAAGGAGTGGAGGATGAAGAAAGGATCGGTTGTGTAGACATGATCTTTCGAGGATTTTGAACACCAGAGCCCCATAGTAGGCGCCAAATTGTTTTGGTCAAAAATTACACAAGTATTAATCAACCAAATTGAATGAGAGGATGTGATGTTCGAGTTGTGCAACAGCAACTGATAAAAGAGAGTGACACGATGATTTACAAGGAAAGCCCTTGATCCTTGCTTGGATCTCCAACACAAAACATTGAGAGGTGATAATGATCACCTGCCTTGATGATTTTATTAATGTAAAATGGTGACTATAGAGAATGCTTTAGCAAGAACAAGTGAATAATTTTGCAGAGCAATATTAGAGTAAAAAATAGTGTGTTGTGTATGAAATACAAGTGTCAGTTTATAGTCTAAACTAGCCAACAAGATGTCCGATATTTCCATGATCCTCTATGACCAGCTTCACGAACATTATTTGACTAAGTATTTCGGGTCTTTAGCATAGTTGAGATGATTATCCGTTGAGAATTGGTCTTTCCTTGACTACTTCTGCATATGTATTAGTTATGAACAAAATATAACCATTATAAAAATTAATAAAAATAATAACGGTAATAACCAGGATCCTCAAGTAGCTGAGCATCCTGGATATTTGAGGATCCTGAATATTTTCAGGATCCTGGCCCTAATAGGTATGTATTTTCTAATATCCCTTTACTATTTTTGAAAATAGCAGTGTACTTTTAGGGTTCTTGATATTTAGTTGTTTATTGCAAATCATAGTGAGAACATTGATCATTTAGTTGCATGTGAACTTAGGGTTTAATTTTTTCCACCAAAATAAGATTTTTGTAACCTATAAAACCCTTCAATATATATATATATATATATATATATATATATATATATATATATATATATATATATATATATATATATATATGTTGGAGCTTGGGGCACTAAGTGAATGTCCCCAAGTAATGAGGTGAAGATATGTGAAGAATATGTATGTAAGAGCATGTACACATATTAAGAGGATGTAAGAAGTATACGCAAGATACATGTAGCAAAGCATGTATGTATAGAAAGAATATGTAAGTCTATATGAGAAAGGTATTTGCTGATACCCAAGAGATAGAAGAAAGACTTAGAGGATGATTATATGCAATATAATTATAAGAGTAAGTAAGTATGTCTAGCTATCATTAGTATTGTGTAGATTGATATGTTATATTGGACATAGATAAAGAATAAGTACTTAATAAATTGATTACTAGAAGAAAAAAAATAAAAGATCTCTTGATGAAATTAAAAGATAGATTATCCATGAGACTCGTGTTATGTTATGAGTCGCATAACAAATATAGAGTTAAAGACTAAGGTTCCTATAGGAACAAGAGTATGGATCCTTCGGGGATAAGTGTATGGTTCCTACAGGGACAAGAGTGAGATTCCTTTGAGAATAAGAGTATGGTTCCTTCGGTAACAAAGAGTATGCTTCCTATGGGGACAAGAGTAAGATTCCTTCGGGAAAAAGAGTAAGGTTTCTTCAAGGACGAGAGTAAGGTTCCTACAGGGACAGAGAGTATGATTCCATTGGGAATAAGAGCACCGTTCCTTTGGGAACAAAAAGTATGGTTCCTTCAGGGACAAGAGTATGATTCCTTTGGGAATGAGATTATGACTCTATGGGGAAAGAGATACAGGATGCCTTTTGGGATGTAGATAGATGAATCTTAAAGTCTAGATTGTATATGGTTATAAAAGATAAAGAAATATTCATTTCGAGGAACAATATAAGAGAGTTCTTTGTAAGAACTTAGATGTAACGCACGAGGGGTTAAGTGTAGGAATTCCTGATGGATTCAATAGTAAGAAGAAATATTAAGGATCCATGAGGGATCATAAAAGAGAGAGTAAGACCGGGTAAGCATGCCCGGTAATGAAAGTGGGATGTTGTTCCCTTATATTAGAGTATGAGATGAGACCGTTTGGTCTAGATGAGAACACGGTGCTAAGGAACTAGAGAAGAAAATGAGTATGGTAGATAAAGAACAGATAAGAGAAACAGTATGGTATAGACTTTGAGAAAAGCATGTTAACAGGATAAGAGAAGAGTAAGAGAAGAGCCTATTAAGAGGCTAAGAAGAGAGTATAAGGAGAGCATGTTGAAAGGATTAAGAGAAGAGTAGAAAGAAAGAACAGAGTGGAGTAAAAGTAATAGATGAAAGAAGAAAGTATAGTATGGTATGTTATAAAAGAAAGAGATCAGATGACAGAGTATGAGATAGAGAATAAATATGAAAGATAAGAAAAGCAAGAGGAGTAACTCACCATACACATTGTGCTGATATTGCAGAGATTTATGTTTTATGCGGGTTCAGGTAGTAGCAATCGTGGTACCAGAAGAGATGACATGAGCACAAGGAACATTTAGATAGTATGATGCTATTTATGTATTTTCCTTGTTGTTCATTCTTATGTAAAGATTTTATTGTAAGCCTGTGATTTATCCTATGAAGTAGAGTGTTCTAGTCAGAGTAGATTTCGACATTGTATGTAAAACTATGACAAAATCCCTTAAATTAGATGTTCAGAAATCCGGGTTGGTACACCCTTACGGAGAAGTGATTAATTCATAGTTTGGCATTGACTGAGATAGACTTTTAGGTGTAATCAATATGATGTGTAGAGATGGTAACAACGATATGTGTTAGTAATGTATTGCATTAGTGGAAACTAACTAGTTGGGAAGTTATGGTTATACGTCAAAAGTTTCCCATTGAGTTCAGCTACCGGTAATAGAATACTAGTTCTAGAAATTATGAAACATAGGGTTCATAGTTGTACCTTGGATGATCTCTTTGGAAGGACGTACGCCTAATCCAAATTAACAATTCAAATATGGCAAAAGGTTATGTTTTGCTCAATTACTATGCTTATGAGATCAGTAGCATTGTAATAACTTGTTAGGAGGTCAAATGTGCATGAGAATCCTTTTAGTCATGGGTTCTTGATTTGAGAATTTATCGAGTTATCTGGATGTAATGTTTTCAATTAATCGTTTCTTCATTGTGGGCACTTCTCATCAAAAGGGATTAGTTGATATGTATATATGAGGGTTGATCACTGGTCTCAGGGTTTAATTTCTGAGATTTTGAACCGTTGGATTCTTAGTTTTGTGAAGTTATCGTTGGGTAATTAGTGACAGATAAAAAGGTTGGGTTTAAATAGAGACATTGTTTAGTTTCGATTGGTCTCGGGAGCTCCTTGATTGTGACATCAATTTAGTAAATAGTAACAGGAATAACACAAGGGATTTGCTTTTAGAAATTGTTTTTTGTATTATAACCAAGATGGATTTCGAGAATGCAATCTAGGTAAGTGGGGGAAATATGTAACAGTTGTTTTTTGGGTGGATCATCTAAAGACTTATGGCTTTTACAAATAAATTTTTGGTGAACAAACCTTTCGAAGCAGTGTGGAAATTAAGGTGGTGCAACGTGGCCACGTGTTTAAATGGGGGCGTTGTTGGTGTATGGATGCGGTGCGACGGCTGCCACATCCCAAAAACTTAGTTCTCGGGCCTTAGGCCCTATTTAAGGAATGTAAGGTTAGGGTTTTCACATCTCTTCGGCATCCTCCTTTCGCCAAGCGAAACCCTAGCTCCTCTCCAAGTTTTTTTTGGGTTTTGGTGTTGGTGATGGTCAAAAGAGCACATAAGGGTTGAAGATGGTGTTAGTGTTCTTCTACGATCAATACTTCATCTTCTAGTCATTCTTCTATACTATAAATTTCAAGAACCTTTCTTTATTCAAGTTGTGCATATATCTAAAGATTATTTTTGAGGTTTTGGTCATTTTAAGGTATTTAAGCCCATGTTCTTGGAGTGTGAGCAACTCCATAACTCCAACAAGTAAATAAACATGTCTCTAAGCTTTATGATGTAGAAATATGTCAATGTTTTTCTGATCAACCATGAAAAAGTGTGATAAGATTTTATGGGACAAAATTTCAATTACATTTCAATAAAAAAAATAATAGGAATACTAGATTCCAAGTATCACAATTCATCACAAAATACTAGAGTTTTGTCCCATTTTGGCTCCTCAATCTAGTATTCCAATTTAACAAAAGACTAGAGTTTTGTCCCATCTCGGCTCCTAAATCTAGTATTCCACCGACATCCTTATCCAGATGGGTTTCTTGGTTTGAGCTTTTCACGGATAATAGGTACATAAATTGATATCCCGCCAACCACATGATATTGATCTTCCCAATTAGCTGCAAAATATATGAAAGTATTACATCTAATATAATTATAGAATACATATAAATGAAATTATTTCTTACCATTTTCAATAACAAATTGAGTTTCAGGCACCCTATCATCTTGATTTATAGGAACTCCTTCATCAAATTGTGATTCAGGGAATTGCATCATATGTGTACTTTCTCCCCTTTCCATTTCAGCCCTATATAGTTCCTCCTCAAAATTATCAATCATGTTTATAACTTCGTTTTCCATTGGTGAATCAAACATTTCATCTATAAGTGACCTTCCTCCTCCACCACTCGTACCTGCAGATGATCCTTTTCCACCTCTTTCCCTAGTTGGTCCTCTTCCTCCTCTCCCACCACTTCTAGTTTGTCGTTTTGAAGGTGTTTCATCAGAATGTGGTTTTTTAGGCCTACAAGGATGCTTCTTTTCCTTAAGAGGAGGCACAATCTTTTCATTCTTGCATGTCATAGCATTATGCCCTTCTTGTAAACAGTTGTGACACTTCTTTATTTTTCTTTACCCGAAATAGTTGAATACTTTGTCTTTTTTTTAGTTTGGTCTCTTTTTCTTTTAACAGAAGGCCTTCTTGACATCCTGCGTTCTTTTGGGGGAAATAACTTATCATATGGAGTTTTAACCAATAAATTGCTTCAATTTAAAGGAACAACGGAAGTGCTATATGTAACACTGTAACGATCCAAAATCATGACTAAAAATTTCTTTTAAAACATTACTAAAACCATATTTATAAAAACCGTATCATAAGTCATAACATAGTTTCCGAGTATCAATTCAAAACATAATCTTATTATCAGAGTAAAACATTCTGAGCCTAACTGACTATGGTGTGTGCGTTGCAACCTCTCCGAGCTCCTCATTTAAAAACTGAGTACCTGAAACCAAAAACTGAAAACCGTAAGCACAAACCTTAGTGAGCTCCCCCAAACTACCACATACCATACAAACATATAAAGCACATATTGGGCCTTGCCCACTGTATCGAGACGAGGTCTGGACTAACTAGGACCTTGCCCCCTGCATCGGACCGTAGTCCGGAAACTGACTGGGACCTTGTCCCCTGCATCGGACCGAAGTCCGGACTAACTGGGGCCTTGCCCCCTGCATCGGACCGAAGTTAGGAAACTAACTGGGACCTTGTCCCCTGCATCGGACCGAAGTCAGGAAACTAACTGGGGCCTTGCCCCCTGCATCGGACCGCAGACCGAAAACTGACTAAACATAGCATAGCATAAACATATCCACTAGCATGAACACATAAACTGCATACTGCATCGGGCCGTAGCCCGGAACACATAACACATAAATCCTGTCTGAGCCACGAAGGCATCAAACATACTAACTACTGCGTCGGACCGAAGTCCAGAAACTACTGCAAGCTACACGGGTCGGCATTGTGGCCTTAGACCCGTTCCTACTGGAAGGAAACTCACATGAGCTGCTGAGCTCTGCTGATAACCCTCTGGCTGCTAACCGACAACCCTCTGAGTCGCTGCTCCTCTAGCTCTCCGAGCTACCAATATCAACATGACACTTAGTCTGATAGTCCTCCAAAAGTCAACTAAGTCAGCTCTAGTCAAAGTCAAAGTCATGGTCACGGTCAACCTTCCAGGTTGACCCTACTCGCCGAGTCAGCCTACTGACTCGCCGAGTTCACAAGCTCAGAAACCCCTTTCATTCACGACTCGACTCGCCGAGTCTACTGATTTCCGAGTTCGGTCCTGTCCAACTCACTGAGTCCTCACTCAACTCACTGATCCGAGTCTTAACTAGAAGGGTTTGGGGTTTCGCGACTAGACTCACGGAGTCCAAGAACAGGCTCGCCGAGTCCAAGGCAATCTTCAACAGACTCACCGAGTTGTTCTTCCAACTCGTCGAGTTCTTGCCTATCTTCATCCAACTCACCGAGTCCACCCATGTGACTCGCCGAGTTGCTACGTGATTTAAGTCTGGTATCTAGCCCGACTCGCCGAGTCATCTCCTAGACTCGCCGAGTCCTTTCGTGTATTCTCATGATCTCGAGTCACAGAGCTACTCCTTTTCTCCAAACAATAGATATGGGTTCCTATAGTCCATTAGCAACATAAAGTTGTTACCTTTACGTGCTTCTTATCTCATGATACCAAAACCAAGCTAGAAAGGAACTTAACTCATGGGGAATGGCTTTTGCATAGCAACTAACAGGGCTTTCTGCATCTTTTGGTCCAAATAGAGCTCAGATCTGGAGTTTCAACTCCATATCTAACTTGTGCACCCACTTCTCATCACATACTTTCAAAGAAACCCTAAAACTCCATGAAAGATGGATCTAGAAAGGAGAAAGCCAAGGATAACGATTCATTACCTCCAAATGCTCTAAAAAGTTCCACCAACTCTGGATCCAAGGCCTCCTCTTGCACCACTACGAATCTCTTCTCTTCCAAGCTCCAAATTACTTCACCAAGGGTAGATCTTGCTCCAAAAACGGTTATGTTGGCTAGGGTTTTTGGGTTCTGGACTATAGGGGCCGCAAATGAGCCCTAGGGAAGAGAATAAGACGCTTAAATAGGGTACCAAGTCCCGGAATTAGGGTTTCCCAACCCACACCAGACTCGCCGAGTCCACTTGCAGACTCGCCGATTCGGTCACTTACTTTACACCCGGATCCCGCTTCGACTCGCCGAGTTCCTCCCTGCACTCGACGAGTCGACCCTCTTTAACTTATGGTTTTCCTTTCCTTTCTTGACCTTTCTGATTTCGGGTGTTACAACTCTCCCCCACTTAAACTAAACTTCGTCCTCAAAGTTCTCTATGGTCAACTGACCTGTAATCCGCCTCAAACACCCTGCCTAGTGACTTTAACCCTTTTGTCCATCACTCCAGCTACTCTCAGTGTTGGTCACTACTGCTGGTACATACTGAATGCTTCTTATTTCCATAACTTGGTGCTGAGCACCCATCCCAGCGAATGTTACTTCACCAAGGGTAGATCTTGCTCCAAAAACGGTTATGTTGGCTAGGGTTTTTGGGTTCTGGACTATAGGGGCCGCAAATGAGCCCTAGGGAAGAGAATAAGATGCTTAAATAGGGTACCAAGTCCCGGAATTAGGGTTTCCCAACCCACACCAGACTCGCCGAGTCCACTTGCCGACTCGCCGATTCGGTCAATTACTTTACACCCGGATCCCGCTTCGACTCGCCGAGTTCCTCCCTGCACTCGACGAGTCGACCCTCTTTAACTTATGGTTTTCCTTTCCTTTCTTGACCTTTCTGATTTCGGGTGTTACAACTCTCCCCCACTTAAACTAATCTTCGTCCTCAAAGTTCTCTATGGTCAACTGACCTGTAATCCGCCTCAAACACCCTGCCTAGTGACTTTAACCCTTTTGTCCATCACTCCAGCTACTCTCAGTGTTGGTCACTACTGCTGGTACATACTGAATGCTTCTTATTTCCATAACTTGGTGTTGAGCACCCATCCTAGCGAATGGATCAGATAATCCTTCGAGTGAAAGATTCATCCCAGCAACGGTTAAGACTCATACAAGAGCTGCGCAACAAGGTCAAACCCTCCCCTCTGAGATCATCCAACCCTGTCGTGAGAGGCGTGGCACCCTCTGCCAACTTGCTGCCTCTTACAATACTTCCCTTTTTCGTTACTGCCTCTAACTGAAATTTCTGTTGCCCCCCCCCTTCATCCGCCTACCGGTTGCACTGAGACCACCCTGGTCCAACTAATCTGCCGATATCTGGGTTACCGGACTCCTACCGGTCACTACACCCCATCGCAATCTCCTGGTTGCTTCCACCGACTTCTGAAGATACTTCAACTATCTATAATTGTTCTATCCATTCTGCCACTCATACCGAATCGATGTTGCTGGAACCAGCCTGCTTATCTCTCATCTGACTAATCAACTTCCAATAACTTGAGTCTTCCATCCTGAAAGAAAGGCTACCTGCCTAATTACCCTTGCAGATCACTTATACTTGGCAGAAGACTCAATTGATCCTACTGAGAGGGACTTGCCATTTCCAAATTAACCAACTATACCGTCAGCACTTGCATTCCAAAACAAATACTAATACTGTCCATAACTCTAAAACTATCCAAAACACTGAACTGCCTACAACACTGAACTGCCTGAAACAATGAACTTCCTGAAACACTGAACATGCCTGAAACACTAAACTGCCTAAAACACTGAACTACCTGAAACACTGAACTGCATGAAACATTGAACATGCCTGAAACACTGAACTGCCTGAAACACTAAACTGACTGAAGCACCGAACTGCCTATATGACTGCTTCCCTAAATTTCTCAAGACCTTCCTGGTCTCCAACCACTCGTCGGTTATCTGCAACACCGAGTTCCAACTCAACTTTGGAGTCCAAGGACTCCTCACTTAGTCGATCCCATGACTTCTGAACGAAATCTTTCTTTGGAACTACTTTCCACTAGCTATCTTGTCACTTTGGCTCTAACACCCTCCCGATACACCGATCAAGTCCAAACGTTACATCCTGACATCATCAATTCCATGACTAAAACATGATGGCTCCCAGACTAACTGTAGCCCTTAACATACACGAACCCAAACAGTCCACTGCTACCCTGATCTCATAATTGTGGTGAAGATCCGACAGTCGAATCGCCGGCTTAACCATAACTGAACCATTTGGGAAATCCGAAATCTAGCCCGTGGATTCCCATATCTTCACTGCTGCACCCGAACTGGTGAGTACTACTGTTTCCCCCACGTCCAAACAACGTGCTCATGCCATCTACTAACTTGAAGAATGCTACGGCTACATCTACAGACTTACAACACTCTACTACTATCTGACCGCTAGTGAATGCTACGGCTACCCCCGCAGACTTACAACACTCTACTACTATCTGACTGCTAGTGAATGTTACGGCTACCCCCGCAGACTTACAACACTCTACTACTATCTGACTGCTTTACTAACTACTATTTCGAGGACATCCTGACTATCCCTAGTCCTGCTAGTGATTCCTCATCCTGATTTGTCAAAACCAACCCTCAGCCATTGAATGCTGCATCAACCTCGACATCTTATATCCTTGATACACTTAGCGTTCCGTCGAGAAATTCTTTGTCTTGGTTCCCAAACCAACCGTCTACTAATCCGGATAAATAAAACTATCGTTGGGAAGTTTCCAAACCCCCAACTCCTAAATCCACACAACCCTACATGCCGTCTCTGCCACAGACTACTAACACGAAAGCATCTCTTGCTAACTGTTCTCAAGATCCTCATTCCGACTCACTAGAGTCCTATAGGTGTTCCTCCGATCCTGGATTCCCAACCAGCTACTAACCATCTCGATTATATGAACTAAATGTTGGGAAGCTCCTCAAACTCCCAATCCTGAACTCCTCAATCCATCAATCACTGCACTACTATCTTTTCTTCTCCGAGGTCCTATACTCATTCTGGGTCTGCGTGCTCTTACCCTTGTATACTCTGAGGGTTCTCCCCCACTTGGATCCGGCTAACTCCTTACTCCTCACTGGTCAAAAGGATTCCCCAACCTTCCTTCCATTAAAAGGGCGATATGTTGTCCGCCAACGTTTACCTCTTTCGGCGCTCCAACTAACTTTTACCAGATCCGAACCATTCTCGCCATCTAACTTAGCACCCTTCAATCCTTAACTGTATTTGCTTTAGGGACTACATCCTGAGAACCTGCATTTGGGGTGCACATCCCCAACTCACTTCCCTACTGTCTACTGGCTACCTCACTAGATGCTCTAAATTGTCACTACTAAGGATTTAACTGATCAATCCCGAATGACACCTTTCGAAAGTAGTGAGGCATTACTGATTCTTACACATACATGCTACAGTCACCGCATCTGAAGTAACCTGATCTAGGGGGGACGACCTCCAATTTGCCATTCTAATTCCAAGGTACGCAGATGGCATAAAACTCCGTCAAAAGCAAGTAATATAATACCCCAACACATATGCTTATTGATATCAATGCAGCAACATAACAATAACATCATGAATAATAATTGACAGGAAGGTAAAAGATACGTACCCCCAACATCCAATGTTGCACGAATCCTTCTTGAAATCATCCAGAATACTCTGCTCTGAGCCGTGGGCGTCCTTGCCCGGCCCCGGCAACCGCTGCTGGTACTCGGAGTCACAGGGGCAGGAGCTATCACCTGCTTTGTTGTATACCAACTCGGACAGTGGGCCTTCTTGTGGCCCCTCCGACTGCAATGGAAACATATTGGAACAAGTTCCTGGGTGATGGTAACAGTACAATCTATGCTAAAATGGCCAATCCGGCCGCACTTAAAACATCCAACAACGCCACCACTTCTACGCCTGCATGAACCCTTGTGCGCCCTACCACACTTCCCACATTGACTGCCGCTCTGATAGTCCCTCGATCTCAAATCCTACCCCTTGGGCCTTTTTCCTGAACCTGTGGCTACCTGACTCTCATCCGTTTTCCTCTTCCTTTCCGACTCCCTGCCCGTCTCTCGCTCCTGCGTTACCTTGTCGACCCCATCTGACGTCTGAACAACAGTTGACTGATCCTGGAGCTTCGCGGTCAACCTACCAGTGATCCTCACGACCATGTCTGGCAGATCCTCGTGAATGGCTCGCGAAACCTCCTCAACTATCCAATCATGCATAGGTCTCTCTTGGAGACAGGGTGCCCCACTCACTCTTGTCCCCTGATGGAAAAAACTAGAAATGGGATCTCCATCCCTAATGGATCCCTGAATTCCATAAGAATCGGGATCTAGACGAGCCCCAATCTGTCCTGAAACTATCCCGACCCTAAAGGCCTCAAGATGACTATCCATAAGCTCCACGATGGCCTCTCTAACCGAGTCGAAAATTACTGGAGTCTGATCAATGATGTTGCGCATAATCTCTGCGGAGATGAAATCCCTCATCTGATCATCAAGCTACCCAGCTCCAAAGCCTGAGCCAGATCCCTCCCCGGTACCTGAACTGCTAACTGGTAATTCGCGCAATGTCACCATCCTGAAAAAATAACACTTCCTGATCAATATACATACCGCTGCTGAGGGATCTCTCACACACTCTAAAAGTTCCCTGGTCTTGTCTCGGCTTCTCTTGATTTGAGTACGGATCCTCTGCTTTCAGTAGTACTGGCCCATACTACCTTCCACATCTATCCGTACTTTCCTCAAGAGTTACCTCAATTCCACCAAGTCACTCTACTACTACTGGTCTCTGCTACTACCTTCCTAGGCTTGCCCTATAGAACTTCTGACACCACCCAAACCAGTCCTCAGCTGCTGAAGGCCTCCTTGTAATGCCAATTAGCCACCACCTGAACACCATCACATGCAATGAGCCTCGGATAATCCTTCGGGTAAAAGACTCGTCCCTAAAACGGTTAGACTCAAACGAGAGTTGTGCAGTAGGGCCAAATCCAGCACTTTGAGATTATTCAACCCTGATCACATGTGATGTGACGTATTCACCTAATCGCAAACTCCTGTCACTCAGAGTCCCACAAAGCACAAAGCGAGCAACATTCGGATAAAGGAAACATACTCATGCAAAACTATTCTCATAACAAGAAACTGTACTAGCATATAATGTTAAGGTCATACTATCAGGCATAACCTACACAGGATATCCTACTACTGTCTACTCAATACTAGCATGCAATTCTTATCAAGCTAAAACACATAAAACAGGCACATAAGGCATCCTCCTAGATCCTTAGTCCTATACTAGCATGTTGTTCTACTGAAACCGAAACTGAAACTGAAACTGGAACTAAAACTGAAACTGAAACTGATGATCATAAACTCGTATGGGTAATTTGGGAGTACATACTTGAGCTCGGTTGACTGCATGCACCACACACTTTTTCTCCTTTCAAGTTATTTTCTTTCTAAATATTCCTTTCGCTTTTTCTAAAACTCTTTTCTTTTCACAACTCCTTTTACTAGAATTCTTTTAAAAAATGTTCTTCTTTTGAAAACCTTTTTACCGCTCCCTTAGTTTGAGTCCAGACACACTCTCAAGTGTGTCCGAATCCCTCAAACCAAGGCTCTGATACCGAATTCTAACGACCCAAAATCACGACTAAAAATTTCTTTTAAAACATTACTAAAACCATGTTTATAAAAACTGTATCATAAGTCATAACATAGTTTTCGAGTATCAATTCAAAACATAATCTTATTATCAGAGTAAAACATTCCCAGGCTAACTGACTATGGTGTGTGTGCTGCAACCTCTCCGAGCTCCTCTTTTGAAAACTGAGTACCTGAAACCAAAAACTGCAAACAGTAAGCACAAAGCTTAGTGAGCTCCCCCAAACTACCACATACCATACAAACATATAAAGCACATATTGGGCCTTGCCCACTGTATCGGGACGAGGTCTGGACTAACTAGGGCCTTGCCCCCTGCATCGGACCGTAGTCCGGAAACTGACTGGAACCTTGTCCCCTGCATCGGACCGAAGTCCGGACTAACTGGGGCCTTGCCCCTTGCATCGGACCGAAGTTCGGAAACTAACTGGGACCTTGTCCCCTGCATCGGACCGAAGTCAGGAAGCTAACTGGGGCCTTGCCCCCTGCATCGGACCGAAGACCGAAAACTGACTGAACATAGCATAGCATAAACATATCCACTAGCATGAACACATAAACTGCATACTGCATCGGGCCGTAGCCCAAAACACATAACACATAAATCCTGTCTGAGCCACGAAGGCATCAAACATACTAACTACTGCGTCGGACCGAAGTCCAGAAACTACTGCAAGCTACACGGGTCGGCATTGTGGCCTTAGACCCGTTCCTACTGGAAGGAAACTCACATGAGCTGCTGAGCTCTGCTGATAACCCTCTGGCTTCTAACCGACAACCCTCTGAGTCGCTGCTCATCTAGCTCTCCGAGCTACCAATATCAACATGACACTTAGTCTGATAGTCCTCCAAAAGTCAACTAAGTCAGCTCTAGTCAAAGTCAAAGTCCTGGTCACATTCAACCTTCCAGGTTGACCCTACTTGCCGAGTCAGCCTACTGACTCTCCGAGTTCACAAGCTCAGAAACCCCTTTCATTCACGACTCGACTCGCCGAGTCCGACCATGACTCGCTGAGTCTACTGATTTCCGAGTGCGGTCCTGTCCAACTCACTGAGTCTTCACTCAACTCACTGATCCGAGTCTTAACTAGAAGGGTTTGGGGTTTCATGACTTGACTCGCCGAGTCCAAGAACAGGCTCGCCGAGTCCAAGGCAATCTTCAACAGACTCGCCGAGTTGTTCTTCCAACTCATCGAGTTCCTGCCTATCTTCATCCAACTCGCCGAGTCCACCCATGTGACTCGCCGAGTTGCTACGTGATTTAAGTCTGATATCTAGCCCGACTCGCCGAGTCATCTCCCAAACTCGCCGAGTCCTTTCGTGTATTCTCATGATCTCGAGTCACAGAGCTACTCCTTTGCTCCAAACAATAGATCTGGGTTCCTATAGTCCATTAGCAACATAAAGTTGTTACCTTTACGTGCTTCTTGTCTCATAATACCAAAACCAAGCTAGAAAGGAACTTAAATCATGGGGAATGGATTTTGCATAGCAACTAACAGGGCTTTCTGCATCTTTTGGTCCAAATAGAGCTCAGATCTGGAGTTTCAACTCTAGATCGAACTTGTGCACCCACTTTTCATCACTTACTCTCAAAGAAACCCTAAAACTCCATGAAAGATGGATCTAGAAAGGAGAAAGCCAAGGATAACGATTCATTACCACCAAATGCTCTAAAAAGTTCCACCAACTCTGGATCCAAGGCCTCCTCTTGCACCACTATGAATCTCATCTCTTCCAAGCTCCAAATTACTTCACCAAGGGTAGATCTTGCTCAAAAAACGGTTATGGTGGCTAGGGTTTGGGGTTCTAGACTATAGGGGCCGTAAATGAGCCCTAGGGAAGAGAATAAGATGCTTAAATAGGGTACCAAGTCCCGGAATTAGGGTTTCCCAACCCAGACCAGACTCACCGAGTCCACTTGCTGACTCGCCGAGTCGGTCACTTACTTTACACCCAGATCCCGCTCCGACTCGCCGAGTTCCTCCCTGGACTCTACGATTCGACCCTCTTTAACTTATGGTTTTCCTTTCCTTTCTTGACATTTCTAATTTCGAGTGTTACAACTCTCCCCCACTTAAACTAAACTTCGTCCTCGAGGTTCTCTATGGTCAACTGACCTGTAATTCGCCTCAAACACCCTGCCTGGTGACTTTAACCCTTTTGTCCATCACTCCAGCTACACTCAGTGTTGGTCACTACTACTGGTACATACTGAATGCTTCTTATTTCCATAACTTGGTGCTGAGCACCCATCCCAGCGAATGGATTAGATAATCCTTCGAGTGAAAGATTCATCCCTGCAACGGTTAAGACTCATACGAGAGCTGCGCAACAAGGTCAAACCCTCCCCTCTGATATCATCCAACCCTGTCGTGAGAGGCGTGGAAACCTCTTCCAACTTGCTACCTCTTACCATACTTCCCTTGTCGTTACTGCCTTTGACTGAAATTTCTGTTGCCCCCCCCCCCTCCCCTCATCCGCCTACCGGATGCACTAAGACCACCCTGGTCCAACTAATCTGCCGATATCTGGGTTACCGGACTCCTACCGGTCACTACACCCCATCGCAATCTCCTGGTTGCTTCCACCGACTTCTGAAGATACTTCAACTATCTATAATTGTTCTTTCCATTCTGCCACTCATACCGAATCGATGTTGCTGGAACCAGCCTACTTATCTCTCATCTGACTACTCAACTTCCAATAACTTGAGTCTTCCATCCTGAAAGAAAGGCTACCTGCCTAATTACCCTTGCATATCACTTATACTTGGCAGAAGACTCAATTGATCCTGCTGAGATGGACTTGCCATTTCCAAATCAACCAACTATACCATCAGCACTTGCATTCCAAAACAAATACTAATACTGTCCATAACTCTAAAACTATCCAAAACACTGAACTGCCTACAACACTGAACTGCCTGAAATAATGAACTTCCTGAAACACTGAACATGCCTGAAACACTAAACTGCCTAAAACACTGAACTGCCTGAAACACTGAACTTCATGAAACACTGAACATGCATGAAACACTGAACTGCCTGAAACACTGAACTGTTTGAAGCACCGAACTGCCTATATGACTGCTTCCCAAAATATCTCAAGACCTTCCTGATCTCCAATCATTCGTCGGTTATCTGCAACACCGAGTTCCAACTCAACTATCGAGTCCAACGACTCCTCACTTAGTCGATCCCACGACTTCTGAACGAAATCTTTCTCTGGAACTAGTTTCCACTAGTTATCCTGTCACTGTGGCTCTAACAACCTCCCAGTCCACCGATCAGGTCCAAAGGTCACATCCTGACATCATCAATTCCACGACTAAAACATGATGGCTCCCAGACTAACTGTAGCCCTTAACATACACGAACTCAAACGGTCCACTGGTACCCTGATCTGATAACTGTGGTGACGATCCAACTGTCGAATCGCCGGCTTAACCATAACTGAACCATTTGGGAAATCCAAAATCTAGCCTGTGGATTCCCATATCTTCACTGCTGCACCTGAACTGGTGGGTACTACTATTTCCCCCATGTCCAAACAACGCGCTCATGCTATCTACTAACCTGACGAATGCTACGGCTACATCCACAGACTTACAACACTCTACTACTATCTGACCGCAAGTGAATGCTACGGCTACCCCCACAGACTTACAACACTCTACTACTATCTGACTGCTAGTGAGTGCTACGGCTACCCCCGCACTCTTACAACACTCTACTACTATCCAACGGCTTTACTAACTACTATTCCGAGGACATCCTGACTATCCATAGTCCTGCTAATGATTCCTCATCCTGATTTTGCAAAACCAACCCTCAGTCATCGAATGTTGCATCAACCTCGACATCTTATATCCTTGATACACTTAGCGTTCCGTCGAGAAATTCTTCGGCTTGGTTCCTAAACCAACCATCTACTAATCCGGATATATGAAACTATCGTTGGGAAGTTTCCAAACCCCCAACTATTAAATCCACACAATGTTGCATGTCGTCTCTACCACTGACTACTAACACGAAAGCATCTCTTGCTAACCGTTCTCAAGATCCTCATTCAGACTCACTAGAGTCCTATAGGCCTTCTTCTAATCCTGGATTGCCAACCAGCTACTAACCATCTCGATTACATGAACTAACTGTTGGGAAGAACCTCAAACTCCCAATCCTGAACTCCTCAATCCATCAATCACTGCACTACTATCTTTTCTTCTCTGAGGTCGTGTACTCATTCTGGGTCTGCGTGCTCTTACCCTTGTATACTCGGAGGGTTCTCCCCCACTTGGATTCGGCTAACTCCTTACTACTCACTGGTCGAAAGGATTCCCCGACCGTCCTTCCATTAAAAGGGCGATATGTTGTCCGCCAATATTTACCTCTGCCGGTGCTCCAACTAACTTTTACCAGATCCGAACCATTCTTGCTATCTAACTGAGCACCTTTCAATCCTTAACTGTATTTGCTTTAGGGACTACATCCTGAGAACCTCCGTTTGGGGTGCACATCCCCAACCCACTTCCTTACTGTCCGCTGGCTACCTCACTAGAAGCTCTAAATTGTCACTACTAAGGATTTAACTGATCAATCCCGAATGACACCTTTTGAAAGTAGTGAGGCATTACTGATTCTTACATATACATGCTACAGTCACCGCATATGAAGTAACCTGATCTAGAGGGGACAACCTCCAATTTGCCATTCTAATTCCAAGGTATGCAGGTAGCATAAAACTCCGTTACAAGCAGGTAATATAATACCCCAACACATATGCTTATTGATATCAATGCAGCAACATAACAATAATATCATGAATAATAATTGACAGGAAAGTAAAAGATACGTACCCCCAACATCCAGTGTTGCACGAATCCTTGTTGATATCATCCGGAATACTCTACTCCGAGCCGTGGGCGTCCTTGCCCGGCCCCGACAACCGCTGGTGGTACTCGGAGTCACAGGGGTAGGAGCTATCACCTGCTTTGTTGTATACAAACTCGGACAATTGGCCTTCTTGTGGCCCCTCCGACTGCAATGGAAACATATCGGGACAAGTTCCAGGGCGATGGTAACAGTAAAATCTCTGCTAAAATGGCCAATCCGGCCGCACTTGAAACATCCAACATCGCCACCACATCTACGCCTGCACACACCCTTGTGTGCCCTACCACACTTCCCGCATCGACTGTCGCTCTGATAGTCCCTCGATCTCAAATCCGACCCCTTAGGCCTTATGCCCGAACCTGTGGCTACCTGATTCTCATCCGTTTTCCTCTTCCTTTCCGACTCCCTGCCTGTCTCTCGCTCCTGCGTTACCTCGTCGACCCCATCCGACGTCTGAACAACAGCTGACTAATCCTGGAGCTTCGCGGTCAACCTACCAGTGATCCTCACGACCATGTCGGGCAGATCCTCGCGAATGGCTCGCGAAACCTCCTCAACTATCCAATCATGCAGAGGTCTCTCTTAGAGACAGGGTGCCCCACTCACTCCTGTCCCCTGATGGCAAAAAATAGAAATGGGATCTCCCTCCCTGATGGATCCCTGAATTCCATAAGAATCGGGATCTAAACGAGCCTCAATCTGTCCTGAAACTATCCCGGCCCTAAAGGCCTCAAGATGACTGTCCATAAGCTCCACAATGGCCTCTCTAATCGAGCCGAAAATTACTGGAGTCTGATCAACGATGTTGCGCATAATATCTGCGGAGAGGAAATCCTTCATCTGATCATCAAGCTGCCCAGCTCCAGAGCCCGAGCCAGATCCCTCCCCGGTACCTGAACTGCTAACTGGTAATTCGCGCAATGTCACCATCCTGAAAAAATAACACTTCCTGATCAATATACATACCGCTTCTGAGGGATCTATCACACACTCTAAAAGTTCCCTGGTCTTGTCTCGGCCACTCTTGATTCGAGTATGGATCCTCTGCTTTCAGTAGTACGGGCCCATACTACCTTCCACATCTATCCGTACTTTCCTCAAGAGTTACCTCAATTCCACCAAGTCACTCTACTGCTACTGATCTCTACTACTAACTTCCTAGGCTTGCCCTAGGGAACTTCTAACTCCACCCAAACCGGTCCTCAGCTGTTGAAGGCCTCCTTGTAATGCCAATTAGCCACCACCTGAATACCATCACATGCAATGAGCCTCGGATAATCCTTCGGGTAAAAGACTCGTCCCTACAACGGTTAGACTCAAACGAGAGTTGCGCAGTAGGGCCAAATCCAGCACTCTGCGATTATTCAACCCTGATCACATGTGATGTGATGTATTCACCTAATGGCTAACTCCCATCACTCAGAGTCCCATAAAGCACAAAGCGAGCAGCATTCAGATAAAGGAAACATACTCATGCAAAACTATTCTCATAACAAGAAACTGTACTAGCATACAATGCTAAGCTCATACTATCAGACATAACCTACACAGGCTATCCTACTACTGTCTACTCAATACTAGCATGCAATTCTTATCAAGCTAAAACACATAAAGCAGGCACATAAGGCATCCTCCTATATCCTTAGTCCTATACTAGCATGTTGTTCTACTAAAACCGAAACTGAAACTGAAACTAGAACTAAAACTGAAACTGAAACTGATGATCATAAACTTGTATGGGTAATTTGGGAGTACTTACTTGAGCTCGGTTAATTGAATGCGCCACACTCTTTTTCTCCTTTCAAGTTATTTTCTTTCTAAATATTCCTTTCGCTTTTTCTAAAACTCTTTTCTTTTCTCAACTCCTTTTACTAGAATTCTTTTAAAAAATGTTCTTCTTTTGAAAACCTTTTTACCGCTCCCTTAGTTTGAGTCCAGACACACTATCAAGTGTGTCCGAATCCCTCAAACCAAGGCTCTGATACCAAATTGTAACGACCCAAAATCATGACTAAAAATTTCTTTTAAAACATTACTAAAACCATATTTATAAAAATCGTATCATAAGTCATAACATAGTTTCCGAGTATCAATTCAAAACATAATCTTATTATCAGAGTAAAACATTCCCAGGCTAACTGACTATGGTGTGTGCGCTGCAACCTCTCCGAGCTCCTCTTCTGAAAACTGAGTACCTAAAAACAAAAACTGAAAACCGTAAGCACAAAGCTTAGTGAGCTCCCATAAACTACCACATACCATACAAACATATAAAGCACATATTGGGTCTTGCCCACTGCATCGGGCCGAGGTCCGAACTAACTGGGGCCTTGCCCCCAGCATCGGACCGTAGTCCGGAAACTGACTGGGACCTTGTCCCCTGCATCGGACCGAAGTTCGGACTAACTGGGGCCCTGCCCCTGCATTGGATCGACGTCCGGAAACTAACTGGGACCTTGTCCCCTGCATCGGACCGAAGTCTGAAAACTGACTGAACATAGCTTAGCATAAACATATCGACTAGCAAGAACACATAAACTGCATACAACATCGGGCCGTATCCCGGAACATATAACACATAAATCCTGTCTGAGCCACGAAGGAATCAAACATACTAACTATTGCATCGGACCGAAGTCTAGAAACCACTGCTACCTAGACGGGCCGGCATTGTGGCCTTAGACCCGTTCCTACTGGAAGGAAACTCACCTGAACTGGAGAGCTCTGCATATAACCCTCTGGTTGCCAACCGACAACCCTCTGAGTCGCTTCTCCTCTAGCTCTTCGAGCTACCAATATCAATATGACACTTAGTCTGACAGTCCTCCAAAAGTCAACTAAGTCAACTCTTGTCAAAGTCAAAGTCCTAGTCACAGTCAACCTTCCAGGTTGACCCTACTCGCTGAGTCAACCTACTGACTCGCCGAGTTCACAAGTTCAGAAACCCCTTTCATTCGTGACTCGACTCGCCGAGTCAGACCATGACTCGCCGAGTCTACTGATTTCCGAGTTCGGTCCTGTCCAACTCACTGAGTCTTCACTCAACTCACTAATCCGAGTCTTAACTAGAAGGGTTTGGGGTTTCGCGACTTGACTCGCCGAGTCCAAGAATAGGCTCACCGAGTCCAAGGCAATCTTCAACAGACTCGTCGAGTTGTTCTTCCAACTCGTCGAGTTCCTGCCTATCTTCATCCAACTCGCCGAGTCCACCCATGTGACTCGCCGAGTTGCTACGTGATTTAAGTCTGATATCTAGCCCGACTCGCCGAGTCATCTCCCAGACTCGCCGAGTCCTTTCGTGTATTCTAATGATCTCGAGTCACAGAGCTACTCCTTTGCTCTAAACAATAGATATGGGTTCCTATAGTCCATTAGCAACATAAAGTTGCTACCTTTACGTGCTTCTTGTCTCATAATACCAAAACCAAGCTAGAAAGGAACTTAACTCATGGGGAATGGCTTTTGCATAGCAACTAACAGGGCTTTCTGCATCTTTTGGTCCAAATAGAGCTCACATCTGGAATTTCAACTCCAGATCTAACTTGTGCACCCACTTCTCATCACATACTCTCAAAGAAACCTTATAACTCCATGAAAGATGGATCTAGAAATGAGAAAGCCAAGGATAACGATTCATTACCTCCAAATGCTCTAAAAAGTTCCACCAACTCTGGATCCAAGGCCTCCTCTTGCACCACTATGAATCTCTTCTCTTCCAAGCTCCAAATTACTTCAACAAGGGTAGATCTTGCTCCAACAACGGTTATGGTGGCTAGGGTTTGGGGTTCTAGACTATAGGGGCCGTAAATGAGCCCTAGGGAAGAGAATAAGATGCTTAAATAGGGTACCAAGTCCCGGAATTAGGGTTTCCCAACCCAGACCAGACTCGCCGAGTCCACTTGCCGACTCGCCGATTCGGTCACTTACTTTACACCCGGATCCCGCTTCGACTCGCCGAGTCCACTTGCCCCCCCCCCCTCCCCTCATCCGCCTACCGGATGCACTGAGACCACCCTGGTCCAACTAATCTGCCGATATCTGGGTTACCGGACTCCCACCGGTCACTACACCCCATCACAATCTCCTAGTTGCTTCCACCGACTTCTGAAGATACTTCAACTATCTATAATTGTTCTATCCATTCTGCCACTCATACCGAATCGATGTTGCTGGAACCAGCCTGCTTATCTCTCATCTGACTAATCAACTTCCAATAACTTGAGTCTTCCATCCTGAAAGAAAGGCTACCTGCCTAATTACCCTTGCAGATCACTTATACTTTTCAGAAGACTCAACTGATCCTACTGAGAGGGACTTTCCATTTCCAAATCAACCAACTGAAACACTAAACATGCTTGAAACACTAAACATGCCTGAAAAACTGAATTGCCTGAAACACTGAACTGACTAAAGCACCGAACTGCCAATATGACTGCTTCCCAAAATATCTCAAGACCTTCCTGGTCTCCAATCATTCGTCGGTTATCTGCAAAACTGAGTTCCAACTCAACTGTTGAGTCCAAGGACTCCTCACTTAGTCGATCCCACGACTTCTCAACGAAATCTTTCTCTGGAACTAGTTGCCACTAGTTATCCTGTCACTATGGCTCTAACAACCTCCCGATCCACCGATCAGGTCCAAACGTCACATCCTGACATCATCAATTCCACGACTAAAACATGATGGCTCCCAGACTAACTGTAGCCCTTAACATACACAAACCCAAACGGTCCACTGGTACCCTGATCTCATAACTGTGGTGACGATACGATTGTCGAATCTCCGGCTTAACCATAACTAAACCATTTGGGAAATCCGAAATCTAGCCCATGGATTCCCATATCTTCACTGCTGCACCCGAACTGGTGGGTACTACTGTTTCCCCCGCGTCCAAACAACGCGTTCATGCTATCTACTAACCTGACGAACGCTACGCCTACATCCGCAGACTTACAACACTCTACTACAATCTGACCGCTAGTGAATGCTACGGCTACCCCCGTAGACTTACAACACTCTACTACTATCTGACTGCTAGTGAATGCTATGGCTACCCCCGCAGACTTACAACACTCTACTACTATCTGACTGCTTTACTAACTACTATTTCGAGGACATCCTGACTATCCCTAGTCCTGCTAGTGATTCCTCATCCTGATTTGTCAAAACTAGCCCTCAGCCATTGAATGTTCCATCAACCTCAACATCTTATATCCTTGATACACTTAGCGTTCCGTCGAGAAATTCTTTGGCTTGGTTCCCAAACCAACCGTCTACTAATCCGGATACATGAAACTATCGATGGGAAGTTTACAAACCCCCAACTCTTAAATCCACACAACCCTGCATGCCGTCTCTGCCACTGACTACTAACACGAAAGCATCTCTTGCTAACCGTTCTCAAGATCCTCATTCCGACTCACTAGAGTCCAATATGCGTTCCTCCGATCCTGAATTCCCAACCAGCTACTAACCATCTCGATTATATGAACTAACTGTTGGGAAGCTCCTCAAACTCCCAATCCTGAACTCCTCAATCCATCAATCACTGCACTACTGTCTTTTCTTCTCCGAGGTCATGTACTCATTCTGGGTCTGCGTGCTCTTACCCTTGTATACTCGGAGGGTTCTCCCCCACTTGGATTCGGCTAACTCATTACTGCTCACTGGTCGAAAGGATTCCCCAACCTTCCTTCCATTAAAAGGGCGATATGCTGTCCGCCAACGTTTACCTCTGTCAGCGCTCCAACTAACTTTTACCGGATCCGAACCATTCTTGCTATCTAACTGAGCACCCTTCAATGCTTAACTGTATTTGCTTTAGGGACTACATCTTGAGAACCTACGTTTGGGGTGCACATCCCCAACCCACTTCCCTACTGTCCGCTGGCTACCTCACTAGAAGCTCTAAATTGTCACTACTAAGGATTTAACTGATCAATCCCGAATGACACCTTTCGAAACTAGTGAGGCATTATTTATTCTTACACATACATGCTACAGTCACCGTATATGAAGTAACCTGATCTAGAGGGGACGACCTCCAATTTTCTATTCTAATTCCAAGGTATGTAGATGGCATAAAACTCCATCACAAGCAGGTAATATAATACCCCAACACATATGCTTATTGATATCAATGCAGCAACATAACAATAATATCATGAATAATAATTGACAGGAAGGTAAAAGATACGTACCCCCAACATCTAGTGTTGCCCGGCCCCGGCAACCGCTAGTTGTACTCGGAGTCATAGGGGCAGGAGCTATCACCTGCTTTGTTGTATACAAACTCGGACAGTGGGCCTTCTTGTGGCCCCTCCGACTGCAATGGAAACATATCGAGACAAGTTCCTGGGCGATGGTAACAGTACAATCTCTGCTAAAATGGCCAATCTGGCTGCACTTGAAACATCCAAGATAGCCACCACTTCTACGCCTGCACGCACCCTTGTGCGCCCTACCACACTTCCCGCATCGACTGTCGCTCTGATAGTCCCTCAATCTGAAATCCGACCCCTTGGGCCTCATGCCCGAACCTGTGGCTACCTGAGTCTCATCCATTTTCCTCTTCCTTTCCGACTTCCTGCCCGTCTCTCACTCCTGCGTTACCTCGTCGACCCCATCCGACGTCTGAACAACAACTGACTGATCCTAAAGCTTCGCGGTCAACCTACCAATGATCCTCACGACCATGTCGGGTAGATCCTCGCGAATGGCTCACGAAACCTCCTCAACTATCCAATCATGCAGAGGTCTCTCTTGGAGACAGGGTGCCCCACTCACTCCTGTCCCCTGATGGCAAAAACTAGAAATGGGATCTCCCTCCCTGATGGATCCCTGAATTCCATAAGAATCGGGATCCAGACGAGCCCCAATCTGTCCTGAAACTATCCAGACCCTAAAGGCCTCAAGATGACTGTCCATAAGCTCCACGATGCCCTCTCTAACCGAGCCGAAAATTACTGGAGTCTGATCAATGATGTTGCGCATAATCTCTGCGGAGATGAAATCCCTCATCTGATTATCAAGCTGCCCAGCTCCAGAGCCTGAGCCAGATCCCTCCCCGGTACCTGAACTGCTAACTGGTAATTCACGTAATGCCACCATGCTGAAAAAATAACACTTCCTGATCAATATACATACCGCTGCTGAGGGATCTCTCACACACTCTAAAAGTTCCCTGGTCTTGTCTCGGCCCCTCTTGATTCGAGTACGGATCCTCTGCTTTCAAGAGTACGAGCCCATACTACCTTCCACATCTATCCATACATTCCTCAAGAGTTACCTTAATTCCACCAAGTCACTCTACTGCTACTAATCTCTACTACTACCTTCCTAGGTTGCCCTAGGGAACTTCTAACTCCACCCAAACCAGTCCTCGGCTGCTGAAGGCCTCCTTGTAATGCCAATTAGCCACCGCCTGAATACCATCACATGCAATGAGCCTCGAATAATCCTTCGAGTAAAAGACTCATCCCTACAACGGTTAGACTCAAACGAGAGTTACGCAGTAGGGCCAAATCCAGCACTCTGAGATTATTCAACCCTGATCACATGTGATGTGACATATTCACCTAATGACTAACTCCCATCACTCAGAGTCCCACAAAGCACAAAGCGAGCAGCATTTAGATAAACGAAACATACTCATGCAAAACTATTCTCATAACAAGAAACTGTACTAGCATACAATGCTAAGCTTATGCTATCAGGCATAACCTACACAGGCTATCCTACTACTGTCTACTCAATACTAGCATGCAATTCTTATCAAGCTAAAACACATAAAGCAGGCACATAAGGCATCCTCCTAGATCCTTAGTCCTATACTAGCATGCTGTTCTACTGATACCGAAACTGAAACTGAAACTGGAACTAAAACTGAAACAAAAACTGATGATCATAAACTTGTATGGGTAATTTGGGAGTACTTACTTGAGCTCGGTTGATTTCATGCACCACACCCTTTTTCTCCTTTCAAGTTATTTTCTTTCTAAATATTCCTTTTGCTTTTTTCTAAAACTCTTTTCTTTTCTCAACTCCTTTTACTAGAATTCTTTTAAAAATTGTTCTTCTTTTGAAAACCTTTTTACCGCTCCCTTAGTTTGAGTCGAGACACACTCTCAAGTGTGTCCGAATCCCTCAAACCAAGGCTCTGATACCAAATTGTAGCGACCCAAAATCACGACTAAAAATTTCTTTTAAAACATTACTAAACCATATTTATAAAAACCGTATCATAAGTCATAATACAGTTTCCGAGTATCAATTCAAAACATAATCTTATTATCAGAGTAAAACATTCCCAGGCTAACTGACTATGGTGTGTGCGTTGCAACCTCTCCGAGCTCCTCTTTTGAAAACTGAGTACCTGAAATCAAAAACTGAAAACTGTAAGCACAAAGCTTAGTGAGCTCCCCCAAACTACCACATACCATACAAACATATAAAGCACATATTGGGCCTTGCCCACTGCATCGGGCCGAGGTCCGGACTAACTGGGTCCTTGCCCCCTGCATTGGACCGTAGTCCGGAAACTGACTGGGACCTTGTCCCCTACATCGGACCGATGTCCGGACTAACTGGGGCCTTGCCCCGTGCATCGGACCGAAGTCCGGAAACTAACTGGGACCTTGTCCCCTGCATCGGACCGAAGTCCGAAAACTGACTGAACATAGCATACCATAAACATATCCACTAGCATGAACACATAAAGTGCATACTGCATCGGGCCGTAGCCTTGAAAACATAACACATAAATCATCTCTGAGCCACGAAGGCATCAAACATACTAACTACTGCATCGGACCAAAGTCCGAAAACTACTGCTAGCTAGACGGGTCGGCATTGCGGCCTTTGACCCATTCCTACTGGAAGGAAACTCACCTGAACTGCTAAGCTCTGCTGATAACCCTCTGGCTACTAACCGACAACCCTCTGAGCCGTTGCTCCTCTAGCTCTCCGAGCTACCAATATCAATATGACACTTAGTCTGACATTCCTCCAAAAGTCAACTAAGTCAACTCTAGTCAAAGTCAAAGTCTTGGTCACAGTCAGCCTTCCAGGTTGACCCTACTCGCCGAGTCAACCTACTGACTCACCGAGTTCACAAGCTCAGAAACCCTTTTCATTCGCAACTCGACTCGCCGAGTCAGACCATGACTCCCCGAGTCTAGTAATTTCCGATTTCGGTCCTGTCCAACTCACTGATCCGAGTCTTAACTAGAAGGGTTTGGGGTTTCGCGACTTGACTCACCGAGTCCAAGAACAGGCTCGCAGAGTCCAAGGCAATCTTCAACAGACTCGCCGAGTTGTTCTTCCAACTCGTCGAGTTCCTGCCTATCTTCATCCCACTCGTCGAGTCCACCCATGTGACTCGCCGAGTTGCTACGTGATTTAAGTCTGGTATCTAGCCCGACTCGCCGAGTCATCTCCCAAACTCGCCGAGTCCTTTTGTGTGTTCTCATGATCTTGAGTCACAGAGCTACTCCTTTGCTCCAAACAATAGATTTGGGTTCCTATAGTCCATTAGCAACATAAAGTTGCTACCTTTACGTGCTTCTTGTCTCATAATACCAAAACCAAGCTAGAAAGGAACTTAACTCATGGGGAATGGCTTTTGCATAGCAACTAACAGGGCTTTTTGCATCTTTTGGTCCAAATAGAGCTCAGATCTGGAGTTTCAACTCCAGATCTAACTTGTGTACCCACTTCTCATTACATACTCTCAAAGAAACCCTATAACTCCATGAAAGATGGATCTAGAAAGGAGAAAGCCAAGGATAACGATTCATTACCTCCAAATGCTCTAAAACGATCCACCAACTCTGGATCCAAGGCCTCCTCTTGCACCACTATGAATCTCTTCTCTTCCAAGCTCCAAATTACTTCACCAAGGGTAGATCTTGCTCCAAAAACGGTTATGGTGGCTAGGGTTTTTGGGTTCTGGACTATAGGGGCCGCAAATGAGCCCTAGGGAAGAGAATAAGATGCTTAAATAGGGTACCAAGTCCCGGACTTAGGGTTTCCCAACCCAGACCAGACTCGCCTAGTCCATTTGCCGACTCGCCGAGTCGGTCACTTACTTTACACCTGGATCCCGCTTCGACTCGCCGAGTTCCTCCCTGGACTCGACGAGTCGACCCTCTTTAACTTATGATTTTCCTTTCCTTTCTTGACCTTTCTGATTTCGAGTGTTACAAACGCCCGTAGATCCAAACTAGTCAATTTAGAGACGATAAGCATCAAAAATGAATTTTTGATGGAAGACTATTTAGAAGGATTAATCTTAACTAAGTTGTAGTATATGTTACAAGGATTCCGTACATATAAAGAACGCCAAAATTTGAGTTATAACGAAGAAGTTATGACCTGTCGAAGTTTCGCGACAGAACCGGCACGACACAGCGCGACGTAAATAGTAAATTTACATTAGAGTGATATTTGGGCTTAGAGATCTAAATGAAAGTCGTAGAATACGTTAAACCGAGAGCGTGCATAAAAAGAACGCCCAAATCTGACTTCGTATGAGGAAGTTATGATTTTTCGAAGTTTCGGCTTAGCAGTATACAGCCCGAAGTTTGAATATGAGATCAAGCGATATTTAGCCGAAACAATCTAAACGAGAGTCGAAGATCTCGTTAATAGTAGTGCAACGGTAAAAAGACAGACGAAAACGGAGTTCAGATGAAGGAGTTATGAATTTCGAACGGAATTTTCCTGTCCCGACCTACTAAAAATAATATAAAAATAATATTATAAAAATAAAGTCAAAATTTTCCGACAAAGTCTAAATGAAAGTTATAGATCTTGTTTTTACCTACGCGTAGATATAAAGAACGTTGATAACGGAGTTCGTATGCGAAGGTTATGGATTTCTGAAGTTCGGGGCGCGAAACCCCAAGACTGTCAGAGACCATGACGTGAAATCAGTGGTCATGATGTGGGATGTCTTCTGACGCCTCCTGGTGTCTGTCAAACCCAACTTGCGATGATGCATGCAGTGACGATCAGGCCCACGAAGTGATAGTACTGTTCACGACGTGGAAAATGAGAAATTTGCCCTATAAATAAAAATCAAGGGCCAGCCGATTATGGTTGCTCCATCTCTTCTCTCCCACTCCTGATACACTCTCTAAGCCCTATTTTAACACCCCCGAATCCCAGATATTAATCCCGAGCCCCTAAGCGAGTCCTGAAGCCCAAAGATCCCAAGAAGAAAAGAGTTTCCGAGCCGAAGCTTTGTCCGCGAGAAACCTGGTGTGTGAAGATATCCCGGTTTCACCGAAGAGTTACTACTTGGTGAGCCGTAGTGCTGTCCGATAATCGTATTATCAAGTGAGTGTATAGTTACTTTCTTGTAACACATAAATATGAAGTATTTGCTATGAAATATGCTATGTTTTTATATGTTGTTGTTTATTTGAAATGAGTGTGGTATGGATGTTTTATATAGTTTTTAAATGAGTTAAATTGTATATGTATTATATCTAAAAATATGTTGGGTAGAACATGGGTAGATGATATAGTTGGTGTGTGATGAAAGATGGTATGAGTGAACCCTGGTAGCTATTGTCTTCGTGCCTAATAAAGAACCCTGGCAGCTATTGTCTTAGAGCCTAACAAATAACCCTGGCAGCTATTGTCTTAGTGCCTAACAAAGATCCTTAGTAGCTATGGATTTAGTACCGTATAGATAAACCTTGGTGACTATGGTATTAGCGCCTATTGTATAAACCTTGGTGACTATGGAGTTAGCGCCTATTGTATAAACCTTGGTGACTTATGGAGTTAGCGCCTATTGTATAAACCTTGGTGACTATGGAGTTAGCGTTTATTGTATAAACCTTGGTGACTATGGAGTTAGCGTCTGTTAAGTGAAACATATGACTATGGAGTTAGCACCTGATAGCTATGGATTTAGTACCTGAGAGATAAATGTTGGTAACTATGGACTTAGTACCTGATAGATAAACTTTGGCAGCAATGTACTTCGTGCCAATCCCTTAGGTTAATCCTTAGGAACGAATGAATGAAGGATAGTTGATTCTTAGGATAAAACCTTAAGATTAAAGAAGATAATGGATATGGGTAACTAGGTTAATTGTTTGATAATTGAATATAATAATTATATTATTGTGGGTTTAAAACCCTGTATGCTCACCAGGCTCCCAAGCCTAACCCTCTCAGATTTCTTTGTATTACAGGTTATGGCACGAGAGCATAAGTTGGCTGACATAACGAGAGATTTTGGATTATAGGCCAGTAGTTATAAATAATTGTTGTAAGGTCTATTTTGTTCTGTTTATGCTTTTGGTCTGTATTGAACATGACATCCCGAGATTTTGATATATAATGAAAATACATTTCTTTGAAGAAATGCTTTGATAAATTCTTATCGTATTTTGTTTTGGGAACAAATTCTGCAACTGTTTGTTTAAACGATTACTCTGATTTATACAACAAAGCATAAACAAATCGGTCTTTTCTGGCCGTGAAATTGGGGATGTCACACTATAAGCCAGGTGATACTTTTCCTTCTTGAACCAATCACTTACATATTCAAGTAGATTTTGGTGGGTATGGTTTATAGTCGCGCATGCATGTACACATGGAAGGCCAGACAAAATCCATAGCCTGCATGTGAATGTCCAACCTGCCAAGTCTACCATATATCCTTCATAACCATTTCTAACCTCCAATAGAGGCCCACTTGGGATAACCATCCAATTCCTATCAAATATGTAGAGTTAGTATAATATTCTTACATTTTATTATAGAACAATCTGGTTTGTAAAAGGGAAACAATCCATACCTCATGTTTTTGTGCCATTTTTCATCTTTTTAAGTATCTTTGGAGCTACAACAGTTTTCCATGAATTTGTACTCCTTTTCATTGCATCAAACCTCTCCATCACATGAAGTCTAATCTCTTCTAACATGGTTATTAACGGTTTCCCCTAGCACCAATGATTGCAGAGTTAAATGACTCGGATATTCCATTTTCTACAGCCCCGCATGCCCTATCTGTTGCAAAATAGGCCCTACACCACGTTTTAGGATTTCTTTTCATGAGATCATCATATGGATCATTGTTCAACTCTTTCATCTTTTCCATATTGTTTTTGAACTGTTGATCTGTTGTGGACATTGTAGCTTCCCAAAACAAGGTTTTATAAATCTCTCCACTAAAACGCTTGTAGAAATTGGCACAAATATGAAGGGCACATTAGCGGTGCTCAGCATGTGGCATCACATCCTTCACTGCTTCAAGAAGACCCTTCATTTATATACAATATAAGTAGGGGTTGTTTTGCCATAAGTAGGTAATTTTTTAACTCCATAGGGGTTGTTTTAACATAGGGGTTGTTTTGTCATTTCTAATATGTCAAAATTTGCTAAAAAGTGTCCAAAATATCCAGAGGGGTTGTTTTAACGTAGGGGTTGTTTTGTCATTTCTAATATGTCAAAATTTGCTAAAAAGTGTCCATAAATGTCCATAGGGGTTGTTTTAACATAGGGGTTGTTTTGTCATTTCTAATATTGTTGGGTATTATGTGTTGCGTCATGGGCCATTCTTTTGTATGTCCGGTTTGGGCCTGTCCATGCATGATTATAGATTAGGGTTATGCTATAAATAGTGCATTTATGTATGCCTTAGTTATGTAAGTCTTTTGATAATCATTGATTGCATTGTAACCCTAAACACCTCTACAGTCGAAGTTCTTCATCGAGCTCTTCTGGGGTGTTAAAGTTTAATCATTCAACATCGTTTAAATCATTCTTGTGTTCTTTATTGTGTTCTTTATTGCTTTTCTGCTTGAATATTTCGATCATTAAGGAATATTATTCCAACAATTGGTATCAGAGCAGGAGACTGTGTTACTCATACGCATTCCTTTTGTGTGAAGAATTCATTAGGGTTTCCGCTTTTATTAAATATATAAAATTAATCTTCTGCCTGTCGACGGTAACTCAAGTGTTTGATAAAACCCTAATCTATAGTTTACAAGTCTGATTCTAGCAGATCCAGAGCACAAGTTCATCATGTCACACGAAGACTCTCAAAGCAATCCCATCAACATCTCGAATAGCATTAGATCATCCACAAGAGTTCCCATTCTTTACACTCAAGACTATGAAGTATGGGTGCATCACTTTGAAGATTATGTGGTTGGATCTGAAGATAATGGTTATCTCATCTGGGAGGCTATCGCAATCGGTCCGTTCGTTCATGTTGGAACCAGTAGGACAGTGAAGACTCAAAAGGAGTACAATCATCTTTTGGTGGACGTAGAAAAGATTCCACAAGATGAAAAAGAAAAGCATTTGTGCAATCTCAAAGCTTTAAGGATGATCATATTTGCCCTAAAAGCCAATACCTTCCATCTGGTTAGTTCATGCACTACTGCGAAAGAGATATGGGATAGGCTGAAAGAACTGTATTCGACCGACGAAGATCTGGAGCACTCAATACAAACCTTGTTGCTCTCTAAGTTCGGTGCTTTTGCTCAAAAACCTAAGGAGACTCTTCTTCAGACGTTTGATCGCTACAATCATCTGCTCAGCAAGATGATGAAGCATGGTATTGAAAGAAAGGATATTGAACAGAAAGTCACGTTTATGAATGACCTGAGACCTGATTGGATGGCAGTGGTCTCAACTGTAAAGGCTCATGAACAATTCAAATCTTACTCGTTGGCAAAACTAATGGGCATCTTAAAATCCCATGAAACCACAATAACGAAAGAAGCGAAGGTCGTGTCTGGCATGGTCTCTTTAGCCCTCATCTCAAAAGGGAAGAATGTGACAGAAGAAGAAGATGACTCAGATTTGTCTGAGTGTGAACTTACAGGTGAAGAATATGCAATGATGATCTCCAACCCTAAGAGGTTTGCAAGAAGGAAATTCCCTGCCAACAAGAACCGAAACTGGCAAGGGAGTTACAGCTCCGAGAAGGTGAAAGAAGAATCGAAGAACATCTCTCAAAAGGATGATGATAAGAGAAAAAGAAAGTTAGTGGGAGATTCAGGATACGATTGCAATTACTGTCATGGCAAAAACCACTTTTCCAAAGATTGCATGTTGATATTTGCATATTTAGTTCATATTAAGTATAGATTTTTTATCATTTATTAGCTAAATTATTGCATATCATGGACAAAAGGTACTTAAAAGTGTTTGAATTATGTTTTCAGTCCAAAAGTAAAGCTCGGAAGCAAAAGGAAGCAGGAGAAGCGGTTGGGAGCTCGGGAATTGAACAAAGAAGAAAACCACCAAAAACAACACCTACTCGGCGAGTAGGGTCGTCTACTCGGCGAGTCCGAGCGAATATTCGAGAAGATAAAGACTCAAATACTCAAAGACTTATCGCATACGGGGATTCAGAGATGGACTCGGCGAGTCGGAACCTGACTTGACGAGTCATTTCGCAAATATAAAGATAACTTCTCAGATCGACAAAGAAAAATTCTGGAAACCTTCTGGAGAGATTAGTTGCGATTGAAGAGCCAGAAGAACCCTAGAGAAAGAAGATACAACCTAGAATCCAATTCCGAAGGAGATTTGAGAAAATTTCATCATTCTACTTAATCTTTTGTTTTCCATTATGGCTAGACAATTAGAATTCGTTTATATGCTGTTATTTACTTCAATCATGAGCTAAAACTCTTAAACTTCTGTTTGGGGATACAAAATTGAGACTATGGTTTGATTATTGGTAGGATTAATTCAATGTTGGTGATTTTTGTTAGTTCTAGCTTGCTAAAGAACCTTGTGTGTGAATGATAATTAATTTTCTGTTAATAGGAAGGTAATTAAATAGTATGAACATCTTTTGATTATCAACCTCATATGTTTATGTGACCACTTTATCATATGTCTAGGATTAATGAACATGAAACTAGAATTAATAAGAAAATTAGGTAAATTCATGTGTGAGCTTGTGTGATGACCATCAACAAGAAGTTAACTAAAGGACCAAATTAGTTCACTATTGCAAGTCTAAATTAACCTGAATAATTAATCTAGTGAATTAGTCAACTGATCACTGTTTGAGTTAGTTTATTCACTAAGGATTAGTGTGGTGAACGCGAATCTAATCACTTGAATCGGTAACCAACAAAATAGTTAATCCATTGCACTATTATCATAATATCAACCATAGGATCAATTGAGTTGAACTAAACATAAGTCCTTTTCATTATTGAATCTACTGAATTCTTTGCTTTTCTAGTTTTTAAATTAAGTGATAGTTAGTAAGTTTCTAGTCTTGTAAAACTAGAGAAAACCCCTACTTATTAATTAATTTAGATAGAGTTAGTTTTTAGTTTTAATCTACCGTTCCCTGTGTTCGATACCCTATTTATTTAGCTATACCACAATTGATAAGTCCACTGCCTTTGTGTGTTTATTTTATAATTAAAAGTAGGTTTAAAACTAAGTGAGTTTACACACATCAAATGTTACGAAAGATGGCTGAGAAAAAGGATGGTGAAGATGATGAGGCTTATCATACACGAAAGCTGGAAGAGCTAAAGATAAAGAAGGCAACCAACAACTCTATGAACGTCTTGATTGTGCAGGAGAATATGGTCGATGATGAATTTGGAGGCATTGAAGTCTGGTCAACAGACTCTGAGGATGAAGCAGTAAGGAAGCCTTCACATGGCAGAGCATATGTGGCGAGAGAGGAAGTTAACAGTTTGGCTGGGAAATGCTTGATGGTGACAGCAGGAGTACCAACAGAGATGAGAGTAAGGAGCCGAACTTGAAGGAGGACAAGTGTTTTGCAGCAAAGCCTATGAGTGAAAGGATTAACGACTCGATCGGTTTATAAAAAAGGTACAATCCATCCTTGAATCTCTTATAGTTCCTGTCACAAATTATGAAGAAGAATTAAACGAGCTTAAATTTAAATTCACTAATCTAAGTAGTAGTCTCATGCAAATTCGCGTAACGAACTCTAACCTAACTGACCAACTCAACAAGGAGTCATCGAAGAGTGAGGAGAGACGCATGTGGATTGAGCTGAAGGAGACGGAGTTAACTAGGGATAGGGACGAGATTATCTATTTACAGAGAGACAATTTGAAGTTTTTAAAACAAACAAACATTTTTTGCTTAATTGCTAAATGTTTATATACTAATATTACTCAATTGCATTTAGATTGTGAAATAGGGAAAAAGATTCATAAGATGATCTTACCCTTCCTTGAGCTTAAGGAGGATGAGGTCATTGCTGAATGTGAATCCATAATGTCCTCAGAAGAGACTTATGTCACTTATAAAATCGGTCTAGACAAAATTGAATCTTTCATTGACTCAAAGGAACACAAATGTATGCTTAAAAGGCTCTTAGATGAAAGTGATAAGTTGAAAATTAAGACAGAAACCTTACAATCATTTGACTCCTTAAATGCCAAATTAATGAACGAACATAAAATTAATGTAGAAAGTACGTCTAAAATTGATGAGGAGATTGAGATGAGTGAAATTTCGGTGGAAGATGTAGTCGATTGCTCTGAGTTTTTGAAAAGCGAAACCGAGAAACCCCTTATATCCGAAAATTTGGTTGAATATGCACGTCTATCGAAGGACAAGTCAAAGAAACTCAAAGAGAAGGCAGTGGTTTACCAGAAAGTTCAAACCGTGCCAAATCAGATTTATGTTGTAACAGGGGCCACTGGAAAACAAACAACAGAACTGAAAATCCTAGTTGACAAAGACAATGTTGAAGGGTGTGATAATCATTTTTGGTCCGCTCCTATCGATAATGCAGACGAGACCTTCGGTCTATCAGAGCGAACCTCATGGAAGGTAAAGGGTAGATATGTTGCCAAACCAATCAACAAACCCTCAAGTTTTGACAAACCAAGCACAAGTGGAACCAAGGTGATACCAGAAGAATCAAAGAAAGCTTCGAATGTATCTTCCAAAACAACAAAAACTCAAAAGGAGAAGCCGAAGTCAAGCTTCAACATTCATAAATCTAAATAGCAGTTGGTTGAACAAAAACGGGAAAGAAACAGGAGATACATGAAAAATCTGAATTAGTGAAAACGGTTCTGGCAATCTTAAAACCCTAACCATGTTCCCTCGAAGAGAGAAACATATGCTAAAGAAAATGAAAAACCATAGATCAAAAGAAAGAAAAATTTCAGTCCCAGCTCTTACTATTCCATAGCCCAAAACCAAACATCCAGTTTTTGTTCAGACTCCAAAGGACAAAACCGAACATCCAGTTTCGGTTTCAACAACAGAGTTCAGAACCGAACATCATGGTTCGATCCCAACACCAAAACTGAGAACCGAAGGTCAAGTTTTGGTTCTTCACAACAGAACCCTTACTCAACAAAGGATGTTAAAGGGAAGGCAAAGCTTGATTCTAATACAGACACCAATAATAATAATAAAAAGAAACCTAACCCTAGAAATCAAAAGAATATTCCAACTAACAAAACACCTTCTAGTACATTGCAATTTAAACAAGATAAAAATAAAATAAAAGCATATACCATCAAAAGAAAAGATGAAACGACTCTAATAAAAAGAAATTATCTTGTCGATCTTACTGTTGATGTTCCTTTTTCTGTGAAAAGCTCACCAGGGCCCAAGAGACTTTGGGTTCCTAAATCTGCTTAAATTTGCAGGTTATAAGTGACGAGTAGTTCGATGATGAATGGTACATAGACGGTGGTTGCTTACGTCACATGACAGGGAGAATGGAAGAGCTAAGGGAGTTTCGGTCCCTTAAGGATGGAGGATGTGTGAAGTATGGCAACAATTCTTATGGAACAATCAAGGGATATGGGACGATAACCAACGGAGATTTTACAATTCGAAAAGTGGTGTACGTGGAAGGATTGCAGCACAACCTTATAAGTGTATCTCAATTGGTTGTGGGTACCGGGCTGAAAGTCTCATTCGATGATGAAGGATCAGAAATTATTGAAAAACAATCCAAAAGAGTCTTGTTAAAATTGGAACGAAAGGGAGAAATGTACCCCCTAAACATCAGTCCAATTAAAGGACAACCAGCTATTTGTCTATTGTCCAAAGCTAATTATGATGAAAGCTGGTTATGGCACCGACGACTATCGCACCTAAACATCAAAGACATAAATAAGTTAGTGCTTAGTGATCATGTTCGACGCCTCCCTCTTCTCAAATTTGACAAGGAACACCTGTGTGCAGCTTGTGAAAAGGGAAAACAAATCCGAAAGAGCCATCCTACGCGTATCAATACCAAAATCATTGAAGCTCTTGAACTTCTGCATATTGATTTATATGGACCTTCGGCTATCAAAAGCATCGGTGGTAGTAAGTTCATACTTGTCATTGTAGATGATTTTTCACATTTCACCTGGGTTTACTTTCTTAAACAGAAACCAGAAGCAACTCCCAAGCTAAAGATATTTATCAAGCAAGTGGAATTGCAGCTGCAAAAGGTGGTAAGGAACATCAGAAGCGACAATGGGCTTGAATTAAAGAATAAAGAGTTTGAAGACTTTCTGGCCGAAAAGGGAGTATCTCATAACTTCTCTGCTCCGTATACTCCACAACAGAATGGAATCGTTGAAAGACAGGACCATTCCTTATGTGAAGCAGCCAGAACCATGCTAAGCTTCGCTTCTCTCCCATTATACTTCTGGGTTGATGTTGTCGCTACTGCTTGTTATACTCAAAACAGATCCTTACTTAACAAGCAATTTTCAATTACTCCGTATGAGATTTTGAACAACCGAAATCCCAACGTCAGGTTCTTTCACGTGTTCGGTTCCAGATGCTTCATTTTTAACTCGAAAGAGAACCTAAACAAGTTCGATGTTAAAGAGGATGAGGGAATCTTTCTGGGTTATTCACTCACTTCAAAGGCTTATAGGGTTTTGAATAAACACTCCAAATGTATTAAAGAAACCTATTACGTAACCTTTGATGACTCCTACATAAAGAAAGCTCAAGCAAGCGAAAGTGCCATGGGGGAAATATTTCCTGAAACAGGACAAGTCTCAGTTCCTATTTCCAATTTGTTTGAAGAATATATGAGGCTATTTGATGAACCAGAAAAAGCTATACACTTAGAGGCGAATGCAGCAGACAACAAAATCGACCATCTGAAAAAGATCATTGAAGAGGCTGCGAAAGATATGGCAAAGGATCCTTCAGAACCAGCAGATGATCGACCCTCTATTAACCCTCCAAATAACAGCTCCACATTTGAGAGGGAGGGTTCTTCTGTGTCTCATACAACTCCAAATGAGGAGGATAATCCACCTTCGACTGAGGAGGAGAATCCAATTCCAACCGAGGGGAGGATCCTGAACCTGACAAGGAACACACTTCGCCATTTGAGGGGGAGAATGAAAATTCAAATGATGAAGATGATCGATCAGAATTCGAAGAAGAGGTAAATGCATATTTGGATCCTGTCTATGACCCGAACTACCCTCCTCTAACAAAATGGACTAAGGATCATCCCAAAACATAGATAATGGGTAAACCATCCGAACGGGTTCTCACACGGTCTCAATTGAAAGCGAAGCAAACTGCATTATTCTCTCACATTAATTCTGTATGTTTAATTCGTTTGTATCTAAAATTGAACCAGAGATGGTCAACACGGCACTTGATCATGTTGATTGGGTACAGGCAATGTAAGATGAACTCCATGAGTTTGAACGCAATCGAGTTTGGAGATTAATTCCCACACCAAAGGACGCTTCTGTCGTTGGATTGAAGTGGGTCTTCAGGAACAAGATGGATAAAGAAGGCAATGTTATTAGGAATAAGGCTCGACTGGTGGTAAAGGGATATTGCCAAGAAGAAGGAATAGACTATGAGGAGACCTTCGCTCATGTAGCTAGATTGGAATTGGTTCGAATATTTCTAGCATATGCTGCTCATAAAAACTTCGAAGTTTTTCAAATGGATGTGAAATGTGCCTTCCTTAATGGAGAACTAAAAGAAACAGTGTATGTGGAACAACCACCAGGGTTCATGAATGAGAAATATCCTGATCATTGCTATGTATTGGATAAAGTTGTGTATGGACTGAAGCAAGCACCAAGGGCCTAGTATGAAACATTAACTCGCTTTCTTAAAATGTCAAAATTCAAGAAAGGTTCGGTTGACCCAACCTTCTTTTTCAAGAAAGAAGGAGAACATCTTATGATGGTTTAGATTTATGTCGATGATATCATCTTCGGCTCCATGAATCCAAGCTTAACAACTGAATTCAGGAAGCTGATGGAGACTAAATTTGAAATGAGTGCAATACGTCCAATTAACTTTTTTCTTAGGTTAAATATAAGACAAGTACCAGAAGGCATTTTTATTAACCAAGAGGCCTACACGAAGAATCTTTTGGAAAAATTTGGTATGAAGGGAGACTCAAAGGTGAAGGTTCCCATGGCGTTTGGCACTAAGTTAACATCATCTCTGGAAAAGTCTGTTGTTGACATGACTCTCTATCGTCAAATGAGATGATCTCTCATGTATCTAACAACTAGTCGACCAGATATCATGTTTTATGTTTGTTATTGTGCCAGGTTTCAAGCTAATCCAAGAGAACCTCACATGGTGGCAGTAAAAAATATTTTTCGCTATTTAAAGTGAACCTCATCGCTCGGTCTCTGGTATCCAGCAAAATCAAGGTTCTTTATTCAAGCCTTTTCTGATGCTGATCTGGGTGGATGTGGTCTGGATAGAAAGAGCACAACTGGCGGATGTCAGTTCCTTGATGGTAAACAAGTTAGCTGGAAATCCAAGAAGCAAACCTTTATGTCTCTCTCAACAGCCGAAGCTGAGTATATTGATGCTGCCTCATGTACCTCACAAGTGATATGGATACAAATCCAACTAAGAGACTACGGGCTAAGTATGAAGAAAATACCTCTCTATTGTGACTCAGAAAGTGCGATAAGAATATGCCACAACCAGTCCAACATTCAAAGACAAAACATATTGCACTGAGATACCATTTCATCAAGGACCATGCAGAAGATGGGAACGTGGAAGTACATTTCGTTCGGTCCTCTGATCAATTGGCGGACATCTTCACTACAGCCTTACCTAAAGTAAGCTTCAACAAAAATTTACATGGTATGGGAATGATGGAATCAGAGTTCGTGCCAAATCCTAAAATCTCTCTCTGTAATTAGAAAAGCGAAATTGAGCGAAGGCTCGGTCTATTTCGGCTCCATAATTTTCGGGAACCGAAATGAACCAATCGCTCGGTCTATTTCGGCTCCGGAATTTTAAGGAACCGAAATGAACCGAACGCTCGATCTATTTCGGCTCCATAATTCTTGGGAACCAAAATGAACCGATCGCTCGGTCTATTTCGGCTCCGGAATTTGAAGGAACCGAAATGAACCGATCGCTCGTCTTATTTCGCTTCATTATTTTTAGGTTTAATTTCGGCTATAAATTTTTTCTATTTTTTCTTCTTTCACAAGTTTCTCTTTCAATTTTTTATTTTTTTTATTTTTTTTTTTGTTGTTTTGTTTGTTTCTTTTTCTGTTTCTTTTTTTATTTTTTTCTTTCAGAAAATTTCAACAATCCAAAAACATTTTTCTAAACGTTTTCTTTCGTTTCCTTTGTTTTGTTAGTATGGTTTGCTTGTATGCTTGTTCCTTTTAATTAGGTCCCAAGTATTTCAGTGCAACACAATTTGGAGCTAAGGCAGGTATGATTCTTTTCCTATGAACTAGTTAAGGGTCCCTAGAAGCATGCTGTTGCATGTCGATCGAAGCCTCTAAGACTAAGAGCAAGGCCTTAATGAATCGATTTATACCTACCATTTCTTCCCAAACAGGCTAGTTAATTCACTCTAGTCAAGAGCTACCTTACTCTTCTCAAATGAGTTAAGATTTTTCTGCTTTGTCACGATTATATAGCAGAGGTATTTTCGGTTCCTAAACCACCTCCTTTACACTCTCTATCAACTTTCGGTTCATCACTGTAACCCTTGAGACTCTCAGCTTTTACCACTAAGGTTTATGGTTGCATAAAATCTGTGTTTTTGATCTCAGATACGTACACCACGTGCTGAGTGAAACCCACAATCCATCACCAACAATGAATTGACAGTGAATCTTCATATTCAAGCTCTCACTTGTTGTAACGCTCGTAGATCCGGGCTAGTCAATTTAGAGAGAATAGGGGTCGAAAACGACTTTTTGACAAAATATTATTTAGAATAAATAATCTTAACCAAGTTTTATAATATGTCTCAAAGGTTCTGTACATATAAAGAGCGCCGAAATCCGAGTTATAACGAAGAAGTTATGGCCCGTCGAAGTTTTACGGCAAAACCGGCACGGCACCGGGAGACGTAAATAGTGAATTTACGATGGAGGACTTTTTAGCCTTAGTGATCTAAACCAAAGTTGTAGTATACGTGAAACCGAGAACATCCATAAAAAGAACGCCCAAATCTGACTTCGTATGAGGAAGTTATGATTTTTCTAAGATTCGGCTTAGCAGTGCACGACCCGAAACTCGAATTTTAGTTTGAGCGGTTTTTGGCTTACGCGACCTAAATGAGAGTTGAATATCTCATTAATAGGAACTCAACGGTAAAAATACAGACGAAAATGGAGTCCGTATGAAGGAATTACGAATTCTTCGGGTCATTTAGCAGTCTAAACTCCTCCTACTGTTAAATTTAAGATTGGTCGAGAATTAGCCGACAGAGTCAAAATGAAGTTGTAGATCCTATTTTTACCTACGCGTGGATATAAAGAATGTCAAAAACGGAGCTTGTATGCGAAAGTTATGAATTTTTGAAAATCAGCTGATTTCCACCTTGTGTGCGATTCCACGTGTCAGCACTAGGTGAAAACTTGGAGCCTACGCAATACCACGACATGGTGAGAGGCACCAGGACGTGGTGACGCCCCTGGAGGCCTATAAATAGAGGCTCAAGGCTGCCTCTTTTCCTCTCTCCTTTCCCCACTTCTTTCTCTCTCTAGAACATCTCTCTAAGCCCTAAACCCCTCCCCCCCCCCCCCCCCCGAAAAGCATAGGGAACCTCCCTAGCACGAGGCGGAAGCCCGGAGCGCCCGACGACTCCGAGAAGAAGAACCTTTCGGCTCGGGAACGCTGCTCCAGCGAAGCCCGGTTTTCAAGAAAACCCGTTGTAAGTGAGCTATGCCTACCCTATCTTTAGTATAGCTTATGTTTCAATATAGTAATGTTATTAGGACCTTATAAGGAGTATTTGGGCTATTATTATGGGTTATATAAGTATTGTTTAACGCTTATATAATAGTAATAATAGCTAGACTATTAAATTAGTCTTGTCAAATTTTAGACTAAACTCTAGTGGTAATGATACTAGGTTTCGTCAAGGGAAAATTGTTTTAAGAGTAACGAAGTGTTGTCCGAGTGCCAAATCACCACCTTACCAGGTGAGTGCATAGTTACTTTCATCTTACACATAGATATGAAGTATTTAATATAAATTACGTGCTATATGTGCATATTTTCTGAATACTTGTTGTCTATGTTGGGTGAGAGATTTTTATACATGTTTAAATGTTTTAAACTGTATACGTATTTTTATATCTACAAAATATGTTGGGTAAAACATGGGTAGATGAAGGACGAGGGGTGAAAGCTGAAATAGAGGAATATTAGTGGTATGGACCTAGTGCCCTATAGGTGAACATTGACAGCAATGGACCTAGTACCCTATAGATGAGTACTGACAGCTGCGCCACAACCTGTAGATGTTGTTGATCTACGATAAACATCCTAACAGCGCTCTAAGGATAATATCAGCAGTTGCGCCTAATAGAGAACATTATAACCTTGACAGTAGCGTCTAAAGGACAATACCGGCAGAAGCGCCTCATATAGAATGTCACAACTGTGGTAGCTGCGCCTAAGTGATAGAACTAGCAGCTGTGCTTGACAGCTGTGTCATTGACAACGATGGACTACGTACCTATTCCTTAGGAAAATCCTTAGGAATGAATGAACGAGAAATAGCTTATTCTTAGGGTAGATCCTTAAGATTAAAGAAGATAATGGGGATGGATAATTGGGTGAACTGTTTGATGATTAAACATAATAATTATATTATTATGGGTTAAAAATCCTATGTACTCACCAGGTTTCCCAACCTAACCCACTCGGTTTATTTATATCACAGGTGTCGATATAAAGTCACATTACACTGAGAGATTAAGGAGATATAGATCACTAGTGATAACGAATGTAAGTTCTGTTTATGCTTATGTTTATGTATTGACGATGACATCCCAATGTTTTAAATGAATAAAAATACATTTCTTCGGAAATGCTTTGATAACGAATTTATCATGTTTCACTGGGAACAAATTCCGCACATTTTTATTAAAAAGAGATACTATGATTTTTATAAAGCATATACAAAATCGGTCTTTTCTGTCCGTGAAAATGGAGATGTCACACTTGTTACCTAACGAAATCTCTTTTTTAGCGGTCTTTTATGAAATTGACTAACACCAAGGCATTTCTTCCCAAAAAGATCCAGTTTTTTTGTTTTTATTGAGATTTATATAATATCATTTGTCACAGTAAAGTTTATCCAACCTACTTGTTCAACAGATCACATCGGTCTCACAAGTATTTCGACCAACTTTCGGTCTTATGTTGAGTATCAAAGTTCGGTTGAATTTTAGCCACCCACTAGAGCCTATGTTTGAAAAGATGCCTTTCAATGTTTCTTAACACACATTTGATCGTATTCTAACGGGAAACCAAACAAGCACTTTAGGTCTCTCTTGACCTTAAAGGTAGAGATTCGTGCTCGGGATCAATTGCTTCATGTCTTATTTGACATCACTCACATCCCATACACATATTGTTTTTTTTCTTTTTCTTTGGCACCCTAATGCACGAAAATCTTCATGATTTTCCAACATTATTGTACATAATGCTTATGAATTGGTTTGGATTTCACAGTTTTAAGGAAGCGATCGTCGTACTCTGTGATGCGAGTGAATAAAGGGGTGGGGTAGTTGATCGGATAAGAAGTTGAAACGTGTTTATGGATAACTTCAAAACTGAGCGCGTGAATTTGAAGCGGCTCCTAATACCACGCCTGATGACGTCTATCTGGGGAAACCAAGCTGTCAAATCCCTACTTTCTAGGCGCTTTTTCAGAGAACGAATCATCATTATAAAAAGATAATTTTTCTCACTCCTGGGAACCGTATATAAAGGATTTGTTACACTATTGCACCTTCTTACCTTCCTCACCACTCTCTCAGATATAACAGACGAAATTCTACTGTTCATCTTCTTCCCATCAACAATGGCGGATTCTTCATCTCTTCAAGATCAGATAGCTTCATTTCTTTACTCGTGATTAAACCTAATCATAACATGATCATTCAAATGAATCCGTTCCTGTATGACTCGTACATGCTTCAAGTTGTCGAATGTCTCAAATATTCCCCTCTTGTAATCGCTCTCACACAAGTGGAATATGTTCCAATGTCATTGTTGTCTCAAGTTTATTCCACTGCAACCTATGACAAGAACAAAGAGAGAATCTTCTTTCAGATTCATACTAACAAGGCTTATATTTCAAAAGGAGGATTTTTCTCTCTACTAGGGCTTGCAGTAGACGCCTTAGTCATCTCCCCAGACTTCATTACTACAACTCAATTGTTCTCAATGTTCTATGAGATGGGCTACACTGAGGTGCTCACCACCTTCACCAAATTCAAGAAATCTTGTTTACCCCCTCATTGGAATGGGTTGCTCACTCTTCTTCACAAGGGATTAGCTGAATGGTAGGCGGATCAGATGGTTCAAACAAGGCTTTCATGACCATTATGTACGGACTTTACAATGGAATCAACTTAGACTATGGTTCCTTAATCTAGTCTCAGCTGGTGCAGAGTTTGAATTCCTCTACCAAGCATTCTGAAATCTCCTGTGGTCCTTCTTGGACCATCGTCGCTCAAAGGGCCATGACCTATCTCAAGGTTCCAGTCATAAAGGATTCTCTGCTCTCCTCTGTCTCCTCCTTCCATACCAAAAAGATAATCATGACTGATCCAACTAAGTTTTTACACGATGGTTCTATTCCGGAAACCATGTACCGGTCTGTTTCTCAGGAAAGTAGACTTATATCTGAATACAAGTTGCTCCCTCCAAAGACTCCGCGAACATTGACTCCTAAGATGCAAGCAGCCTTAGAAGAGGTTGAGAAACCTGCCAAACGAGGGAAGAAAGCCATTCTTAAGAAAGAAGACACTGAAGTTACCTCTTCCAAACCTGCTAAGTCCAAGAAAAGGAAAGCTGACAAAGGTGATTCCTCTGTTCCCAAGAAAGTAAAGAAAATGGCTCGCAAAAAACAAACTCCTTCTCCTTCACATTCAGAACAGAAAAATGCACAATCTGCTGGAGAGGAAGAGGACAAACAACATGAAGGTTCTCCTAGGGATAATACACCTCCTTGATCTCCAACTCAGGTGGAAAATATCAATGATTCTATTCCTACACCTCCTCCATTTCCACCAAAGACAACAGTTCAGGCTTCGGTTGCTTCTCCACTCCCAACTTCATCACAACGTCACTTGTACCGTTGCTCCAACACCACATGTATGCACAATCCCAATCTCTACTTCTCCTCTTCCACCTCCCATTATTTCCCAAACGACCGACACAACTATCACCTCTATACCCATCATTACCACCACAGCCGATTCTTCAGTTAATGTCAACACATCTGATGTGGGGGCGAAGATTGAAGAACCTCCTAAAGTCACTCCTGAGCCTATTTCCCCAACTGCTTCCAGTGAGTATTGTGCTGTTCTTGGAGGTACTAAATTCGAATTCGATTCCACTTACTTTAGCCCGTACAGACTTCCAAGTGATGACGATGAGGCCACTCCGGTGACCAAGCAACAGCTCGACAATGTTAATTAAAAGCTTGATACATTGATCGATTCCGTGAAGAAGTACAATGATGTCGTTCTGAAAGCCTTCATGGATACAGCCCTGCACCAATATAATGAATCCATTGATAAATCTACAGCTGTTGTAGATGACTCTACTTCTCTGTGCAAACGAGCCACAGCTGATATTAAAGAACTCATTCAAAACTCCAAGGTCTTTCTTGACTCTCTCAAGGGTCATGCTGAGACGAATGTTGCAAAGGTAACCGCGTCAGATGCTTCCCTATCTCAGTTACTTCAAGGGGAAGAAGCCAAGTTCGAGACTCTACACTCTGATGTCTTTACTGATAATAAAACCTTTCTGGCATCTGTTGACTCGCGGTTAGAAAAGCTTAATGCTGATTTCTAGGTGGAAAGGCAACTTCAAATAGATTGGAAGACTCTACGCCCTAATTTGCCTGTGTATCAGTCAGATCCGTTTGATGGTGCGGAATCCCAATCAAACGGATGATGTCAGATAAAATAGAAGAGAAGGAGAAGAAGAATAATATGAATCTTCAATGTATTGAATAGATTGGAATGATGCTCCTTTACATGAGATTCACACACAAACACACACACACACACATATAAGCTCCTGTTTCTCTCTATTCAGTTCATCAATCTATACTCCTCACCCTAACACCTATATTTATACTTGGAGAATATGGGCTTGGTGGACATGGGCTGTAAATGGGTTTACGGCCGTAAGGTGTTTACGGCCGTAAACTCAACCGTAAACTCCAGAAATATTACAGAAAAATACAATTCCCTAGAAAAGCAAAGTATAAACCATATTTTTGACCCAACAATCTCCCCCTTGGTTTATAGCTTTCTTTTCTTAATTGACCCAACAAGCTCCCCCTAAAAAGTAGTTGGCTCTTCTTGTCAATCTTCAATGAGAGCTTGGCTTCAACATTTATCTTCAATGAGTGACTTCATCTTGAGCACTTGGGCAATTCTTCAAGATTTGGAATTGAACGCACATTGGGTGAGGATGCTTGATGTACTGATTCTTGAAAGATGACGCTTTCAGCTTGAGAATCTTCAGAGAGAACATCAGAGAGAACAAATCTTCTGGATCACTTCAGCAGGTACAACGATAGCAGCAGACTGGTTGAGGAGGCTTCAATGCAATCCGTCACATAATCTTCAATTTCTGCTTCACCTTGCTTCTGGGGTTGAAAGATTGAATGTCGAAAGAATAATCTTCATTTCTTGCTCTTTCGAATGAGAATTCTTCGATGCTCACAGACGAAGCTTTTGGCTCAGAAATCTTCAACACAAACTCCATGAGTTTCATCTTCACCTGAAATCACTTTTCAAGACAAAACAAAACTAAAAGAAAACATAGAACAAAAAGTAAAGCCGAAATAACACTAATTTTAATTTTTTTGATTTTTTTGTTGTTGTTTTTTTTTATTAATTTTATTTTATTTTTAGTTCTCCCCCTTATATTTAAACTAGAAGAACACTATGAACAAACTTAACAAAAACAAAAATAATAGCTAACTTTAAGAGTGATTTGGGATCAAAGTTGTTGGACAACCTTATTCCACTTGTCGGTACCCTTATCTTCACATCTTCGTCTGATCGATCGCTGGTATTGTTGTCCACTTAAACACGAAAAAATTTGTGACAATTTTGGACAATTTACCAATGACATGATACATGTATGTATATCTAATTATAACTTTATTATCATGATTGGCCCTAATTCTTAAAAAAAAAAAATCTTAAGACCATTTAACTGACTACAACCAGGGATATTGTTGTCCACCTAAATCGAGCAGCGAGATCTACAGACAACCTGTATGTGTTCAATTTTTTTAAGTGTACTAGAACGTGTTTCCCGCTTCCTGATATGCCCCAGCCATCAAGAACTTCCAGAGTACTCCTTACACTGGGTGAGCAGACAACCATTTAGAGAGAGGATAGATTCAGAATTCTATTACTTATTACTTCAGAGGGGTTGAGAAGTAGAAGGTTGCATATGCTGTGTACCAGGTCGGATTAGAAGTCACGCAAAGGAGACAACATATAGCTAACAGATAAGAGGTATTTCACATATATAACCTGCAGAGAAATAGAGTTGCATATGTTGTGTACCAGGTCAGATTGGAAGTCACGCAAAGGAGACAACATATGACTAACAGACGGAAAGAAAGAAAATGATATTCTACAGACCTAATTTATCGGAATTTACCAGTCGCCCCATCCAACCGGAATTAAGGACAGAATCCGCACATCGAGAAAAAGTGAATCCACAGTTCTAGATATGGGTTATTTAATGTGACCGGTAGATTCCCATGTATATCTCGCTGCTCAACCTATCCGAGCGTCGTGAAATCAGGTTAAACGGATCTAACTAGGTCAAAATTTGTCAAGTCCTTAAATTCATTAGGTTCAACTCTTCCTATTCAAGTCCATTTAAAATCTTATGTGCCTACCAGCGCATCGAGCACAGAGCGTAGACGATTCAACTTAGGTACGTTACGCTGATTCAGATTGCCCGTTATCACTTGCTAATTTCATTTCCCAAAACATCTCCTGCAAGCACATTTCATTTACACCACATTTTTTGATTTTCTGATTTTCTAATGTTTTTGGATTTTCTTTTTAAATTAAAATTTTCTAATTTCTGTTTTGTTTTTATTTCTCCCCATAAATTTGTGCATAGGAGAGAAACAAAAGTAAATGCGCAAATTTAAACTATCCTAAAACAAGAATTAGTCTTTAAAGCGAATCAACTTAAGAAAAACTACGTAGTATAGAGAAGAAAACTCAAACCGTAAGTCACCGATTGAATTTGCATCCAGAAGGTCTGAGAACAACATGCATAATCTCAGAACAGATCCGAAAATTCTTCATGTCATTAAGCACTAACCCCGTGAGTGATCACTTCTTTTCTTCCCTTCCCGCAGAGGACACATTCTCCCAAACAATGTTTTGAGTGTTGTACAGTTGAGAGATGTCTCCTATCATGTGCCTGGAACAGCTACTACCAACAAACCGAAGTCTGATGATATGCCTCCATAGCTGCTCCGACACAAAGCGGGATTAGTTGGTCTTTGGAACCCAGTCCATTTTGAAACTGGGTCGACCTTTGTCATCCTTGCACGGTACTCTCTCCCATGACATATCCTGCTTATCACAAACAGATGATGTAGAAACGTTAGAAGCATTAGGAAATTTGGAAGTTTTCACCTTTGGTACCCATCTATATTCGGGTTTAACCCATTTCTTGTTCGGTCCGATGGGTGCCTCGGCACTTTCTTTGGAACTTGAAGCCGGATGCCGAGATGACTTTGACCTAGCCGTTCTTGGTTTTACAGGAGCATCTCTTGAACTAGACTTCTGGGCCAGCATTCCCTTCTTGTTCTTGGGAGTTGGAAGCTTGGCCTTGTGAGTTTGATTCTTGGCCTTGGGAGTTGAATTCTTGGCCTTCTTGGCATTCCAGTCGGCGTTATCTGAACGTGACCTTGAGGGGTTTCTTTTGAAAAATCTCCCTCTTGGCGCGTTTTGCCATCCTTGTGCATAGTAGGGAACGTACGCACGATTAGGACAATTTCTAGCAATGTGTCCAGGTGCTCCATAGTGAAAACATGTCCTTTTCTTCACTGTGAAGTTGTTTCTTCCTGCCCCTGGTAGCGTATCTTTGCCTCGTTTCTTGTTGTTCCCACATGCACAATTGCAACAGGCACTTTGTTGCGTTGGAATTGGAGGCCTGTATTTCTCAACGGCAGGTGTGTTAGGAGTAACAGATTTAGAGTTCAAGGGGTCGTTTGTTTGTTCATAAGAACTCTCCTTGTTCTCATCCTCTGCTACTTTACCTGCACATCTAACAGAAACATCAGTATTTTCAACATTAATAACTCCTCCTGACACAAATCCAGCTCGTTTGCCATATCGAAGATGTGGCTCCCTGTCAGTTTCGTCCTGTGTCATAGGGATGGATGTGTAGTTATGATTATAATGAGGAGGTACACTATCATACCCTAGACCCTTGTTTTGATTTTCTTTGAATTTTAATTGGGTTTCATATAAGGACTTGACTGTCTGACTTGACGCAGTATAATTTTTGAAACTGACATCTGTTTTTCCACACTTAATTTTTAAAACGTCAAGTTCTTCAGTTATAGCAACAAGTTGTCTCTTAATATAATCATAATTTTCACACTTTTGTTGATATACTCTTCCTGAAGCTTCCTAAAGTCCTTGGTTTTTGCTTCTAATTCAGCCTTCAGGGGTTTCTGTCCTTTCCTGAGTTGATATCCTTCATATCTTAGGTCCTCAATTTCTCTTTTAAATAAATCAATTTGTTCCCGGAGAAATTTAACCGTAGCCTCACAAGCTGGAGTACATGTAACTTCAGTGACCGGAATGTTTTCAGAACTCATTGTTTCTCTGCACTTCAAAGCATCAAGTTCTTGAATTACATCAGCAAGACTAAGATGATTGATATCTTTTGTCTTCTTGATGATAGCCACGTTCATATCCCATGATTTCGGAAGTGAATTTAGCAGCTTTTTGTTTATCTCGGACTTAGTCAAGAAGATCCCGGCTATATTCATTTCAGTAGTAAGTGTAGTAAATCGCTGCAACTGAGTTTCAAGGGTTTCTCCAGGGATATAATTGAAAATGTTGAAATTTTGTCTTAACATATCCTGACGACTCTTTTTCATGTTTTCAACTCCCTCGTTGACCTTAAAAGCAATTAAAAAGAACAACTAGAAGCTAAAATAAAACTTAAAAGTCAAACCCTTTGATTATAAACCTTGAAATTCAACCTTAAAAGTCAAATTTAAAAAGTTAAACTCAAAAGTCAAACTTAAAAATCAAACCGAAAAACTAAATTTGAAAATTTAAAAATTAAACGAAAAAGTCAAAGTTTAAAGTCAAAGGTCAACATTGGAAGAAAAAAATTAAAAACTAAAATTTTTATTATTATTATTATTATTTAATTTTTTTAATTTTTTTTTATATTTTGGATGAATAAGGAATTTAAAAATAAAAGAAATTTAGTTTTTGGGTTAAAAGTGTCAAATTGGCGAAACTTGCTGCGAAAAGGAGTCTTTATGAATTAAAATCGGAAGTGATAAACCAAGATTCAGCGTAGAAGACTTCGTGAGCCGCGTGGACTAGTACGGAGGAGACTAGGGTTCGATCCCCGGCACCTCCACCTTCGCTTGCTATTTTTTTTATATGCGAAGGGTGCTGCTACTGCGAAGCTCCCTGGAAGCGAGGACGAGGACCGAGGTGCGACGCGAAGACCGAGACTGTTGGACCGCAAACTCCGAGGTCGCAAGCTCGAACCGTGAACCTCGGGCCGCAAACTCCGGAACCCTAGCCGCCGGCCGCAAAGAAACCCTAGCCGCAAGCTGTTTACGGCCGAGAACCCTTCAATGGCCGTAAAAACTTCAAAAAACGACGTTTTTCTTTTTGCTCCAAAACTCGATCAAAAACCCTTTTTTATGAAAAACACGAAGAACAAACCCCCCTTATTTTTCAAAGATCTATCCAAAAATGCAAGAATATTTCGAAAATAAGATCAAATTATGCCCCAAATCGGACAAAATTAACTGATATAACTTGGCTCTCATACCAATTGTAAGTCCCTAATTTGCCTGTGTATCAGTCAGATCCGTTTGATGGTGCGCAATCCCAATCAAACGGATGATGTCAGATAAAATAGAAGAGAAGGAGAACAAGAATAATATGAATCTTCAATGTATTGAATAGATTGGAATGATGCTCCTTTACATGAGATTCACACACACACACATAAGCTCCCGTTTCTCTCTATTCAGTTCATCAATATATACTCCTCACCCTAACACCTATATTTATACTTGGAGAATATGGGCTTGGTGGACATGGACCGTAAATGGGTTTACGGCCGTAAGGTGTTTACGGCCGTAAAATCAACTGTAAACATGACCGTAAACTCCAAAAATATTACAGAAAAATACAATTGCCCAGAAAAGCAAACTATAAACCATATTTTTGACCCAACAGTTGTACAATGTGCTCCAGGCTCATGATCCCATTCTTACGCTTACCATTCGAAATCGTTTGACCTCCAAACTCCTTCCAGCAATCGAACTCTTAAGAGAAATGAAGGGTGTTTCGGAGAGAGTTGTTCTTCCGCAACAAGGGGGAGAAGGTAAGTCACAACCAAAGGTTATCATCAAAACCGAACCGAAGGATAATGTAGCTTCGGGTTCTGGTGATAAAGAACAGAAGAATGGTGTTTCTGCTCATGATAGTGATGATGAAGAAGAGACTATCTCTGATGCCCTCAAATGCAAGAAAAGGGATAAGGGGTTAGGTGAAACTCTTCATGTCTCTAAGGAAGATGAAGACAGAGAAAGAAAGAAGAAAGAAGAGGATGATGCACTGAGTTGCAAGAAGACGTTGTTCCTTTCTTGGACTAGGTAAACACTGATCAAAGAAGCTATAGAGTTTCCAAGCACCTACTGGTTGGAGCCTGTAACCTATTTTGATTGTGAGAATACAAGGGATTCGCAGTTCGACATGCCTATTACTCGAAAGGCATTTGTTTTCCATTGTTTTGAGTCGACAGTTGAAGTTCCTTCGCCCCATCCTCAGGTCAACCGTGAACTCAATGATTTTTATCTCAAGTTCAGTCAGCCTCAATATCTGACCTGGAGTGCGCAGAAGATTACTACAGTTAAGGTGCTGAAACCATCGCCTGCAGGGAAGTTTATTAATGTCTCTTTCAGGATAAACCGAGGTTCGGATAACTTGGTTTCTATCATTTCCCTGGCAGACCTTCCTAATTTGAATCCTCATGATTGGATTCTGCTCTTCAACATTTTGCTCACTTATGTGAAGGAGTATGAACCAATCTTAGGCCATTTGAAAAGGATGTTAGCTTCCTATATCCACGAAGTTGCGAAGATGGATCAAGAAGTCGCAAGTGTCTTGAGGAAGAAACCAACGGTGAAGCCTACTACGAAGCCAGGAGATGTCAACAAAATGACTCTCGGTCAAATTGATTCTTCTCACCTCATAGTTATGTTTACAAGAGCCAAAGGCGAAAGTTTCTTATTCACTCTTGTTGACAAACACTTGTTCTCGACCGACTGCCTTGAACATATCATTAATATCATTCATCGGTGCAAGGCGAATTCCGATTCGGATAAGAAGAACTTCACAGACATGCTCCGGTGGTATATTACTTTCAGACAAACTCTTTTGGCCGTCATACCGAGCGTGTTTAAGAGAATCAATAAGTTTGTGCAGCTCAACCGAAGTGAGCTCTCGGCTCCATTGACGCAAAGGGGGAAATTGTTGGGTATTATGTGTTGCGTCATGGGCCATTCTTTTGTATGTCCGGTTTGAGCCTGTCTATCCGTCATTATAGATTAGGGTTATGCTATAAATAGTGCATGCATGTATGCCTTAGTTATGTAAGCCTTTTGATAATCATTGATTGCATTATAACCCTAAACACATCTACAGTCGAAGTTCTTCATTGAGCTCTTCTAGGGTGTTAAAGTTTAATCATTCAATGTCGTCTAAATCATTCTTGTGTTCTTTATTGTGTTCTTTATCATTTTTCTGCTTGAATCTTTCGATCATTAAGGAATATTATTCCAACAAATATGTCAAAATTTGCTACAAAGTCTCCAAAAATGTCCATAGGGGCTGTTTTAACATTTCTAATTTGTCAAAATCTACTAAAAAGTACAAAATTACCTTATGTTGATCTGATATTAAAGTAAACCCATTTCCTTCAACTGTTTCAATATCCGATTGTAGTAACTCGATGAACCACTTCCAATTATCTTTATTTTCTACATTCACAACCGCCCATGCGATGGCGTAAATTTGGTTGTTTCCGTCTCGACCAATGGCAGCTATCAACTCCCCTTTAACTTTCCCTTTCAACAAACATCCATCTAAATCAATCACCTTACGACAACCTTTCAACCATCCTTCTTTTAAAGCCTTCAAACAAATGTAGATTCTTTTGAAATATTTTGCATCCGAATTGTTATCGACTCCAATTTCAGCAGTGCTTCCTAGGTTTGATCTCAAAACTTCATTACTATAATCCCATATCCTAGCATAGTGATCAGTCAACTTGCCATCAATTAGTGTAAATGCTAATGCCCTTGCCCTTGCCCTTTCACATTGACCTCTGCTAAGTTTTAAAGAATAACTCTGTAAAAAATCAGCTTTCATTTCTTTGACTTTCGTTTTGGGGTTGCGAATTAGGTCATTAAGATAATGGTTAGCAATCCAACCCGGAGTTATCAATGACCCAAGGTTGTATTTTCGTGCACAAACATGTTTCTTTTCCAAAGATTTCACTCACTAAGTTAGTTCATTCCTCATCCAAGATGCCCAACATCTAAATGGAAACTTATTCTCATCACTTTTTTTGCCACATCGTACTAATATCCTAGAACGATCACACTTGGCAAACCTCAGTTGGTATTAGCCACCGCATAATTTGTTATACAAAGCTTGAACTGTTCTGGGCTTTTGTATTTTCCCCTAAGTGTGGTTCCATTTTATTCCAGGGTATCCTAGGGTTGTGTACAAGATATTGGTCCCCAACTTTTTGACCCATATCATCTCCTTTGTCAGATTCTTCATTTGAAAAGGTCCATTCAACATCATCAGATGATATGCCAAACAATTCCACTTCTCCCTGTACCAAAGCATTCAAAAAAGGATCCCATATTGTCTTGTCCATTGTAGAAGCAACATATTCTTCTCCATCAGAGTCACCATCATCTGTTTCATTCAAATCCTCCATATAAACTTCAACTTCGACATTTGAAGTTAAAGTCATAGTTGTTGGTTAAGATTCCTTAAAGAATCAATGCAGACAAAAAAAGAAGTAAATAACACATGCTATCTATTATAGAAGACAGTGAACGAGAATTTCAAGTCGATTACCTTTTTTTCTTGTGATTAACCACTGATCTTACCGCTGATTCCACGAAGTTTTCCCTCGACAAACCCTTTTTTTATAGAATGATCGATTGGAGGTGAAAAGTGGGCTGATGTACTAGAGTTGTATGGCACGTACGCTAAAGAGAACGAGTAACCTAGGTTTAACGAATAAAATAGATACATCACACGGTTTGGGAAATAATAGTGGTTAAATCGAGCCTAGAAATAATATAGTGGTTTTTTTAAGCATTAACCAATAATATATAGGGTTTTTCTTAGATTTTCCCTAAATTAAAATGGTGGGTATCCATTGAATCTTGGATTTGAAAAAACTCTCAGATTATATGGTTATATTTGTAAACTTAAAATTCTTGAATAGTTTTAGTAATTTTCAAAAGTCATATGGTAAATTCATGAATATCCCTGGAGATTAAAACCTATACTAAAATTAATTATTTTTTAGGGAAAAACTTAGAAAAACCCTATATATTATACTCCAATGCTTAATAAAACCCCTATATAATTCTTTTGTACAAATTAACCACTATTCTTTTTATTTTTGATTGTTTTCATGCTTTATGACCTATTAGCCTTAAACAACCGATAACATAGCTTACGTGGCTTTAAATTGGATGACATGACATAAATAGATGATATCTTTCAATTCCTTCAAGGTTAAAAAGGGTGCGTTTCATTTTGCTCTCTAGAAGTTGCAAACTCGTTCTTCTACTTCTTCTTTTAAGTTTGTGCTACATCTCCGGTGGGTGATCCATCATATGGATCTTCTTTTTCCTCAACTTCAAGCTATAGAATCAAGAATTGTAAATATCGTGAACAGCCAAGGCTATGGACTTCAACGACTAGGAAGAAACCAGACCGACATTTCTTCAGTGCCTTAATTCTCTAGTATGTGAAATTCATTTAAAAAAATTTTGTTTGTTAATGTTTACTCAGATACTTCATTTTTTGTAGGATGATTCAAAAGATTGTAAACATTTTTTATGGATAGATGATGAATTACCTATTGGTATAAGACTAAAAATATTGAGTTTGCAAATGGAGAATATGATCATGTCCAACAAGACTATGGAGTTGGAGAATGAGAAAAGGACCTACAAAAGAAAGTAATGAAGCTTGAAGTGATTGACAAAACGAAGGGGACTGATAAATTCAAGTTGTTTGCTATTGTTCTGGTTGGAATCTTCATCTGGTTTATATTTATGTAACATGGAAAGTTAGGGTAATGTAAAATCGGTATCTAATTTGGTTTGTTAAAGAATTGAATTTTGTTTTTGATGCTCTTTTGTAATATTGCCTTTATTATGTAACTTTGTTCTTGTTTATGTAAATTTGTAATGTTACCTCGTACTAATTTGATTAGATTTTATAGAAATGATGAGTATTGTTGTATTTGGACAAAATTACCCCCATTAAGTTTGTTGTTTTGCTATTACATACATACACACAAACAAATCATATGGATCTTTCAAGGGTAGTTGTCACTATAGGTTTGGAAAGATGAACTGATGCATCAATTAAATAGTTACAACAATTAACTTAAAAGATTAATAACTACACTACCTGTGTTTTAAAACAGATTGGTATGAGGTCTGATGCTAATTAAATTTATAATTGTCGCTTTCTATTGTCACCATACATATGATTTTTTTTTCATTTTGGCATGTATGGGTATGTACATGTCTGATATTAAACACTAATGAACAGAATGGACCCATTGGAATATAGACGATTATTTCTTTTTTCCAAGTGGGTAAAATGAAAATAAAAACAATTACATACCCTTCTTTTGTTTCTTAAGTTCATCCAGGTCAGATAGAATGTTGACAGCATCACGAGGGAATAGGGAAACAGAAACAGTTAATGGTTTGATGTTTAGGGTAAAAAAAGGATAAAACAAGAAAAAATAGAAATAGGAGATGATTCTCATTCTGGTCAGGGGTAAAAAAGGAAACTACTAAAAGACCATTACATTAACAACATTATGTTGAAAATAAAAACAGTTATTTCTTTGTTCCAAGTGGGGAAAAGGAAAATAAAAAAGTTGAGTATACTTATTTGGAGTGCCACAACTGGAATGATTATGAATCGGAATCAAAACTCCTAAAACTAGAACTGCTACGGAATCAAAATCGAAATTTGTTACTGGAAACTAGCAGTTGCGATATGGAGTTTAGAAGCAAACAAAATCGGTTGACGGAAAAAGAAAATAAAAATAGGAAAAATTCCCATATTGCCCCTGATGTGGAAAATAAAAACAGAAAGGATACATAATGCAATATATAGAACAATTATACCAGATTGACTATTTTGCCCTTGGTTTGATAAACAAAAAATGGGACAAGAAAACACAATGCAATATATACAACAATTATACCACTCCAATAACAACATAGCTAGAATATAAACCTGTTAAAAGGGGACAAACATTACAAAAGACTAGGAATACTAAGTTCCAGATATAAAAAACATTACAAAAGGCTATAGTGTTTTCTCCCATTCCAGTTCATAAATATACTATTCTAAATTAACAACAAGGAACTCCCCTTTAACTTTCCCTTTCAAGAAACATCCATCTAATTCGACATCGACTCCAATTTCAACAGTGCTTCCAGGGTTTGATCTCAAAATTTCATTACCATAGTCCCATATCCGAGCATAGTGATCAGTTAACTTGACATCAACTTCATATCCGAGCATTGTAAATTTCATTACCATCGTCCTTTCCTTTCTCAAATTCTTCATGTGAAGGGGTCCAATCATCATCATTAGATGATATTTCAGGGAATTCAATTTCTCCATGTACAAAATCATTCAAAAAAGGATCCCATATTGTCTTGTCCATTAAAGAAGCTACATACTCATCTTCATCGGAATCTAAAGACAACCCAAAAATACTGGACTCATCATCTGCTCCATTCAAACTCACCGTATCAACTTCATCTTCGGTATTTTAAGTTAGAAGTCATAGATGTTGGTTAAAGGCAACGAACCTGGACCAGATTTCAAGTCGATTTCAAAAAACAACAAAATAACAACGCAACATACAACACAATAACAAAATCATACATGCTAACTATATTACATAAGACAAAGAACCTGGATTTGAAGTCGATTTGAAGTTGACGAAGTGTTTGACAACGATTTTACTCCCCAATTCGACAAACCTTTCCCTCCTTCACGTAAAAAAAACATTTTTTACAGAAACGTATTTAATGTAGTTTTAAAGATTGGTCAATCTATTGATGGGTAATCCACGTCGACTTGTGAGAACGTGTAACCTAGGGTTACCAGATAAAATGGGGTTTTTATATGGTTTTGGAAATATTAATGGTTAATTTGTACAAAAAAAATTATATAGTGGCTTTTTTAAACATTGAGAGGTATAATATATAGGGGTTTTATGAGTTTTTCCCTATTTTTTAAAGCATAAACTCCGATTCGTAATTCTTAAAAGTGAAACCGAATCAGTGAGTCGACCCGGCAGCATATTTTGTTCTATTAGCCACAGCCACAAGAGTCGGTCCGAACCCTAGTCATCAGTGGTAGAGGCGCAGACATAGAGCAGGAGAAAGAGATAATCGCACACGCAAGATCCAATACAACAGTCTGTTCGCAAGTTCAGGTAAGCTTTTGATTAATCCACGAATGAAAAGGTTTTTTGATTTGTATCTAGATTTGTGACAACCCCCTTTTCATTTGTATGGTTTTTTCTCTTGATTTAGGGTTTAACATAGATTGTGTACATCTTCTCCAAATATATATGTATGTATGCATACGTATATCATATATTAAGCGCATCACCATCCGTTTTTATATAATGATCTCACCATGGAAGTTGGTTTCTTCAGTTCGCCATATGTATAACTCAATAGAAAATAAGTATAATTGCTGCATAAATTGATAAATGACATAAACAATTCGCTCTTGCTGAATTGTGTTTATATGACAGAAAATTTGACTAGATTAGCTTGCAGAAATGAAGGTGAGGTCATCAGTGAAGAAAATGTGTGAATTCTGTAGAACAGTGAAGCGTCGTGGCAGAGTGTTTGTTCTATGCACAGCAAATCCCAAGCATAAACAACGACAAGGTTTGTCAACAATTTCTTGTGATGAAGGTTCTTCACTCACATCCAGGTATTATTCCTTGTATTTTATATCTTTTATTTTATAAAATCTATTTCTGGGCTACAAAATATTTGGTTTATTTATATACTGGGATATACAAAATATTTGGTGTTCATGAGAAACCTTGAGTTTTAGGGATTGTTTGGTTGGATGAAATGAAATAAGAATGTAATGGATGAAATAAACAAGGTAATGGAATGAGTCATTCCTACCCATGATAATCACATTAGTAGTCATTCCAATTCCAATTCCTACATCAATGGTCCATTCCATTGCTTAAACATAGTAAAAATGTTTTCATCATTCCAATGAAATAAAATATTTAATTTACATTGCTATGTTTTTTTTAGAATATCAGAAATGCAAGTGGCTAGAAGCGATTATCAAGCTCCAAAATATGGCATTGGAGGCGGCTTAGCATCTGTACTAGTCGAGAGGAAGTTGCCTGCACTTTTTGCTGGGTGGAGAGTGAGCCTAGCGTCTCTGCTTCAGACACGTGCGAAATGATGATGATACGGACATTGTTGTTTTTAGACCTAATGTGATCTTTTGATTCTAAATGATGATAATTTTTTTGTTTCTTTTCTTTGATTAAAGCATTGGATTAAGCTCTTTTTTTATTGAATAATGAGGTCCGACATTGTATGATCGTTTGTTTTCGTCTTGCTAAGTATTGTATTGCAATTCTACATGTTTTATTTCGACAAGAGTTATTCTTTCAACAACCAATGAAATGCCCCACATTATCTTGTTATGACCATCATGTGAGATGTAAAGCAGATGGTGTAATCCTGTTAAAGAGCTTAATGTACATTAGAATTGGAATTTTTATGCTAGTTGGGACTCTGTGTTGGGTGTAAGTTAATTGCATAGTAGTTTGTTGTATTTGCCATCTTAGTTTAGAGTAAATGAAAAGAATCGTTCTTTGTCCAAGTGTTAAAATGCACATTGAGTACTTATTTTCAAAAATTAATTTGGACTCTCCTTTGTTTGGTTAAAATTTGCATGTTTCATCTTTCGTTTGTTTAAATTTACATGTTTCATCCTTTGCAAGATATGAAATGACTATAGCGTCATTTTTAATTTATTTTTTATACTTCTAATTACTTTTAATTATTCAAAAAAATAATTAAATTTTTGGGTCCACCAAACCCTTCTAAATAAAAACCCTTATCAACCCTTCTTTCCTCTAAAGTTTTGATAGATATCAAACATCACAACCACCAGGTTGTTTTTAGGAAGAAACAAAGTCATCGGAATTTGCTACAACCACCACCGGAAATAACTATTATATCGGTCCCTGAACAATACTCTGTCAATGAGTCGCTTGACCACAACCCTTCGCCATCGACGGACCACAACCATCCTCTATCTCTCTTTCCCCTTCTTTATTCTCCGATCTGTTGACTCCCTCTTCAATCTCCGGTGTGCACTCCATCCTCTCAGATTGACGTCACCTAGGCTCACTACACCACAAGAACCATCAGAAAACGTCAGTATCTAAAACATCCCATGGAGCAAAGTGACGTTAGCGATAATAATCGGTGGTTTGGACTTGTACGTTAAAGACGATGCTTTTACCACTTGAAATTTGAAGTAAAGGTTTGGTAGTGGTGAGCTACGTTGGTGATGACAAGCTGCAACAAGGATGTCGTTAACCGGTGGTTGTCAGATCGATTGATAAAAAGAATGGGTGAGAAAACGATCGAAGGCGAGCTGCGATGGCTTCATGTTTGTCGTTTTTATTTCAGTGTGACACCCTAATTTCCATTTAACTTAAATTGTTGGAGTTATGGGTTGTAAAATTAAAGTGAAGGTTATAAATTCAGATCTTTGAATTTTAGTAGTTAATTAGATATTTCAAGACATTATAGTTACTTGAAGGTCAAATCGATGATAGTTGTAACTATGAGGAACCGAATTAAGAATTGAGGACTTAAAAGTCAGAATATTGCAAATAGGGGCAATGGAGTTATTGTTTCAAACCTAGGGACCTCATGAAAAAAGGTTTTAGGTTTAATTAGGGGCCTTAGGGCTGAATTTAGTCGTCCACTTAAGGACCCTTAAACACAAATTAACCCTAATACCATATTGCTTGGAATTCCCGTTTTTTAAGATCTTTCAGCAGTACTTGGACGATTCCCGAAGACTGAACTGTTGGATCGTCGAGAAATTTGGTGTGCGGATCCTCAAAACATATATTGAAGTTTTTACCATTAGAAATTTTATTTCAAGGTCTGGAGCTTGAGTTATAGATCGTCAATCATGGCCAAAGTTTTTGGATTGTTGTTGAAATGTCTTAGGTGCAAGGCATATATGAAGCTTTAAATCTCAACAACCTAGGTATGATATCTTTCTCATTGCTTGTAAAATTGCTATAGGACCAAGGGCTGATGTGCTATAAACCTGGAAGGTCTTTATCGAATTTGGGACTTAATAGGTTGAGTGGATTAAACCCTAACCCTAGTCTTACGTTTTTGAAAAATCTATTGTTCTGCCCCATGTCTTGTAAAAATTGTATAAAAATCATGGGACATCATCTTGCGTCGAGACAAGTCCCCAAAGATTCGTATTTTAGTCTACTACATTTCACTAGTTTTGACCAAAAATCATAAAGTCCTCTATCTAGGGTGAAAATGAACATTTACCTAGACTGGTCAGGAATGAGCTGTTATGCAAGACAGTTTTGTAAAATTCACCATAATCATAGAAAATTTGTATGGAGGTATGTGGGTACTACTTTTAAAGCTAAGGAACTAATCTATCTTCATGTGATACAGTTTTGGAAAATATGCAGTTTAAGGTGGGAAAACAGGTCCCGAACAAAACACTACAATCAAATAGAAAATAAGAAAATATGTACATAAGTTTTATAAGAGTAATACAAAAAAACACATGCTAAATAATGTTATAATTGTTGTGTAGGTTATCGGAAAGAATATATATATATATATATATATATATATATATATATATATATATATATATATATATATATAGCTCCCGCTAGCTGTGAAAACCCGAAATTTCCATTTGTACGAACTTTATCTATTCAATAGAAGCCAGTCCAGTTTCAGTGATTTTCATACTTTTCCGAATGAGTTTGTGTGCATTAGGGTTTACTTTTAGGAAGATATCAGGAGAGTGGATGCTACTGGGTTTGTGAAATTTAAGCATTCCAAGTTTCATAATGTCATAGTCCAATATCCGGAATAAAAATATTTCTGCCAAAATATTTCAGGACTATAAATAGATTTCTGAATTAAATTAATTCATTATTCACATTTCCAAATAGAGAAAAGCCATTTTCTCTCTCACGGATCTTCGGGTTTTCATCCCAGATTGTGAGTCTACTTTCCTAGATGTGTTTTATTACTTGTTTTATGCTTTATAACATAGATTACATGTCTAAAACACAAGATCCGGGAGTTTACCGCCCAAGAACGTTCTTGGGGAGTAAACTCCAAAACGAGGCCTAAAAGCTTCCTAGTCCCGATTCCTTGTTAGACAACTAGTTTAGGACTTATTGTAGGATCTTTAGAGGCTAGAAATCATCCAAGATCATAAGGCTTTTGGAGTTTACGGCCCAAGAGTTCTTGGACCGTAAACACCATTTCCAAGGGCCAAAGTGAGCCCTAAATCACCCCTAAGGCTTAAGGCATTTACCCTCTAATGCTTGTAACTAATTTGGACACCAAAACACTTCAAAATCATAAATTTTTAGGAGTTTACGGCCAAGATATGCTCTTGGGCCGTAAACCCCTTTTTCAAGGGCTAAGTGTACCCTAAACACCCCTAAGGCCTTAAGACTATTACCCTTGAATACATAGGACTTGAATGGGGATTAAACTACATAAAAATCATCCCTAAAAGGGAGTTTACGGCCAAGGAACATCACTTGGGCCGTAAACTCCAAGTGAAGGCACAAATGTGTGCCTAATGTCCCCTTTAGCCTTAGACAAAAACATAGAAGCTATCCTACAAGTGCAAGTGACTTAAAAGAATTAAAACCAACACCCCATAGGAGTTTACGGCCGTAAACTCTAGGGGATATGGTCTTTAGGCCGTAAACTCCTCTATGGAGCATTCTAGGGCCTTAAACTACTTCAAGGATTATTCCAACAAAGCTAGGCTTATTCTAGGATCAATATAGCACCCTAAAACACCCAAAACCACCAAGTGAGGAGTTCACGGCCGTAAACTCATGGGCTTACGGCCGTAAACTCCAAAGGTAGGGGTTTGTTGGGTGGTAAGCTCATATACAAGGTCATTGGTGCATTAAACCCCTTTTGCCTTGTCCCGTATCGACTTAGATGCAACCCTTAGGACCTATAACATTTATACAAAGTGTTTTCATGTTCCTAAGTGTCCCAACTTATTTTATTAAGTTATTATTTGGCTAATTAGTTATATATATGCTTATTATATGATAACTAGGCTCGTGCGTGTAAACAAGTCTCTGTTTGCCACCTAGCACGGTATCCGACACTGCAATTCAAACAGCTCACCACAAGTGAGTTCATACCCCTTTAATCAACCTTTGAAATGATTTTAAATGTTTTAAATACTTTATGGGGGGGGGGGGGTACAAGTTAAATACTTATATTTATTGCTTCAATCACATGTGATTGCATTAATCACATGTGATTAATAACTAGGAAACCAATGATTTTATCACTGTTCAAACTGTTTATCAAACTGTTTTACTTCAAAATGTTTTACAAACTCTTTTACTTTTCAAACTTATTTACAACTGTGATTCAAACAAATGTTCCTTATACTTAAACTGTTTTATCAAACTTATGCCTTCAAATTGTTTTATAGATTGACATCAAGTCGATCTTTTCTTGAAATAATATTTATGTTTAAAATGTCTTATAAAAACTTATTTATGCTTTTATATTATAAATTGCATGCCCATATATGTATAGATATATAAGTAATGTTTAAAGGGCTTAGGAAGGCCATCCGCCCTATTTCCTTTTCGCGCCTTGAGATGTGGTCTGGTGGGATTTCGGGTGACCATCCGAAGGTCGTTTCAATATTAATTATATATCAAATATACATATATAGACATAAAAGTACTTCCATATTCATACGTACTAGACACATCATTAGAAGGTTACCATCGGGGTAACATAGGATCGTACTACTACAACTGCTAGATCAATGAGTCAGTTCATTCATGAGTCCATATACAACTATACTAGGAAGAGAACATATACAACTATACTACGAGAACATATACAACTATACTAGGAGGAGAACATATACAAATATACTAGAACTAGAAACATTACATTACATATACGAGAATACGTTAACAATTGTGATCCACTGTATCGGAGCATGCCTTAAATGTCATGTCCCGAGTTGTAGCCAGAATTCTCTTGGAAGGAGAGCGTGAGTTTGCGTATAGATCTATACTAGATTGACTATCCTACACCTTGCTGCTAGCTACAGCCGGACCTGCAGGTCTGCGGGTGCCAAACGTCATTCCGTTATTACGACCATTCGTATGTCATTGTTACCAGTCGATAGCATGGTGCAATTTATCACATTTTACCTTAATATAAATCCGGTTTAAGGTAGTTAGTACAACAATAGTTCCTATAAAACAAAACTACAGTACTACATTGATTTACCCATTACATATTTTTAGTGATAACCTCACTTAAACATTAATGTACAAACTATATTTTATTAAATGATAGTTACACTTGGTAAATTACACACTTTTACAACAAACGAGCGTACAAAACAGTTAAGCCTTGGTAGAAAGCTACTTTAATAGAAAATATAGGTTTTTCTGAGAGATCAAACTTTTACAAACACTTACATACATTTTACAAACTTATACTTGAGACACGTTCAAACGATTTTGATAACAAACACCGACACTAAAATACTTATGAACTCACCAGCTTAATGCTGATAAACTCTTTCAAAATAACTTGTATTCTCAGGTCATCAGTAGACAGGTACCGATGCCAGCTTTTGAGAAGATGGAGCGCATTCAAGACTCATCTCATATTATTTTGTTTTACATTATTTTGGTGTCTATAACTGTACAGAACACACTTGTATTAAAATTATATATTTAATGCAATGGATGATGTTGTTTGCTTATTTACATTTACTGTGTTGTGATACTTTACATGACGTCCTCCACCCCAGAACGTTTCCGCCGTTCTTGGTTTTGGGGTGTGACAGATTGGTATCAGAGCATTGTTTATAGTGAATCAAGTATATCAACCCATAAAAGATATACTAAACTATAAACCCAATAGGGATTAAAGCACTCTGACCAAGTGTCTATACTTTAAATATTAAAATATTTAATTAAGTATACTAGTCTGCATTCATACTAAAATCAGTGTCACAATGACAAGAATGAAAGTATTACGATTGTTAAGTATCACAAGTGAGCTCGGGAATGTATGGTCAGTCCTGGGAATGGCATAGCCTGATCAACTATGCTGGTCCTAGGAGTGATTAGCATATGCCCTAGAATGGTTGTGATGTGTTAACAAGCCTAAAAACTTACCAACAATACCACAAGAAGATCAGTAGAACTTAAACTTAAAATACTATAGGTGTATTTTGTACTACTAGTTACACGTATACTATATTCTTATACCTCTCTTATTGCGTAGATCTAAATGGCTGGATTCCATCATGGCGACCCGTACTTTCCAAATGAAGGCAATGCCGGGTGGATCGAAGAAGAGCCCGAAGATGACCATCCAATCCCTTTGGATGATCACCTCGCAGAAGGCTTTTCTGATGGATCTGACTCCGAGCCTGAAGTCAATAACCTACCGCTTGTAGGTCAAGCCTCGAACAACAACCCTCGACCAGCTTTTCCAGGTCCTACTCCCTTGTGGGCAACCAAATTGAATCGCTGGAGTGATGAACAGGGTCAACCATTACCATACTTTGGGGACCGAACCTTTTACAACGTCAGCGATGGTGGCTCTGCTGACCGAGCTCTGCCGGTCATTATCCGCAAAATAGCTCGTAATGTTGAGCAGCCATCGACCGGGTCATGGAGATTGATGCCAACTCAGGTGTCAACACAGTCCGCATCCGCTGTCTTGAAGAAGACATGGAATAGACCCGGAGAACCAACGAAACCCTACAGCAACAGCTGGCTGCCTCCCGTGCTGAAGTCTTGGAACTTCGAGCTCGTCAGAGGGCTCAGAATCGACACCTTCAAGAGGTGTTTAGTCAAGTGTCCGACCTCAGGGCTCGCCCGGGGAATTCCCATCGCCGTTAGATAATGTCTAGTACATCTCTGTCTTTTGATTAAGAAATAGCCTTGAACATCTGTGCTCTAAGTAGCACTTGTCTGTAAAATATTCCTAACTTTCGGTATTCTAATTAGGAATCTAAGGACTGTCAATCTGGTCTGTATGGTATGATGTAAGACCTACTGCTAGGTCGATTTTCCCGGAACTTATTACATCTGTAATACCAGTATGATTGACATCTATCTAATATGTGGGAAAAATCTATACACTTGTGTTTTCCTACTAATATTCCTTGCTATGTTTTCAAACACCCATTTAACTGTTGGGCTATGGTTAGTTAGTCCATTTGTCACTCTCACGTTGCTTACAAATTGATTCTTACCAATTTTTCTTATCTTTATAAACTTATAGCTGAAAGATGCATCCTCGCAAATCTCCCAGGAATAACCCTGCACCTCCACCGCCTCCGGTCATCGATACTGCAGCCCTGAATGCTGCCGTAGCTGCAGCAGTGGCAACTGTCATGGCTCAGTATCACTCATCCGATGCCAGCAGAGGTGGCACCCCTGTTGAATCTATTCCAGTCGAAATACCTGTGCGCTCGAGAGAGTGCTCCTACAAGGATTTCACAAATTGCAAGCCGAAGCCTTTCTATGGCACCGGCGGAGTCATTGCCCTCTCGCAATGGTTCGAGAAGACTGAATCAGTCTTCGAAATCTGTTCATGCCCTGCTGCGTGCAAAGTTAAATATGCTGCATGCACCTTTGAGGGAAAAGCCCTAACGTGGTGGAACGGCCACGTTAAAGCCCTAACACTCGTCGTGGCTAACGACATTGGCTGGGAAACGATGAAGGACCTCATGACTGAGGAATACTGCCCGAGGGGCGAAGTCCAGAAGTTGGAACATGAACTCTGGAACCTGACCATGAAGGGCACCAATGTGATCGCTTACACTGCCTGATGTAGCAAACTGGTGGCCCTCTGCCCCAATATGGTTCCCACTGAGGGGAAAAAGATCGAACGGTACATATGGGGGCTAGTGCCTCCGTACTAGGGGAATGTCCTAGCATCAAACCCCGCTACCTTCGACAGTGCCAAGCGGTTGGCACAAAGACTCATTGACCATGGAGTCAAAATTCCTGCAACCACAACCACCCTAGCCATTCCAGAACCCTCCAAACCCGCTGACACTAAGCAGAAATTCTAGGGTGAAAAGAAGAAGCAACAGGCTGCCAAAAAGCAGCAAATTGTGGCAATGCATGCCGCAATAACCCCTGCTGCTGCTACTACTGCTCCGGTGAGTCGGTATGTTGGAAGTTTGCCCAAGTGCAACAAATGCAACTACCACCACAACGGCCCCTGCCGTGAAATGCAGTGCTCAAACTGCAACAGAAAAGGACACACCATCCGTTTCTGTAAGTTCCCAGCACAACCTATCAACCAAGTCCCTGGCTCTGGCGTGAGCCCAACTTGCTATGGATGTGGCGAAGCAGGCCACTATAAGAGGGACTGCCCCAAAGCAAAGAATGCTGGTGGAGCGGGAAGGGTACTAGCTATAGGCCACGGGGAAGCAGTTGCTGACCCGACCGTGGTGACTGGTACGTTCCTCCTTGATAACTCCTATGCATGCATTCTGTTCGATAGTGGAGCGGAGCGAAGCTTCGTAAACCACAAATTTGCTCGCATGCTTAAGCAACAACCACACGCACTTAATGAACAATTCACAGTAGAAATGGCCAATGGGAAAACTGAAAGTACAAATAGCATATACTTAGGTTGTACCCTAACTTTAGATAACCATTCATTCCCAATCGACCTTATGCCGGTCTCAATAAAAAGCTTCGACGTTATTATCGGCATGGATTGGTTAAGTCTTCATCGCGCCGACATCATGTGCTACGAGAAAGTAGTCTGTCTAAACCTCCCATCTAATGAAACTCTTATAGTCTACGGCGACAAACCTGGTGCGAGTCTTCGCATTATATCAAGTATTCAAGCACAGAAATATCTGCGCAAAGAATACCACGCATTTCTTGCTCACGTCGTCGACACGAGCCTCGAAACGAAAGAACTAAAGAACATCTAGTCGTGAGCGACTTTCCCGACATTTTCCCAGAAGAACTACCCGGGTTACCTCCGCAACGACAGGTCGAGTTCAGAATCGACTTAGTCCCAGGAGCTACCCCAGTAGCCAAGTCGCCCTACCGCTTAGCACCAGCTGAGATGCAAGAACTCTCTGGTCAACTTAACGAACTGCTCAGTAAGGGATTTATAAGACCAAGTTTCTCACCTTGGGGAGCACCGGTCTTGTTCGTTAAGAAGAAAGACGGAACATTCCGTATGTGCATCGACTACAGAGAACTCAACAAACTGACGGTCAAGAATCATTACCCTCTGCCACGCATAGATGATCTATTCGACCAACTACAAGGGGCGAACTATTTTTCCAAGATTGATCTGAGATCCGGATATCACCAGTTGCGAGTGCTAGAAGAGGATGTGCCGAAGACAGCCTTCCGAACTCGTTACGGACACTACGAGTTCGTGGTGATGTCATTCGGATTGACCAATGCGCCCGCAGTCTTCATGGATCTGATGAATAGAGTATGCCGACCTTACTTGGATCAGTTCGTCATCGTTTTCATTGACGACATCCTGATCTACTCCCGAAGTAAGAAAGAGCATGGCGATCATCTGCGACAAGTTCTAGAGACCTTACGAAAGGAGAAACTTTATGCGAAGTTCTCGAAATGTGAATTTTGGATCCGAAGAGTCGAATTCTTAGGACACGTGGTAAGCGAAGAGGGAATCCACGTGGACCCATCCAAAATTAAAGCCATTGAGAGCTGGTCAGCACCCAAGACGCCTACAGAAATTCGTCAATTTCTAGGTCTCGCTGGCTACTACCGCAGATTCACTCAGAACTTCTCCCGAATAGCGAAACCTCTTACGACCCTGACCCAGAAGGGTGTGGCCTTTGATTGGGAAGAGAAACAAGAAAGAGCGTTCCAAACGCTCAAACGAGCCTTGTGCACCGCGCCAATACTATCCCTTCCCGAAGGAATAGAAGACTTCGTAGTCTATTGCGATGCATCAAATCAAGGACTCGGATGTGTTCTAATGCAGCGAGGTAAGGTCATCACCTACGCCTCGAGACAGTTGAAGACACACGAGGTTAACTACACGACCCACGATCTTGAACTAGGAGCGGTAGTGTTTGCTCTGAAGATCTGGAGACATTACTTGTATGGAACGAAGAGCACTATCTTTACCGACCACAAGAGTTTACAACATATTTTCGACCAGAAGGAGCTCAACATGAGACAACGACGGTGGGTCGAGCTACTCAGTGATTACGAATGCGATATTCGTTATCATCCGGGTAAAGCCAACGTAGTAGCAGACGCCCTAAGTCGGAAGGAATATTCTGGTCGCAAAGTCAAGTCATTATCAATAATCATCCATTCACACTTGTCTAAGCAAATTCAGGCGGCTCAACTTGAAGCCATGAAACCTGAAAATGTGACGAGTGAATCCCTTAGAGGAATGGATAAGAATTTAGAAGCCAAGGGTGACGGAGCTTTATATTTCATGAACCGGATCTGGACACCGAAACACGGTGGTTTCCGAGACTTGGTCATGACCGAGGCGCACAACACTCGGTATTCCGTCCACCCAGGTTCAGATAAAATGTATCTGGATCTTAAAAAGCTATACTGGTGGCCTAATATGAAAGCAGAGATTGCTACCTTCGTAAGTAAATGCCTTACTTGCGCAAAGGTTAAGGTCGAGTACCAGAAGCCCTATGGTTTACTGCAACAACCAGAGATCCCGGAATGGAAGTGGGAGCGGATCACTATGGATTTCATAACCAAGTTGCCCAAGACAACGGGTGGACTTGACACCATATGGGTCATCGTTGATAGATTGACCAAGTCTGCACACTTCCTGCCTATCAAAGAAACCGACAAGATGGAGAAACTTACGAGAACATACATTAGGGAAATCGTACGACTACATGGTGTACCTATGTCCATTATCTCCGATAGAGATAGTAGGTTCACCTCAAGATTTTGGCAATCACTACAACATTCCCTAGGAACAAGGCTGGACATGAGCACAGCCTACCATCCACAGACCGACGGACAGAGTGAAAGAACCATCCAAACACTGGAAGATATGTTGCGAGCCTGTGTGATTGATTTTGGGAAAGCATGGGATATTCATTTACCCCTTGTCGAATTTTCCTATAATAACAGTTATCACATGAGCATCAAGGCTGCTCCATTCGAAGCTCTCTACGGCCGAAAGTGCAGATCCCCTCTGTGCTGGGCTGAGGTGGGTGATACCCAATTAGCCAGGGGGCAAGCTTCCGATAGTACTATCACCGGTCCGGAGATCATTCGGGAAACGACAGAGAAAATCGTTCAGATCCGAGAACGATTGAAAGCCTCTAGAGACCGATAGAAGAGCTACGCCGATAAACGAAGAAAACTTTTGGAATTTCAGGTGGGAGACCGAGTCCTTCTCAAAGTCTCACCCTGGAAGGGCTTGATACGCTTCGGCAAGCGTGGGAAGCTTAATCCGAGGTACATAGGGCCTTTCGAGATTCTTGCAAGAGTCGGCCCCCTAGCTTACAAACTCGACTTACCCGACACACCTCGTAACGTACATTCTACATTCCACGTATCTAACTTGAAAAAGTGTCTATCCGACGAAACTCTTGTAATCCCACTCGACGAGATCGAGATCAACGAGAGCCTCAACTTCGTGGAAGAACCAGTAGAGATCATGGACCGTGAGGTCAAGCAGATGAAGCAAAGTCGTATCCCTATCGTGAAGGTTCGCTGGAACGCCAAGCGAGGACCGGAATTCACTTGGGAACGCGAGGATCGATTGAAACTGAAATACCCTCATCTTTTCGCTTAATTGTTGTAACTTCGTATTTGCTTAAATTCTAATTTCGGGACGAAATTCCTTCTAACGGGGGGATGATGTGACAACCCGAAATTTCCATTTGTACGAACTTTATCTATTCAATAGAAGCCAGTCCAGTTTCAGTGATTTTCATACTTTTCCGAATGAGTTTGTGTGCATTAGGGTTTACGTTTAGGGAGATATCAGGAGAGTGGATGCTCCTGGGTTTGTGAAATTTGAGCATTCCAAGTTTCATAATGTCATAGTCCAATATCCGGAATAAAAATATTTCTGCCAAAATATTTCAGGACTATAAATAGATTTCTGAATTAAATTAATTCATTATTCACATTTCCAAATAGAGAAAAGCCATTTTCTCTCTCACGGATCTTCGGGTTTTCATCCCAGATTGTGAGTCTACTTTCCTAGATGTGTTTTATTACTTTTTTATGCTTTATAACATAGATTACATGTCTAAAACACAAGATCCGGGAGTTTACCGCCCAAGAACGTTCTTGGGGAGTAAAATCCAAAACGAGGCCTAAAAGCTTCCTAGTCCCGATTCCTTGTTAGACAACTAGTTTAGGACTTATTGTAGGATCTTTAGAGGCTTGAAATCATCCAAGATCATAAGGCTTTTGGAGTTTACGGCCCAAGAGTTCTTGGACCGTAAACACCATTTCCAAGGGCCAAAGTGAGCCTTAAATCACCCCTAAGGCTTAAGGCATTTACCCTCTAATGCTTGTAACTAATTTGGACACCAAAACACTTCAAAATCATAAATTTTTAGGAGTTTACGGCCAAGATATGCTCTTGGGCCGTAAACCCCTTTTTCAAGGGCTAAGTGTACCCTAAACACCCCTAAGGCCTTAAGACTATTACCCTTGAATACATAGGACTTGAATGGGGATTAAACTACATAAAAATCATCCCTAAAAGGGAGTTTACGGCCAAGGAACATCACTTGGGCCGTAAACTCCAAGTGAAGGCACAAATGTGTGCCTAATGTCCCCTTTAGCCTTAGACAAAAACATAGAAGCTATCCTACAAGTGCAAGTGACTTAAAAGAATTAAAACCAACACCCCATAGGAGTTTATGGCCGTAAACTCTAGGGGATATGGTCTTTAGGCCGTAAACTCCTCTATGGAGCATTCTAGGGCCTTAAACTACTTCAAGGATTATTCCAACAAAGCTAGGCTTATTTTAGGATCAATATAGCACCCTAAAACACCCAAAACCACCAAGTGAGGAGTTCACGGCCATAAACTCATGGGCTTACGGCCATAAACTCCAAAGGTAGGGGTTTGTTGGGTGGTAAGCTCATATACAAGGTCATTGGTGCATTAAACCCCTTTTGCCTTGTCCCGTATCGACTTAGATGCAACCCTTAGGACCTATAACATTTATACAAAGTGTTTTCATGTTCCTAAGTGTCCCAACTTATTTTATTAAGTTATTATTTGGCTAATTAGTTATATATATGCTTATTATATGATAACTAGGCTCGTGCGTGTAAACAAGTCTCCGTTTGCCACCTAGCACGGTATCCGACACTGCAATTCAAACAGCTCACCACAAGTGAGTTCATACCCCTTTAATCAACCTTTGAAATGATTTTAAATGTTTTAAATACTTTATGGGGGGGGGGGTACAAGTTAAATACTTATATTTATTGCTTCAATCACATGTGATTGCATTAATCACATGTGATTAATAACTAGGAAACCAATGATTTTATCACTGTTCAAACTGTTTATCAAACTGTTTTACTTCAAAATGTTTTACAAACTCTTTTACTTTTCAAACTTATTTACAACTGTGATTCAAACAAATGTTCCTTATACTTAAACTGTTTTATCAAACTTATGCCTTCAAATTGTTTTATAGATTGACATCAAGTCGATCTTTTCTTGAAATAATATTTATGTTTAAAATGTCTTATAAAAACTTATTTATGCTTTTATATTATAAATTGCATGCCCATATATGTATAGATATATAAGTAATGTTTAAAGGGCTTAGGAAGGCCATCCGCCCTATTTCCTTTTCGCGCCTTGAGATGTGGTCTGGTGGGATTTCGGGTGACCATCCGAAGGTCGTTTCAATATTAATTATATATCAAATATACATATATAGACATAAAAGTACTTCCATATTCATACGTACTAGACACATCATTAGAAGGTTACCATCGGGGTAACATAGGATCGTACTACTACAACTGCTAGATCAATGAGTCAGTTCATTCATGAGTCCATATACAACTATACTAGGAAGAGAACATATACAACTATACTACGAGAACATATACAACTATACTAGGAGGAGAACATATACAAATATACTAGAACTAGAAACATTACATTACATATACGAGAATACGTTAACAATTGTGATCCACTGTATCGGAGCATGCCTTAAATGTCATGTCCCGAGTTGTAGCCAGAATTCTCTTGGAGGGAGAGCGTGAGTTTGCGTATAGATCTATACTGGATTGACTATCCTACACCTTGCTGCTAGCTGCAGCCGGACCTGCAGGTCTGCGGGTACCAAACGTCATTCCGTTATTATGACCATTCGTATGTCGTTGTTACCAGTCGATAGCATGGTGTAATTTATCACATTTTACCTTAATATAAATCCGGTTTAAGGTAGTTAGTACAACAGTAGTTCCTATAAAACAAAACTACAGTACTACATTGATTTACCCATTATATATTTTTAGTGATAACCCCACTTAAACATTAATGTACAAACTATATTTTATTAAATGATAGTTACACTTGGTAAATTACACACTTTTACAACAAACGAGCGTACAAAATAGTTAAGCCTTGGTAGAAGGCTACTTTAATAGAAAATATAGGTTTTTCTGAGAGATCAAACTTTTACAAACACTTACATACATTTTACAAACTTATACTTGAGACACGTTCAAACGATTTTGATAACAAACACCGACACTAAAATACTTATGAACTCACCAGCTTAATGCTGATAAACTCTTTCAAAATAACTTGTATTCTCAGGTCATCAGTAGACAGGTACCGATGCCAGCTTTTGAGAAGATGGAGCGCATTCAAGACTCATCTCATATTATTTTGTTTTACATTACTTTGGTGTCTATAACTGTACAGAACACACTTGTATTAAAATTATATATTTAATGCAATGGATGATGTTGTTTGCTTATTTACATTTACTGTGTTGTGATACTTTACATGACGTCCTCCACCCCAGAACGTTTCCGCCGTTCTTGGTTTTGGGGTGTGACACTAGCTAAGTTTTCAAGTTTAAGGAGGTGAGTTACACTAACTCTCCTATTATGTTGGTATTACTTATTTTATGTTATTGTGCACGGATACCCTAATCCGGTAGAGTGAACAAGGTAAGACAAAATGTGGTTTGTCCTCCACTCTTATCTCTTATTTCCAATTTAGGGAGCAAGGAGGTGTAGTTCCTGGAAGGGAGAACAATGTTATGGTTGGTACCAACAATATGTGCTAGGAATGTTTATGTTTATGTTATGTTTTATGTGAAATGTTATGCTATATGTAAGTAACTGATCTATATAATGGTAGAGTAATGTGTATTCTCACTAAACGTTATGCTTACCCGTTGATATTTAATATTTTTCAGGATCGTCAAGTTTAAATAAAGGAAAGAGACCAGTGCGACTACAAACAATATTCTCATGAAGATTACTATTTTATATTTTAAACATGTGATGTTTTCTGCTTCCGCGATGTTTTTAGAAATATTATTTTATACCTATGATTGAATACTTTTGAAAATTTAATTATATTTTTAAAATGGTAACGATTGACTTTATTTTGTTTTGCTTATTTCTAAAAAAAATTGGGTCATTACATCCAGGAGATCCACCATTTTTGTTTCACTAGAGTTGGTGGGGACTAAAGTAATCTGTCTGACGTAGAAATCTACTCTGCAATATCTATGTAGAGCTCGTCAGAAAGGAGTTAGGAGATCGGAAAGGAGAACAAGAGGAGGATGAGAAGCGTTGTGATCTAGGGTATTGGATATGTTATCAGGAGTGACTAAGAAGAGGGAGACAAAGGAGAATCTGGGGAAAGTGAAGGGGAAGGGCTTAGGGGTGTGAATCAAACCGCACAAAACGTATAAACCGTCCACACCGCATCAAAACGCACTGCATACTGCTGTTTAGATTTTTTATGGTGCGGTTTGTGGTTCGTAATTTCGATAAACCGCACTATATGGTACAGTTTGCGGTTTTTAGTTCCAAAACTACGGTTCAAACCACACCATACCGCATATATATATATATATATATATATATATATATATATATATATATATATATATAGTCGATAACATATCGATTTTTATCGATAAACCTTGTGTTATAGTAATTATTATGTTACTGTGGTAGTTCATTAAACGTGGATTCTTCAACAAACCACAACTTACATTAGCTCTTAGTAAATTACATTAACTTTTACAAAGAAATTATGTCATAACTTTGAAAATATATATTAGTTGTAAGATATTGCGATATAGTATGTTGAATAAGATGTATAAAGATTTGGTAGTATTAAGTAGTGAAAATAGATATATGTTAAAAAATATTACAATATAGTATTTCTTTAATAAAATTTAAAATTTTATTTTAGATCAAATGGTTGAAAAATAGTTTCAAAGTTTAGCAACTAATCAGACCACAAAAACCGCAAAACCGTCCGCAACAAACCGCACCGCAAACCACGGTTTACACCTTTTGTTGTACTGTTTGCGGTTTCCAAAAATCTCAAACTGTGTATGCGGTACGGTCTGCGGTTTTGACTGTAAAGAACACCAAAACGCACTGTGAACACGCTAGAAGGGTTGGTGTATTTATTTTAATTAAAAAAATGACAAGCAAATAAAAGAAAATAAAAAAGAAATTATTAAGGATAAAATAGTCATTTTATAGTCATAGGGACGACCCAAGTGAAAAAATAATTATACATGGATGGTCCAAATTAATTTTTAAAAATAGAAACTAAACGTGTATTTTGGCTCATGCATAAGATCCGACTTATATAATTTATTTGTTAGTTTAAAAGCTAACTTTACCTTCCTTACCTAGTTTATTACAAAACTAGTTTATAAAATATTTAAGTGGTTTCATACACATTGTTTTTGTTTAAATTTATTTGAGATTTATAAAATATTTGAGTGGTTTCATACACATTGTTTTTGTTTAAATTTATTTGAGATTTATAAAATATTTGAGTGGTTTCATACACATTGTTTTTGTTTAAATTTATTTGAGATTTATAACATATTTGAGTGGTTTCATACACATTATTTTTGTTTAAATTTATTTGAGATTTATAAAATATTTGAGTGGTTTCATACACATTGTTTTTGTTTAAATTTATTTGAGATTTATAACATATTTGAGTGGTTTCATACACATTATTTTTGTTTAAATTTATTTGAGATGTAAATAAAGTATAACATTGGTTCGCTATCCATAGTGCGACCCACATAATATTGGGACCGTTGAGTGGAAATGTCTTTCGATTTATAACCCCATATCTTCAATATTGCAATCTTATTAATATAGCATAATCTACTCTAATAAATGAAGGTTTTTTTTGCCACATGTCCTCTTCTCATTCATTTTGGACACATGATATTTTGTAGAATTTTTAAATTTTCTATTTTCCATTTGCCATTTTATTGTATTTTTCATTTTATTAAATTAAAATTTCACATTTAATATGTAAGCTAATATATATGTAAAGTATTTATTAAAAATGATGTATATATGTAATGTATTCAATACATTAAAGCCTCATTAATTTTAATAATTCAAAATTTTTCTTACTTTTCTTACAAATTCAAACTTTCAAATTGTTAAAATTTCATATTTTTTTTTAAATAAACTCATGTAATACATGGGTCTCACACCTAGTCTTTGATATACAAGAAGTTATAGTTTTATTAAAGCATTATAATTATACTATAGAATTTGTTGTTTTATGAAAATTCATTAGAATAAAAAGGGCCAATTTAATAATAAAGAATATGGGACCAATGCTAATTTTCATTAATTTACAAATATAAATTATACATATTTACCAAAATTAAAATAAATCATACACATATTTAACCACCTTATATACCATATATAGGGTACCACTAAATTTTACAATCACATCTACATGCCAACACGAAATTTGTACCAAAAAGAACAATTGAGAGTGAAACGTGCCAACAAGTAAAAACATATTTTCCATAAATATGAATGTTTCTATTTAATTTAAAGCAGAAATCTTCCTTAATAAATGAAGGTTTTTTTTGCCACATGTCAATCTCTCATGAGTTTTGACACTTGTCATTTTGTAGTATTTTTGAAATTAAATATTATCCACTTGTCAATTTTTGGTTTGTTTCAATGTTTAGAATTAAAATCATATATTTACTTATATATGTAAAGTATTAAATATCATATATTTGATATTAAATTGCAATAAATACGTTTCTTTCTTCCTTATTTTAAAATTATACATTAAAAAATATTTTTATTTATATTTTAATGCTTAATATTTTTTTAAATCAACCCGTGTAATACACGGGGCTCACACCTAGTAACAATTTAATAAAGATCAAAAAGAACAATTCAATAAAGATCAAACGGTTGTTCCCCTCTTTGAGTTTACTTTACTACTAGTATTCTTTTTCATACAATATTTATGTGCCTATCATTTTTCGGCTTTACTTTCAGTTCTATTACTTATATATGTTTTTGTGTTTAGTCATACAACACTATTATTTCTTAAGTCAAGGTCATCTATAGAAGTAGTCTCTCTATCTTACTTATATGTTTTATTGTAAGTTTTTGCTTTCACTATCTATGTAACAAAACAATATTTACTTACTTAACATTGCTCTTTTTTACTTTTAATTTTATTAGTTCTATTTTATTTTTTGTTTAGTCACACACCACTATTATTTCTTCATTGTAAGATGTACTTCATATGCACAAGATCATCACAGGTGTTCCTACATCCTAACTTTATCGCCCTAGTCTTAGGGGACTTGGAAACTTTTAAACATGTGAAAGCAGCTCAATGACCATAAAGTAGTCGACACCCAATCACATGTATATGACATCAAGAATCTTGTACCATGCGAACAAAAAAGATGTACTTTATGTAGAAATGGTTGTACTATGTTCAAGAAAAGTTGTCCTATATGCAATGATTTTAGATTTACAACATTCAACGATAATAATTAACTTTTTTTAGCTTGGATTGTGAACAACAATGTCAAAAGACTTTAACAATCTTTTATTCATTTCACTGCAAAAAGATGAAGTTTTTAACTAAACCCAAGTCTTAATTTTAACCTTCATTTATGTTACATTTAGGGGGTAAAAACTCGATTTCTAGTCTAGTTCTTCAAGAATTGATTGCAATTTTTGTTTTAGATCATTGGTTCTTTCGATCTATGATATTCTGACGTTGCAGAATCATTTTTACACTCACACAATGATTGATAAGCTATATAAGGTTGTTTATTCTTTGATTTAATACATAAAGAACGATTTACCTAAGAATCTTGTTATTTCTTTCTTTTTCCATTAGGTGTTTTATAGACAAAAAAAAAATGAATGAGGGGATAATGAACTAATGATATCTCTTTAGATATACATAAAGATTGTTTTTTTTTTTTTTTTTTTTTTTTTTTTTTTTTTTTTTTTTTCTAGACTAAGTAGAAAACAAAAACTAGCATTTATAACTATTAAGCCACTTAAGTAAAAACGAAACATCCCAAATGTAGCCCCTATGTGACGGAAATGAGGCTTTTTAATTAAATGCTAACTTTTTACAACTTTACCCTCATTTCTTTTTTCCTCCTATTTGCCCAAGTGGTGCCATACTTTTCTCAGATAGGTTTTAAAAATCATTTATTATGGCTATGAAAAAAAAAAGAAATAGGCTGAAATAATTTACAAATTTGCCCTTGTTTACTTTCTAAAAGAGAAAGTCAGAGATCAAGTTTTCTACATTAAGTCCGTACTTTTTTTACAAAATTACCCTTATTTATTTTTCCTTCTATTTCTCAAAGTGGCATTGTGGTTTTCTCAAATACTAATTAAAAATCATATATTATGATACCACTAAGGGAGGAGGGAATCTAATTTTTGTTTTTTTTTTCTTTTATCTTTCCCAACCTATAATATACGAAAATCCTATATTTTTCAAACCACTCAATCCACTTAATTAAAAAAAATACAAAACAACTAAGATACAAGTTTTAAAACACATGGTACAGGAGAAAATGAGAGAGATGATGAAGTGAGTTAGTGAAACCAATTAAACAACCCGTTGAAGAGGGAGTGATACTGACGATAACTCTATTGCTAATTAAGATTCTACCTTGATTGTTTTGTATTTTTTTTAATTGAACGGGTTGAATGAATTGAAAAATATAGGGTTTCCGTGTGTTGTGGGTTGAGAAAGATGAAGAAAACTAAAAAAGAAAAATTAATGTGACAGTGGGTTGAATGAATTGGAGAGAGAATGAATCACTCCTCCCTAATGCAGACAACGCTTAATGAAAATAAAAAAGAAAAACGTGAACAAAATTTACGTTCTTTAACTCGATCTCAAGAGGCAAGGGTTCCTTATAAAAATTTGGCATTTGCGTTGGTTTAAGCGTCAAGCTTTTCCTAAACATTTTAATCTCCACTTCTTGATTTTCCTATTAAAAACAACAAAGAAATTAACTGTTTATAGTCAAATTATTGATAAATAGCATGATATAAGTATAATGTATACCTTTTGTTTTTGCTTGTAAATTACATTTTACCATTTCTTTTAGATGGATCTTCTCCTCAAACTTATAATAGAACTACAAAAACAAATAAACTTACAACTTTAGTGGTGCAAATTATGTTCAAATAAAGCACAAATTCAATAGAGTTATCGAGTAGAAGGGCGAAAGTGGAAAACATACCTCTTTCATTTTCTCTGCTCTTTCGTTACACTTGAAATTAAAATTGTAGATGGGTAATGTCCTGATTCTTTAAGACTTCTCATCTTCTGATATGGAGCTTCTACATGTGTAATTAAGGAGAAATCAAAGACTTCGATGAGGGTATTTGCTTCATTTAATATGGAATTGATATGGACAGGCTTCATAGTAAGCTATATTTGGGTATTTTATAAACTTAATATAGAAAGAACGGAATAATATAGTATTTTTCTTGACTTAATATAGAAGGTATGACTTAATATAGAAAGTCAGGTGAATTAAGCTTGTCCTATAAAATCCCAACTTTTTAAAAATTCTCTCATATATTCTTTCTCTCATTTACCCAAGTGGATCGCATTTTTTCAAATACTTATAAATGATCATTTATTGACACAACGCTTTATACGTACAATACTTGATTAAAGAAAAGCCCAAGTCTTGACCAAAAGTATAATAACCTATTTTCCCTTATTACTCGTTACAAAATCAAGATTCTAACTTATTTTTGGTTACATGAATCCTATATTTTATCATTATTAAGGGACCATATATTTTTGACTAGTAGGTAGATAATTTCCTTGAACTTGCATTCAATTTGAGACATATACAATGAAATATCAACTACGGTGAAAACGTTTAGAATGATATATAACATTTCATGGGATAAAAAAATATGATACCAATAATTTGAGTGTTAAAAAAGACATACTTGATGTCTTTGGGTTGTTGGTGATTTTAGTGTTAAAAAAGACATACTAACATGTGAGCTAAGGGGCTTCATAATTTGTACGCTAATATATATACGAGGTTGTGCGGAGTGCACATATGTATAAGATCGAATTAGAAGCTGGTTCGACAACTAGTCGGGGGTCCGGGGGCAGCGCCCTGGGTCTGAAGTTTCCAAAGGGGCAGCGTCTGTCACACCCCAAAACCATGAACGACGGAAACGTTCAGGGGTGGAGGACGTCATGTACAGTATCACAACAGTGTAATATAATAAACAAGCAACAACATCATCCATTGCATTATAAGTAAAGTTTAATACATGTGTGTTCTTTCATTGTAATAAGACACCAAAAATATACAATCAAAATAAAAGACGAGACTTGTCTGCTCCGTCTTCTCAAAACCTGGCCATCGTACCTGTCTACTGTTGACCTGAGAATACAAGTAATTTTGAAAGCGAGTATCAGCTTTAAAGCTGGTGAATTCATAAGTATTTAAGTGTCATTGTCTTGCTTATGAAAATCTGTTATGAAGGCCATGTAAACCTTTAAATGATAATGTTGATGTAAGTATGAAAACCCTAAAAAATCCCTTATTTCCTATAAGTATGAATTGTAGTCTTCTACCAAGACCCGAATGTTTTGTTATGACAATGTAGTCTTCTACCAAGACCCGAATGTTTTGTAAGTAAAATGATAGTTTTTCCTTTAATTGTTTAGTACTAAAGTACTTAGTCTAACTCATCGTTTATGTGAAAGTATCACAAATTAAAGTAAACAGGAAAATGTACTACTGTAAGTGTTGTCACTGGGTACTAGGACTAACACAACATCGCATTAAGCGAAATATGTAACCTAATGAACATCCGAAGATTGTCCAGAAAAAGTAATAATGTAAGTGTCATCGCTGGGTACTAGGAGTAACACAACATCGCAATAAGCGAAAGGTAACCTAATTAACAATCGAAGATTGTCCACTTGTCCTCTGTAGCAGCAGCAGGTGGGTGGAGGGGTTAGCCCCGGTTATCGATCTACCTAGTATAAGTAGTAACCTTAGACCTCCATAGACGGTCATCGACCACTGGTGCAAATCAGTGGGGTTCGGAATGGTAAGTCCCGCCGAGCTATCCCATTGAACCGGAATAGGAAAGATAATTTACACAGTAAGTACTAATAAATCATCCACGTAGTTCTAAGTACAAGTTTCCAAGTAAGTGAATACAGGATAATGCACCTATGTAAAAGTGTTCCTGTATGGTATTCATGTATGTGTGTCCATGTAACAGGTAAGTATATGTAAACATATTCATGTATCAGGTAAACATCTGTAAGTACTCATGTATCAGGTAATGTACTAGTATAGACTCATGAATGAACTGACTCTTGTGTGATTCCTTGTAATAGAAGTAATGTTTGATATCTTCAAATTATCCCTATGATAATTTACTATAATATAACTGGTTGATCATGTAGGTTTATACACTCTTACTACTCAAGGGTGTGGGAAACTAAATGAAAGATGTAAACTATAACATCAATACATATATAAGAATATAAGTGTATATGCATAGTTTAGTTCAAGAATGTAAAAATGGTTTTGTAAGACATCTTGTGGGTTTTGAACAATAATTAACAATGAATTGATGTCATTTTAATAAACATTTCAAAGGTAAAACATTTGGTAACAATGTGTTTTTAAGATTTAAAAACCATTTCATGCATCACATTTTGTAGCATGTGAAATCTGTTAAATGACAAACACAGTTATAAAATACATATTAATGATTTAATAACATGTTTGTTTCTACTTGTATCCCCCCTTTAAAGCATTTAAAATCATTTAAAACATTGATTAGGGGTATGAACTCACCTGTAGTTGGTGATTGGGATGAACTGAACGGTATAGGATTGCTAGGTGTCAAGCGAGGACTTGTACACACACTACGATCCTAATGAACATATAATCACACATATATGCACTCAGTTAGTCTCAAATCACTGATTGATAACGTTAAGACATCCTAGACATAATAAACATTTTATATAAGTGTTTTAAGCCCTAAGGATTGCATCTAAGCTATTGTGGGACAAGGTACTCGTGTTTAGGGTTCCAAAGGACCCCATATATGAGTTTACTCCTCATATACTAACACACATGGAGTTTACGGTTGTAAACTCTTGAGTTTACGGCCGTAAACTCCCAACCATGGGGTATTTGTGTGTTTTGAAGTTCCAAATGATTCCTAGAATTATTCCAACTTGGTGGTTAAATTCTTGGAAGGGTTTAAGGTCTAGAAACACTCCATTTAGGAGTTTACGGCCCTAAGGCCATTTCCTTTGGAGTTTACGGCCGTAAACTCCCTTGGAATGGTGTTCTTGTTGATTTCAAGCCTCAAGCATAGGTGGTATAAGTTCTAGGTTTTTATTCCAAGCATATGAAGACATTAGGCACACTTTGGTGCCATTCTTTCATGTTTACGTCCCAAGAACAATGTCTTGGCCGTAAACTCACTTTGATAAGTGATTTTGATGTGCTTAAGGCCTTAGATTAAATGGGAACTAGTCTTGATAAAAATCTTAAAGCTTTAGGTGCCTTAAAACACCATTTTGAGTTTGAAAAGGGAGTTTACGGCCTAAGAAACTCTTGGGCCGTGAACTCCCAAACTTGGGTGATTCTTGGTTGTTTTCTTGTCCCTAACACACATACATATGAGTCTAAGGCAGTTGCATAACACAAGGGTCGGTTTCGGCTTTGTTTCGGGAGTTTACCGCCCAAGAACACCTTGGGGAGTAAACTCCTAGATCTAGTGATTTAGCCTTCTAAATAATGTTATAAACACATATAAAGCTTTCTAACATTACTAGAAAGAGGTACTCATGATTTGGGATAAAAACCCGAAGATCCGTGAGAGAGAAAATGGATTTTCTCTAGTTGGAAATGCGAATAATGAATGAATTTGGTTCAGAATTCTATTTATAGTCCTGAAATATTTTTGGCAATAAAATATTTTTATTCCTGAAATGATCTCTAATATAATAGAGTGTTGGAATAATAGTGTTGCACAAAACCCTAGTGCACCCACTCTCCTGATATTTCCTGAAGTGTAAACCCTAAATTACTCAAACTTACGCGAAAAGTCTGAAAATTAACTGTGACTGCTACAACTTCTATTGAAGTGATATAGTTTGTACAGAATGGAAATTCCGGGTTGTCACATCATCCCCCCGTTAGAAGGAATATCGCCCCGAAATTTGAATTTAAGCAAATAAGAAATTACAAATAACTAAGCAAAAAGGTGAGGGTATTTCAGTTTCATCTGATCCTCACGTTCCCAAGTGAATTCCGGTCCACGCTTTGCGTTCCAGCGCACCTTCACTATCGGGATACGACTCTGCTTTGTTTGCTTGACCTCTCGGTCCATGATCTCTACTGGTTCCTCCACGAAGTTGAGGCTCTCGTTGATCTCGATCTCGTCGAGTGGAATAACAAGAGTCTCATCGGATAGACACTTTTTCAAGTTTGACACGTGGAAAGTAGGATGTACGTTACTGAGTTCGTGCGGTAGATTGAGTTTGTAACCCACAGGGCCGATTCTCGCGAGAATCTCGAAAGGCCCTATGTATCTTGGATTGAGCTTCCCATGCTTTCCAAAGCGTATCAAGCCCTTCCAGGGTGAGACCTTCAGTAGGACTCGGTCGCCCACCTGGAACTCCAATGGTTTCCTACGCTTGTCAGCGTAGCTTTTCTGTCGGTCTCTAGAGGCTTTTAATCGTTCACGAATTTGAACGATCTTCTCTGTCGTTTCCCGAATGATCTCCGGACCCGTGAGAGTGCTTTCGGGAATTCTTCCCTTAGCTAACTGGGTATCACCCACTTCAGCCCAGCACAGAGGGGATCTGCACTTTCGGCCATAGAGGGCCTCGAATGGAGCTGCTTTTATGCTCGTATGATAACTGTTGTTGTAGGAAAATTCAACAAGGGTAAATGGGTATCCCAAGCTTTTCCAAAGTCAATCACACAGGCACGCAACATATCTTCTAAGGTTTGGATAGTTCTCTCACTTTGCCCGTCGGTCTGTGGGTGGTAGGCTGTACTCATGTCCAGCCTAGTTCCTAGGGAACTTTGTAATGACTGCCAGAACCTCGAAGTGAATCTACTATCTCGGTCCGAGATGATAGATAAAGGAACACCGTGCAGCCTTACAATCTCCCTAATGTAAGTTCTGGTAAGTTTCTCCATCTTGTCTGTTTCTTTGATCGGTAGGAAGTGTGCAGACTTGGTCAGTCTATCGACGATGACCCATATGGAATCAAGTCCACTCGTCGTCTTGGGCAACTTGGTTATGAAGTCCATAGTGATCCGCTCCCACTTCCATTCTGGTATCTCCGGTTGCTGCAGAAGACCGGAGGGTTTCTTGTATTCGACCTTGACCTTTGCGCAAGTAAGGCATTTACTCATGAAGGTAGTAATATCTGCTTTCATGTTAGGCCACTAGTATAACTTTTTAAGATCCAGATACATCTTATCTGAACCCGGGTGGACGGAATAACGAGTGTTGTGAGCTTCGGTCATGACCAAGTCTCTGAAGCCACCGTGTTTCGGTGTCCAGATCCGATCCATGAGGTATAAGGCTCCGCCGCCCTTGATTTCTAAGTTCTTATCCATCCCTCTAAGGGATTCACCCGCCATGTTTTCAGGTTTCAAAGCGTCGAGCTGAGCCTCCTTTATTTGCGTGGACAAGTGTGAATGGATAGTTAGAGTCAAAGATTTGACTCTACGACCAATATATTCTTTCCGACTTAGGGCGTCGGCTACTACATTGGCTTTACCCAGATGATAATGAATTTCGCATTCGTAATCACTGAGTAGCTCGACCCACCGTCGTTGTCTCATGTTGAGCTCTTTCTGGTCGAAGATGTGTTGTAGACTCTTATGGTCTGTAAAGATCGTGCTTTTTGTACCGTACAGATCTTCAGAGCAAACACAACTGCTCCTAGTTCAAGATCGTGGGTTGTGTAGTTAACCTCATGTGTCTTCAGCTGTCTCGAGGCATAGGCTATGACTTTACCTCGCTGCATCAGAACACATCCGAGCCCTTGGTTTGATGCATCGCAATAGACTACGAAGTCTTCTATCCCTTCGGGGAGGGACAGTATTGGTGCGATGCACAAGGCTTGTTTGAGCATTTGGAACGCTCTTTCGTGTCTCTCTTCCCAATCAAAGGCTACGCCCTTCTGGGTCAGTGTTGTAAGAGGTTTTGCTATGCGGGAGAAGTTCTGAATGAACCTGCGATAGTAGCCAGCTAGACCTAGAAATTGACGAATTTCAGTAGGTGTCTTTGGTGCTGACCAGTTCTCGATGGCTTTAATTTTGGAAGGGTCCACGTGTATACCTTCTTCGCTAACCACATGGCTCAAAAATTCGACTCGCCGAATCCAAAATTCGCACTTGGAGAACTTCGCGTAGAGCTTCTCCAATCGCAATGTTTCTAAGATTTTACGGAGATGTTGACTATGTTCTTCCTTACTTCGAGAGTAGATGAGTATGTAATCAATAAAGACGATGACGAACTGATCCAAGTAAGGACGACACACCCTATTCATCAGATCCATGAATACCGCAGGCGCGTTAGTTAATCCGAATGGCATCACTACAAACTCGTAGTGCCCATAACGAGTTCGGAAGGCTGTCTTGGGAGCATCCTCCTCTAACACTCGTAGTTGGTGATATCCGGATCGCAGATCTATCTTCGAGAAGTAGTTGGCTCCTTGAAGTTGATCAAATAAATCGTCAATGCGGGGCAAGGGATAACGATTTTTAATGGTAAGTTTGTTGAGTTCTCTATAGTCGATGTACATGCGAAACGATCCATCTTTCTTCTTGACGAACAAGACCGGTGCTCCCCATGGTGAGAAGCTTGGTCGAATGAATCCCTTCTTGAGAAGTTCGTTAAGTTGACTGGAAAGTTCCTGCATTTCAGCCGGCGCCAGACGATAAGGAGATTTGGCTACGGGGGTAGCCCCTGGCACTAAGTCGATTCTGAACTCGACTTGGCGTTGTGGTGGTAAACCGGGAAGTTCTTTTGGGAATATGTCGGGGAAGTCGCGTACTTCTGGAATGTTCTGAATGTCTTTCAGTTCTTGACTGGTATCGACGACGTGTGCGAGGAATGCATGGTACTCCTTTCGCAAACACTTCTGAGCTTGAATGCACGAAATGATGCGAAGGCTTGTACTAGGTTTTTCGCCGTAGATAATTAAGGTTTCGTTGTTAGGAAGGTTAAGACGAACTACTTTTTCAAAGCACATAATGTCTGCGCGAAGAAGACTCAACCAATCCATACCGATGATAACGTCGAAACATTTAATTGGGACTGGCATGAGATCTATCTTGAAAGTATGGCCATCTAAAGTTAAGGTACAACCTACGTATATGCAGTTTGTACTCTCTGTTTTCCCGTTAGCCATTTCTACTGTGAATGAATTATCTAATGCACATGGTTTTTGTTTAAGCAGGTGTGCAAATTTGTGACTTACAAAACTTTTCTCGGCTCCACTATCGAAAAGTATGCAAGCATATGAGTTATCAAGGAGGAACGTACCAGTAAGTATCGTAGGATCAGCTACTGCTTCCTCGTGGCCTAGGGCCATAACTCTTCCTACCCCTCCAGCCATTCCTGCTTTAGGGCAGTTCCTCTTGTAGTGGCCCACTTCGCCACAACTGTAGCAAGTTTGGCCCATACCGGCATTAGGAACCTGGGTGGCTTGAGCTGTTGGAGCCTGGCAGAAACGGGCTGTGTGCCCCTTCCTGTTGCAGTTGGTGCATTGCATCTCCCTGCAATGCCCGCGGTGGTGGAAGCTGCATTTGTTGCACTTCGGGAGAGATCCAACATAAGTTTTTGCTGGTAAGGGGTTCGCAGGGACAACAGGAGTCACTGTGGCAGCATTGATCGCCACAAGTTGTTGTTTATTGGAGGATCCTTGCGAAGCCCCTCTTTTCCTCTTATTCCACCCCTTCTTGTTGTTGTCAGGGTTGGACTTTTGGGGTACGGGTGTAGGGATTGTTGGGTTCTGAGGTTTTCGGTGATCGATGAGAGATTGTGCCAGTTCTTTGGCGCTATCAAAGGTAATAGGCCTAGAAGCAATCACACTTGACTGGATCTGGGGCGACAGTCCCCAGATATATCTCTCTATCTTTTTGTTCTGGAGAGCAACCATGTCAGGGCATAAGTTTGCCAGATCACAGAACCTATTTGTGTAGGTCGTGATGTCGGATCCAACCATTTGTAGACCCCAGAATTCTTGCTCGAGTTTTTGTATTTCACCTCGAGGACAATATTCTTTCATCAGCATGTCTTTCAACTTTTCCCAGCCGATGGAATACGCCACCACCAAGGTCAGATAGTTAACATGGCTGTTCCACCATGTTAGTGCTCTGTCAGAGAAGGTACAAGCCGCAAACTTGACCTTGTTGCCCTCCTGGCAAGCACAGATTTCAAAGACGGATTCCATCTTTTCAATCCATTGTCTCAACACCATAACACCCCCAGTTCCATTGAAGCTGCGGGGTTTGGCGTTAGTGAAGTCCTTGTAGGTGCATTCTCGAGGGTGTCCATGGCTTTCGCCGTGGTTCGAGGGTGGTGCACCTGTTCCTGATCCACTAGGGGCAGGAGCGTTGATTGCTGACACAGCAGCTGCAATTGCTGCTGTGAAAGCTGCCTGGAACATGTTGGCATCGAAAGGATTTGGTGGTTGAAGAGGTTCAGGTGGTGGTGGAGGTGGTGGTATTGGTGCTTTGTTGTTTGGGTTTTACCTTGGATTCCTGCGTGACAGCATCTTTAACTATACGTTTAAAAGATGACGACATGGATAAGAATAAATGATAAATGAATGTGTCTCATGGACTAAATCCCCATAGTCCAACAACAGAAGGAATAGTATGACTAAATGAAGAAGATAGCATTTGGATAATAATTTCCATAAGATTAGATATCTGTCAATAATACTGGAATTACAGATGTAACAAGTTCGGGAAAAATGACCTAGAAGAAGGCCTTACATCAACCATGATGGAAAATTTTGACAGAATTAAGACTAGATCAAGACCTAATAGTTATAAGACTTACAAAGACAGGAAATTAGATCATAGTTTTACATACACTAGGTTATATCCAAAAGCTGAGTTGACGATATTCTATCGGCGACGAGAACTGCTAGCATGAGTCCTTGATCCCGACAGTAGACGTTCAATGTCCCTTATACGCCTGTCCGACCTTGCTTGCTGAGCTCGAAGTTCTCTAACTTCAGCTTGGGTTTCAGCAAGTTCCCTCTGCAGATTTGCATTGCGGACCAGAGTCCTTTCATGAGCAGACTCTAGTTGGCGAATGTGGACAGTGTTAACATCAGAGTTGGCATCAACTTCCAAGACTTGATTGATAGTCGCCTGAGCCATTATCGAGTTCCGAGAAATCCTACGCACCATGATTGGTAGGACTCTATCAGCAGAACCTCCTTCGGTGAGGTTGTAGAAACTTCGGTCTCCATCATAAGGAATGGGCTGACCCTGTTCATGACTCCATGTAGTCAAGTCAGTGGCCCACAGAGGTGTGGGTCCTTGAAACACAGGGCGGGGGTTCAGGTTTGGGTTTTGAGCATTAGGGGGTAGGTTGTTGACTTCTGGCTCCGAGTCAGAACTATCAGAAAAACCCTCAGCATGGTGATCATCCAAAGGGATTGGGTGATCATCTTCTGGTTCTGCCTCTAGCCAACCAGCATTGCCTTGGTTTGGGAAGTACAGATAGCCATGGTGAAATCCAGCCATTTTAATCTACGCGAGAAAAGGGATGTAAGAAATAGCTAACTAGATGAACTGACTAAGATAATTAGTGGGGTTCGGAATGGTAAGTCCCGCCGAGCTATCCCATTGAACCGGGATAGGAAAGATAATTTACACAGTAAGTACTAATAAATCATCCACGTAGTTCTAAGTACAAGTATCCAGGTAAGTGAATACAGGATAATGCACCTATGTAAAAGTGTTCCTATATGGTATTCATGTATGTGTGTCCATGTAACAGGTAAGTATATGTAAACATATTCATGTATCAGGTAAACATCTGTAAGTACTCATGTATCAGGTAATGTACTAGTATAGACTCATGAATGAACTGACTCTTGTGTGATTCCTTTTAATAGAAGTAATGTTTGATATCTTCAAATTATCCCTATGATAATTTACTATAATATAACTGGTTGATCATGTAGGTTTATACACTCTTACTACTCAAGGGTGTGGGAAACTAAATGAAAGATGTAAACTATAACATCAATACATATATAAGAATATAAGTGTATATGCATAGTTTAGTTCAAGAATGTAAAAATGGTTTTGTAAGACATCTTGTGGGTTTTGAACAATAATTAACAATGAATTGATGTCATTTTAATAAACATTTCAAAGGTAAAACATTTGGTAACAATGTGTTTTTAAGATTTAAAAACCATTTCATGCATCACATTTTGTAGCATGTGAAATCTGTTAAATGACAAACACAGTTATAAAATACATATTAATGATTTAATAACATGTTTGTTTCTACTTGTATCCCCCCTTTAAAGCATTTAAAATCATTTAAAACATTGATTAGGGGTATGAACTCACCTGTAGTTGGTGATTGGGATGAACTGAACGGTATAGGATTGCTAGGTGTCAAGCGAGGACTTGTACACACACTACGATCCTAATGAACATATAATCACACATATATGCACTCAATTAGTCTCAAATCACTGATTGATAACGTTAAGACATCCTAGACATAATAAACATTTTATATAAGTGTTTTAAGCCCTAAGGATTGCATCTAAGCTATTGTGGGACAAGGTACTCGTGTTTAGGGTTCCAAAGGACCCCATATATGAGTTTACTCCTCATATACTAACACACATGGAGTTTACGGTTGTAAACTCTTGAGTTTACGGCCGTAAACTCCCAACCATGGGGTATTTGTGTGTTTTGAAGTTCCAAATGATTCCTAGAATTATTCCAACTTGGTGGTTAAATTCTTGGAAGGGTTTAAGGTCTAGAAACACTCCATTTAGGAGTTTACGGCCCTAAGGCCATTTCCTTTGGAGTTTACGACCGTAAACTCCCTTGGAATGGTGTTCTTGTTGATTTCAAGCCTCAAGCATAGGTGGTATAAGTTCTAGGTTTTTATTCCAAGCATATGAAGACATTAGGCACACTTTGGTACCATTCTTTCATGTTTACGTCCCAAGAACAATGTCTTGGCCGTAAACTCACTTTGATAAGTGATTTTGATGTGCTTAAGGCCTTAGATTAAATGGGAACTAGTCTTGATAAAAATCTTAAAGCTTTAGGTGCCTTAAAACACCATTTTGAGTTTGAAAAGGGAGTTTACGGCCTAAGAAACTCTTGGGCCGTGAACTCCCAAACTTGAGTGAATCTTGGTTGTTTTCTTGTCCCTAACACACATACATATGAGTCTAAGGCAGTTGCATAACACAAGGGTCGGTTTCGGCTTTGTTTCGGGAGTTTACCGCCCAAGAACACCTTGGGGAGTACACTCCTAGATCTAGTGATTTAGCCTTCTAAATAATGTTATAAACACATATAAAGCTTTCTAACATTACTAGAAAGAGGTACTCATGATTTGGGATAAAAACCCGAAGATCCGTGAGAGAGAAAATGGTTTTTCTCTAGTTGGAAATGCGAATAATGAATGAATTTGGTTCAGAATTCTATTTTAGTCCTGAAATATTTTTGGCAATAAAATATTTTTATTCCTGAAATGATCTCTAATGTAATAGAGTGTTGGAATAATAGTGTTGCACAAAACCCTAGTGCACCCACTCTCCTGATATTTCCTGAAGTGTAAACCCTAAATTACTCAAACTTACGCGAAAAGTTTGAAAATTAACTGTGACTGCTACAACTTCTATTGAAGTGATATAGTTTGTACAGAATGGAGATTCCGGGTTGTCACAGCGTCCCAAAACCTCACCGAATTTTACATATAGGAACATAGTGGAAAAATCAATTTCTTGAGGGTGATTATGGTAAAACTAACAAAACTCGTTAGTTTTAGTAACCCTAATCCGGATTATCCTGACTTGCTTCCAAAGCAACTAATGACGGTCCGATCCTAATGAAACCCTAATCTCGTTTAATATATAAATGATTCTTCCTCTTCAGAAGAAGGTAATGAATTTTAGCTCTCATTTTCATCAAACTCTCACATAATCTCTCTAGCAATTTGGCTTACAATTTTTGTGCTTAGAATCGTAAGTGTCCACTTGGATTATCCTAGGTTGAATTTCTTGCAACCCAGACATATGGTAGAAATATCAGTTCGGAAAGTGTTCTCACGATCCAAGTTGGCATCCAGATCTCCACTATAAACCCTAAGTTTTCTTACATAGGTTGCACTGCATTTCCAGTAGGTGTTATAGCATTTGACTTTCCATGTTGCTGTAAAAAGCAAATATAATTTTCAATAAACTGTCAAAGACTGAATAATTAATCATCATGCAAGGGTAAAATGGTAATATATCGTTTTTACTTAGCATATTAATGGGGACAAGAAATTAGGGGGTGTTTGGCTTAGCTTTTCAAACCCCAAAAGTCCTTTTTGGAAAAGTTACAAAAAGTCAGGATTTCTTGACTTTTCCAAAAAGTTCATTTCCCTTATGTAAAAACTTCAAAAGTGGCTTTTAAAACTAGTTTGCCAAACATCTTTTGCTTCTTTTTCTTTTCCAAAAAGGACTTTTGGCTGTGAAAAGCTAAGCCAAACACCCCCTTAGTCTTATCTGGACGGTCTATTCGGTCAAAAAGATTAAAACAATCAAACAAACCTTACACATACATCACTTAATACATATATACATACAAATATCAATACCATTTAGCCACATCCACTTTATCATATAGGACTTAATTTAGAGAAGAAAAAAAAGAAGCAATCCCTTAATCTAGTAAGCCATATATGGATATTACTATTTGACTCGTAGAAAGAACGATTTTCTCAATTAATTCGTTCTTCCTGTATTAATTCAAAAACAAACAATCATATATAGCTTATTGGACTAAGTGTTGTTCCAATTAAGTCAATAAATTTTTTATAGTTAATTTATAAATTAAGTGAAAGTTTATTGCAAATTTCTGCAATTAGCCTTTAAATCTACCATAAAAACAAAAAAGAACCTTATGTTTTGTTGATAAAGATTCGATTTTTAGTACCTTAAAATCACAAATATTGTTGATTAGTGCAACTTCTTCAACTACTGATTGCCTAGTTTCATTCTCATGTGATTTTATATCCGAATTCTCATGAGCTACTTCAACTTCTGAAAGTTCTTCACATGGCCCCGTTTCATGAGCAATACCATTATTGGAGATGGCCATAATATCATGATCATCCATCATGGATAAAAATATAAAAAGTTCTTCGCATCATTTTTAGCAAATTTTCAAACAAAAAACTACTTACCTACTTCTTCGCATCATTAGAAGTTGTTCATGTTATCTTTTTTACTTAATGGTCTTTTGATAGATATATCTTTTTTACTTAATGGAGACATAACTTAATGTAGTTATTTTTATTTGATACAAAAAAAACAATTTAATAGAGAATGTCAGAGAAATGAAGTTTTTCCCATTAATTCCTAACTTTTTACAAATTTGCTCTCAATTATTTTTTCTTTCTATTTCCCCAAATCTGCCCGCATTTTGTCAAATGATTTTTAACATCATTTCCAGACATCACTTGACAAGAGAAAGAAAGAAACATCATCTTTAATTCGATTAAACTATATATAGGTGTTTTTTTTTTACATGAAGTCGATTAAACAAATTAACAAAGAAAGAGACATTTAGCGGACAAGATTCCTTATTTTATCATTATTTGAAGGCCATTTAAATGTGTTTTTTTTTTTATTCCTGTTTTACTTAATGGATTTGATAGGGGCATGACTTAATTTGGTAAGATATATATAAGTGTTTCTTCTTAATGTAGAACAAACCGCTTAATAGAGAAAGTCTTTTAGTCCATGAGATACCCCTATTTTATCTATGTTTGAATTGAGGCCATCTAATGTAGTCTCTATCTTTCCATTGTTTTTTTCTTAGTCAATAACCGTTAATTGAAATGTTTATTGGTCTAAAATACCCATGGCAATAACAAAGTAAAAATCTTGTGGAACAAAACAAAAGGGACAAAATCGATATTTGCTAAAGTTGCCAATGCACAAATTTATAACTTATAGTTTCTATATTTTACAATAAACGAGTACAAGGAAAACTTTCCACTAACATTCAAATATCTAAAATACCCTTTGAGAAGAACAATAGCGATGAGGTAAATATCTAAAATAGGTCATTTAAGTTCAAATTTTAGTATTTTACCCGAAAAAACGTAGATGTAAATTGCCAAAAGGTGTAGCAATCAACTGAAGATTCGAACAATGTCAAATGATCGTTATATATAGTTCGACTAACGATTTCTTAACAACAATTAGAAAATTAGAACTAACTTATTCCAACATATATAGCATATTCTACTCATAGTACAAAAATTCACATACACGGATACACATTATGATATACAATCTATATACACATATACTATCTCGGACCCGAGAGTCTAACAGCAGATAAATAAGCCTCACTATTACAATCCGAAGGCCCGGATGAAGTCCCTTCTTCACTAATAGACTTAAAAATACCCGAATAGAACCGCGAACATGTTTGAGAAGCCATAGGTGGTGTAGGCACCACACACAAACCCTCAAGCATTTGAACCACTTTGGTCATAGGAGGTCTTAAATTCATATCATCTTGTATACACCATAAAGCTACTTGTATCGCGATCTTAACGCGTTCATCTTTTTCATCAACTTTCATATCTTGGTCGAAAATTTCTTGGATTTTTCCCTCTTCCATCATTTTAAACGCGTAAGATGGGAAATGGGATTTCTCTGAAATCACTGAGGAATCGTAGTTTTTACGTCCCCCGATGATTTCAAGAAGCACCATTCCAAAACTGTAAACATCACTTTTTTCAGATATCGCGTAGTTCGTAATCCATTCGGGTGCTAAGTATCCGCGGGTCCCTCTCAGGGTTGTGAATACGTGACTTTGTTCGCGCGTCATTAGCTTCGCTAACCCGAAATCCGATACTTTCGCGCGGAAATTCGCGTCGAGTAAAACATTCTCCGGTTTTATATCGCAGTGCACGATTTTAACATCGCAGTCTTCATGGAGATACGCGAGCCCTTTCGCGGTCCCCACTGCGATGTTGTATCGCGTATCCCAATCTAATAAAAATTCGGTTTTTTTCTTTTTGAAGATCCATCTGTCTAGTGAACCGTTACCCATGTACTCGTATACCAAGAGACGGTGTGCACCTTCCGCGCAAAACCCTTTGAGCCGAACCAAATGGTGGTGGTGGATCCCACCGATGATGCTGACCTCTGCCCGAAACTCCTTCTTTCCCTGCCCGATTCCTTCTAATTGCTTGACCGCTATCTTTGTTCCATCTTTTATCACGCCCTCGTAAACCGACCCAAACCCACCCTGCCCGAGTTTTATACTGAAGTTATCGGTTGCTTGTTGAAGGTATGTGTAACTAAAGCGCACAGGCATCCCGGATATACTTTCAAAGAAATTATCTTCTTCCGATGATTCATTACCTTTTTCGATTGGAATATTATTTCGCTTTTTGTTCCAATAAATCCATATGAACACAAGTGTTAGAATGACAAAAATTGTCGCAATGACAATCGCGATCACAACAACAATCGATTGTTTCTTCTTTTTCCCGTTTAAATTTCGCGAAATTTTAACGTAAGATTCGAAAGATTCGCCGTTTTTCGCGTCTTCAAAGCTTCCGATCTGATCGAAAAGATAACAATTTCCTGATTTGTTATCGAAGAACATAGCCAAACAAGAACAGTTACCTAAACACGATGATTTACACCCATCTAAATTTGTTTTTGAAGAAGGTGACGTGTACCCAAGTGCTGAATAGCTCAGATTATCGCCTGCGTTGATGAGAGTCGCTTCATCTTTCTTCGCGCACGATAGACTAGATGGTTTGCAGCTGATTTCGTTGAGGCCAGATGGGCATTGACACGTCTTGCCAGCGTGGCAAACGAGGTAAGAGGAACAAGATTGTGGTGTGCTACACATGTCATCAGGGATATTATGGTTTGCTGTTATTTTTCCTGGGAGATTATAGAAGCTAATGAAGCCGTTATCTTCTAGAACAGCGGCCCAAGTGGCGTTGGAATCATCACCATCTGCAAACACGAATTGCCATAACAAAACTTTGTTTTCATCGAAAAACCTCCATGAATTGCCATTAATAACGGCGGATTCGAGGTTTCCACCGTCTTTGTTGATGATTCTCCTTTTGTCTTTACTCATAGCCCAATACGATTGAGGGTTTCGGAACCCGGATGATAGAAACATGTCTCCGTTTTTGATTTCTAAAGAAAATGTCAAATTGTTTTTCGGATTGCTTACAAGTTTCGATCCTGAATTGAAATCTTGATTTGGCATAAGGGTGTTTGTGGGGTTGCTAAAACTTTGCCAAACGAAAACGCCGTCGTTACGTACCAGCACCAAGTTACCGGAATCAAGCAATTTCATGGCGGCGACACCTTTCCCGGTGGTGTTTGTTGACCAGATGACTTTTCCGTTGGTTTGAATGTAAGCATTTCCGTCGTCGCCAAACACAAAGTTATCGGAATTACCAACGGGAGCCCTTCTATTTGCCGACCAAATGACTTTTGAAGTTGTAATGTGAATGATTCCAATGGTGAAGGAAGTGATATCGGCGTTCGGATTGAAACCAAATCCGAAATTAGAGCTGTTTGATAGTAGGAATAAGCCACTGTTGTCTATGAATTGCATTTGAGATCCTTTGAACCCAGGGTTCACTTTGCCAATATATCGAACACTTGATACGCATGTTTGAGGTAAGAAGAGGAAGACCCAACAGATAACGTTGAGAAAGAAGAACAACCAAGCTCTCATTTTTTTTCTTCTTCGAGTTTTTCAAATTCTCAATGGCTTAAAAAAAAGAACAAAGGAAAATCGGGATCTACCAGTTGACTAACTTGCACCAGGTGCAGAAGTGGAAAGAGAATGGAAATTGGGCATCGTGATGAAACACAGACATCGATAAAGCATTAAACAAACGCAAATTGAGGGGTATAAATGTATAATACCAAAATTAAACACGGGGATTGAGAAATCCAGCTAAAAACAAGAACAGGAGGTTTTCATTTTTGGTAGAAACGTCAAATTAACAGCAAATTCAAGGGAAAACGAAAACCCCACCATGAGATGCAGTTAATGAACTATAAACATAAATTGGTGCTCATCAAATTTGGCTAAGAAAAGTCAAAACTACACGTAATTGAGGAAAACCCGACAAAATTGAAGACTAGAGATCGATAAAAGCTGCCATGAACAATAATGGGTCCTCTCCATTTTGGGCAAAAAACGTCAAAATTGGACAAGAAAAGCAAATTTTCTCACCTACGAAACTTTATGAATTGTCTCTATTTTGGATAGAAATACGAAATACAAATTACTTTTCTTCCAGCACATGCCAGCAAGAGAGAGAGAGAGAGAGAGAGAGAGAGAGAGAGAGAGAGAGAGAGAGAGAGAGAGAGAGAGAGAGAGAGAGAGAGAGAGAGAGAGAGAGAGTCTGCGTACGTCAATTTCCTGAAATTAGAAAAGAGATGAGACGAATTTGTTATTGCTGAGGTCAAAGAAATAGGAAGATCTGAGGTGGGGTTTAGAAATTCGAGCCTATACTTACACAGATACAGATACATGTATGTGTATGTATATGAATTATGTATGGATGACAGTAGATCACGAGAGGTGAACATAGTGGGTTTAAAATATGAAAGATTGATGAAAGCGTGAAGATGTCGATACAATTAATGTGAAATGGGAATTGAATTAGGGTTGATGGGTGGTAGATGAGATGAAATTGAATGATGGGGGGTCAAAGGTCTGCCCAACAAACTTGTTCGCTACTACTCGCCACTTCATCCCCTTCAAAAGAAATACACTTTCTCCTTTCTCCCCCCACACACCATGTGTCATGTGTCTTGCTATTGAGACTTGAGAGGAAGATGCATGTATTATATTTTCATTTTTTAAATATCTTTAGTTAGGATTAAATATAAATATAAATATAACAAGGTTTATAAATTATTAACTAGTTTACTGAAATTGTATATATATGGTTTGATTAAATCCAAAAATAACAAGGTTTATAAATAATTGACTAATTTACTGGAATGGTATATATGGTTAGATAAAAAAATGGTTTTGTTTTTATATATTTTTTATGTAGATCATATGTATGGTATTTTGTATTATAACTTCTCTTCTTGTGTACATAAAAACATTATATTGTCTTTAAATATATTTATTTGTGCAATAGATTGTTTATTAATTTAAACATTTAATCCCCACCGTTACTATTCCTCAAATCCTACCCCACTTCATATCCTTTTTTTTTTGTTGTTTCCCTTGAAAACACACCTATAGTCTTTTCTCCTTAATGGTTTTTCGTCTACAATATCCATTTCTTAGCTCTTGTAAACACATCACCTACACATACACCTATACGACTGATGAGTTTTAATACAAAATATAAGTATGTTTTTTTATAAAAACTGGTCAAATGAAGCGTTCAAAATAACAAGTTTATTTTTGAGTTTATAATAAAACCAAACCATCTAGGATCAATTTGTAGATGTTAGAATGATATTAAAACAACCATAGAGTGTTTTAGAATGACAACCTTTGGAGCCTTCGAACCCACTTAGTTTTAGGGTGTTGATGATGATAGACAAATCAGAGTATGATTTTCTCTACAAGTATCCACCATCAAGATTAAGACAATTGAAATGTTAGTTCCTTCTTGTATAAAGTATTTTTTTATACCTTTAAGTGTTTAACTCAAATAAGCACTAAAGGAGAAGTACATTAGAGCATCATTTCTTCAACATATTTCAAAAGACAAGAAGAAGAGGGAGGGTGAGAGTGGTTTCGGCCACAATGAAAAAGAGAGGAAAAGTTGTGAAAAAGCTAGCCAAAACTTCATGAAAAAACCTTCATTTTATACTCTCATGCAAGACATACATTTAGATTATAATAAGATAAAGTATTGGTAGACTTTTAGGAGCATGAGATATATAAGAAGAAAGTTGACAAACAACATCTTCTTTTATAAAAATGATTTTGGCCATGTCTAAGAAGAAGACAAAAGTTGTCTAGCTAGTTTATTAACCATGGTATGTTAACATGTTGACTTGATCATGGTTAACCAAAGTGTGCAAAGCTTTGTACATGACTTGTTGAGAGAAAAACTTTGAGACACACTTGAACAAAAGTTAGAACAAGTATATTGCGGAATAGTTAATCTTAGAGGATCTATGAGCTCAACAATAATATTTAAGTTAGATTGTTAGATGGTTATATAGTTAGTTGCGGAATATAAAGAAAGGAAAATGACAACAATTGTTATATCAAGTATACACATAAGTTGATTCATAACAAGGAATACATTCAAGCCAAGTTAGTGAGTGAGATCAAACTTAGTGATTAAGTCAAAAAGACTTGCTCCGAAGAGAGATTGTAATCTGTTATGAAAGAGTAAGTATGAGCGAGTAAGAAATAGATAGAAAGGATAAATCCAGAGAGTTGTATTAGAAAGTGATAGATACGTATTTGATACAAAGAGTATGAGCTCTATTTATAGAGACTCATGAAATACAGCAGAAACGTTCTATATGAGTAGCCATGCAAGGCCTACTGGACAATAGAGAGAATTTAAATAAGACAAAATAAACTGAGTAATAAAGAGTGACTGCAGTTTCTTCTGACGTTGGCTGCGGACGCTTGTGAGAGAGACTTGGCTGCGGATGCGGTGCTGACTGCGGTAGCAAGAAAGTTCAAGAGGGTCACTTTAATGATTCAAAAATTTCCCCCTAAGTGACCTCTTTAACTTCTGATCATTTATCAAGATGAAGATACTAGATCAAAATCCACTAGAACTTCCTGACATTCTCCAACCAGGTGATCCTTCTTAAGATCTCAAACTTGACCTCTGCGGTAGTGAATTTGGATTTTTCTACTGCAATTCGGTAGATGTCAAGTTGCTTCCTGGTGAGCCGATGCATGGCAATCATAGGAATAAAATATTTGACGTTGTCGGTATTCCTTTTAAAAATGATGCCATGTTCAGGAAAGTTGGTTGCACCTAGAGATCTGTCTGCAAAGCCTTCGGTAGGCATCAGTGTGGGGTTGAGGGGTGGTAGATCAACCTTCTTGGAAATGATGGGATGGATGTCCGCATCAATCTTGGCAAAATCGCAAATAGTTTCCATCAAGAAGTTGTTGGCCCTGTCAAGTGCAGTATTCATCTTTGGGTGTTTCTCAGCCTTATTCTGAAATACCTTGGCAATGAGAAAAACTTCCTTCGAATTCATGTTGGGGAAGTCTGCTTGGGAACGAACATAGTCATGTCCCCTTCGGGTGAGGGTGTCTGGAAAAATTCTGCCTTCATGAACTTCCGAACCTTGTAATTTACAACTGCGGATGGTCTATCATTGGACCATGTGTGCTCTATAGGAGAGGCATGCTTAGTATAGAATTGACTAAGTCTCTCAAACTACATAGGCGGTCTTTTAGCATCGGGAAGGCTTCGGTCGAACTGCTCAAATACAGTGAAGTATCTGGCATTGGGCGAGATTAGAACATCCCAGTATCCATCAGGAGGCGGTTCTGCATATGTGAGGTGGGGAACGTAATCTTCATCTTGAAGCCTTCTGTGGGGATTGACCCAAGAGTTGATTAGGGATTCGTCCATGACAGTGTCGAAACCACTTAATCTCCAGATTTCTTCAGCAAGTTTGGCTGACTTCCAGTCTTTTTTCTTTTGGATGGTGGCAGGAGAATCGGTTGAGCTTGGAGATGACATATGTTCCATAAGGAGTTTAAAATGTGGGGGAGTCTCTAGTTTTTTCTGGGGTGATTTCAATATGAGGTGGAGATTGGTGAGGTGGAGTGTGATGGGATGGTTGCGGTGTAGGGATTTTTTCAGTGATGATGGGGGGACTTTGATGTGGAGAATGATGGACTTCTTCTTCACTTCAACCTCTTGAGGAATGCGCCCCTAGAGCTTCCTCAAGCCAAGAACGAAGGCCATCTACCTTGGAGAAAATTTCTTGAAACTGAGACTTCATGGCATCAGCCAGTTGTTGATTATTGGGGATAGAGGAGTTGAAAAGCAGTTTGTGGATTTCCTTGACGAGATGAAGAATCTCAGGACCATGGAAGTTTGTTGTCAAGGACCGTTGCAGGCGATTGATAGTTGATTGAAGAACAAAGATTGCGGACTCATAGGCCGAGTGAGTCTCATCAATCAATTTTGCTGAATTAGAGGCTTGATCTGAAATGGATGCCTGAAGAGCTGTCTTGACTGCGGTGACTTCAGTGATGAGACGATCAGCAATAGCAATAAATTCCTTGTGGTCAACTTGACGATTATTGTCAAGGGACCTGATCCCCATTTCTACTTTCAAAGAAATGCGCTCCACAACCATTCTCTCACGCGCTTCCAGTCACTCAATCCTTTCAATTAGTGACTGCGGTCCAAGAATATCATTTGGTTGCGGTTGAGTTGGCTTGACCGTAGCCAGGATTTGATCGACCTTGGCTTGGAGATTTAAGAATTCTTTTCTGGTCACCGCATTCTTCTTCTTCTTCTTCTTCTTTTTAGGTTTTAAGGTAGAATGGTGAGAACCATTGGATTCTTCACTTTCATCAAACATCATTAAGTCATCATCAAAAGGAGAGGGTTTGTTTACCTCTTGAATGTCATCATCATCAAGACCGAAGGTGGGTGCAGAGTTGATTTCGATTTTGGGTCCTTCGTCTTGTGATGCTTCAACGACTGGAGTAGGAGGAACTTTGGATGTTTGTTGGGCAGCTGCATCTGCCTGATGCTTTTGAAGAGATTCAACCATTTGATCCATCCAACTTTGAACTTTAAGAATGGTGGCTACGGTATTGGCATTGCTGATAGCATTTGCCTAATACTTAGCCACAGCTTGTATTTCTTGTTCTTTCTGTTGCTGCTGCTTGACTTGTTGATCTTTACGGGCTTGGAAGGCCCTTCTAAAAGCTGCATACTTTTTGGCTTCAGCTTCGTTAGATGGTTGATACCGGCTCCAAGAATCATTTGAGTCATCATCATCAATTCCTTGTGTTCGCACCAAGGTGTCCCTTGGGTTCATGGATCCTTGCACAGTATTGCTCACCGTGCCTAAACCACCTGTATCAGATGTAAGCAGAGTAGGATTTTCTGAGCGTCCTTGGTCTCCTTGACCCGTGGTCAAGTGTGGCCTTAACTCAATTCCGACAAAGGTAGAAAAAATGCCCTGCGGTTGGGAAGGTGTTTGTAGTGTTTGGGTGACGCTCAAAAGTATGGAGTTCAACTCCCCAGAAGAAAAGAAGTGCAGTCGGGAAGCCCTGAAGACCTTAGGGCGTGGACCAGTATCATCCTCTTGGGATAGTACTGGTGGGGGGTCTCCACGATGAGATGAAACGTGCTCACTTGATGAGCTTGAGCGGAATTCGATGGTTGTGTTGAATGAGTCTGCGGCAACTCCAAGGACTATCGGAGCCTGTTGAGAGGCTGAGGTATCAGTCCGGTCACGTATTTGGCTAGGGGGAGTGGTTTTTCTCTTCTTGAGAATGGCAATTGGTTGCGCATCCTCATCTGAATCACTGTCAGGAACGGTGACAGTTTGAGACTTACGCTTCTTTGAGGGGTGCGGTTGTCTTGGGAGCATTCTTCTTGGGGGTTGGAGGTGATTTCTTGGATGCTAACCGGTTTCTTCTCCCAGAGACATTAGAGAGAGTGGTCGAGGAAGGGAATGCGGTACCTTCAGGGATAACAACTACGGATGGAGGAGGTGGGGTAGGGGGTATGGGGCAATACCCTCCGTAGCCTCTATGTGGTCTGAGACATCAGCAATCTCAAGTCCAAGGGTTGAAAGAATGTATGTTGGGAGTCTGTGGATAGGTCCAAAGGGAGTTTGATCAGAAGAGGGAGTGTACCTTTTAAGATCCTTGGTGACGAAGAAGTTGATGTCGTCACCCATGCTGATTCATGTGTCTGAATGAAGGTCCGAGATGCATAGGGACCAAAACCTAGAAAAGGTGAGCTCGGTTGGTTTCTCCTTAGGACTTTCCTTGGGAATGTATTGAAGGAAATCATCCCAAAGAATTTGGCCATAGTTGACGTCATGGCCAGTGAAAATACTCCAAACCAGTTCCAAAAGCTTGAGACCCATGTTGTCGATGCCTCCGGTTCTGCTGGAGAGACTGCGGATGACATAGTGGCAAACATATTTCCACACCGCAGACAGTTGGTTCTTCTTAAATTCACCAATTCCCTTGATCTTCTTTTGATAGCCCATCTGATAGAGAGTAGATGTAATGTCTGCCATTGAAGGTGTAAAGAACTTGATAGACGGATGAACCAGAAGATTTATGGCAGTAAGAAACTTCTCTTTTGACAGAATAACCAGGGAATCGTTGATTAAGTTGAGATGAACTTCTTGAAGGTTGTTGAGTGGTCGATAGGCAGAAAATGCACACTTGAAGAGTGTAGATATGGGAACTACGTCTGTGAATGCGTCGAATGGACCGTACAAAGGATGATTTTTCAAGAACTTGATCATCAGATTGAGTGGGGCATTGTAGGAGGAATGATCGTCGAAGATTGCTCTGAAATTACTGGATGTAATTGTGGGAGAGTTTGAAGGGTTGGAGCTTCCTGATCCAGATGCCCTAGCTTGTTTCTTTGATACTCCTGATTTCACCATTGTTGAAGATTGAGAAGGTATGAAGATTATAGGATCTGTGTTTGCACTAAGTTCTTGGAGGTTTTAAAGTTTAGAGAGCGTAAAGTGGTAATAGGGAAGAAGAAAGGTTTATATAGGGGAGAGGAGAAACTATAACTGGATTTACCCTGGGTAAAACAAGGATAAGATAAAGGGTCGTTTGGGGGGAAACTTTGAATTAGGGTTTTAATCTCAGCCACAGAAAAACGAAACGGTTTATAAAAGATTTGAGAGATTTTCCAAAGTGGCCATCATTTAATGAAAAGTCAGACGTGCATTATCACGTCTGGCAATCGTGTGGAGGGGGTGTGGAAGTTGTAATGGATGGGATATGCTAAGTATAAGGAAGGGACAGGTTGACGATATGATTATGGAAAATCGATCTTTTTGTCATCACACCTAAAATAGATCTGACACAGAGATGTTTTAAGAAAGAGAATGTGACAGTTTCTCAAGGAATGTTTTTTATTTAATGAAGTATCATTAAATAGCACACTATTATTATTTTTTTAAAAGGAAATTTAAAGTTGTTTTTTTTATTAATTATTTATTTATTTAAAAAAATGATGAGACTGCGGATGGACTCGTCATAGCGGATGGATCCTTTGCCTATTGCGGATGATCATAGAAGAAGAAACTGAGAAGAGCACTTGTAAGATTGATTAGTAATAACAAACAAAAGGGACCAATGAAAGATAAATATAATATATGGTTGCGGTACATGGACTGTGGTACACAAGATATCCCAAAACCATTCATTATAAATAACTTTCATTTAGAACCGCAATGGAGACCATGAATGGTCTGCAGTAGCTATCAATTCAAGAAGAATTGAGGGTCCGGATTCATCATTTCTAACATTTGTAAGGTGCTGTTTGTTTTTTCGAAGCAAAAATTCAAAAAGTCTGCGGACCACCTCTGCAAACCTCTGCAGCAGAAGAGGTGGACCAAATGGCTGCAGACTGTAATAAGAAGCGTGTTTGTTTTTATTAACATCTGCAGACTGCTGCAGACATTAAAAAATTAAAATAAACTAATTTAATAAACCGAAAATTCTTTTTAAACACAAAAAATTTAATAATTGTAGTCTTAAAACATTGAAATAATAAAATATAATATGTTATATGTTTTATTACAATCTGTTTTTCCATTTTATTTTTTATTTCATCATTAAAACAAAATAATAGACACTTATTTAAAAAGAAAATAAAAAAATAAAATTCTAGACACTTATTTAAAAAACAACATTAAAATTAATTAACTTATGTAAATTAAATGGGAGAAAAGAATTAAAGGGATATAAATTTAATGTATTAAATGTTAAAGGGATGAAAATAGAATTTAATATATAAGTAAAGGACCATAAATGTAAATTTAAATATACTTCATGGAGGACCATTACAAAATATAATATTAAACACGTTTAATTTTTGGAAAAAAAAAAAGCACCAATGGTTTTTTGGGGTTGGATTTTTTTAGGTTTTAGGTTTGAAGGGGTGGGAAGAGGTATAACAAGTGCTTCCCCAAGAAGCACACGAGCAGAGGTTTTAAGCCCTGAAGACTTCCGAAAAACAAACTGCTGCGGGACAAAAAGTGTTGCGCGTGTGCTACGCCGCGCAGCAATAAGAGTTTTGAAGAAGTTTTTTAAGAAAAACAAACAACACCTAAGAAAGTGTTGAGCTTTGGAGAGTCAAGTGCTTTTGTAAAAACATCAGTAATTTCTTCATGTGAGGGGACAAAGATTAGCTCAATGTTACCTTTCAGGATGTGGTCTTTGATGAAATGATACCATAGTTCAATATGCTTGGTCTTCGAGTGATGGATAGGACTGCGAGAAATCGCTATGGCACTCTCAGAGTCACAATAGATTGGTATCCGCATCATTCTGTACCCATAGTCAAACAATTGTGTTTTCATCCACAACACTTGTGAGCAACAGCTGGCTGTGGCCACATATTCAGCTTCTGCGGTAGACAATGACACACAACTTTGTTTTCTTGACGACCAGCTGACTAGTCATCCACCCAAGAATTGACATCCACCAGAGGTGCTTTTCCGGTCCAGTTTGCATCCAGCATGATCCGCATCAGTAAATGCTTGAAGACTAAAGTCATTGCCTGCGAGATACCATAGGCCAATAGACTTGCTTCCTTTTAGGTATCGAATAATTTGTTTGGCTGCAGTCATATGAGACACTTTTGGATCAGCCTGATACCTTGCGCATACACCCATTGCAAAGACTATATCCTGTCGGCTAGCAGTGAGGTACATGAGAGAGCTAATGAGGCCTCTATAAGTCTTGTGATCAACAGGTTCACCAGAGGGATCAACAGAGATCTTATGACCAAAGGTCATAGTGACCTTAGCCGAAGAGCAGTTATCCATGGAGTATTTCTTTAGCAGTTCAGAGGTATATTTTTCTTGATGGATGAAGATTCCCTGAGGAATCTGTTTAACTTGAAGTCCTAGAAAGAAGTTAATCGCTCTATTCATGCTCATCTGAAATTTGTTGGTCATGAGCTTAGCAAAATCATCCACCATCCTCTGATCTGTGGATCTGAAGATGATATCATCCACATAAATTTGTACTAGCATAAGGTGATCACCATTTGCTTTTCTAAATAACGTTGGATCAATTACTCCTCTTTTATATCCGGACGAGACAAGAAATTAAGAAAGAGTCTCATACCACGCTCTTGGGGCTTGCTTCAAACCGTATACCGCCTTTTTATGTTTATAGCAGTGATCAGGGAATTCTATACTTTCAAAGCCCGGAGGTTGCTGAAGATAAACCTCTTCCTTTAGTTCCCCATTAATAAATACACTCTTAACGTCCATTTGATGAACTTTGACATTTTGTGGGTTGCAAATGCTAGAAAGATTCGGATGGCTTCCATTCGAACTACCGGAGCGTACGTTTCATCATAGTCAACACCTTCAAGTTGACTGTAGCCCTTTGCAACTAGTCTTTCCTTGTTTCTAACTAAAGATCCAGATTCATCGAGCTTGTTCTTGACCACTCATCTGGTGCCAACAATGGTGTGACCTTGCGGTTTTGGAATAAGTTGCCACACACTATTACATTCGAATTCTGCTAGCTCTTCTTGCATCACAGCAATCCAGTCGGGCTCTAGAATGCTTATTTGATTGATCGGGGTTCGACCGAGGACATAAAGGCTGAGAAGTGGCAGTGATCAGATAAGTCTTGTGAAGATCTGGTTTAAATGCCTGCTGATGGATTGCCAATGATCTGATCAGGTGGATGGTCTTTCATCCATATGTGAAGACGCGGTTGAAGGTGATCAGCAGCTGCGGTAGAGGGGATGTCTTCAACGTCAGAAGAATCTGAGATAGGGAACCGTGGTTCCCCCTGGACTTGAGAACATCCTGCTGAGCCTGCGGAGGTGTCTTGAACTGTTGGTGCTGCGGTAGAATGAAGTGGTTCCCCCTGGGATGCGGATGAGATTTCCTCCAGGATTGGAGGATGCTCCCCTTGGATTGATGGGAGAGTGAAAATTCTTGGATCAGATCTGGTGTCAATAATTTCTATGTTTTCATCATCCAAGTCCGAAGAGACATTTGATGGTTGAGATACTCTGCGGATGGACGGAGCTGCTTCAGTTAGTACTGGAACCTCGATGGTCGTAGTATGATCCGGAGTTGAGTTTTCCCCCTTAACCGTCGAGGTGGAAGTACCTAGAGACACAACATCGGAGGGAGTAGGACCAGATACTTCAGCATATTATAATTGGGCTTCTGAAGAGACAAGAACTTCGTATAACTTGGCATTCTCTATTGGATCAAAGAGATCATCAAAGTTAACTTCAACTATGTTTAGAGGACCCGAAGAATTAGAAACATCAGATTCAAGAATTGATTTTGTTTCAGAGGAGGGAGCAGCATTGCGGATATAGGAATCGTCAAACTTTACGTCAAAGCTTTCGATTATTAACCTCGTACGTCTGATTAGAACTCGATATGCGATCTTATTGGTTGAATAGCCTAGGAAGATGCCTTCATCGGATTTAGGTGAGAACTTGTTGAGATGATTTTGGTTGTTGATCACGAAGCATCTGTATCCAAAAATGTGGAAAAAGCGGACATTTGGCTTTCGGTTGTTGAGACCTTCATAAGGAGTTTTGCCAAGACGTTTGCAAACTATGCTGCGGTTCTGTACAAAACAAGCTGTGGCCACGGCTTCGGCCCAGAAGTACAGAGGAAGATTGGCAAAATTGAGCATTGATCTGGCTGCCTCCACTAGAGTTCTATTTCTTCTTTCAATGACACCATTTTGTTGCGGGGTATAGGGAGCTGAGAAATTATGAATTATACCCTTGGACACTAAGAAGTCATTCAGTACATGATTGGTGAATTCTGTGCCGTTGTCACTGCGGATGCGTTGTACTAGCAACTTGATTTGAAGCTCGATCTCCTTGATGAAATTGATGAATACCTGCGGTGTTTCTGACTTGAGTCGAAGAAAGAAGACCCATGTAAATCGCGTGTAATCATCCACTATAACTAGTATGTATTTTTTGTGGTGAAGACTGGCTACGGTAGACGGAGCGCAGAGATCGATGTGAAGTAGTTCCAACGGTTCAGAAATTGAAGAGTCGATCACAGATGGATGACTTGCCTTTGACTGCTTACCACACTCACATGCAGAACAAAGTGTGTCATTGTGATACTTCAAAATAGGGAGACCGCGGACTAGTTCCCCTGTGATCAAGTTGTTGATGTACCGGAAGTTGAGATGAGCAAGCTTGCGGTGCCAGAGCCAGCTCACTTCGGATACTGCCTTTGATAGAAAGCAGAGTTGCGGTTTGTCAATGATCAAAGAGACGTCCAGTGGGTACCTAGTACCTTCGGATCTGGACTTGATCAGGCAAGTGCTTCTATCGTTTGTCATTATGTAGCAGAATTGATCATTAAATTCAACCTGATGGCCTGCCTTACATAGTTGACCAACACTTATACATTGTGCTTCAGACCTTCTACATAAGCGACCTTTTGAGTTGAGAAGTTTCCCGTAGTAAGAACACCATAACCTCCGATAATTCCACTTGCATTGTTTCCAAAAGTGACATTACCCCAATTGCAAACTGGACTGATGTCCCGAAGGTATTCCAACCTTCCGGTCATATGCAAGGAGCAGGCACTGTCGATAAACCATTCTTCTTCTTGATCCTCCTTGCACAAGGCCTACAAAATTAAGTGGTTAATTTGGGCACCCAAGCGAGTTTGGAGCCCGAAGTAACGTGCTTGTTTTTAATCGATGCATGATTCGAGGTTGCAGGGACAGATTTCAGGTCAACTTTCAAACCTAGTCCTGGGTGTTTGAGATTTTTTGTCGGGTTGTAAGATTGAAAATAATTACGAGATTTTTGAGAAAACTAGGATTTGTCATGAAGAGAAGTCTTTTGACATTGACATTGACACATAGACTTTTTGGCATTTATACTGACATTACGCTTGGTCTGCGGTCTTGACGAAAAGGTATGCCTTTGTCTAGTTTGAGGATTGTAAGATCTGACAACTTTGTTTGTGTGTTTTGAAAAAAATGGTATTTGTAGGTTTCGCAGGTGTGTAAGCACGTGCAAACCTTTTGTGAGGTGATTTCTTAAACTCTTGATGTGAATTTTTGAGTGTTGGAGTTGATAAAATGCCTTTCCATTTTTGAGCTTTTAAAAGTGACTTTGAAAAGGTTGGGGTAGGCAGAATACCCTTTCATTTTGGATTGTCTAATGAATAGACTTGAAAACCATTTGATCGAAAAGACTTTTCCTTTTTAAAGTTTGTGTCAGATGATTTCTAAGTAGTGTTAGAAACTGTGAGGTCCTTCCCTTTTGTTGTCTTGGAAATTGTTGATTTGAAATGATAATTTGAGAAAGCAAGTTTTTCTGGACTTTTTGACTTGGGAATTTTAACAAATTTCTTTTGTTTTGAATAAACTTCCCGTTGCTTGCTGTGGGAACGAAATGTTGAAATAGTGTCTAAGGCTACAACTATATTAGGCAAGTATTTGACCCGGTTAAGCATGGTCCTTTTGGGTTGCCTTCACCATAGCAACTTGACAAGATGATTTGTAATGAGAGAAGGAATATTATTAATATATTATAATAATAATATAAGGAATAATAATATTATTATTTGATTAATATAAGTCATAAATTAATTAGGAATTAATTTGGTGACTTAAAGAGATTAATTAAATAAAGGGGTATAAACTGTCAATTGTTTGATAGTTGCACTTTGGGCTATATATCCTTTATGGATAAGGGGTGGATGATTTCTAGGGCTAAGGATAGCCATAAAATCGTCCAAGGCTTATCATGGAAAGGATTTGGATTGCTTAGGGCTTAAGTTATCCAATCAGGGTTTAAGGGTGAAACCCTAGGAGCCTTACTAGTATAAATAGACCCTATGGGTTGAGGGAATTCGAAACACTTGTCTCTAAGGAAACCCTGGCCGAATTCTTCCTCCCCTATCCTATCTCCTAAATCATCTTCTTGCTAGTTGGTGTTTGTAAGCCATTAGAGGAGTGACAATTGTGACTCTAAAGCCTCAAGGACAACAAGATCAAGCAAGTGATTCAAGGTAAACTTCTAATCTCTGATTTCATATTATTGTTATTGTATATTAGCCATTAGAAGTCTTGGATTCAATGTATGTTCAATTAGAGAAACCTAGATCGAAGCATTAGGGTTGCATGTGCACATAGGAATGTTCATATAGCCAAAACCCATCAGTGGTATGAGAGCACAAAATTGGTTTCTATTGAATTCATACTTTAATTGCTTGTTTGTTGCTGAAAAAATCGTTTTTTTGTTCTCTGGCTAATGAACTCGGCAAGTCCCATGGTGGTACTCGGCGAGTAGGCTCAACTCGGCGAGTCCAACTGGGTACTCGGCGAGTTCGAGCGTCAGAAAAAGGAAACTTCGGGATTTCTTGCTGTTTATCCTTGAGATACTTGCCTTAATCATATTAGATCAATATAAATCCGATTTTATGATATGTATGAGTATATTCTTGACCTAATTGAAGATATTTATCAATTAATAAAATATTTGTTTCCTTATGTGATAATTGATTAATTATTTTATTAAATTGGTAAATTGTTTTGCAAGAAATCATTAAATAAATCAAATATGGATAATTATGGAATTAATTGTTAATTAATATTATTTGTTATTTGATCCTCTATGTTTTAAAAGTTTAAAACTTGCCCTCAAGTTTTGAAATTTTTGTTTTATGATTAAAAGTTTAATTTAGACAATTTAAATTTCAAACCCTAGAATTTTACAAGTTTAAAATCCAACCCTATACTAATAATACAAGATTAATATATATATATATATATATATATATATATATATATATATATATATGTATATATATATGTATATATATATATGTATATATATATATATATGTATATATATATATATATATATATATATATATATGTATAATTAAAATGCTAGTCTTACTGTTAGTAGGCCTCATTCACGAAGCCGGTCTATAAGGTGGGTATAAGGTTGCTGTCTATAAAATGGCACTTAATGGGTGTACACTCACACCCACCGCTTGCTTGATCGGTGGAGGGTCGTTAGCCGAACGGGTAGGATAGGGCAACCTCATCTCTTCATTAAAAGTATAATATAAAATACAAAGTAACTACATGTTTTTCAAAAATTTCCCAATCTTAGTTACTTTAGGAAAAGTGAATTGATGCAATCCCATGAAATTACACTTTGCACCCTTGCTAAGAAGTTAGTGGAGCGTGTTTGGTTTACCGGCACACTAATTGGTTCTAAGCAAAGGTGGCAAAGGGTGATTCATTGTTTATCATAGTTCGATGGAGCATGTGTGGTTTACCGGCACATCGAATAGGTGATCGTTACAATGAAGGCACCATGTAAATTTTCATGGTAATTCACACCCATTTTGTGATCCTCGGTATCCCAGTCGCAAACGAGAGGGGCATATCGAAATTTAAACATGCCATTGAAAAGTTTTCAATGAATCTCATCCAAACCTAGGAATTCTCAATACATTTAGAACTTAATGTTATGTGGTGGAGAATTAGTGAATCGTCATTCACTTACCTTCAAATTGTTTGCATGTTAGATTACGGCATCCCTTTTCTAATATGTAAATATTGTTGTTGGATCCTAGCCCTAATTTTTCTTATTGGGTGATAATTAGGGATTCATATTCTAATCTATCTTTGTCCTTTCTATTTGTAGATGTCGAACGCAAACAACGCTGCTGCTAGTTCATTCACATTGATGAGCCTTTGTCAAAAGGTTACTTTCAATGGGACGAACTTTAGCGAATGGATAAGATACATTCGCACAATTGCTCGCTATGAGGACAAGGAGTATGTCCTAGATGAGAAGCTCGAGAAAATCAACCCAGAAATCGCTACTCTGGCTGAAATGACCGCTTTTGAAACTCACGAGCGTGATGCAACGAAGGTACATGTATCCGTATGAAATGCACCAAGACTTGTTGGAGAGATACTACCAGAACGCGAGGCAAGAGCGTTACGAGATTTTCACTAACATGATTTCCGCTAAAATGGATCATGGAGAATCTCTTACCGTGCACCTGCAAAAGATGCAAAGGTATGTCGATCGTCTTCACAAGTTGAATGTTGACTTTGGGGAAGACTTGGCGATCGACATGGTGGTTCACTCTTTGCCTCCGTTTTACAATCAATTTAGGATGACCTACCACATGAACAAGGAAGGGACCAAAGTTGATCCTGCTAAACCCTGTCCTAACCCTAAGGAGGCAGAGTGCCATCATTGCCATAAAATAGGGCATTGGAAGAGAAGCTTCCCAGACTACCTGCAAGCCATAAGGGAAGGAAAGATCAATCTTTCGCAGGTATTTATACAATTAAATCTAACGATTCATCTCATGCTAATTCTTGGGTCCTTGATACCGGTTGTGGTTACCATATTTGTTTCGATTTGCAGGGACTAAGAAGAAATAGGGATGTGGAGCATGGAAGAATAAATCTAATCATGGGGAATAGAAGATCGTCGCTTGTGACCAAGATTGGAGTGTATTCTTTAGTGCTTAGGAATGGTTTATCTTTAGATTTGAACAATTGTTGCTATTTGCCAGAAATGGCTAGAAACATCATTTCATTTCATGGTTTGTTTAGACAAGGTTTTAGATTTTCTTTTAATAATGAGAATGGTTCTATTCTTGCTTATCTAAATGGTGTCTTATATTTTGAAGCTATACCATGTAATGGAATTTATGAAACCGTTATGATTGTAGATAACTTAGGAAATGATGTTTTATGCATGGATTATTCCAATGGTATGGATAGAGCATCCTTGTGGCATTGTCGTCTTGGACATGTCAACAAGAAGCGCATAGCCCAACTCCAAAAGGATGGAGTGTTGGAGTCATTCGACCTTAGGGAAGATGACACGTGCGAGTCTTGTTTGCTTGGAAAAATGACTAAGTCACCCTTCACAGGTACGTGTGAAAGGGGTGAGGGTCTATTGGACCTAATACATACTGATGTATGTGGACCGTTTAGATCAACCACGAAGGATGGAAACCGCTTCTATGTGACTTTTACCGATGACTATAGTAGATATGGGTATATTTACTTAATCAAGCAAAAGTCGGAAACTTTTGAAAAGTTCAAAGAGTTCAAAAATGAAGTGGAGAATCAATTGGGCAGGAAAATCAAGATGCTTCGATCCGATCGAGGAGGAGAGTACCTATGTCTTGAATTCCACGACTATCTCAAGGAGTGTGGAATGGTTTCACAATTGACGCCACCTAGGACACCGCAGTTGAATGGTGTGGTAGAAAGGCGTAATCGAACCTTGTTAGACATGGTTCGCTCTATGATGAGTCGTGCTACACTACCTATCTCTTTTTGGGGTATGCCTTAGAGACTGCCGCCCATATCCTTAACCGAGTCCCTAGTAAGAAGGTTGCCAAAACACCTCACGAGATGTGGACAGGGAAAGCTCCCTCGTTGGCACATATCAAGGTTTGAGGTTGCGAGGCTTTCCTAAGACGAGATACTCACAACAAGCTCGAACCTCGTAGTGAGCGATGCATTTTCATCGGCTACCCGCAGAAATCCTTTGGATATCTCTTCTATAGACCGAAGGACAATGTTGTTTTTGTTGCGAGGAGAGGAGTTTTCCGAAAGCAAGAACTCATAAGCCAAGGTGACAGTGGGAGGCAAATCGAACTTGAAGAGATTCAAGAATCGATAGATGAAGGAACCTCTACCGCTGACACTCAACCCGAGGAGGAAACTCCGGTTGAACCGATTGACGAGTCCTTACCTCTTAGACGTTCCGAAAGAGTTAGAGTTCAACCCCAATTTTATGGTTTTCATATTACTACCGAAGGGGACACGTATATTAGTGATGGTACACTAATAAATCTAGATGAACCTAATAGCTATAAGGAAGCTATGGCAGGCCCGGAGTCTGCGAAATGGAAAGAGGCAATGGACAGCGAGATCCAGTCCATGTATGACAACCAAGTTTGGAATTTGGTTGATAATGTGCCCGGACGTAAGACCGTCGAGTGCAAATGGATCTTCAAGAAGAAGACCGACGTGGATGGAAACGTACACACATATAAGGCACGATTAGTTGCGAAGGGCTTTACTCAAACTCCCGGAGTTGACTATGATGAGACCTTCTCACCAGTTGCGAAGATTAAGTCTATTAGAGTGATGCTAGCTATTGCCGCATTTCATGATTATGAGATTTGGCAAATGGATGTCAAAACCGCTTTCCTTAATGGGAAGTTGGCTGAGGATGTTTACATGGCTTAGCCAGAAGGTTTTGTTGATCTGAAGCATCCGAATAGAGTGTGTAAGCTTGAGAAGTCTATTTATGGACTTAGGCAAGCGTCTGGCAGATGGAATCTTTGCTTCGATGAGAAAGTCAAAGAGTTTGGATTTGTACGAAGCGAAGATGAATCGTGTGTATATGTCAAAGCCAGTGGGAGTATAGTAAGCTTCCTCGTTCTATATGTCGACGACATACTACTCATAGGAAACGACGTCCCGACTCTGCAGGAGGTTAAGTCCTTGCTCGGGAAGTGCTTCGCTATGAAGGACCTCGGAGAGGCTTCCTATATCTTGGGAATAAGGATAGTGAGAGAAAGAAGTAAGAGACTAATAGGACTTAGTCAGAACACTTACTTAGATAAGGTACTAAAACGTTTTAGTATGGAAAACTCGAAGAAGGGAGAATTACCGATACAAAGTAATGCCAAGTTGAGTAAGACTCAAAGCCCGAGTACCGAAGCTGAAATAGCAGAAATGAGCCGTGTACCATACGCTTCTGCAGTTGGCTCAATCATGTATGCTATGACTTGTACTCGCCCTGATGTAGCCTTTGCTTTGAGCATGGTTAGCAGATATCAAGGGAATCCTGGCAGAGCCCATTGGATTGCGGTTAAGAATATCCTTAAGTACCTTCGGAGGACGAAGGAATGGTTCTTAGTCATCGGAGGGAGTGATGAATTGAAGGTGCGAGGGTATAGTGACGCCAGCTTTCAGACCGACAGGGACAACTACCGTTCGCAGTCGGGCTGGGTCTTTACCCTGAATGGAGGAGCTGTAACTTGGAAAAGTTCCAAGCAGGAAACCGTAGCTGATTCAACGTGCGAATCAGAGTACATTGCAGCGAGCGAAGCGTCGAAGGAGGCAATATGGTTAAAGAACTTCATCGGTGATCTTGGAGTTGTACCTACCATAAAGGAGCCCATGGAGATTTTCTGTGATAATGAAGGAGCGGTTGCCTTGACCAAGGAACCAAGGGATCATGGTAGATCTAGACATATCAACAGAAAATAACACTTTATTAGACATCATGTAGAAGAAGGACAACTCATAGTGAAGAGGATATCATCAGAAGATAACCCATCAGATCCGCTTACGAAGGGATTGAGTAGGGTTAAGCACTTGCAGCATGCTAGGAGTTTTGGGCTGAAGGATGATATTATTATAGATTAGATAGTAGTAGAAACGTGTAATAGATAAATGTAATTAACATTTGATGATTAAATAAAAGAGTATTATTTATGAGTAATGTTACCGTCTTATGTTAATTGTTTAACTATTGTTTCATTTTGCATGTTTTGACTTCCAGAATAATTGAGTTTATTAAGAATAATCGAATTGTTCAAATTGTCCACAATCGTTCATATGTTGGAAGTAGGTATGAATGAAGATTGTCATGAATTGGTGTGTAGATTGTCTAAATGGTATTAGACATAGCAAAAGTTTGCTGCAACGCTCATGAGTGCTTATGAACTAGTTTTGAGCATTGGAACAAACCCACACTTGCTGGAATCACCTTATGGAATGTGATAAAAGGGGTGATCGCAAGACGATAATATCATATAGTCTTAAAACCAAGATATATGGTTTGTTATTTGTTGATTGGTTGTACATTGATAATGCGAAACCGCATCAGTAACTTGATGTTATAAAATGCATTGTTGTGTATGGCTGATTAATGAATAAGTAAATGCATATAAGTCGAAGTTTATCTGTTACTTTTATCCCAAGAGGGTAAAAACGATATCTCGGCCGCTCAATGATTTGATTTGACTTATGTGTCGGGCCCGACCAAAACTGAATTGATGTGTTCGATTAAGTTCTATGTCAAATGAATTGGAGATCGAGAAACCAAATGCTAGACAGATTGTTCCATAGAATTGTCAGCATGATGTCTATACAGAGGACTATACGATCCCTTATCTAAAGGAAAAGATTGATTAGATCAGAGTTTGACAATGTCTTTGAGAGCTATGATTGCTAATCGGAATATACTTGTATATATATAGTTACTAGACTTATCCAAGTGGGAGACTGTTGAAATAGTGTCTAAGGCTACAACTATATTAGGCAAGTATTTGACCCGGTTGAGCATGGTCCTTTTGGGTTGCCTTCACCATTGCAACTTGACAGGATGACTTGTAATGAGAGAAGGAATATTATTAATATATTATAAGAATAATATAAGGAATAATAATATTATTATTTGATTAATATAAGTCATAAATTAATTAGAAATTAATTTGGTGACTTAAAGAGATTAATTAAATAAAGGGGTATAAACTGTCAATTGTTTGATAGTTGCACTTTGGGCTATATATCCTTTATGGATAAGGGGTGGACGATTTCTAGGGCTAAGGATAGCCATAAAATCGTCCAAGGCTTATCATGGAAAGGATTTGGATTGCTTAGGGCTTAAGTTATCCAATTAGGGTTTAAGGGTGAAACCCTAGGAGCCTTACTAGTATAAATAGACCCTATGGGTTGAGGGAATTCGACACACTTGTCTCTAAGGAAACCCTAGCCGAATTCTTCCTCCCCTCTCCTCTCTCCTAAATCATCTTCTTGCTAGTTGGTGTTTGTAAGCCATTAGAGGAGTGACAATTGTGACTCTAAAGCCTCAAGGACAACAAGATCAAGCAAGTGATTCAAGGTAAACTTCTAATCTCTGATTTCATATTATTGTTATTGTATATTAGCCATTAGAAGTCTTGGATTCAATGTATGTTCAATTAGAGAAACCTAGATCCAAGCATTAGGGTTGCATGTGCACATAGGAATGTTCATATGGCCAAAACCCATCACGAAATTCTTCTTTGAAAACTCTTTTTGCTTCGGTTTTAGGAGAACCGCAGTCAGTGATATTTAGTTGCGGTTTTCTTAAATCTTTTGGAGTTTTAGAAAAACGGGGACTTGATTCATCCAAACTGAAAAAATCAGGGTTTTGAGAACATTGACCAACTTCAAAATTTTCAATTGGTAATTCATGATTGATTGGTTCAATAGTCACAGAACTTTTGACTGTGGTCTGCGTTGTAGTACTTTGAACAATCGCATAGTAAGTTTTCGTGAGTACATCAGTGGGACATTTGATACTTGGTAGTGGGACAGGTTGCGGTTCATGACTGCAGTTAGGGATACCGCGGTCAGACTGCAGAGATGGGAAATCCAATGTGACTTCTGGATTTTCAACAACAATTTCCTCATCAACTACGGATGTTGTCTAAGAATCGGAATGACTTGTGCTATCAAGATGATTTGAAGATTCAAGAAGAATTTCTTCGATAACACAGTTATTACTCAGATTATGGAGTTTGCCAAAATGAGTTTGGATATCCTCAGGAAATGTTTTGTTATTGACTGGAAACAAAAAGTTGCGGTCAGAAGGGGCATAGGGACGTTCCGGGGTGAACTGGGGTGAGGAATTCGTTGCGGTTGGATATCCATTGGACCAACCCCAGTTAAAAGTGTTATCAACATTCCTATTGTTAACTAGATTCTCAATGGCTTCACTTTCATTAAAAAGCTTTTCAATTAAAAGATTTAAGTATACAATTTCACTCTGTGCTAAATCTCTCTGATTCAAAGCTATCTCTAGTTGTGTTTCACTTAACATCCTAGCATCCTTTTCTAACATCAAGTCCTTTTCTAACATAGCCATTTTGAGTCTCTTGTTATCCAAACGTCCTCTAACGTGGAACATCTCCTGTGATGCAATGTTCTTCTCATCTAAGGCTTTATTGTAGTCTGTAAGGACGGCAACACATGTGTCATTAAGTGTGTCTATGAAAGGTTGACAGTCATGCACGCTATAATTTAAAAACTTAATCATAAGCTTTACCAGTTCCACAATGCTGAGGGTTCCATCTTTTGCCATATAACAATGGTTTTTCTTTAGTGTGGTTGAGCCGTCTTCATCAGCAGTTGCTACCATACAAATCTTGCCTTTCCCTTTGCTGTGATTATCCTCATCCTCATCTCCTGATGACCACACTTGATTATTTCTTTTTACTTGAGCAACATAAGCTTTCCCTTTTTCTTTTTCCTCTAGTTCTTGAGCCATTCGGAGATAGAAAGCTTGATCTTTCAAAACGTTTACCTTACAGTCTTTGGCAAAATGGTTCTCTTTGTTGCACTTATGGCATATAACCACATCACTTTTGTCTTCTGAAGGTGTACCGGAGTCAGTACAGTGAGACTGCGGTGGTGCATCTTTAGGTTGAGTTTTCTGAGACTGCGGTGGAGGGAGAGGATTCTTGGTGAAACGAGAGTGATTCTTTTGGAAGTTGCGGTTGAAAGGTGGTCGGTTGTATTGTTGGTTTTGTAACGACGTAATTTTCAAAACAAAATTTTCATTTTTCAACCACCAAATTTATATTTAAAACACTCACAAAACAAGAGTTCCACAATAGTTTCAAATAAAACATATTCCCAAGATCACAAATCAAATCTCATCTCTGTGTGTACGGGTCACGCCGGTGCCTTCCCACGGTCCTTCCTAGTACTTGAAACACATAACACAACAACTGTAAGCATAAATGCTTAGTGAGTTACCCAAAATACCCCATACAACACATACTCCACTCGAGGCTATAGTACGACCCTTCGGTCGATGTGTCTCACCGGGACCCTCCAGTCCCGTAGCTCGTTGGACCCTCTGGTCCGGTCATAGCTCGTTGGGCCCTCTGTCCCGGTCTGAATCGTTGGACCCTCCGGTCCGGTCTGTATCGTTGGACCCTCCGGTCCGGTCTATACAATCATATAACACACATATATATCACATAGCACATAATCTCATTCATAACACACAATCTCATACATAGCACATAAGACCCTCCGGTCAACACATAATACCACTCTAGGTAACGTATAGTGAGAAGACTCACCTCGCGTAACTCGGTAACTCAGAAATCTCAGACTCTGTGAAATAGGATCTAGCCTCCGCCTAATCATATGAAATAAACACTCAGCATCAACACATTTCCCAAGGCTAGACCATTCCCTCTCTTAGCACTCTAAGGAGGGTAAAAGACCATTTTACCCCTCTCATGGCTTAAATACCCTAAAGTTGACCAAACCCTACAAGTCAACAAAAGTCAAACCTATGGGTTACGCTGCGCATAGCAAACATGTATGCTGGGCGTACCCGGTGCCATCACAGAATCGGGGTGCACGAACCCTTACGTTGCGCGTACTGGGATTACGCCCAACGCAAATCCCAGTTCAGCCATTTTGTGGATTTTGGTCTTAAACGGTTAAGACAAGAACACATATTCTAGATCTGAGTTCTCTACGGTTTTCTACTCCATAAAGTTGAAACCTTTAAGCCTTTGCATCGCTGTATGGGTCACCTCTCACTCAAAACACCTTTCCTCTTTCCATATTAAGACCATAACTTATGCATGACTCAATATCCACGACCAAGATTGGATTTTTATGAACCCTCATCACATAATACACTGGGAAAGGCCAGATCTAAGCTTATGGAGACTCTTTGCACATAAAGTCCCCACCTTTGAACCAAAAACCCTAAAAATGGGTCCATAAAGCAAAACTCATGAAGGAAAAGGAAAGCTTTGAGCTTTTTACCTCAAAAGGAAGCTCCAATCTCTGTAGTACTCGGATCTACTCTTGCTCTTCAACTTCTAGCTCCAATAATGGCTTCCTCTTCTCCTTCTTCACCTTAAAAAATGTCACCTTCAAGCTCAAGAACACACACACAAGCTTTAGCACGGATTTCTGCACTCTAAGGGCTCACTCAAGGAGGTATGGTGGCTAGGGTAAAGGACTTAACATCCCTTTTATAGTGTACAAGCCATAATTTAGGGTTTGCATCTGGGCAGACTATGCCCAACGTAACCCTGGGTACATCCAGCGTACCCAGGCGAGTCCGCGTCCAAAATAAGCGCGTGAGTACGCGCGACGTACGCGTCATTACGCCCAGCGTACTCACAAATCCAACATTCAACTTTAAGGAACTATTCTTGACAACTCACAAAATAGAAGGGTCAAATAGCTTACCTGAATTTTGGGATGTTACAATTCTCCCCCACTACAACTAGACTTCACCCTCGAAGTCTCATGGCGAAAAAAACTCCGGATGCTGCTCCCGCATCTCCGACTCCGACTCCCAAGTCAGCTCGGACGCATTCCGATGCTGCCACTGAACCTGAACTAAGTGCACCTCCTTGTTTCTCAGAAACTTGATCTTCTGATCCAGGATTGCGATTGGCCTCTCGGCATAATTCAAACTTGCGTCCACCTGGATATCCTCCAATGGTACCACTGCCGACTCGTTGTCTATACACTTCCTCAGCTGTGACACGTGGAAGGTATCATGAATCTGGTCTAACTCCGCAGGTAGCTCCAAGCAATATGCTACTCTGCCCACCCTCACGATCACCCTAAACGACCCAATATATCGGGGCCCCAGCTTACCCCTTTTCCTGAATTGGATCACTCCTTTCCAAGGAGAGACCTTCAGGAGCACAAAATCTCCGACCTGGAACTCGAGCTCGGATCGTCGCCTATCCGCATAACTCTTCTGGCGACTCTGAGCGGTCAACAATCTCTGCCTGACCTGCGGTATCTGCTCTGTCGTCTGAAGCACTATCTCTATACTACCCATCACACGTTTGCCTAGCTCACCCCAACAAATAGGAGTCCGACACCTCCTCCCATACAACAGCTCAAAGGGTGGCATACCAATGCTCAAATGATGGCTGTTGTTATAGGAAAAGTCAGCCAAGGGCAAATACGTGTCCCAACTCCCACCGAAGTCCAATACACATGCCCGAAGCATGTCCTTGAGCGTCTGAATCGTCCGCTCGCTCTGTCCGTCAGTCTGCGGGTGGTATGCGCTACTAAAATGCAGCCTCGTACCCAATTCCTCATGAAATTTCTTCCAGAATCTGGAAGTCAAACGCACATCTTGGTCTGAGACGATCGAGATCGGTACTCCATGCCGCGATACCACCTCCCTCACGTACAACTCTGCCAATCTCTCAGCAGAAGAGCTCTCACTGATAGCAAGAAAGTGAGTGCTCTTCGTCAACCTGTCCACGATCACCCAAATTGCATCGACACCCCTAGCAGTCCTTGGCAATTTGGATATAAAATCCATGATAATCTGTTCCCACTTCCACTCGGGAATCTCCAGTGGCTGCAACTTACCATGCGGACGCTGGTGCTCGGCCTTAACCTTGCGACAGGTCAAGCACCTCTCTATGAACCATGCAACATCCCTCTTCATACAAGGCCACTGATACTCCCTCTTCAGGTCCAAATACATCTTAGTGGCCCCGGGATGGATTGAGAACTTTGATCTATGCGCATCCTCCATCAAGATGGTACGCGTTCCGCCCACAAACGGTACCCAAACCCGACCCTGAAAGGTCATAAGTCCTCGACTATCGGTAATGAACTCCGATACCTGCCCGATCACTCGCTCCCTTTTGCGTTCTCCGGTCTCACGGATTCCACCTAGGCCCCTCGAATGGTGTCCAACACCAGAGTCATCACTGTCAACCTCATGCAAACATCTCGTATTAGGGCGCTCTCCGCCCTACGGCTCAGGGCATCAGCTACAACATTAGCCTTACCCAGGTGGTACAGGATCTCGCAATCGTAATCCTTTACCACATCCAACTATCTCCTCTGGCGCATATTCAGGTTGGGCTGATCCATCAAGTACTTCAAGCTCTTGTGGTCCGTGTATATGGTACACCGAACCCCATACAGATAGTGACGCCAGATCTTGAGGGCGAACACCACTGCCCCCAACTCCAGATCGTGGGTGGGATACCTCGTCTCATGAGGTTTCAGTTGCCTCGATGCATATGCTATTACATGCCCCCTCTGCATAAGTACCACTCCTAACCCTAATATCGATGCATCACAGGAGCTTCGCATAATTTCTGGCGAAGTGTCTCAAACGAGGTCTGCTGCTCCGGACCCCATGAAAAAGCAACACCCTTCCGGGTCAACTTGGTGAGCGGCACGGCGATCTTGGAGAAATCCCTGATAAATCTAGGATAATAGCAAACCAACCCTAGGAAACTCCTAATCTCGGTAGGTGACCTCGGCACCTCCCAACTCATCACTACCTCGATCTTGGCCGGATCGACCAATATCCCTTTTTGGTTAACGAGGTTCCCTAGGAACTGGACCTCCCATAACCAAAAATCACACTTGGAGAATTTAGCGTAAAACCTCTCCGATCTCAGAACTCTGAGGATCTCCCTCAAATGCTCCTCATGCTGCTCTCTGGATCTCGAATACACCAATATATCATCGATGAATACAATCACCGAACGATCGAACATCAGCCTGCACACCCTGTTCAGGAGATCCATTAACGCTGCTGGTGCATTGGTGAGCCCGAATGGCATCACCACGAACTCATAATGCCCGTAACGAGTCCTGAATGCTGTCTTCTGGATATCTTCATCCCGAACCCTCATCTAGTGATACCTCGACCTCAAGTCTATCTTGGAGAACCAAGACGCTCCCTGCAACTGATCGAACAGATCGTCGATCCTTGGTAACAGATAATGGTTCTTGACCGTCAACTTGTTCAACTCCCGGTAACCAATGCACATATGGTATGAACCATCCTTCTTCTTGACAAAAAGGATCGGCGCTCCCCAAGGTGAGCTACTCGGTCTAATAAACCCTTTTCCCAGCAGCTCCTGAAGCTGCGAGTAAAACTCCTGCATCTCGGGCGGCGTAAGGCGATAGGGTGCCTTGGCAATAGGTGCCGCCCCCGGTACCAAATCGATACAAAACTCCACCTGCCTCTCGGGAGGCACACCCGGAAACTCCTCGGGGAAAGCATCGGGGAGATCCCGCATAATGGGGACCTCATCAATCGAACATGGCCTCCCAGCGGCCACTCGCGTGTCCATGACATAGGCTACAAACCCACTACAACCTTGATGTAGACTCTGCCTCGCGCTAGCAGCCGAACAAAATGCTGACTCAGGATGAGTACCCTCGCCGTACACCGTAAGTACTCCCCCACTAGGGTCTCGTATCATCACTAATTGATGCTTGCAGTCTATAATAGCTCCAAATTGGCTCAACCAATCAATACCTAACACATACGTCCCCCATCGCAATCGGGACTAGATCAATCGGGAACCCCATACCGAAGATCTCAAGCCTATATCCCTGAATCACCTCCGTGGCATACACCGCTCACTCGTTAGCTATAGAAACTCGCAGAGGTGGACTCAATGCCTCTCGACAAATACTGATATGACGACTAAAAGCTAACGACACAAAAGATCGACTCACTCCCGAGTCAAATAGCACTAAGGCAGGCACATAATTCACAAGAAAAGTACCTACGCATATCATAATATAAGCATAACATCTCAAAATCAAAATAAATAGAGGGAAGAATACATACCGGCCACAACGTCGGGTGCTGCGCGGACCTCCTCCGTTGTCAACTGGAAGTCTCTCCCACGAGCCTTCGGTGCCTCGACCTTTGCTGGCCGAACCTCGGTAGACCTAGCAGCAGGTGCATATCCCTACGCTGATCCCTGATGTAGTTGAGGGCACTCGGCCTTCCGATGGCCGGTCTGGTTGCAATGGAAGCAAACCGAAAATCCCTTGGGGCAATCCCTCGCGATATGCCCCTCCTTCCTGCACTTGTAACATACTCCCGCTCTGCACAAACTCTCGTGACTCTTGCCGCACTTCCCACAAGTGCGGCCCTTCCTACCCCCAGATCTCGAATCAGCAGGCTTTGCCCGCTTGGCTGCCGGCTGAGACTGTGCCGGCCGCCGATCCTTTCCCTGAGACTCTGCCTCCTCCCTGGCCTGAGTCTCCAGCTCTATCTCCCTCTTCCGAGCATTTGCCTGGATTTCAGAAAATGTCCGCTAAGTCAAGTTCGCCACGAACTCCCGAATATCTCTCCTCAGAACAATCAGATACTGGCTCATGCGTGCCAGCTTGGTAGACACCTGCTCAGGGCAAAACATCGCCCTTTCATGAAACTTCCGCGTACTCACAGTAACTGAATCAGTACCCTGCTTGAGGGTCAAAAAATCCTGATCCAGTCGTTCCCTTTCCACAAGGGGAACGTACTCATCGCGAAACATGGAGGTGAACCTTTCCCAGGTCACTGCAGTAAGCTCAGCTGGGGTGAAATATGCTGATACAAACTTCCACCAGTCCTTCGCCCCCAGGCGAAGCTGGTTCAGCGCGAACCGCACTCTCAAATGCTCCGGACACGAACAAGTGTAAAAGCATACCTCAACATCTGCAATCCATCTCATCGCTACAATCGGATCCTGCGTCCCATCGAACTCTTGTGGCTTCGTGTTGCTGAACTCCCGATACAACAACGAATCATCCCCTACGGCCTGGGAGCCGCAATGGCTGCGGTGGCTGCAGCCACAACAACATCATTAAGAGTGGCATACCGCTCATCAAAAGTCTCAATCAACGTGGTCTTGATAGACCCAAACATCTACGGTATCTCAGCTTGAAGGGCCGCAGCCACCTCCTCATGAATCAATCGACGGATCTCCTCATTGTTGACACCGCTGCTCTCAGGTGTGTGTCATGTCCCAACTATGATGTCTTTGAAATACAACATAAAAACATTAGAGACTCGTTCGAGCATACTCGCACTCGATAACTCAACCCTACTCGTTCCCCCCAGTATCCTAAGGTTTCGTACTTGGACTGCCCACTGATCCGGTGTCTTCAGTAGTACGGGCCCTATACTACCGACCACACCGCATCAACATTCACCCCAAGTCCTCCTCCTTGGATCCTGGATCACAAGTACTCTACTCTCACTATGCATTGGTTACCCTTCGGTAGACCTCTCATAATCTCCTCACTACTACCTACTCACTCTCTAGGCATCTCATAGCAGCAGTAGTCTCCTAGGCTAAGGCATCACAAATCAGATCACAAGTACTCTACTCTATCATGAATAACATAACATATCATATCTCATAACACATAATGTAAGGGTATTTTAGGGATTCAACGTTCGGGCGCTGGCTGACCGTACATACTGCTCCGCTCTGGTTGTCTCAAAACCTCTTGCTCTTTTTAGAAAAATTAGTTTAGTTTTATTGTTGAAAATTTCTCAAATCCTCAGTTTGAGTTCAGATACGCCTGAAGGTGCATCCGAGTCCCTCAAACCAAGGCTCTGATACCAACTTGTAACGACGTAATTTTCAAAACAAAATTTTCATTTTTCAACCACCAAATTTATATTTAAAACACTCTCAAAACAAGAGTTCCACAATAGTTTCAAATAAAACATATTCCCAAGATCACAAATCAAATCTCATCTCTGTGTGTACGGGTCACGCCGGTGCCTTCCCACGGTCCTTCCTAGTACTTGAAACACATAACACAACAACTGTAAGCATAAATGCTTAGTGAGTTACCCAAAATACCCCATACAACACATACTCCACTCGAGGCTATAGTACGACCCTTCGGTCGATGTGTCTCACCGGGACCCTCCAGTCCCGTAGCTCGTTGGACCCTCTGGTCCGGTCATAGCTCGTTGGGCCCTCTGTCCCGGTCTGAATCATTGGACCCTCCGGTCCGGTCTGTATCGTTGGACCCTCCGGTCCGGTCTATACAATCATATAACACACATATATATCACATAGCACATAATCTCATTCATAACACACAATCTCATACATAGCACATAAGACCCTCCGGTCAACACATAATACCACTCTAGGTAACGTATAGTGAGAAGACTCACCTCGCGTAACTCGGTAACTCAGAAATCTCAGACTCTGTGAAATAGGATCTAGCCTCCGCCTAATCATATGAAATAAACACTCAGCATCAACACATTTCCCAAGGCTAGACCATTCCCTCTCTTAGCACTCTAAGGAGGGTAAAAGACCATTTTACCCCTCTCATGGCTTAAATACCCTAAAGTTGACCAAACCCTACAAGTCAACAAAAGTCAAACCTATGGGTTACGCTGCGCATAGCAAACATGTATGCTGGGCGTACCCGGTGCCATCACAGAATCGGGGTGCACGAACCCTTACGTTGCGCGTACTGGGATTACGCCCAACGCAAATCCCAGTTCAGCCATTTTGTGGATTTTGGTCTTAAACGGTTAAGACAAGAACACATATTCTAGATCTGAGTTCTCTACGGTTTTCTACTCCATAAAGTTGAAACCTTTAAGCCTTTGCATCGCTGTATGGGTCACCTCTCACTCAAAACACCTTTCCTCTTTCCATATTAAGACCATAACTTATGCATGACTCAATATCCACGATCAAGATTGGATTTTTATGAACCCTCATCACATAATACACTGGGAAAGGCCAGATCTAAGCTTATGGAGACTCTTTGCACATAAAGTCTCCACCTTTGAACCAAAAACCCTAAAAATGGGTCCATAAAGCAAAACTCATGAAGGACAAGGAAAGCTTTGAGCTTTTTACCTTAAAAGGAATCTCTAACCTATGTAGTACTCGGATTTACTCTTGCTCTTCAACTTCTAGCTCCAACAATGGCTTCCTCTTCTCCTTCTTCACCTTAAAAAAAGGCACCTTCAAGCTCAAGAACACACACACAAGATTTAGCACGAATTTCTGCACTCTAAGGGCTCGCTCAAGGAGGTATGGTGGCTGGGGTAAAGGACTTAGCGTCCCTTTTATAGTGCACAAGCCATAATTTAGGGTTTGCATCTGGGCACACTACGCCCAGCGTGACCCTGGGTACGCCCAGCGTACCCAGGCAAGTCCGCATCCAAAATAAGCGCGTGAGTACGTGCGGCGTACGCCTCATTACGCCCAGCATACTCACAAATCCAACATTAAACTTTAAGGGACTATTCTTGACAAATCACAAAATAGAAGGGTCAAATATCTTACTTGAATTTCGGGATGTTACAGGTTTTTACAAAACGAAGGTGGTAATCGATTGAATTTTTGACTGACAAGAGCCATGGCATTCTGAAATTCTTCTTCATCGTCATACTCTGAGTCTACTTCAGATGACTGCGGTGGAGAGTCATACGAAGTGGGATATGTTTGAGGTGATTGTGCTAGTAGAGCAAGTGGACCCCCGAAGTCTGAACAGTCCTTGAGTATGGTGGACTCCTAAGCTTGTAATTCTCCATAGAGCTTATAGAGGGACAACGAATGAATTTTCCTATCTCCTTGAGCAATCATTTTGGCCGTTGTCCAATGTCTTCCCAAACCATTCAAGAATTGATGGTTTGTCTCATGGTTGCTTCTTACAGTACCCACATTGGATAGTTTGGTCACTATCAGGTTGAACCTTTTGAAAGAGTCTTCTAAGCTTTCACCTACATGAGCTTTAAAGTTTTTGAACTCATTGAGTGCAGTAGTAAGCTTTTTGTCTTGAGCTTGTTCGGTTCCCTCGTACAGATTCTTGAGCACTTCCCAGATCTCTTTTGCAGATTTGCAATTTATGATGATGTCGAAGTTGTCAGGGGCAACTCCACACGATATCTCATAAAAGGCTATTGCATCGTTTTCCATTTTGTCGAGATCATCCTTGGTGGGACGGTTCATGACTGGTTGACCTCCTCCTAGTCTGACAGTAGCGCCCTCGGTTTGAGCAGGTGTAAGAACCAGAACATGTGGTCCTTCTTCAACAGATCGCCATACGTCTCTTCCATGTCTTCTTAAGTATCTTTCCATTCTTTGTGACCAGTGGTGGTATTCATTTGCAACCAATATTGGAGCTCGATTTAAGCCACCAACACTGTTGGAAACATTTAGAGAGAGAGCTTGTGCCATTTTTTGTTTTAACAGAAATGAGCTTCAGCGGTATAGAAGGCCTTTTGAAAAATCAGAGTTCCGATATTCAAAAAGCAACCACTATGGCTCTGATACCAATTGTTGAGAGAAAAACTTTGAGACACACTTGAAAAAAAGTTAGAACAAGTATATTGCGGAATATTTTATCTCAGAGGATCTATGAGCTCAACAATAGTATTTAAGTTAGATTGTTAGATGGTTAGATATTTAGTTGCAGAATATAAAGAAAGGAAAATGACAATAATTGTTATATCAAGTATACACTTAAGTTGATTCATAATAAGGAATGCATTCAAGCCAAGTGAGTGAGTAAGATCAAACTTAGTGATTAAGTCACAAAGACTTGCTTTGAAGAGAGATTGTAATCTGCTATGAAAGAATAAGTATGAGCGAGTAAGAAATAGATAGAAAGGATAAATCCAGAGAGTTGTATTAGAAAGTGATAGATGCGTATTTGATACAAAGAGTATGAGCTCTATTTATAGAGACTCATGAAATACAGAAGAAAATTTCTCTATGAGTAGCCATGCAAGGCCTACTGGACAATAGAGAGAATTTAAATAAGACAAAATAAACTGAGTAATAAAGAGTGACTGCGGTTTCTTCTAAAGTTGGCTGCGGACGCTTGTGAGAGAGACTTGGCTGTGGATGCGGTGCTGACTGCGTTAGCAAGAAAGTTCAAGAGGGTCACTTTAATGATTCAACATGACTAATAAAATCATACCATATAATATAATCACTAGTTATACTCTCTTTAATTATTATGTTCACAAAACAATAATTATTTCCTAAATAAATACAATAATTGATATTATTTATTAATAATGAGATTAATAATAAATATACAAAATGATTTCAACTTGATAAAGGTGTGATCCTATAGGATCATATGTTATTAGCAATATCACTCAATAATGATTCTTGGTCATATAGATTTAACGATCTCCCACTTGTACAAGATTCATTATAGACTGGCATAGACAGTAACTGGCGTCTAGCAATGAACTATTGCCTCGAACACCATATGAAGGGTTCCATCTTATCAACAACCAATTCCATGAGCTTTAAGCTACAAACTTCTCTAAAGGTGTGGTATCAAATATTCTTTTGTCTAGACATCATGTTGAGCATAAGATATGGATCGCGATCAATCTCATTTAGTGTTCAAATTTTAGTAAGGCCTTAGATTTCTAACTCTCAACGAATAAGAGGAACAAATCTCATCTTGACTACATATGCCATCATTGTAGCTCATGTCATACCCAACGATGGCCCTTATGACTATCTTTTTTGGGACAACGCTAAACCATGCCAAAGCACAACAATTCTTACACTTCAATTCCCAAATAATACACTTGCACCTTCCATTTTCCATTATCGTCAAGGTCACGGTCTTTAGCTAAATGAGGCCCACCATACTTGTCACACCCCACACAGATGGCATGGATGGATTGGTCCATCTTTATCATCCTACGATCCATGCTCTCCAATTTGGCCATCACTGCCACCATATCATCCATAGCTATATTCTTCGTCCCTCAAGTTGTGTTATTTCGAGGATTATGATATTCTCTTGAGTGTTTATAAAATTCTTCGATCAAATACTTTATCTGTAACACCCTGTTTATTTATTAAAGAAATAAACAAATTAATGAAGGAATAGTAGCTGTAAAATTTATAACTATATAGCAAGGTGTGATTTCGAGGAGTTAACTGGCATAATTTAGAAGTTGGGGTTTAAAAGTGTAAGTTACGTATTAATTTTGTCAGTATTTATGAAGGCAAGGACTAAAAGGTAACTTCTGGGATTTCATTTGAATAGATTTTGGGTCTATGGGGTTGTTTATTAAATTAGGGATCAGCTTTGTGAGCAAATATGGAAGCAAGGGTGTAATTGGTAAATATTGTACCTATAATGAAATGAATTTATGAAATCAGGGGCTAAAGGGTAATTTCTGGACTTGAAGTGAACAATATTAATGGAGGAGGGACCAAGAGTGACATATGTATATATAATTTTGGGAGTGGAGACGGAGGATTAAACCCGTCAACCCATTCTACTCTCCTCGTCGCATGCTTATGATAAGAAGCCCTAACCCTAGTGTATTCTTCAGCCGCCACCACCTTATCTCCCCCATCCCACCGGCCGCCGTTCCCTTCATCGAGCAACCACCACGACTACTCTTCTACCGGCGACGACATGCTTGAAGACCGAGACCGCGACTGCTATTGCAGATTCCGAATCGCTGCCCACTCCTTCTTCCGAGTCGATCGTCGCTGGGATGCGTCGCCGCTGCTAACCGCCACCTGTTGGCGCTGTTGTGCGTTCCACAGCTCCGCCGTTGCCATTCTCCTCCTCCCATCTTCTTGAAAGCATTTTTGGGTCGTCACTACCGTGAAACAGAGGCTGGATCATGGGTTGTGATGTAGTTGCGTGGGTGTGTGTGACTTTCTGTCGACTGGAGCTCATGAAGAACCACCACGGCCGCCGGCCATGGTGGCTGACGCAGACAACGATGTTGTTGCCGTGAATGGTCGCTGCTGCCGCCCATTTCCTGTGCTGCCGCCATCGCCATCCACTGCAGGTGGGTGTTGGGTTCATTTTCCGAGCAAGGGTTGCTGGTTGGTGTGTGTGTGCTTGTCTGGAAACCACAAGAAATCACCGCCACCACCGGCCACCATAGGGTGGCTGTGTGTGTGTGTGTGTTTATGTTGTTTAGTGTTTGTGTTTATTTCGAGTTTTAGCATTGTAACATGTAATTGGAAATGGAATAATGAGAAAGAAACTCAAACCACCACCGGCCGCCGTGTCGGGTGGCGGTGTGCTTGTCTTGTGAGTCGACTCGATTGGGGATGCTTGAAACCCTAATGGGCTAAAAGGAGCTCTAATGGGCCCAATGAAGCTTAATGGACTCTAATGGACTCTAATGGACCCAATAAAACCCTAATGAGCTTATTAAGATTTTAGTGGGCTTAATAGGCCCAATAAAGCCCTAATTGACATAAAGGCCAACAAATTGATAAGTGGGCTAATATTTGGATTGGAAAACCCTAATGCCAATGAAAACCTAACTTTAAGAATTAACCGGGTCACACACACGAGAATTATTTAATAACTTGATATATTAAATAATAATCATTGGTGGGAATTAATCTAAGCAATATTGGACTTAATGAATTAAGTCCTTAATGGATTAAGTCCTTAATGGGTTAAGTAGGAAACTTAACCCTAATCATCATTTTATGTGAAACCCTAATTTCACTTGGGTATATTATTGGGCCTTTATGTTGGGCCTAAATGATTGAGATAATATTGGACCATCCAAGAGCAAGCAATTGAATTAGAATAATTTAATGGGCCTAGGGTAAGGCCCATATAAGGGGCTTGGGCCTAATTTGGAAAATTTGGCCATAGATGGGCCATAGTTTGGGCCTTAATGATTATATGATGTTGGGCCTTAGAATGAGACCATGTATAGGCGTAGGCCTAATTTGGAAAGTTGGGCCATGTGTTGGGCTTTGATTCATAATTGAGTTTGGGCCTATGGATCGGGCCTTGGGCTTGAATAAGCCAAGCTAGGGGTAATGTAGTAATTACCCAAAGAATATACTTATGGTTATGTATTGGGACGCAATTATTAATTGGGTGTTATTTTGGTGTTGACAGTTCGGGAATCTGTCAGCCAGCAGCTAGGGTCGAGTCTGCGGGACTTCAGCAAGTGTAGGATTGTGTCTTCGGGACTTCAGCAGTGTGAGGCGAGTTACCTTCCAGTAGCGGTGGGTCTACGGCCACAATGCTGGCCCACCAGTAGGAGTTGTATGTTAGATGATTGTCTTTGTGATATCATCTAGGTTTGCTACTACCTAATATGTTATATGCTGGCCTGATATGTATATGTGATAGTGGTAGAGTTCGGTTGTTAGGACCGAAGGGTAGGTCAGACACCCCAGATATGTCTGACAGTATGTGATGATATGTTTATATGCTGGCATGATATGTTATATGTGATAGTGGTAATAGGAGGGGAATAGTCCCCAAGTTCGGTCGTTAGGAGTGAAGGGTAGATCGGACACCCCAGATATGTCTGATAATATGTTATGTTATTATATATGTGATAGTAGCAGTAGGGGGTGAAATAGTCCCTGAGGATCGGTTGTTAGGACCGATGGGTAGTCAGCACTCCAGAATGGCTTGACATGGGTAGTCAGCACCCCTGAATGGCTTAACACGGGTAGGTCGGCGCCCCAGAATGGCCGTACCGGGTAGGTCGGGCACCCCAGAAATGCCTGACAGTATGTATGCTATGTGATTGTATGGTATGTGGTATGATGGGGGAACTCGCTAAGCTTCGTGATTACGGTTTTCAGTTTTGGTTTCAGGTACTTCGTGTTTAAAGGAAAGGAGCCGGCTTGATCGCAGCGCATCACACTATGGTTTTCCGCACATGAGATCTTTGGGATTACACTCTGATATTGTTTTATGATAACATGTTTGATTATTTCTACTTTGGTTTTGACATGACATAATATTACAGATGTTTTATTACATTGTTGGTTTTAAAATGACGTAATTAAAAATGAAATTCTTGCCCTGTATTTTTGGGATGTTACACTATCATAACTGGTGCTTTCTTTGTGAGTGATCCTTGGGAGTCAGGGAGCTGCCTGGTTGTCACATTCACCACATCATAGAAGATGGAGACTTCCTGTTGCACATTAAGGTCATTATGTGGACAATTTCTCAACAAACATTTGTATATCTCCCACGCTTCATAAAGTTACTCGCCTCCTTACTGTTCGAAATTTGCGATTGCTTTCATTAATTTCAATACTTTTGAGGTAGGGCAGAACTACTGAATGAACTCTGCAAGTATTTTTGGCCATGTGGTTATTGCTCCTGGGGGAATTGCTTTCAACCAATCCTTCGTGACACCCTTGAATGTAAATAGTAGCATCCTAAGTAGCACTGTCTCATGTGGCACATTTGGAATGTTGAAGTAGTCGGTTATGTCTTTGACCCTGTCGACATGTTTATAGGCATCTTCATGATCCTTCCCATAGAATGGGATGTCCTTCATTTGGGCGAGTATGTGACCCTTCAATTCAAAGTTTGTTGCCGCTGGAATGGTGGGTTGAACATAAACTGGTCCAGTATCCTCACTCATCCTCTTCTTGTATTCCTCCATGGATATATTTGCAATATCCATCATCTCTCCTTCTAGTTTGGGCGACTTAGGTGTTTTGGGCTCGTGATCCGCTGTCTTTTCTTCTTGAGTTTTCTCGAAGCTTTCACAACCGCTTGATTCCCCGATTGCTTTGCCCTTCTTTTTGCGCAAAATTGGTTCTGGATCTTCCAATGGTGGTACTACTGTAGAATTAGAGCCTTGGGTCATAAACTAGCTGAAACAAAATAGAAAATTACACGTAAAACAAACAAAGACGAAGAAAAACCAAAACTAGAAACATGATAAACACGACGTGTTCAAAATTGAGCATGGCATGTTGAACGCAAAAACAGAATAAACAAAAACGAAAATTAAAACATAATACTTGTAACTTTGTGTGAGATCAATCTCACACATGTAACTTTGTGTGAGATCAATCTCACACAAAGGATTGATAACAATTATCAAATAAAATTAAGTATTTAGAACCGTTCCATGGCAACGATGCCAAAAAGTTGATACGCGTGGAACACACTAGTTTTAATCCTAACTAACTTTAACAAAAACCAACACACGATAGGCAGTGTACCTAATCGAATAGTAGTTTAGTGCAAGTAAGTAAGTTATTAAACACGGGGAACGTTAAAAACAATTAAACGATTACTAATGTTAACTAATTAAAACAATTATTAAAGAGTGGGGGGGGGGGGTTCTCTATTTTTACAATACTAGAAACTTAGACAATTAGTTAAGCACTTAACAAAGAAACAATTAACATCTAATTGAAGGACAAAAGACAACTTAATTCAATAATATTAAAGAGACTTTCGTTTAGATTCAATTCACTAAATCCTATGGTTGATTTTGTAGCAAGTGCAATATATTAATGTATTATCAATTACTGATTTCTAATATGATTAGGTTCATGTTCACTATTACTAATCCTATAGTAAACAAGTCAATTCAGGCAGTGATCAGTTGATTAAACTAACAAGTTTCCTTGTGTTAAGTTCGAATCATGCAAGATTTGTACTGGTAGTTAATTAAAATGGTTGGTTCAATTAACTTATATATGGTTAGTCATCATATATAGCTCACACATTAACATAATTATGTTCTACTTAACCCTAGGTTATGTTCACAACACTAGGCTTACAATTTTCATGGTCACAAAATCATAAGATCCGAACAATCAAGAAAGACGTTCATGTGATCTCAATAAACTTATTAATCAATAGAAAATAATTGTCATTAATCCATAAGGTTCTTTTAGCAAACTTAGCATGATGAATAATCAGTTACACATAATCCAAAGCCACATAATCAAACCATAATCATAAGATCCTCTACTCTAAACGAAAGTAGGGTGTTTAGTCGATGACTTTAGCAGAAACAATCATAAAAACGAAATTCAATAGTGTAAACATGATGTAAACAAGAGAATTAAGTAAAGTGAATGTGATTTTGCCTTAGATCTCTTCAACCAAAAGCTTCAAGTTGAATTTTGTAATCCACAACTCCTTGGTGATGTCTCTGGCCTCCAAAAATCGCTAAAAACCTCCAACATGCGTTAGGGTTTCGAACAAAAACAATCCTTAAATAGATTCTGAAAAACGGTGCAACACAGCGTGTTCGAGGACCCAACACGTCGTGTTCTTCATTAAAAATGAGTGTACGGAAAGGCATTATTCCCTTGGGATTTCTCATCTCAACACGCAGTGTTTCGTGATAACACGTCGTGTTCTTCTTCAATTTCTTTTAAAAAAAATCCAAGATCCAAGCTTCCAATTGCCAATTCCGCTTCCTTTTCATTCTGAGCATGTCTTTGTTGCTGCAGTTGAAAATTTAAGCTAATTAAGTACCTTTTGTTCATTATTTGAAACAAATACAACATAAAATATAAAGATAACGCATGAATTATATGATTAAATATGCAAATATCAAAATATCCCACTCTTGACTTTTGCTTTCCCCCAAGCAAAACTAAATTTTAGCACACTAATACCACATAAGACAATCCAAATTGAACCCAACCATTATTCCAAGACCGCAACGCATGTATTTGTGTCTAATTTTTCCTAAGAACCCCCTCTTAATCCTAAATACTAACAATCTTTATAAACACACCCCCACTTTTTGCGAACAATGCTCATTTTACACATCCCTCCGAACCCATCCATAGAAAACTTTCTTAACCTCAATGTATATTTGGTTAGACCCCCATATAACAACTTTTTCTTTGAATCTTTGATACTTTGTAGCTCTTCTTCATGTCTTCATAAACATTGCAACACTTTTTTAACACACTTTTTTCACTCAAATCTAAAAAATCCTAGAAAAACATATGCTTTTGCAAGGGGATTTAACTTCAACCTTTATTGATTAAAAGTATTAGTCTCATGTGTAATGACTACTTAAGCTTTCCTGGATAGATTTCAAGTACACGATGCTAAACATGTTGCGTCCCTTAAAATAAGCAAGGTTATATTTTTGTTCCATGATTTCACTAGGATAAGGAGGCCACAAATAGATTATAACGTATATTGGCTCAACTAAACATTTAGGTTCACATTGCATCATCAAACATAATACTAGCATGGAATCCTAATTACTTTTACCATAATTTTCTACATTAACCAAGGATTTTTTTTTATGTTCAAAATTTTCCGACTTATAGCTGGATTCTAATTTAACTAATGTAACCAATCCCCTAGCCCACACTTATTTATGCAATGTCCCCATTACATGCTATACATAATAAAGAACAAGTAGAAAGGGAGAAAAGGAATAGACTCCCTTGGGATAGAAGTGGCGATGTTGATTTTCTTCTTTATGCTCCTTTTTCAACTGACTTTGGCATGAGAACATCTCATCCATGCCTTGGTTATCATACATCTCGTGTGGTTGACATATCATAAAATAACTAGAAAAAGCATCTTGGAGCACCTTGGAATGGATTCAAAGAATATGGACAATGCCTGCCTTGAGTAGGCACAGATCAATTACTCAAAAAAATTGACTGAAGCTGCAACATGCCGAGTTGGTAAGGGTAACACATCGTATTGAATTTATACTCAGACAAAAATCATGTTTTTCACTAGAACACACCATGTTGGGTTATGACCACGACGTGTTTTACTGTCAGTTCATGATTTTACTCTTTTTGATCCAACGACGATTCTTTGGTTCACAAATGGTATTAATACAATACACTTTTTATGTCTTCTGTAACATGATCCCCCTTTTGCAATTATAATCACCGGGCTCAACAATTTCACTCAAAATTATCAAATATCTCGTCAAGACTCGACCCCTCGCTTGGTTCCTCTCACACTATAATTAATCACTCAATTCTCAACCTAACTTATGTAGAAATCAAAAACAAAACTACATAACAATAAAGGAAAAGAAACATTATATTAAAACTCCAAAATTACCTATACAAACTAGAAGTTTTAAGAACAAGCCAACCAAACACAAACAAAGTAAAACAAACAAATAAAAATTGTCTTCATACACTTAAAACACAAATTAAGAAAAATGATAGTTAATCTTCATCTTCTCCCCTGGCTCCACTGCCAACGGCTCCACCTTGCATGCTTCCCCATAACTCATTCCAATTTGAAATGTAAGGATAATAAGTGGGATACCCATACGGCCTTGAGATTTGCATATGTCGAAACAGGAGATCGGTGTGCATATTTTGATAATTTAGCCCCTTACTAATATTGTCTTGGTATTGCCTCATTACCCGGTTCTACAAATCCATAGGCATCTCATCCTCCACAAAAATCACCGGTGGCTCCTCATGAACGGCTTTGGGTCGTGGTTTCACCCTCCTCCCTACTTGTTATGGTTGTACCACTTCATCATCATTAGGAATAGAAAAATTATTCCCTTCGTTATCCTCCATAATCCTAGCCCTCTTATAAAGAAGAACATTGAAGGCACGAGTTAGCATCAAAGTCAAGATATCCGCTGCTCCCCTCTCAAACAACCCATATGATTTTGCTAATTTGGTGAAAAACATATTGCCACAGATTGGCACCCCCGTTTTGTCCTTGGCTGCCCGAGTTGCCAAATATGTTGCCAAACAATGGGGTATGTTGCAAAAGCCCCTGGGAGTGAGGATACTCCATAAGAAAAACACATCAATATTAGGGACCTTATCACTATCCTTCCTCATATTGATGGTGCTAGAGATAAACTAATGAATGAGGCGGCAAACATGCGACCTAATATCGCCTTCTTGTGCAACTAAAGGGATGTGCACTCCATTAGCAATTGTTGTCCACTAATTGGTTCCATTCACTCCTTGCGGGAAATTCACGTGACATGTATCTAAAAAGAAACCAAATCCCTCAGTCATCACCTATGAATGGTTGTACAAATCCATCCTCGATGCCAACTTTGCCACATTACATTCTCTTCGCTCTCCACCCAAACAAAATAGTAGGTTGTCGGTATCAAACATATATGTTCTTCCCCTAAATCGGATTGTAGAAAGGAACTCGAAACACAGTTCCTTGTACATGGGTTCCTGAATCAGGAATAATCTCCTCCACCCTATACATGTTATCCTTACCCCATCATCTACATATATTTTTTTTCAAGTATGGGTTCATTGCTTCCACCAGTCTGACTTGCTCAAACCATTGCCAATCAACTGCATCCGGGATGTAAAACCATCTTGTCTTTAATTTCTCCTGCTTGTTCCTCCATTATGCTAAAACTCCCCAAGAGACTACTTCAGGAAAATTATATAATGGAAAATCACCATGTCCTTGTTGAGCTTGTTGGCTTCTATGTACTCTCCTCTTTTTTCTTTGTTGAAGAAAATGAAGCAGAATTGAAGGAGTTGAAAATTGATGATCTTGGAGTAAACTTGGCGTGTTAGGGGTATTGGAGTAAGGGTGAAAATGATTTTTTTTTTTGCCTTTTAGGGTTAAAGACCACTTTTTGACAGATTTTAAAAATGATATATTTTGGTAACTAAAAAAGCAACATGCCATGTTGGGATAGCAACACACAGTGTTGAATTGTAAATCTTAAAAAATTCGCGAATTTTTGCCCAAACACGACATGGGAATAGCTTATCCACACCGTGTTGGGTGTTTAGAACCAAAAATTTGTATATTTCTTTGTTAAAAGTTTTACCATACCCCACACTTAAGCCTTGCTTGACCATAAACAATATTTTAATTATTTAGAAGAAAAGGATTAAAAATCCTTAACAAAATATATGAAAGAAAACTAAAAACTAAAAGAAAGATAAAGGAACAAGAAAAAGCAAACTCTAATGACGGGTTGCCTCCTGTAAGCGCTTCTTTTTTAGGAGACTTTAATTGGACTCCTTTCTGCTCCACATTGTGGCATCTTGGAATGGTGCTTCTCTCCTTACCTTTTGTTCCTTCCATCTTCTTTTGTAAGCTTGAACTTTTCTTTTCACTACATGAAAAACACGATTTTGCTAGGGAAGGTCATTATGGAACGTATTTTCGTTGTTAATCTGCAATGAATCATGCTATGTAATGTCGTTCCATAGCAATGTTGCTACCACAATGTCTACAGAGTTTATTTTTGGTAGCGAGAATGGGACTTGCTAGGGAAAATGCTACCGAATCCATATCCATTGGTATTATGCTACTGATATTTCTATGGAACAAAAATTCGTAGCAATTTTCCAACGACATTTGTTACGAAATTAGTTTCCGTTGTACTGCTGCTATGGAATTAATTATCGTGGTTACTATGCAACGGAGTTTGTGACGGAAACCAATTCCATAGTGGATTTGCTATGGAAGTACCATTCGTAGGTATTTGCTAGGGAATTCTACTCTGGAGTTTGATTTCGTTTGCTTGTTTTGCTATGGAACAAAAATCATAGCTAATTTGTAACGACATTTGTTACAAAATTATATTCCATAGCAACGTTGATAAGGAGTTTATACTTGTAATCATTGACAAAGTATACACTATATAATTTCACTTTGTTGAATGACATTTTGGAAAGGTCAGATATATACTTGTTGTTTATTCGAATCTTACGTGCCTATACGAAAAATGGTAAAACACTTAACTATACTTCATCACCAAAATAACATGGGTTTTAACTATACTTCATCCTACTCAAACAACATAACAAACAAAAATGACTAAAATGCCCTTTTAACATAATGATGTAAACATAAACCCAAAATAAAACTATATAAAACTTCATATACAATACAATATGAACACTGATATTCAAAGTCCAATCTATTATCAGCCGTTTATATTTTTAAGATATATACAAAACCTACTATACTCTACATACCAACGACAAACAATGCAATATCTTTGTCGATCCTCATCCTCTTCATGGCCTATCGCAAATGCCCATTTAACAGAATGACGTGGGTGTTCGCATTGCAATGTGATGTTATTCGTTGTAAGTCTATGAACAACATCAACGGCCCGCAACAACTCTTTGGCACTATCAACAACACCCGCGTACTCCCCATCATCCGAAACTGCCTAGCGAGCATATGCATCAAGTAATTGTAAACCTACACATTAAAATAACCATCAATTAATCCAATGTATCCTTTTCAACACAACAGTAAATATTATACAACACAACACAGCTAAATACTAACCCCAAAATACAAACATGCATTAATTAACTATATATGAAATTTAATTTATATATATACCATACATACCTTCATCACATTGATGAGGCCCTTTTGAAATGTAGATCATTCCAAGAAAATAAATTGCCTCAAGATGATTTTCATTCGCTGCTTGTCTCAATAAAGTCAATCATAAATCAAAATTGCCGTGATAAAAGCACTCATCCTGTTGACAGAATAAAATTATCAATATATAACATTAATGACACTAAATATTAATAAATGGTGTAGGTTACATATAATTACTGAAATTACACATACAATTCCTTGTCTGAACATGGCTTCAATGTTATTATGCAATGCAGATGTGCGTATAAATAAATCAGCTTTCAGTGGGACCCATTCCTTCAATTATGTCAATGCATGCTGTTCTTAACACTTGAGGTTCACCCCCGCATCATACATCTTCTTTGAACTTAAAAATTTTAAATACACAGTAAATAACAAATAAATATAGTTGTATTTCATCAAATATACATTCTTTAGTTGATGTTTATTGAGAATTACCAAAGTCTTGTAGAGACGATGTCTTTGGCAGATTCTAACCCTAATAGTACAAATAGCCGACTCAAAATCTCTAATGGGAGATCATCTAACGAATGGCGACTTCTAGTATTCGACATTCTACTTACAAAATACACATTGGAGTAGTTGATTTTAATTTTTTTTAAAATTAAGCGTAACTATGGAAGATAGTGTAACAGGGTATGGAAAAAAAACTTACATTATGATGATCTGGTCGCGAAGAGTAGAAGAGTCTCTATTATCGTAGAAAATTGATTATCCTTCGACAATTTGGGGGATTTAGTGTTTGTATGCAGATTTATCGTCTGGAAAAGTTGGGACGTTTTGAATTGTTGAAGAACTGAAATGCCAGTGTGACGTTAGAGGTATGATGGCACATTAACGATTTACAGTGCAAAAAGACCAAAGTCCCCTTGAAATCATTCCAAATATGTGAATACTAAGGGTATTTGTGTCAAAACTGTGACAACCCAAATTTTTTTTGTTGAAAGTCCAGCTATTCAATTCAACCAAGTGTCAGACCCAATTCTGCTACCTTTTAGCATTGATTAAGGTCTGTTTGAGTGTTCTAAGCCTAGTACACTTAAGGATTGGGTGTAGGGTTATGACAGTTTAAGTTCATTGGTTTGCAATCGAGCCGGAAACTCCATCAGAAAGAGTTTAAGGCCGCAAACTAGGAGTTTACGGCCGTAAACTCTTATTTGGCCGTAAAATCCTCCTATATACATGATATTCCTTCATTTTTCACCACTTCTCACACTTCCAAGTCTAGAAAATCGATTCTCTCTCAAGTATCATAGAGTTCTTCATCCTAGATCTTCAAAAACGTAAGTGTTTCTTCCATCTTTGAGTTGTTAGCCTTCTTAATCATGTATCATCCTTTGATTCCATTCGTGAAAATCAACTTTTGAGTAGATCTTCAAGATCTTCATCTTTCACTAAGAACACCAAGAGCACATACATGTTCTTGGTGGCCGTGAACCCTCCTTCAAGCCTCTAAATCGTAAGTACCCTTCCCCTATGATTAGTACACGTTAGGATCTCTTGTTAAACACCTTGAAATCGACCATTTAGCTGGAACAAAAGGAGTGTATGGCCATACACCCTTGCATGCCTGTACACACCTCAAACACCCCAAAAAAGGACCTTCAAAGTGAGAATCTAGTTCATATTATTGATTACCAATCAACCCACTAGCTTTCCCATTGATCAAAGACCCTCTTATGCATGTTTTACGATGCGTTTACGGCCGTACACTCCATGGTCGTAAACACCATGTGGTGGCCGTAAACACCCCTTTGATGAATCACATGTGATTCTAACACTTATTCCAAGACCCTAAGGATGTTTCCCTACATGTTAAGTTCTTTTAAACACTAAATTCATGCATATATGCCAATATATTTCATTTAGGACTCGTTTGTGTCTCGGGACTTCATTCGTGGAACTTCTCATGCTCACGCAAATCTTTATTTGAATCAACCACATAAGGTGAGTTCATACCCCTATAATCAATCTTTTAAACTGTATTAAATGCTTTTAAAGGGGGAATACAAATTGGACACAATGATTATTGTGTAAATGTTTTGTTATAAACATCTTTTAAAGGATTGCTTATGTAATTATAAGTGATCAAAACATTTCAAAAACTCTTTTAAAGTTATGTTACTTTATAGTTTACAAAACTCCGTTTTTAAAATACAAACATGACTAAATATATAAAATGACTCTTTTTTTTTCAAGTTAGTACCAGTTCAAGTAAACATACTAGTAAATTATAATGGGTATAGTTTAGAGGTTCAGTTAACACTAGAACATAGAGAACATGCTATAAAGAGAAACATGGAGGAAGATACAATACACGATAATAGAAAGAAATTACTAAACACTATAACAGAAGATCAAATCATGATTAACAGCATTATACCAATGATCGCTAACTCATTGTTCTATACAAAAGGTGAGAATAAATGTGGTATACAAGATAACTTTAATGTGAGACTACTTCACGGCTTAGCAATTCGTTTGCTGAAGTCGCGTTACCATAATCTCTTGCAGGGAGAGCGTATAGTATGGGTACAACCACATCACATTATGACCTTAATAAAAAAAGTAGTTTTAAGGTAGTCAATACTTCAGTTTTGTCAATTTAAAAGACAACAACAAATTTTCATCAATACAAGCGACCAACAGAATAGTCGAGTCATAGTACATTCAGTAGAAACGGGCCTATAATGCTAACTTTATGATTCCTTAGTAGCATACATCAGGGATATATATAAATTGGGTCCGACAGATAGTAGGATGTGTGCTTTCCGCTTCATTTCATGTTCCTTGTTTGGTTGTGGGCTTAGAGCAGATACACCTAGTCTACTATCTATTCGAACTTAGCTATATATATATATATATATATATATATATATATATATATATATATATATATATATATATAGATATATATATATATATATATTCCATATACACCAAGTAATCATAAGGGGTGACAGGTATAGGTCAGGTCATAACATACAAATTCAGTACATCGTTTTCCAGTACAAAAACATACATTTTAGATAGAACATGCAGTAGACTAAACTAGAAACTTATCAGCAAAGGGGTTTAATCCTATTTATTAAACCAGCTTAACTTAAAGGACCTTTAGTGGTTAATTGTATAATACCTTAGTTTATACATCAGGGTTATATATAATTAACATCCGATAGGCAGTTGGGTGTGTGCATTCTGCCTCATTTCCTGTTCCTTGTTTGGTTTTGGGCTTAGGGCAGATTCACACAACTAACTATCTATTCGATATTAGATTATATATAGCTTGTATAAATTATGTGATTATAGAAGTAACTATTGTGGTTACCATTTTTACTAAAGGAAATAAGGGTTTTCCTTAAACAATGTTTTCATCAATTATAAAGGAACTATTACAGTTAACTCCGTGAGTACCAAGTGAATACACCAGGGTTATATACAATGGAGATCTAACAAAAAATGGGATGTGTGACGTTCGCCTCATTTCCTGTTCCTTGTTTGGTTGTGGGCTTAGGGCAGATTCACACAATCAATTGTTTGTATAATCTAGATTCTATACAACTTGTATCCATTTAGCACTCATAGAAAGGATTGTAGAGTCATTTTTACTTAACTTTCATCATATCAGAAGATATAGGATCTTCTGGAGGAACAGGCGAACTTTTCTAAAAAGAACTTACAACTTACTTTACATCACTAAAATCATATGAACTCACCAGCTTAAATTCTATTAAACTCTTTCAAAATAAATTGTATTCTCAGGAGACCAGTAGACAGGTACGCGTACTAGGATTTAGAAGATGGAGCATAATAGCTTCATGTGTTGTTTTGTTATTTACATATGTAGTCTATGTTATATGAACCACATACTTTGTAAACACTTTATTTCTAATGAAATGGTTTTTTATTACTTTGATTACTATGATTCATGTCTTGTGATACTAAACATGACATCCTCCACCACAAACGTTTCCGCCGTTCCGGTTTTGGGGTGTGACAGATTGGTATCAGAGCATTGTTTATAGTGAACTAAGTATATCAACCTACAAAAGATATACAACTATAAATACAATGGGGCCGAAGTGCTCTGGATAATAATATATTAAAAAAATAATAATAACAATACTTAATAAAAATATACCTACTTACTTATACATATATACATACTATAACAAGTATCACAAAAAGAACAGAACATAAGTATTTAAAGGTTGAACACTGCGGTCAAACCTGGGATGTTATGTAATTATATCTGCGATCAATATAGCCTGATCAACTATATTCATTTGAGATGTGACCTACATGTGCTTGGGAGTGATGTGGTGTTGCAACAGTCTTAAAACTTACCTAACAATATTCAAGGGATTTCTAGATCAGTACATAAAGTTAGAATACTAATGGAGTATTTTATGATACTACAAGACAAAAACAAGTTTAAAACATACCAAGTACATTACATAAAAATACTATAGGAGTATTTTAGGCACTATAATTAACTTATGTGAGAATTTAAAAGACCCTTCTGGTAGCTCTATGATTCTGGAATGTATATTTCCAAAGGTTTTATATAATTGAGGTTTTATAGAATTAGAATTTGTGATCTTTGCTTGAAGAGAATTGTTATCGAGATTTAGAAAGCAATCATGATTGTATGAATGAAAAGTAAGAACATAGAAAGTAAATATTAATCAGATCTTATATTGATGAAGAACTAATTACAAACTTAAGTAGAGAGAACTTGCGAATGATTAATGAATCACTCGTGTATTCGATGTCTCTACTTCTAACCTCAGTCCCTATTTATAGGCAACCTGAGTGTACAAAAAATATACTAAGTACTGAACTATACGCTTCGCACAAAAGAAGAGTTAGTAAAATAACTAACATGCGAAACTAAACAAACAAACACTTCGACTTTTACAACATCTAGTCTCTACATTCTCCCCCTTTGTAAACAGTCAAAACTATTCAATGTGTGATATTCTGAACAGCTGAGTGTATTGTTCTTCGAATTTCAGCATACCAAGTGATAATCTTTTTGAGCTCCTTCTTGTGTCCTTCATTGTTCTTCTTGCAATTATTCATACGAACAATGAAATTCGTATATTGCGAAGTGGCATATCTTTCTATCTCTGAGACTTTAAACAAAAACTTCTTAGGCTTCCCCTTCGTATCTTTTCCTGCGAAAACCAAGCCAAAAGGTTTAAGGCATATTTCTCCATCTGAATACTTCATCAATGCTGATTGGGTCAAAGTAGACTCCCAGGGAACAGTCACTTTTCTTCCTAGACCTGATGCGAGTTCTTCATTAGTTAACGCCAAGCAATCATAGTAGTTATCTATGAATATCTTGATATATGCGAAACCAAGTCTGAACACATTAGTCTCATATCCTTTAAGCTTGTTGTCTTGCATGTTTTCCAGAATCAGGACTACTTGAATGAGATCATAAAGATTCATCAAGGGAAAATCAGCTATGGTAAAATCATGGTGCTTGTCATTTGCTCAAATAACAAAATATCTAAAATTTTGAAGCATGTTCTCAAACATCACATCCTTCTTGATTGTTAAAACCTTTTTAATCTTCATTAAAGACCAAACTTCATCTTGATTCTTTGCAAGTACAACATGAAATCTGATTTTCATGTGTGTGTAATCATCAATATTTTCAAACTTCTCACTAATTTTATACTGAGCAGTAATGAACATCATTTCATTTATCGGAAAATCCAGTTGGCATTTGTCCGAATTCGCAACATCATAGCTCCTTCTCGGCTTTTTCTCGAACTCAAACATTTCACTCCCCAACACTTTGGATTCAATGGTCTCATATGAATATAACTTCGCAGGATCACCCTTGTTCATTGTTGGTGGATCATTTGCTCTTTGCCTCATAATACTTTGTACTTGCCTTAATCTTTCCATTTCAGCTTCCACCTCTGCTTTCTTTTCTTCTTTTGACTTTTCATAGGCCACCCCTTTTCCTTTTCCAATATCCTCAGTTTGAGGTTTCGCAATTGAGCTTCCTCCTTCTTTTGAACCAATTGTAATTCCTTTGGTAATTGGTTTTGTTGTAATTACTATTGAAGAAATTGGCTTTATGAGCACTGGCAAATATGTTTTGAGTTGGGTAGAAATAAGCTTTCCTATTGTTTTCACATCTTCTTCTTTACTTCCTTTTCTTTCTCCCCCTTTCACCCCTGTGAAAGCAGGTGGGACCTTTTTCGGCAATATGGAAGTAAAGCTGGTGATGGGAGCCAATGCCTTCTGAATAGCTTGTTCCAAAGTGTTGACTTTGAGAGTTAAGAATTCCGGAGTAAGAATCGATTGTTGAGAAGATTGCGAAACACAAGTTTTTAATTCAGTGGCCAACTGAATTAATTTTGAAAACTGCTCCTTATTCTCTCTATGCTTGGCTTCGATACTTTGAGTAGACTATTGATAATCAATAGCAAGCTTGGTCAGTGCTTACGCAATAATATCAACACGTTTTTGTACATTCAAATTTTGCGAATTAAGATCTTGAAGCTCCTTTGCAATTTGTTTCTTTAACTCCTCAAATTTGAAGTTAACATCTTCCCTGACCTTCTTCACATCTTGTACAAAAAGAACATGTTGTTCTTTTGTAACAATTTTCAAATCTTGTATAACTCCATCAAAAGATTTTCCTTGAGCTTGAATGCGAAGCTCATTATTCTTATCGAAATCATCAACTTTAGCAATGATACGTTTCTATGCATCTTTGAGCATGGATTCAACCTGCAAACCCGATATAGATGACTTTGTACCAGAATCAGCTTGTGATTGAATAATGGCATTCAACTTTCGATTCAGGATTTTAAATTGCTTACCTGACATAAGCATATGATTAGGTATTTCCTCCTCCTCTGAATCAAAGTGTATGGCTTCAAACATTCCTCCAAAACCGCCTGCTTTGGTTTCTTCATTAGATATAGCTTGCGAAGGTTTTGGTGTTTCAGGTGATTGTGATTGAAATAGTGTGGTGAATGGATGTTGTAAAGGATGATCAAAGATTGAGGAAGTAGTGATATTAGTGTTTGGAAGAGGAAATGGTGGTAATGAAGTAGATAAGTTCTCAGATGAGATGGGTAATGATGCAGATAAAATGATTGGCATGGTAGTGTCGACACTCATGATAGGTTCCCCGTATCAGATACGTTGACAACCATATCCGAAGTAGGTACCTCCTTAGAAACTAATTTGGTCGTGACTACTTTGAGTGGAATGGATGTGGTGGTGGAAATTGGCGAAGTAATTGGAAGAGAAACATTTACCATTGTGGAAATGGAAACAGGTGGAGTCTCTGGAACCACTTCATCATCTGACGATTTGTTGCGAATAACCGTCTTCCGTTTCTTGTAGAGCTTTTGAGTGATATGCTTCGCAACATCATGAGCATGTCTTTTCTTTGACTTGGGAGAAACTGGAGCCGAAATTTCTCTAACCACAGCCCCCTTACTACTCACCTTAGTTTTACAAACAGTAGGAGAAGTAGTCGTCGTATGTGAAGATTTGCGAAGCTTCTTTAATACCCCTAACTTTGTCGGTACAATCTCCTTCTTAGTTTTGGGAGAAAGCTCATATTTCTCAATCCCTTCAGCCTTTGAAACTTTTGAAGATTCGTGTTTTTCTTCCTTTTGAGTTTTCTTCTTCTTCTTTGAGGACTCAACACTGACTTCAAGTAATACTCCAGTTCGCACATTAGGATCAAAAGTCTTCATGTATCGAACTAACACTTTGTGGGTAGAAGAGACCTTGCGAAGCATTGCATCAGGAATTCTGGCAACACTTGTGAAGATATTTTCATCATCTTCAACAACTTTAGGAAACTGATACAAAGAAAATTCTGCAACTGCTCCGTCTTCAGGAACTTGAATTCCCTCCTTCGCATAAACTTTTTCCAGAATTAAACTCCAGTACCTTGCACAAGAAATCCCCTTATCAACACTTGTATTTTCTAGGCTTTTGTTGAACTCCTTTCAAAGCTGAGTGCCATAATTGATACTTAAATCATAGTAAAGACCCATAATCATGGCATAAACCTCCATTCGTCCCCTGTCTAGACCGACACTTCTTCCGGTCAAACATCTTAGAAAGATACCAAATAAGAAATTCCAAATACATGGTAAGCTGGATTTCCTGAAATCACTTATCTTTTCAAGAATGGGTTGATGTCCCATCTCATTGAACATAAAGATAATCTGTGAATTGATGGGCTTAAAGAATGGTGGGTTATGATGAATGTCCAGGAAGTCAATGAACATGTTATTGGTAAGACGAATCCTCTTGTTGTTCACCAGATTAAAAGTTATGACATCAGTTGCATAGTTGTATGACGCAGTTGATGCCGCTATTGACAACCAAGTCATAGGAATAGGAAAAGAATTGAGCATAACAGTTGATAATGGTGACCTTTTCAGTGCAACGATCAATATCTTCAATTCTTCAGGGTAGGATGAGACATTAGGATCAACTTGGTAGTTTGTGCTTTGAATTTTCATAAGAGACTGTGAGAGAACTTCTTCGGTGTTGGATTGAGTAGCAGCCATTGTTAGGGTTTAAAGAAGATGAAGAATCAGAGAATTTAGGAAGTTTTGAGTTTGATCGCGTAACCGTATAAAACACTCTTGAACCCCCTTTTATAAGTAACCCTGATGGATTTGAATTTGAAGCGGGATGCATTTAATGAGATCCGACGTGGCACCTTGAAAATTAGACCATTACTGCGAATAGTTAGCCATGCGTCAAAAAGAAGCTGTCACTTCACCTAGAAAATAAGGCAGAATTCCATACGTCACGGATACACAATCTATCAATATCCCCTTTATTGAATTGTAACCGTTAGAACACTTCACATGGAGGCAAGGCTCTTTCACTTTTGGGATAAAAAACAAAGTCATGCCAGAGGTTTGAAATCATCAGCCTGAGTTGGTATTACTCAGAACCTCAAGGATTTCGTGAGTGTATGTGAATCAAAGAAATAAGATAAGAAGCAAGTTAAATTTTTTTTTTGGAATTCTGTGATGTCAAAAATGTAATTTGACACGAATGAAGTTAAACCCCGGGCAAAGGTTGCTTCGTTAATCATCAAGAGAGATGATCAACAGCTTGTGTATGTTCCCGTGAATTACAATCGAATACTTTTTGATAAGTATCAAAGGGCTTATTTTAAAAGTGATTCTTGGGTTGGTTTAAAATTTCGTTACATATCAACCTAAACATAAGGTGATAAATTGTAACAGAAATTACTTATATGAGCAGTGTAGTCAGTGACAAGTCAGCTTTGAAAATGTATATCATGACCAGGACATTCGAATGAAACTCACACGGAAATCATAATCATGAAAAAAATTGATATACTGGATCTTGTTGGGTAACAAACATCGTGGGTTTCGAATGTTTGATCAATACCACGCATGCGAATTGAATATGATTTGGAGTTTCGAACTTTGGTACTGAAACAAAAGTTTCGTCAATTTCTGGAACAAAGTTCCCCGTCAATTCCTTAAGGTGTAAGATGTTTGGGTTTCACCTTCAGCACCGACTCATGATGTCAGATCATAAACACATAATTTTTGTATATCTAGGTCTCGATAGGTTTAATTAGAGACCTCTCGGACATACGTCTTTGTGTGTGATTTGTGTTAAGAATTTTGTGATGAAAAATATTGGTTATAAGATCGAATGTACCTCTGTTATTTGTGGACCAAATAGAAAACTCTTTACTCATATGAGAAGAGTAAGGTAGCTCTGTTGATTAATGCGAATATAAGCCTAATTGGGAAGAAATTTTCATGAGATAATTTCGTTAAGGCTTTTGTTTCTCACACATAGAGTCATATGAGGCTTGTGTCAACATACAACAGCATGCTTCTAGGGACATCCTAACTAGTACGAAGTTGGAAGAAATGATGCCTTCCCATAGAAACATATAAGCATGACCTCTTCGCATTATGGTCTTGACTAAAACTAAAAACACACAAAACTTAAAGAACAAAGTTAACAATTTTTTTTTTTTTGTGGTTTTTGAATTTTTCGAAAGTAAAGACTTAACAAAAAAAAATCTTTTTGGATTTTTGGATTTTCGAAAATAAAAACAAAACAAAAGAAAATATTTTTGATTTTTCAAGTTTTTCGCAAAGCAAAAAAAAAATTAAATTGAACCTTAGTTACCAGATGTGCGAATGCGAGGCAATGCGAAGCCTCTTAACGCACAGTAACTTCTGAATGATTTTGACTCAGAGCTGCTGAATGGACCTTTCATTCTTGAGTTATTGATTTTGAAACTGAATTCACATCGATCATTCCCAAACCTGCTAAAATTCTTACAAAAGATTTTTCATCAAGAGGTTTAGTAAAAATATCAGCAAGTTGTTCAGTGGTTTTAACAAAATGTATTTCAATATTCCCATCGTCCACATGATCTTTGATAAAATGATATCGAAGAGCGATGTGTTTTGTCTTTGAGTGTTGTACTGGATTATGACAAATGCGAATTGAACTTTAAGAATCACAATACAAGGGAATCTTTCTCATATTTATAGCATAATCACGAAGTTGACTCTGAATCCAAATGATTTGCGAAGTGCAAGCAGCAACTGAAATATATTCAGCCTCAGCAGTGGATATAGCAACACAAGTTTGCTTCTTCGACTGCCAACTCACTAATTTCCCATCCAATAGTTGTCATCCACCACTTGTACTTTTTCTATCCAAAGTATATCCTCCTAGATCAAAATCTGAAAAAGCTTGAATGAAGAATCCCGATTTTGAAGGATACCAAAGTCCTAACGAAATTGTCCCCTTAAGATAGCGAATAATATTTTTCACTGCAGTTAAATGAGGTTCTCTGGGATTAGCTTGATACCTAGCACAATTACATACCGAAAACATAATATCAGGTCTGCTTGCAGTTAAGTACAACAAAGACCCTATCATGCTTCGATAAAGAGTTAAATCAACAGCAGGGGTATCTAATGAAGGAGTTAGTCTTGTTCCCACTGCCATAGGTACTCTCAGCTTTGTGCTGTTGGTCATTCCAAACTTTTCAAGCAAGTTCTTTGTGTATTTTTCTTGATTGATTAAAATTCCATCCCTATTCTGTCTTATGTTTAAACCAAGAAAATTATTAATTTTTCCCATCATACTTATTTCAAATTGACTCTTCATTAGATTTTCAAATTCAATTGACAATGCTGGATCAGTTGAGCCAAAAATAATATCATCAACATAAATTTGAACAAGCATGTGATGATTCCCAACTTTCTTACGAAACAATGAGGGGTCAACCGATCCTTGTTTAAATTTAGATTGTATCAAAAAATTTATAAGTGTTGCATACCAGGCTCTTGGTGCTTGTTTTAACCCATAAACTGTTTTGTCTAGAATGTAGACATGATCAGGATGTTCCTCATTTATAAATCCTGGTGGTTTTTCAACATAAACTGTTTCTTCTAGTTCTCCATTTAAGAATGCACACTTAAAATCCATTTGAAAAACATCAAAGTCTTTGTGAGCTGCATAAGCTAAAAATATGCGAACTGCTTCGAGTCTTGCAACAGGAGCAAATGTTTCTTCATAGTCTATTCCTTCTTATTGCGAATAGCCTTTAATAACTAGTCTATCTTTATTGCGGGTAATATTGCCATCTTTGTCGGTTTTATTTTTAAAAATGCATTTTAATCTGACAATTGAAACATCAGAAGGTTTGGAAATTAATCTCCAAACCTAATTTCGTTCAAATTCAGCCAGTTTAGATTGCATAGCAACAACCCAATCTGTGTGTTCCATTGCATTCTTTACTGTCTTTGGCTCTATTTTCAAAATAAAAACATTAAACATACACAATTCTTGGTTCGCATTCAGTACCTCATTTTTCGCATGAATTTGAGCTCTTGTCAACACACCATCTTGTGGATTCCCAATTATCTGTTCTTTGGGATGATTCCTTGTCCATTTCTCAAGTGTTGGAAAATTAGGATCAAATTCCAATGGTGCATCTTCGTACATATCTTCATTTTCAGATCCTGCAACAGAAAAATTATCATTTAATTCATGAAATTCATCATTTTCATCAAGATTAATTTGCTTTGTTGCATCATGCTCCTCCTCAACATGATGTTCATCTTGATGCTCCCCCTCAAAATGATGTTCCTGTTGAAATTGCGAATGCTCCCCCTCAACTTGATGATTCATATTTTCATTCTCCCCCTCGAAAGTTTGCTCTCTCTATACATTGGTGATCGTATGCTCCCCCTCCATACGAACTTCAGGCACACTTTTGCAAGATATTGAATTTGTAGTTATTGTTGAATCATCAGTATGTTTTGAGGATTCTGATGTTTGATTATCAGGAGCATTAACTTCCGCATCAATTGCCCAGTCAGGAATTCCGAAAATTAAGTCATAATCAAAATCATTTATTTCAGAATTTTCAATTTGAGTATCTGAATCAACAAGAATTGATTTACTTTCAAATTTACTATACGTTTGTTTAAGATAGTAATCATCGAAGATTAAGTTGAAAGTTTCTTCAACTTTTCTTGTTCGCTTGTTTAACACCCTGTATGCAACTGAATTTTGCGAATATCCTAAGAATATGCCTTCATCAGCTTTAGCTTGGAACTTGGTCAAATTATCTTTTAGATTCATTATAAAACACCTGCAACCAAAAACATGGAAAAATTTTACATTAGGTTTTCGATTGTTGAGTGTTTCATATGGAGTGACATTGAATCTTCGATGAATGAATGACCAATTCTGAGTAAAACATGCAGTCAATACAGCTTCAACCCAAAGATATTGAGGTAAGTTCGCATATGTTAACATGGTTCTGGCTGCTTCGAATAAAGACCTATTTCTTCTTTCAACAACACCATTTTGTTGTGGAGTATATGGTGATGAGAAATTATACGAAATGCCTTTGCCTGTGAGAAAGAAATCCAGTGTTTGATTTTTAAACTCAGAACCATTGTCACTTTTAATTCTGCGAACACTCTTTTTAAGACTAATCTCAATCTTTTTGATAAAATGTATCATCGTCTGAGCAACTTCAGATTTTAACCTGAAAAAAAATACCCATGTGAATCGAGAAAAATCATCAACAATAACTAAAATGTACCGCTTTTTATTGATTGTAGCAACAGTCGACAGTCCACATAAGTCAATGTGAAGAAGTTCCAATGGTTCCACGATCTTTGAATCTATCACGATTGGATGACCTTTTCTATATTGTTTTCCTTGTTTGCAAGCTGCACACAAGTTATCATTGTCAAATTTTAGTATAGGTAAACCTCGAACCAAATCTTCAGTGACAAGTTTGTTAATATTGTGAAAGTTCAAATGCGACAATCTTCTATGCCAGACCCAGCTAAAATCATTAGAGGCCTTTGATAGTAAACACACTGCAGGTTTGCCTACAATTGGTTTGATGTTGAGTGTAAACATGTCGCCATATCTTTTGGATTTGAGAAGGACTTCATTTGTCTTTGCGTTTGAAATAATACTTCCTTCTTCGTTAAACACAACCTGATTTCCAGTACCCACAACAAGTTGCGAAACACTAATCAAGTTATGTTGAAGACCTTCAACATAAGCAACCCTGTTAACTGTGAATTGTCCATTTGTGACTTTTCCATAGCCTTTCACTTGACACTTGTGATTATTTACAAATTTGACTACTCCAGCATTTTCCAAGCTTCTATAATCTCGCAAGTATTCCTTTCTTCCAGTCATGTGACGAGAGCAACCACTATCAATATACCATTTCGCATCATATTGCTCGTCACATATCACCTGCATTTATTGAAAAAATTTAGGAACCCAAGACTTATTGGGTCCTTAATTAGTAGTATTGAACAAATTCTTTGAATTTAAAAACCATGTTTTCCCTTTGTCTGTGACAATATCCATTAAATCAACATCATCAGATCTAGATATTGAAATATAGTTGTTTAATAGTTTTGGATTTCCATTGACTTTCATCTCATCCTTCACAACATTTGTAACTTTCATAACTGGTTTCCATTTTTGTACCAGAACTTACGAATCATGAGATGATGAACTACCAGTAGAAGACTTATTCATAAACTTGTCAAATGCAGTCTTTATCTGTTGCTCTGAAAACTTCCCATTTTGATATTGTTTTCCTTGCCCTTCAAGACAACGGTTTATCGTACATACATCAGATTTTCCTTTTGTATACGAAACTTTGGTTGGTTTTAAGATCGAAGGATTTGGAAAATTTGGTTGTTTAGGTGAAAATTTCGGTTTTGCTTGAGTTTTGACATTCAAAGTGGATGAATTATTCGTTAATTTTCCAACATTGTGAAACTTATGATCATTCACAAATTTTTGCGAAGTCTCAAATTTTCTAATGTTGTCTTATTTCCGAACAAATTTATCGTTATTTTTCATTGAAATTTTGTCAACAGAATATATTGGTTTGTGAAAACTTGTATCCTTTTGTTGATTTATTCTCTGAAATTTTGATGATTTTGTCTTTGAAATTTGTGCTTTTTCAACTTTTGGTTTATCATTAGACACAACTTGCCAAAAGATTGTTTTTCTTGCTTTTCTTTGTGAAACATTATTTTCTGTTGAATAATTTCCAACCATCAATTTAAATTCATGAGAATTTAATTTCACTTCCATCTTTGGTTTTTCATTTCTTTCAAAAACTTTGTTTTCTTTTTCACCTTTAACCACCCATTTTTGTGATGATTTTTGACCTTGAAAAACATAAGAATTTTGAGTTAAATTGTTTTCTACTGTATTTTGATTTGCAAAGAAACCTTCTGTAGTTGACCTTTGATTATCATTTTCAACCATTTTGTTGAATCTAGGTTTAATTTTCTCAACATTTCCAGTTGTGAAAAAAACTTGATTTGCAAAAATTGTGTTATCTGTACATATAAAATTTGGAAAAACCACAATGTTAGTTTCCAAATAATGTGCACCTTTTTCATTAAGAATTTTGTCGAATTCTTTTGTATCACCAAACACTTGATTAACAACAACTCGTTGAGGTGTTTCATGTAAATCCTTCACTTCTTCTTTGTCTTCATCAGTGTCATCAGTCTTCCAGCTTTCAACTTCCACATTATCAAAATCACAATGTTGCGAAGTAGAGGGTTTATCATTTTCATTCTTTACTATCGAATCAACTATAATTTCTTTACCTTTGACCTTAGATGTGATATTAATGATTGACAATTTAGAACAATCGACCTCTTCTTCCTCTTCAATCTCACTGATTTGACTCACGTTATCTGAATTGTCATCAACATCAACATAATTGAGTTGAGAATCAAGAGTTGAAGTTTCAGTTCTCTTTAAGATTTTCACTTGTTCATTCTTTGTCAAACTTTCATTGACAATACTAACCAACTCATCACCATTCAAGAATTCATCAATTTTGAAAATACCATATGCGAATCTATCATCAGGTATTTTGTCAAATTGAGCAATTGTGTTTTCGCAGTCATAAGAAACAACATCAAATTTTTCGCGTTCATATTCAAGAAAAGGTAAAAGTTTTCTTGTAACAGCCCGGAACCCCAGGTATTATTTATTCATATATTTTTTGGTGTTTTGTGAGGGGACTCGGCGAGTTAGAGCTCAAACTCGCCGAGTAGGATCGCGGTTTTGGATGCGGTTTCGCGCCTGGACTCGACGAGTCCAAGGAATGGACTCGGCGAGTCTGCGCTGTTTAATGAAACCCTAATTTCCCGGTCCTGAGCCCTATTTAAAGGACCTTATGGCCCTTCATTACGGCTACCTTCGACCTTGAGAGCACCAGAGCAGCTGAGAGTTGTTGTGAGTGAGATAAGAGGCCATTATTCACCATTTTTGTGTGTATTTGCAAGAAAGGAAGAGGAAGGCCAAGCTAGGGGAGTTGGGGAGCTTAGATCTACTCCCATTTCGGCAGAGGAAGCTATTTGAGGTAACATTCAGAGCTTATTCTCGTGTTTTTCTTGATATGACCAAATCTAGGGTTTCTTCATGCCTTTTTTTGCCTTGTATTTGGAGTGTGAGAGGTCCCATGGGGAAATGGTACCTAGATCTGGACCTTAGTAGGTCCAGAGAGTCCCAAATGCCATGCTTTATGCCTTTCCTTTTGAGTTGGAGACTTAGGTTACCATTTTAGATGTCATTTCATCAAAATAAGCCTTGTAGGCGTTGCATGGTAGCCAAGATCGCGACTTTACGTGATGAATGTGCTTGGGAGGGCTAGATCTATGAGTTGTTGGAGCGGATCTGACCTCATAAGCGAGATTGAGTCGATGCATGGCATGGACTCGCCGAGTCCGAAGAACAGACTCGGCGAGTAGCATGAAGATTGTCCTAACCACTCAGCGAGTGGTCTTGCCGAGTTAAGGGTTGACTCAGTGAGTCAGGGAGAGTTAGAGAGGGTTGACAGGTGGACTGAGTCGAGCTGGAACTCGCCGAGTTGTTCTTGAGACTCGGCGAGTTGAGTCGTGGTGGCCCCGCGATTCATGCCAGGTGGAACTCATCGAGTCAGGGAAGTACTCGACGTGTCAAAAGAGGATCCTAGGGAGTCAGTGATGTTGGATATAGTGTCTAAGCCCATAACTATATTTGGTATATACTTGACCCGACCCGGCATGGTCCATTTGGGTTGCACTTCACCCGAACAATTTATGGATAATATTTGAGAATAGTACAAGTTATGATTTATTAATATATTATAAGTTCTAATATATTAATATAAGATCATATTATTTAATTAGTAGTGATCTATAATTAATCTAGGATTAATTTAGTGATCAAAGATATTACTAATTAAATATGGGCTTCTATATTTATATAGTGTGGGCTTATGCTTATTTGGAATGGGCTAGGCTTGGATGGAGAAGTCCATGGATACTCCATGGAGCTTTAACCCATGGATCTCATGGAAATGAAGAGACATGGGTATTAGGGTTTACATGGATGTAACCCTAATCCACCACACTATATAAAGGAGGCTTTGGCTCTTGAAATCAAGCTAGTGAACACTAGTTGACACATGGGGAGACTCGCCGAGTCCATTTGTATCTTCAACCTACTCGCCGAGTAGGTTCATGCACTCGACGAGTAGGATCGACAGAGTGTAGTTTTTCGACTTTAGTTGCTGGAAATGGGTTAGAAACATTACCCTAAACTGTTTTGGTACTCGAAAACTTGTTTTAGAAGGTGTAATGTCTTTTCTAACTCATTTACAACAACTAGTTATCAAAATTACAAAGATTAAGTGTGATTTTGATATATGAAAGTGTTCATGTTCATGATCTTGTTCTTATGATGTTTAGATGATCATAGGAATTATTTGTAACCTATGTGGTAGATTAATTCTTGATCATAATGTTTTTTAATGGAGTCCATAACTTGTCCTCAAGTTATGGAAAACCAAAAGTCTCTTGGATTGAAAACCATTAAAAGAACACAAGAGTTAGAAAAATGAAGTGTCTTCATTTTATTACTCTATTAAACTCATAAGTTACAAGATATGAAAAGTTTTGAAAGTTTACAAAACTTGCCCTCAAGTTTTGGAACAAGTAAAGTCAAGTTAAAACTTTAGTTCCAACCCTTAGAATTTTAAAAGTTAAAATTCAACCCTTATACTTATATTATTATGATTTAATAATTATATATATATATATATATATATATATATATATATATATATATATATATATATATATATATATATATATATGTATAAGAACAAAGTCGTCTTACCGCTAGTACGCCTCATTCACGAAGCCGGTCTATAAGGTGGGTATAAGGTTGTTGCCTATAAAATGGTGACTTAATGGGTGTCCACTCTCACCCACCGCTTGCTTGACTGGTGGAGGGTCGTTAGCCTAACGGGTAAGACAAGGACTTATAAATTCTCATTCAAAGTATGATGAATATTATAGAGTAACTAAATGTTTTATTAAATTCCCAATCTTAGTTACTTTAGGAAAAATGTGAATAAGGTGCTAATCCATGAAATTTCACTTTACACTTTGTTTAAGTCGTTGGTGGAGCGTGTGTGGTTAACCGGCACACTAACTTGGACTTAACAAGGTAGGTAAAGGGTGACTTAAAGGTTTATTATAGTATCGATGGAGCGTGTGTGGTTTACCGGCACATCGATTGAGTGATAAACTTTAAAGGGTACCAAGTGATTTGCATGGTTACTTCACACCTCGTTTTGTGATCCTCGGCATCCCAGTCACAAAACTTGGAGGGCACACTCGAGATTGAAACATGCCTTTGAAAAGTTCATTGAGTCTCAAAGAATCTAGGAGTTTCTAAGAACCAATCAAAGCCTAATACTTAAATATTTCGGTTTTCGTGGTGGAAATTGGTGAATCGTCATTCACCTACCTTTCAAATATGGTATAGCTTAGATTACGGCATACCTCTTCTAAGTTATATTATATTATGATTGGATCCTAGCCTTAATATTACATTTGGGTGTTTTATTAAGGACTCTCTTATATCTAAACTAATCTTGTTCTCTTCTTTTTAGATGACTTCAAACAATGCTGCTTCTGGCTCTAATCCTAATGGCTCCTTTACCCTTATGAACTTGTGTGAGAAAGTCACCTTTGATGGATCCAACTTCAATGAGTGGATTAGAAACATCAGGATGATTACCCGCTACGAGGACAAAGAATATGTCCTTGACAAGGAGCTTAAGGAGATTGATGAGACCACTGCAACTCCTCAGGAGATCGCTGAATTTCGGGCACATGAAAGGGATGCTACGAAAGTGGCTTGCATCATGATGGCCACGATGACAGCGGAACTCCAAAAGTCTTATGAGGATTTCTACCCTTATGAAATGCACCAAGATTTGATGGAAAGATACCATCAAAGTGCAAGACAAGAGAGGTATGAAATCATCTGCTCCATGATAACAACCATGATGAAGGACGGGGAATCCGTCACGAGCCACATGCAGAAAATGCAAAGGTATGTGGATCGTTTGCTGAAGCTTAATGTGAACTTCCCTGAGGATCTTGCAATAGATATCATTTTGCACTCCTTACCATCGTGCTATGATCAATTCCGCATGACATATCACATGAATAAGGAAGAGGTCACACTCAGCAAACTTCAGGGACTTCTCAAGACCGCAGAATCAGGTCTTAAGGGGAAGTCGGTTGCTATCACTCCTACTCCAAACTCAACTCCGGTTTTGGCAATTGGGAAAAATCGATGGAGGAAGAGAAAGAGATCCTCGAAGGGTACCAAGGCTCGGACCCTTGATGGCTCTTCTTCAAGTGGAACCAAGAAAGGTTTCGTCACTCCTTCTTTTGACCCAAAAGAGGCTGAATGCTTCTATTGTCATGAAAAATCTCATTGGAAGCGGAACTGCCCAAAGTACCAGCAGGATGTGAAGGATGGGAAAGTCAAACCCAACCATGCAGGTACTTACACTATCATTTCTAATAACTCACCCCATTCTAAGTCTTGGGTCCTTGATACCGGTTGTGGTATTCATATTTGTTGTGACTTGCAGGGACTAAGAAGAAGTGAGAATGTGGAGCAAGGAAGAATAAACTTGATCATGGGGAATAGGAAAGCTTTACCTGTTACCAAGATCGGAGTTTATACTTTATCGCTAAGTAGTGGGTTTAATTTAGATTTGAATAAGTGTTGTTATTCGCCAGGAATGGCAAGAAATATTATTTCCTTTCATGCTTTGTACAAACAAGGGTTTACCTTTTCATTTAATAATGATGTTGGTTCTATAGATGTTTTCTATAATAATGTTTTTTATTTTAAAGCATTACCTTGTGATGGTGTGTATGAAGTTGTATCTGTTGTAGATAACTTGGGAAATAATGTTTTGTGTATTGATTCTACTAATAATAATAACTTGGATAAAGCATCATTATGGCATTGTTGTCTTGGACATATAAGCAAGAAACGCATAGGCCAACTCCAAAAGGATGGAGTCTTGGAGTCGTTTGACCTAAAGTCAGATGATAGTTGCGAATCATGCTTACTTGGAAAAATGACAAAGTCACCCTTCACAGGTTTGTGTGAGAGGGGTGAAGGTTTGTTTGACCTTATACACACGGATGTGTGTGGACCATTCAAACATGCCACAAGGGATGCTAATCGTTATTATTTGACTTTTACTGATGATTACAGTAGATATGGATATGTCTACTTAATCAAGCATAAGTCAGAGACTTTCGAGAGGTTTAAGGAATTTAAACAGGAAGTCGAGAATCAATTGGGCAGGAACATTAAGATGCTTCGATCCGATCGAGGAGGTGAGTATCTTAGTTCAGAGTTCCTCGACTATCTTAGGGAATGTGGGATTGTCTCACAATTGACACCTCCCAGGACATCACAGTTGAATGGTGTGGCTGAGAGGCGTAATCGAACCTTGTTGGATATGGTTCGTTCCATGATGAGTCGAGCTACGCTACCAATCTCATTCTGGGGGTATGCCTTAGAGACTGCCGCCCATATTCTTAATCTTGTCCCTACAAAGAAAGTTGCCAAAACTCCTCACGAGATGTGGACTGGCAAAGTACCTAAGCTAGACCACATCAAGATTTGGGGTTGTGAGGCTTTCGTGAGACGCGAGACTCATGATAAGCTCGAACCTCGAAGCGAGAGGTGTATTTTCATCGGCTACCCACAGCAATCCTTTGGTTACCTCTTCTACAGACCTAGTGACAATGTGGTCTTTGTAGCAAGAAGAGGAGTCTTTCGAGAGAGAGAATTTATAAGCCAAGGAGACAGTGGGAGGCAAATTGATCTTGAAGAAATTCAAGAATCAAGCGGTGAAGGAACTTCAAACACTAGCCCTCAACTTGAGGAGGAAACTCCTGTTGAGCCAGTTGATGAGCCTGTACGTCTGAGGCGTTCCACGAGAGTTAGGAATGCACCTGAGCATTACTATGGTTTCCATATTACTGCGGAAGGTGAGACACTTATTAGTGATGAGACACTAGTAGGTCTGGAAGAACCTAACAGCTACATGGAAGCCATGGCAGGCCCTGAGGCTGCTAAATGGAAAGAGGCCATGGATAGCGAGATACAATCCATGTATGACAATAATGTTTGGAACTTGGTTGAGAATGTACCTGGTCGTAAGACTGTAGGGTGCAAGTGGGTCATCAAGAAGAAGACCGACATGGATGGTAAAGTACACACTTATAAGGCGAGACTGGTTGCAAAGGGCTTCTCTCAAATTCCTGGAGTGGACTATGATGAGACCTTTTCTCCAGTAGCCAAGATTAAGTCTATTCGGGTTCTGTTAGCCATAGCTGCATTTCATGACTATGAAATATGGCAAATGGATGTCAAAACCGCTTTCCTTAATGGAAAGTTGGCTGAAGATGTTTACATGAGTCAGCCAGAGGGTTTTGTCAGCAACGAGTACCCTAATAGAGTGTGTAAACTCGAGAAATCCATTTATGGATTGAAACAGGCACCTCGCAGGTGGAATCTTTGCTTTGATGAGAAAGTCAAGGAATTTGGCTTTTCGAGGAGTGAAGATGAATCTTGCGTCTATATCAAGGCTAGTGGGAGCATAGTCAGTTTTTTGGTACTGTATGTGGATGACATACTACTCATAGGAAATGACATCCCAACCCTGCAGGAAGTAAAGTCCTGGCTTGGGAAGTGTTTCGCTATGAAGGACCTTGGTGAAGCTGCCTATATCCTAGGGATAAAGATTTTGAGAAACAGGAGTAAAAGACTAATTGGACTTAGTCAAAGTACCTACTTGGACAAAGTGTTGAAAAGATTCAACATGCATAACTCCAAGAAAGGTGAGTTACCCATTCAGTGTAACGTTAGATTGAGTAAGACACAAAGCCCTAGTACTGAGGCTGAGATAGCAGAAATGAGTCGATTTCCTTATGCTTCAGCTGTAGGATCGATCATGTATTCTATGACGTGTACTCGACCTGATGTAGCCTTTGCTTTGAGCATGGTTAGCAGGTATCAGGCGAACCCTGGAAAGGAACACTGGACTGCGGTAAAGAATATCCTCAAGTACCTGCGAAGGACTAAGGACTGGGTCCTTACCTTCGGTGGGAGTGATGACTTGAGAGTTGTAGGGTATAGTGATGCTAGTTTCCAGACTGATAGGGATAATTTCCGCTCTCAGTCAGGATGGGTCTTTACCCTAAACGGAGGAGCAATTTCTTGGAAGAGTTCCAAGCAGGAGACAGTGGCTGATTCCACTTGTGAATCAGAGTATATAGCAGCAAGCGAGGCAGCAAAGGAGGCGATATGGCTACAGAACTTCATCGGAGACCTTGGAGTTGTTCCAGCTATAAAAGAGCCAATGGAGATTTTCTGTGACAGCAATAGTGCGGTTGCCTTAGCCAAGGAACCAAGGGATCACGGGAGATCCAGACACATCGACAGAAAATACCATTTTATCAGACATCGAATTGAAGAAGGACTCCTCATGGCGAAGAGGGTATCATCGGATGAGAACCCGACAGATCCCCTCATGAAGGGACTGAGTAGGGTTAAGCATCTCCAGCATGCTCGGAGCATAGGGCTGAAGGATGATATAAGTTTTAGTAGTTAGATAACCCAGAAATTTGTAAAGTGTAATTGACATTTGATGATGAATAAAAGGTGTTTTATTTATGAGTAAAGTGTTGCTATCTCTTGTCGATCTTTTACTATATTTCTTTTTCATGTTTTGACTTCCAGAATAATTATGTTTGGTATATCATATTATTCAAACCTCCACAGTCGGTCATATGTCGGAAGTAGGTATGAATCAAGACTGTCATGATTGGTTGCAGAGGTCTAAGGTGTTGGACATGGCTACAACAATCATGAGTGCTCATAAGTTCTGAGCATTGGACTCAACCCACGTTCACTGGAATCACTTCGTGGAATTTTATCTCGAGTGATCGTGAGACGGTAATATCATATAAGTCTTCAAACCTAGAGATATGATTTGTTACTTACGAGTTGGTTATGCATTGATTGTACGTAAACGCATTGGTAACTCGATGTTATAAAACGTGCCTTTGTGTGTAATTCAATGAGTGGTAGAACAAACATATGAGTCGAAGTTTATCTGTTCCTTCTCGGATTAGAAGCTGATATCTGGGCCCCTCGATGATTTTGTTTTGACCTATGTACCGGGCCCGGTCAGAACTAAATTGATGTGTTCAGTTGAGTTCTATGTCAAACAAATCGGAAATCGGGAAACAAATGCTGGACAATAAGCAAGACAATGTTCCATGTGTTTTTCCGGCTGATATCTAGAACAGAGGATTATATGATCACTTATCTAAATGGCGCGTTCTAGTTCAACAGAGTTTAAAGAGCTACGATTGCGGATCGGTTCCTGAAGTTATACTTGCAAATATAGTTACTAGACTTATCCAAGTGGGAGACTGTTGGATATAGTGTCTAAGCCCATAACTATATTTGGTATATACTTGACCCGACCCGGCATGGTCCATTTGGGTTGCACTTCACCCGAACAATTTATGGATAATATTTGAGAACAGTACAAGTTATGATTTATTAATATATTATAAGTTTTAATATATTAATATAAGATCATATTATTTAATTAGTAGTGATCTATAATTAATCTAGGATTAATTTAGTGATCAAAGATATTACTAATTAAATATGGGCTTCTATATTTATATAGTGTGGGCTTATGCTTATTTGGAATGGGCTAGGCTTGGATGGAGAAGTCCATGGATAATCCATGGAGCTTTAACCCATGGATCTCATGGAAATGAAGAGACATGGGTATTAGGGTTTACATGGATGTAACCCTAATCCACCACACTATATAAAGGAGGCTTTGGCTCTTGAAATCACACTAGTTGACACATGTTGAGGTGAGGGCCGATTTCAAGAGAAGTGTGACTATTCTCTCAAAGTTCCAAGTTTGTGGTGATTTGTGACTTTCATTTGAGGCATCCACATTATTGGTGCTAGGCTCTAAAACTCCAAGGAATCAACTACAACTACAAGGTAAGTGTTTCTACTAGCTTAATTTGATTCAAGTTCCCCATGCCATGCTAGTTAGTATATAAGCCTTGGAAAAATAATTATTTGCATGTATCTTAGACAAACATAGATCCAAGGTTTATTAGGGTTGCATGTACACTTAGGAAGTGTTAGAATGCTCAAAACCCATCAAGTGAACACGTATAGACTCGCCGTGTCGCTTTAGTGCACTCGCCGAGTCCGGTCAGAGTTGACCGTTGACCGTTGACCAGAATTGACTAGTGTTGACTTGATAGGGGTAGTCAACCTTAGTTGAGAAAGTGTTAATTAGAGATATATGGTGTTATAGGAGGATTATAGCTCGGAGGATCGAGCGCGAGTGATTTCCGAGATTTGCGAGTTATCGAGATACGCGAGGTGAGTCTTCTCACTATACTTTACCTTGAGTTGGTAATCAGAGTTATATGACAGAGTATTTGTATGCTATATGTATGTTATGTGTTGTACTGCATTATTTCTATGTGATTTATGCTGTGCATGTTTATAGAGTTGGAACCGGAAGGTTCACAGAGTTAGAACCAGAGGGTTCACAGAGTAGGGTCCACGGACCCACAGAGTTATAGCCTCGAGTGGCTAATATGTGTTATGTGTGGTAGTTTGAGGAACTCACTAAGCTTTGTGCTTACAGTGTTAGTGTTGTTTGTTTCAGGTACTAGTGATGACCGTGGGAAGGCGCCGACTTGATCTGTACACACGCATGGGATTTTTATGATATGTGATCTTGGGATTTTTGTATGATATGGATTGGAGTCTTAAAACATTAATGTTTTTATGAGAATTAAATGAAAATGTTTTTATATTATGCGAAAAATTATTTTGAAATTCATGGTGTTACATTTCTATGTTGTTCTTTGCTTATTTCAGATGAATGATGTAAAGTTGTTAACTTCGCATACAAACGTTTAGCAGAGTTACAATAAATGATTTGTTGTGCTAGTAACAACTTAACTTCTTTTTCAAGATTGTCCCTATCACAATTTACATTTTTCATTTGTAATTAAAGTTTATCTACTCTGCTTCGTTTTATTTCAAATTGTCTCCTTGCCTCAACTAGTTGCAAATTTAGATTTTGAGCTTCAGTACTAGCAGACACAATAACAGAATCAAAATAAGCCACAGTATCATCAAATGAAGTAATTTCAGCATCATAAGCAGATAAAGGAATATTAAAAGATTCAAGAATAGCACGTACCTTTGTGGTCATTGGAGATTTATTAGTGGACTTGGACACAAAGCATCGTCCATAAACATCCTCTTCGTAATTATCTTCATAACTTGCGAACATTGCACCATGAGTTGGATGCCTCATTTCTTCATCATCAGATCCTGAAGACCAGATCTGATATGTTCCACTTTCTTCTTCATCAGACTCTCCTTTCGCAACTAATGACATTCCTTTCGCCTTCGCACGCACCTCCTCAAGCTTTTCTGAGTAGTAGGCTTCATCTTTGATTTTGATTTTCTTCTCCTCTTTCTTTCTCAGCATGCAATCAGCTGCGAAGTGATTTGCACCATTGCAGTAATGCCAATAAATTCCATAATCACCTTTTAGTTTCTTCTCTTCCTTCGCATCTTTCTGCTTTTCATCAACCTTTTCCAATTTCTTCTTTTCCTCACCTCCAGCTTTTATGAAACCACTCTTCGCATCATTTGGCTTTCCTTTTGGATTGACAGGCTTTTTGAAAAATTTATTAACTCTGTTGTTTGAATAGAATGCAACTGCTTCATCATCAGAATTCATTAAGAAACCATCATTGTCTGATCCTTCCGTTTCACCAGTATCAATTTCTAAAATCTTTGAAACCAAAGCCAAAGGACCTCCTAGACTCTGTTTTGATTCTTCAAACATTTCTATAACCTCGCTTTCATGAGTTTTCAACTGATTGTAGAGATCATTCAACGTGGAAGTATCAAAACTTTGTTGGTTCTTTATCATCATACTCACACTTCGCCATTCCTTGTGAAGGCCCATGATGAATGTAAGATTGTATTCCATGAGAGATCTTGTGATTCCATACCTGCTGCAACGATAGAGAAGCTCATTCAAACAATCATAGTAGTTTTCAAGAGTTTCAGCATCCTTTTGTCTAAATTCCTTAAGTTCAACAAGACATTGCTTAACAGAATTGATCTTCGTCTTTTCTATACCTTGATACTTCTCTTTAAGAGTGTTCCATATCTCCTTGGTTGTTTTACAACTACGAATGTAATTATAAACCACAGGAGGTAGAGCACCTCTTAGTTCCCTCATACATCTCTTCTCATTCTTCTTTAAGCGGTTTTGTTGTTCAACAACATCATTTGAAGTAGCAGATACTCCAATTGCTTGAACATTTACAGGAGGTTGAACTGTTCCATTGATGCAATTCCAAAGCTCTTCATAAATTCCATTTATGTAATCCTCCATCCTGTCAGCCCACTGATCATAGTATTCAGGGATTAACATTGGAATTTTGGTTGAAGAACCAAGTAAGTGAGAGAAAGAAGTCATGGTATTCATGTTGAAGTTCACCATTGATGAACACGAGAATTTTTAGAAAGCTTTAAAAACTTGATGAATTTGTGAATTGATCAAATGAATTGATAACCAATTGCTAATGGATCACTTGACTAAACAATTCAAAGGCAGAATCGATTCAAATCTGAAGATCAAGAGAGATTTTCAGAACCAAAACGTGCGGAAAATTTTGAGTAAAGTTACTACTCAAAAAGCAAATGATTCTAAAACGAAAATCAGATCAATGCAGTTTGAAATCCTGCTCTGATACCAATTGAAGAGAATTGTTATCGAGATTTAGAAAGCAATGATGATTGTATGATTGAAAAGTAAGAACACAGAAAGTAAATATTAATCAGATCTTATATTGATGAAGAACTGATTACATACTTAAGCATAGAGAACTTGCGAATGATTAATGAATCACTTGTGTATTCGATGCCTCTACTTCTAACCTCAGTCCCTATTTATAGGCAACCTGAGTGAACAAAAATATACTAAGTCGTGAACTATACGCTTCGCACAAAAGAAGACTTAATAAAATAACTAACATGCGAAACTAAACAAACAAACACTTCGATTTTTACAACATCTAGTCTCTACAATGTGTAACACCGAAAATTTCAAAACAATTTTTCATTTAAAAATAATCGTTTAATTCTTAAAAACACTTTGCTTAAAATCTCATTCATAATCGAATTACAAAACATAATTCCATTTTCACTTGCATAATAAACCAGGATCCTCAAAACATGACTCTTTATCTGGTGTGTACAATCGACCCGGTGCCGTCCCGTGATCCTGAGAGAAACCTGTAACACATAACACAAAACACTGTAAGCACGAAGCTTAGTGAGTTCCCCAAAATACCACGCATAACACATATTAGCCACTCGAGGCTATAACTCTGTGGGTCTGTGGACCCTACTCTATGAACCTTCCGATTCTAACTCTGTGAACCTTCCGGTTCTAACTCTGGAACCCTCCGGTTCTAACTCTGTAAACATGCACAACATAAATCACATAGAAATAATGCAGTACAACAGGTAACATACACAACATACAAATACTCTATCACATAACTCTGGTTACCTACTCAAGGTAAAGTATAGTGAGAAGACTGACCTGGAAATCAGAAAGCAATTATCTGCACATGCGAACCTCGGACTTGCCACCGCCTAACACATAAGGCAAATATCTCTAATTAGTACTCGAAGTCCCAACTCTAACTAACCGTCGATTACTCTTTCCCTCTCTAGTCAGGTAATGGGTAAAAGACCATTTTACCCCTCCCTGACCTCTATTACCTCTGTTGACCAAAACTCCCAAAGTCAACATAAGACAACTCAAGTCAACGGTCAACACTGACCAGACTCGGCGAGTACACAAGAGTGACTCGGCGAGTCCATGCGGGTTCTCAAAATCCTTTTTAAACCTCTTAGACACGACGAGTTCCCTCTCCACTCGTCGAGTTACTCGGCAACGAAACGCGGGGCAACCCCGACTCGACTCATCGAGTTTGCCTATGGACTCGGCGAGTTGCTCCCATGACAACCCTCATCTGACCTTCTGAGGTCAGATCTGCCTCACCAAACCATAGATCTAACTCCCTCAAAGCCAATAACCATGAAAAGGTCGAACCTTGGGCACTCATGCAAGGTTCTACAAGCTCATTTGGGTGAAACCCTCCATTACATAATAACCCTAGCTCAAAACTCCAAATAGAATGCATAAAGAAGGATGGAAGGGACTCTCTGGACCTCTTTGGGTCCAGATCTATGGCTTCACACTCAATGGGACACTATACTCCACAAATCAAGCCATAAAAGAAGCTAGAAAACCCTAAAATCACCAATCTTACCCAAAACAGAAAAGGGAGAATGATTTGATACCTCAATGGTGAAGATGCAAGCTCAGAAGCTCTGAATCGACACCCCCTTGACCTCCCTTTGCTGGAAATGACTACTCCATTGCACAACCACCTGAAAAATGCTCCAAAATGGCTCTTCTTCACTCTCTCAGCTCTCTGGTTCGATAGGAGAGTCTCAAAGGTGTAGGTGGCCGCCACTGAAGGCCATAAGGGCCTTTAAATAGGTCCCAAACCCGGACAATTAGGGTTTTCCTTGACAGCGCCGACTCGGCGAGTCCAAATACCCGACTCGTCGAGTCCCTTCATTAAACTAGTCCCCAAAACGCGATCCTACTCAACGAGTTGAGGCGTCAACTCGCCGAGTCTCCTCATTCCCCAATATAAAATACTCAAATTCCCATATTTGGATATCCGGATGTTACAATTCTCCCCCACTAGAATCAGACTTCGCCCTCGAAGTCTCACTCTGGAAAGAACTTCGGATGCTGCTCACGCATCTCGCGCTCCGGCTCCCAAGTAAGCTCTGACCCCTTCTGGTGTTGCCACTGGACCTGCACCAGAGGCACCTGTTTGTTCCTCAGAACCTTGATCTTTTGATCCCGAATAGCCACCGGTCTCTCAACGTAGTTCAGGCCCACATCCACCTGAATATCCTCTAATGGCACTACTGCCGACTCCTTGGATATACACTTTTGCAGCTGCGACACATGGAAAGTGTCATGGATCTGACCTATGTCTGCAGGTAGCTCAAACCGGTAGGCTACCCTGCCTACCCTCGCGATCACCCGAAAAGGACCGATATATCGGGGCCCCAGCTTGCCCCTCTTCCTGAATCGGATCACTCCTTTCCAAGGAGAGACCTTCAGGAGTACAAAGTCACCGACCAAAAATTCGAGCTCGGACCGGCGCTTGTCCGCATAACTCTTCCGGCGACTCTGAGCGGTCAACAACCTCTGCCTGAGCTGCTGTATCTGCTCTTACGTCTGAAGCACGATCTCTGTACTTCCCATCACACGTTGCTCTACCTCTCCCCCGCAAATGGGGTCCGATACTCCCTTCCCTACAACAGCTTAAAGGGTGGCATACTGATGCACTAATGATGGCTGTTGTTGTAGGAAAACTCTGCTAAGGGCAAATACAGGCCACAATTCCCCCCCGAAATCTAATACACATGCCCGAAACATATCCTCGAGCATCTGAATCGTTCGCTCACTCTGAAGTGTCCGCAAACATCACCATGGTAAACTCTAGCTCATTTCTCATATTCATCTTCGATACCGAGCACCAGGTCAGCTTTTGGCCCCACAGCTAAACCCCCAAAGGTCACACATAACATGATCCAAAACATCTCACTAACTTCCTCCCCGTGACCACTATCACGGCCCAGTGACACGCAAGTCACGAAATTCCCTTTTTCCTCATAAAAAGAATACAATCCAATCGAAGATCGACTCAGCTCTAAACTCTGGCGTCTGCTGCGCATATTCTCCCGCGCGCCTCGGTGACCCTCCCGACAGAGACGGAGACCCCAGTCTCGCCCCGGTTTAACCACTAGGCTCCAAAAACTCAACACTAGGGATACTCAAGCCTAAAACTCTTCTACATCATGCACTTATCGGAGAACACTCCATCATCACACTCTCTTGCCGTCTAGTGGGTACTATGGCTTCCCACAACATTACGACAGCCTCTGACTAGTGAGTACTACGGCTCCCCGTAGTATCACAACGCTAACTAACTAGTGAGTACTACGGCTCCCCGTAGTACCACGACTCCCTCCCTCTGACTTATGAGTACTATGGCTCCCCGTAGCATCACAACACCCTCTGAATGGCAAATACTACGGCTCCCCGTAGCATCACGACTCTCTCTCTAACTTGTGAGTACTACGGCTCCCCGTAGCATCACAACACCCTCTGACTGCCGAATACTAGAGCTCCCTGTAGCATCACGACTCTCTCTCTCTGACTTGTGAGTACTACGGCTCCCCGTATCATCACAACACCCTCTGACTGGTGAATACTACGGCTCCCCGTAGCTTCACCCTATACTCTTATTCTCATTACAACGCCACACTATGTTCACTAACTCATGCACCGAAGACTATCATAGATAGTTATACACACACTTGCCCCGATATGCATTACAGACTCTGGCGGCAACCGCCATAACACAGAACCTACCTCTGCGGAGATGCACTTCGTTAAATAATCCCTCTTGATGACAATACACGAAGGGCTCCCACTGGAACCGTGGATACATGATACATCATTAGTCATCTTAAACCCAAGACTCTAAATAACTCTGAAATCGGGACGCTATATGCGGAAACCACGGAACACCCTAACAGAGCATCACAATGTCCTGCCTCTACCACTGATTCCCTTACTCCTAGCACCATACACATACAACAATACATTTCCTCTAAATCCCATAATAATTTCCTATTTCACTCAATGCGCAACTTCAGTGCATCCAAACACTCAATTGCAATACAAGGAAGGCGCTAACCCTTCAGAACACACTGATGTTCCTCCGAAACCCTTTCCACTACTGCTCAAAATCCATGCAAGAATACACATCCCAGCCCGGGAGTTGGCTACTCGACAATCTTCTACCCATATTTCAACCCAGAAGTTTTCAACTGCCCATACCATCATTACGAGTCTTCCACTTGAAACGACTCTGACCACCACCAGATTCCTGACCATTGACCACCTGCCGTGGGGACACCCATCCTTCTCTCAGACATATACCACATGCATTATCTCGCCTTGCACCTTTCCTTGATCACCAATGACCCTGATCTCATGAATTCAAGCCGCAGGTTTCTGTATCCAACCCCTAACCGCTCTTGCACAAATCTCTGGTTCTCTCAATAAACCACCTGGTTCTCCCCCACTTAGGGTTCGAACCATCACTATCTGACACATCAACAACCTCACGAACTATTTTCACCAGCAATAATGCACCTGCCCCAGGAAAGTGCTACGCAACGCCCGATAATCCCCTTTAAGGAAATCAATCGATCTCATAACTCTGAACCTCAGATGAAATCCTCAAGAACTTCTCGTCATGACTGCCTCTAGTCGTTCCAAGTCTCGTACCAATCCAATACAAAAGAACTCAACTGTCCAATAACATCACTGACTCATAGACTGGACCACGAAATCATCATACTCCCCCACCTCGACTCATCAACCGACGTTCCAACACACGGATCATCCCAAGAACAGGGACCCACTCCTATATTCAATACCCAATATAGATAGAAAAACCACTGCACCGATTAACTCGACTGGACTCCCCACTGATACCTTTACAATACGCCCTACTATACTCAAATAGGTGTAACATGGTCCTCGACTATCTCAGTCCCAACTAACTATCTGCTCATGGTAAATCACTTCCTCGCGGCACACATGCTACCTGATACTCTGATGGAAAATCATCATCAATGACAACCTGCAGGGTTTATCCCCAAACCCAAAACTTAAACATCATGCCTCTCATGTTCCGCACACGAACATAAATAGCACCACCCAGGTCATAGAAGGTGACATCTCCTCTATCGACTAATTGCTCAACTCAAACCGAAATTCTCCCCTCCCTCTGACTCCTTACCAAAATATTCCAAAAGGCTCTCGACCTCCCTCTCAAGGGACGCCTCTTCGAACTCAATCATGGCCCACAGGCCTAAAACCCATAGCGTCCAATCTCTACCTCATCAATCGTGACTGGATAACCGGAGAACCACAAGCATGGTACTCATCCCATGACATCTCTTCTCAATATGCTCCGGTGTATGGTACCCGAACCATAACATCACTCCTCCATCTGCTTCGATGTATGGTACTCGAACCATAACATCATTCCTTCATCCGCTCCGATTTATGGTACTCGAACCATAATTTCACTCCTCGATCCGCTCCGATGTATGGTACTCGAACCATAACATCACTTCTCAATCCGCTCTGATGTATGGTACTCGAACCATAACATCACTCCTCAATCCGATTCGATGTATGGTACTCGAACAATAACATCACTCCTCAATCTGCTCCGATGTATGGTACTCAAACCATAACATCAATCCTCAATACGCTCCGATATATGGTACTCGAACCATAACATCACTCCTCAATCTGCTCCGATGTATGGTACTCGAACCATAACATCACTCCTCAATACGCTTCGATGTATGGTACTCGAACCATAACATCACTCCTCAATCTGCTCTGATGTATGGTACTCGAACCATAACATCACTCCTCAATACACTTCGATGTATGGTACTCAAACCATAACATCACTCCTCAATACGCTTCGATGTATGGTACTCGAACCCTAACATCACTCCTCCATCCGCTCATTAGAACCTTCAGAATACTCCCTATATCAAGTATAGGTCCTCTGCTTTCAGTAGTACAGGCCCATACTACCTGCCACATCTACCCATACTTTCCACACAGACTATCCCGGAGCTCCTAAGTAGCTGCTCGACCTTCTCATTCACCAATTCCGTCGTGCGCTCGCTCCCCAGCAAGATTCTCTACTCTGCCAGCGCAGTCATCTGGCTAAGGTCACTCCCTAGGCTCTTCCTAGATTCCCACACTTCTCTGCCATCAGCTGCTGAAGAGCTCATAATGATGGCAGCCATCTACCTCCTGAATATCGTCATATTCACTTGGTAGCTGACTCCCATCATCGAGAGTTCCACAAAGCACGAAGCAAGCAACATTCGAGCATCGAAGAATATATATGACTCACTCTGGGTGATAACTCCGCTTGCTCTGCTCATCCTCGAAAGTACCACCGAACTCTGCAACTCTTCCCCTCGCGGGTTCTAACTATTCTTTCTCTAAGTACCATGGTACTTATCTAGGTATCTCTCCTAGATTACTCCTCTACTCAAATCCCCTAAAAGATTCCAACTAAATATTCTCACTCATCACATACTGAAGAGCACATCGCATATAATAGCAATTCCTAGGCTAAGGCATCACAAATCAGGCCACTCTAGTCCTAAGATATGGAATACCTAGCCTGTCTCTAGCATGCAATAATATCTCATAAAGTGCATCATAAATATCTCATAACACAAAAGTAAGGGTATTTTGGGAAATCACCGTTCGGGCTCTGGCTGATTGTACACACAGCTCTTTCTCGCTTTCTCTTTGAACTCTTATTCGCTTTAGAAAATTATTTCTTTGAAAACTTTTCTTACTTCCTCAGTTTGAGTCCAGATTTACCCGAAGGCGCATCCGAATCCCTCAAACCAAGGCTCTGATACCAACTTGTAACACCAAAAATTTCAAAACGAATTTACATTTAAAAATAATCGTTTAATTCTTAAAAACACTTTGCTTAAAATCTCATTCATAATCGAATTACAAAACATAATTCCATTTTCACTTGCATAATAAACCAGGATCCTCAAAACATGACTCTTTCTCTGGTGTGTACAATCGAGCCGGTGCCGTCCCGTGATCCTGAGAGAAACCTGTAACACATAACACAAAACACTGTAAGCACGAAGCTTAGTGAGTTCCCCAAAATACCACACATAACACATATTAGCCACTCGAGGCTATAACTCTGTGGGTCCATGGACCCTACTCTGTGAACCTTCCGGTTCTAACTCTGGGAACCTTCCGGTTCTAACTCTGTAAACATGCACATCATAAATCACATAGAAATAATGTAGTACAACACATAGCATACAAATACTCTGTCACATAACTTTGGTTACCTACTCAAGGTAAAGTATAGTGAGAAGACTCACCTGGAAATCAGAAAGCAATTATCTGCACATGCGAACCTCGGACTTGCCACCGCCTAACACATAAGGAAAATATCTCTAATTAGTACTCGAAGTCCCAAAGCTAATTAACCGGCGATTACTCTTTCCCTCTCTAGTCAGGTAATGGGTAAAAGACCATTTTACCCCTCCCTGACCTCTATTACCTCTGTTGACCAAAACTCCCAAAGTCAACATAAGACAACTCAAGTCAACAATCAACACTGACCAGACTCGGCGAGTACACAAGAGTGACTCGGATAACTTAGTCTTTCAGCTTTCGACTTATATACACTCAGAACTAGGATAACTTAGTCTTTCAGCTTTCGACTTATATCCATTGCTATAGACTTATTTCCATCTTATCTTTGTATTCTTTTTAGCAAAATATGCCTCGCGGTAGACTGGTAAGGCGCATAGTCAATGACATTACCGAGAATCCACCACCACAGTTCGATCTTGCTGCTCTCCAAGCAGCAATAGCAGCCACAGTATCAGCTGCTTTGACCCACCTCAGTGAAAGTGGTACCAATAGAACTGGTTTAGCTGAAAAAGATGCATTATTGCTTCCGTTGAAACTTAAAGACTAGATCTTGGTTATTTGGACCATACTAATGGATAAAGTTTGAAACTTTATCCATTATGAAGCTATTTAGGATCTAGATCTAAGGTTTTGAGCCTTGTTATGAAGAGATTAAGCACTTAATGAACATTTTGGCCTTCTGAACAGAAGTCACAACGTGACATAGGATGTGTCACAACGTGACAGTGTCCTGAATCGCGATTGTGCTGTGATTGCATTCTCAGGATGTGACCAAAGAATGGTCATGACATGACATTGAGTTTGACTAAGCTGACCGTTGACTTTTTTATAGGTTCGACTATTGGTCAAACATGGATAGAATTGAGTATTTAACTACGAATTGGTTTCAGTTTGGTTTTATGGAGTTTGGGTTGGCTGTGATGATGCTGAGGTAGCTGTTGGGCTTCTGTTGAGTAGTTCAGGCGAGTCTTCTTACCTCATTAGTGGTTCGAAGGCACTAATGTCGGCCTACTGATTTGTATGTGTTGGATGTGTGTGTGTGTGTGTATATATATATATATATATATATATATATATATATATATATATATATATATATATATAGCCAATCTGGGCTCGAAGTCATTATGGACTCGAGGGTTGATACAGACCCGTTGGTAGATACAGGCCCGACACATCTACTTGATGCTATAAGGGTTGATACAGATGCGTGGGTTGATACAGATCCATCATAACTACTTGTTATCATATGGGGTTGATACGAACCAACACAGCCACATGCTGTTATATGTATACATCTATTGTATATGGTATTTTGGAGAGAACTCACTAAATTTTGTGATGCCGGTTTTGTGGTTTAAACATTTTCAGGAATTTCCAGTTTCAATGATTGTTTATAGTTTTAGTCTAATGTTTTGTGAAAACTTTTACTTTGATCATCTTTTGGGATAATCTATGAATTGTTTTGACTTATTTACAATGAAAATTTTACTCGGTATTTTTGGGACGTTACAGGATTAGTAGAAACTTCGAGGGTGTTTGGCTTAGCTTTTTAAATGACTTTTGACTTTATCTTTTAGAAAAAGTCCCAAAAGATGTTTGGCAAAGGGAAAAGGACTTTTGTAAATGAGTTTTCCCACAGAGTAATTAGAGTCTTTTTGAAACGTCACGATTACCTGACTTTTCCCAACTTTTCACCAGCTAAAAATATTAAATTACCAATATACCCCTTGTCTACCCTAAACATGTCCTTTTTTTGTCATTTTACATGTAAAAATTAAACAAAACACTTTAATTTTTAACTTTTTCCTTCAAAAGCTAATCCAAACACATTTTAAAAAATAACTTTTTTAAAAAGTTCTTTTACAAAAAGTCCTTTTACAAAAAGGACTTTTGCCCCACAAAAGCTAAGCCAAACACCCCCTTCATCCCAAACAATCATTGAGGATAATTTACACAAATACGGTTAGTAGATGCTAGAGTTGTTAAGCTTATTGTCTAACATAAGCTCTATGACTCCATACCTTTTAGATAGCGATAAACCATTACATCCTTACTCTAATGAAAGTATTTTATCTACGTTTTCGGTTGGAATATATATATATATATATATATATATATATATATATATATATACACACACACACACACACACATAGAGAGAGAGAGAGAGAGGTTCAAATGTAGATTGACATCTATTGTGCGGACGTGTGGACACTGTTATTCTGTGAGAATGATAAAGAAAATATGTTGTTTGATAATGTGAATACGTTTAATCTTACATAACTATTGTCATTATCACGCATTCTCACCAATTAAATCGTATATAAGGTTATTATAGACCTTTTTATTATTATTCTAATTCTATATGAATGTTGTTAGGATGTTTATTGAGTCGTATTTTTTAGGAATGAAAATGAGTGAAAAACGATGCATGAGAACAAAAATGATTAAGAATTAGTGAGAATGCCTGGAAATGACAATAATTGTGTAAGGTTGAACGTATATACATTACTAAACAACTTATTATTTTAGTAATTCTAATAGAATAGCATTGTCCACACGTCTACACAATAGTTGTCCATCAACATTATAACCTAGTCCTATATATATATATATATATATATATATATATATATATATATATATATATTTGGAGTAAGCATAATTTTAAAATTTTATAAAGTAATTAGTTTCTTTAAAAATATCATATAACAGACTATAAGATCTATGTTTTATCCTCTTCAAAAAATTGCACTATGACATTCAACCAGTAGCCAGGTGCCCTATCCCCCTAGAGAATACGAAGGCTACCTCGAACATCAAAAGACAGATCCAAGTGACCAGATGATCATGTGCCACAAAAACAATACTAAGAACGAGTGAATAGTTTTGACAGAATGTGTTATGAATCAATTCACTCTTAAGATGTTCCAAGAAGACTGGGATTACAAAACTCATTTTATTTATCACAAACATAAGTCTAATGATGGTCTCATTAAGTTGTATTTCAATCTTCACTATGAAATAATTTGAGCAAATAAAAGGTTTCAATAATAATGAATAAAAGTCATCAGTGAAATCGACTAAGTGTCAATCACCAAATCTATTCATGTACTGAAAAGATTATACAGATCACTTATGTATAATTCTTTGTCAATCCTTTTGTTCTTTAACTACTAATAGATAAAGACACTTGCGAATCATCTTACTATATAAAGAGTATTCACATATATCAAATGAATCAAGCTCATTTAACTTCAAAAATTCCATCGTTTTGAAGTTTGTATACGTGTTTCGTGTTTATATAGTCATGATGATTATGACATAGATAAGTATGATTCAAATACCTTTTAACTATTTTGGTGTTATGATCAGAAGTATCAATTTAATGAAAGCTTATAGATTTACTTCATAAATAACATTATTAGAAAGTCTTCTTAACACATAACGCATTGCTTCAAATCATGAATTTGGACATCCATTAAACGATAAGTAAATCTAAAATTATTCATAAATTTGCAACTGTTATATGTTCCTATAAAATAGGTCCAGAACATTTATTGTTTAAAGATTATAACATCATGTGTTATATCTTCAGCATGAAATATCATCTGTTTGTAATCAGTTGATTATTTTGTCCAAAAATCAGCACATAATATCAATTATTAGTGTCACCTGAATTATTACATACTTAAGCGAATGATGGAAAAATAAATACTTCTATCATATAACTATTTGAAGTCTTGGTCATGCCAGACTTACTTAACTTGGTGAGATTAGAGAAACAGATTTTGTTTTAGTGTCTAGTTTCATCCACAATAGAAATAACACTAATCATCATGGTCCTTTCTTCATTTCCGGGTTTATGTTGTATTTCCATTAACTAAACTATATGTCTATTAGAGTACACAGTCTCTTAGATCTTCCTTTTATTCAATGTTTGTACAGGTTTTAAGCATGTTCTACTATTCATAATGTATATTTGTTTTAGTTGATGAGACATCTGATATGTTTCATAATTATCCAAGACTTTCTACAAGTCAAGGTTAATTACTCCAATATGATGCGAAAGATATCATTATCATCACCATAATACTTCCATCAAAGTATCATAATCAGACTGACTGGCTTGAAATGGTTGTTCAGGTATGGGATCTCTCACTATATAATTTATATTTATCCTTAAGGTAGAACCTCAAGGTATTATACTATTTATAGAAATTATAACCATCAAATGTTACTATCTCTTGAAACTCAACAAAAGAAAGGTTTTGTAGGGGCATAACAGTACTAACAATTATATACAAAATTTAAAAAAGTTTCATTTAGTATTTTAAATATTAAGTTTTTAAAAATTAATACATTTTATTTTTTCTAAAACATTACTTTACTAAATTCTAGGATCCAAGTAACAAAACAAGCAAATGTTTAGGTGATCTTTAACTCATCCATTTAATCAAACTCGATAAGTAGTGATTACCAATTGCATAAGATATATCACTCCTAGATCATGGGAACCCAAACAACTATTGTTTATCTTGGAATGTTTATCCCATCTATGTTTAAGACCTCTCATGCTTTGGTGAACGTTATTACACAAGATTCCGGTCAAGTCTTCCTACTTGAAATAACTTGTATTATTGCAACTAACCAGTGACAATGTAACCCTTTAGTCACTAGAAACTACAAAACAACCCCAAACATCATAAGACAATACTAGTAGTTAGGTGACCATTACCCACTAAGACCATACAAATGATAACGAATGTTCTTCAAAAGTATGACAATGACTTGCATTTTTACGAAAAGGTTTTATATACATTTTACATTTATAGTTATGAAAAACATGATCTCATTAATAGTGCATGCATCCAACAGTTCATGTACCATTTTGTTAAAATAATATTACTTTTTGTAAGGTTCTTTAGGTACCAAATAAAACTTCATTCTATTTACCATTAGCCACAATCGATTTTAAACCAAAATCTGATATTTTAAATTTTAGTCATAGAGCGGTTTTAAGAACCCGGTAACAGTCTTAAGAAAACTTCATTTTATACTTAAGACTCGGAGTTTTGGATGAGTTCTCAAATCAAAATTTTAAATCTCCTTTTAACAATAAAAAACTTATGACTTCATGAATTTGTAGAATAAACTTATTTTATTTTATAAACTCAATTTTATGCATCTTATGATAAAAGTCATATTTTGATAAGCCAAAACATGGGTGATGATACTTATGTTTTAAATCTCATTTGACATGCACAAAATATAATATAAACATGTCGAGTTATGTTTAAAGCACTAATGTCATAAATTAAGTTTCGACGCAAAAAAAATAATCACTAGTTTTATTATTTTTCGTTATAACGCTATAAACGGATTTTAGTTTTTGAATAAAATCTCTTTATTTATTATTAAGACATGAGGTTTATTTAATTTTTTAAAAACTTTTAAACCATTTCAAATATTTTAAAGTTGGATATTTATAAGTTTTACTATGAACCTACTTTCAAAAAAAATTCGATTTTTAACTGGTAACCGGTAAAAACATTTTTATAAATATTCATATATAAGCATCTTATGTTATATTTTAAATATTTTTTACTCAAAATCCAAGTGATATTATCTTATGTTAAAATGTTATTTGACATGTAAAACTCATTTTAATACACAAGATAACATATAATAACATAAAATAAACATCATATACATGCGTTTAAAATGTGTATAAACCAAACCATGTCTAATAATAACTTTTATGAGCAATCATAAGAATTATTGGTCTTTCCTAAAAGACTCAAGGGACTCTTCAAAAGTTGTTCAAGCTCCCACTTTACAAGTCAACTTTTACTTGAAAAATAACTTCTAGTCTTTATGTTGTGAAGGTTGGAACATTTAAACCATTAAGACTATAACTAAGATCAAAACCATGAGTAGAAGCTCATGGTTGTGATTATGGTATCAAGTGGTTAAGTATTCTTCAAAAAGGTCATTTCTTCATCTTGTTACATTTAAAAATAAATACAAGTAGTTTAACTAATTTATCACATAAAATAAACAAATGAAAAAAATACATATTTATCTATTACACTTTATGAATAAAATAATATCAATGAAACACAATACAAATGTCCAAATGGCTTGTTTATACACAACAATATATCAAATATAATAACAAACAAATAGTTTTTTTTTCTAAGGCAACTTGTATATAGCCAAAATGCATGAAAAATGTTTATATATAAAAATAAACAATTTTAACAAAGAAGTTGCCAAAGAAGAAAAATATGGATACTTCTTAACCAAACTAAATTCATGATTGTTTTCCAAAAACCAAAGATTATCAAACATAAAATCCTTCTAACATATAAAAGATCTCCCTGATACCACTAATGTGTTTTGATACAAAATATAAGTGTGTTTTTCATAAAAGACGGTCAATGGAAGCATTAAAAATAAGAAGTTTGTTTTTGAACTTATAACAAAACCAAACCATCTAGGATCAATTTATAGAGGTTAGAATGATATTGATACAACCATAATATGTTTTAGAATGACAACCTTTGAAGCCATTAAACCTACTTGATTTTGGAGTGTTGATGAAGATAGAAAAATCAAAGAGTATGATTTTCTCTACAATTATTAACTATCAAGATCAAGGCAAGTGGAATGCTAGTTTCTTCTTGTATAACGTATTTCTTAAGCCTTTAAGTGCTTAACTAAAATAAGAACTAAAGGAGAAGCACTTTAGAGTACCATTTCTTCAACATAATTCAAAAGAAAAGAACAAGAGGGAAGCTGAGAGTGGTTTCATTCACAATGAAAAAGAAATGAAAACTAGTATTGGTAACCTTTTAGAAGCATGGAGGACATAAGAAGAAAGTTGACAAACAACTTCTTCTCTTATAAAAATGATTTTGACCATGATTAAGAAGAAGACAAAAATTGTCTAGCTAGTTTATTAACAATGGTATGTTAACATGTTAACTTAATTTGTTGAATTAGATGTCTAAGCCCATAACTATTATTTGTATGTACTTGACCCGAGAGTAGCACGGTCCATTTGGGTTGCATATCATCAGGACAACTTGTTTGGATGGACTCTTGAGAGAAGGTTATATATGATTTATTAATATATTATAAGTACTAATATATTAATATGAAATCATACGGTTTTAATTAGTATTGATCAAGAGTTAATTTGGAATTGATTTATTGATCAAAAAAAGACTAATTAAATACATGCGGACTAATTATGTTAATTAGTTATATTTATATGTGTTGGGCTTATGATCCATGTTGGACCAAGTTTATGTATGGATACATAAAGAGTTGGACCACATGAACCATGGATCATAAAACCCATGGGTATGGGTTTGGGTTTTATTCATGACTCTTAGAATTAAACACATGTAAATACATATATGATGACCTAAAAACCACCAACCCTAGTATGTGGGTGCATGTTCTTGGAGTTCATGAAGGTTTTAGAGTTCATGGAGATACTCTCTTAAGTCCCACCTTTGTCCTTGATGTGTTGTGATTTCACTTGAGGCTTCCACACTATTGGGGCTAAGATCTTAAGGCCAAATGCATCAAGACTTTCATCCATATGAAAAGGTATGTTACACTAACTAGTATCTTGTGTAGTTCACATCTTTGTATGCTAGTTATAGGCTTAATACCTTTGAAACACCTTTGCATGTATAATTAGTGAAAAAATAGATCCAAGGTATTTAGGGTTGCATGAACACCATAGGAGTGTTAGAATGCTCAAAACCCAACAGTTGTATCAGAGCCTAGGCTTGTTTTCAATTATACTTGATGCAAAGTGCTGAAAAATGCTAAAAAAATCGATTTTATGCAGTTCTGGACTGTGGACTCGCCAAGTCCACTGATGGACTCGCCAAGTCCATCGACAAATTCATCCAACTTGTCGAGTTGGTTCATGCACTTAATGAGTTGGACCGCCAAACAACATATCTTAGATTTTTAAGGCTGGATTTGGTCTAGAATCATTACTTTAAACTATTTTGGTCTTATAAAACCTATTTTTGATGTGGTAATGATCATTCTAATCCAATTCAAAAGATAATTGTCAGAAGTTTCATGTTTTGTATTAGTTTAATGATTAGGCTAATTACATGAAAATTGTTTGATTTGAATTGTCTTGTTCAGATGAGTTTAATCAAGATTATGAATATTGCTAGACATGTTTGTGATAGTTTTTTTCAATCCAAATTAATCTAAAAGATATTCATAATATGTGTTTTTGTAACTTGTCCTCAAGTTATATGAAAAGTCTCATTAAAAAAAGGTTATTAAAACCATAGGTTACAAAATGAAGAGTCTTTTGTCATAAATAGTTTTATGAACTCCATAACGTGTCCTTAAGTTATGGATGTTCAAGAGTCTCTTCATTAAAGATTTTTTAAAACCTTAATTAAACTCATAAGTTATGAAAATCTAAGAGTATTGAAATGTTTCAAAACTTGCCGTCAAGTTTTGGAATTTGCAGAGTTACCTCCCCATGTATACTTTAATTCCAAATTAAACCTTAGAATTTTAAAAGTTTAAAATTCAACCTTATACTATTATAATATTAATAGCTAATGATTATATATATATATATATATATATATATATATATATATATATATATATACATATAAGAGTATAGTCAATCTTACCGTTAGTAGGCCTCATTCACGAAGCCAGTCTATAAGGGGGGTATAAGGTTACTGCCTATAAAATGAAAGTTTAATGGGTGTCCACTCTCACCCACCGCTTCCTTGACTGGTGGACGGTCGTTACCCGAACGGGTAGGATAGGACACTAATTCTCCTTTCATTAAAAGTATACTGATAAATACTAAGTAACTAAACACTTATAAATTCCCAATCTTAGTTACTTAGGAAAATGTGAATTTGGTGCTAACCCATGAAATTACATGGGACTGAAAATATGTGGCAATGGGTGACTTAAGTTTTCTCATAGATCGGTGGAGCGCGTGTGGTTAACCGACACATCGATTGGGTGTTAAAATTAAGGGTACAAAGTTAAGTTGCATGATTATTCACACCTTGTTTGTGATCATCGGCATCCCAGTCACAAAACTCAGAGGGCACAATCGAGATTTAAACAAGCCATTGAATGTTCAATGAATCTCAAAAGATCTAGGAGTTTCAATCCAATTAAAACTTAATAATCTATTTTGTTTTTCATGGTGTAAATTGGTAAATCGTCATTTACCTACCTTTAAATATTTTGTGTCTTGGATTATAGCATCCCTCTTCCAAGTTATGAAATAGTTTGTAGGGTCCTAACCTTAATATTTCAAAATTGGGTGTTGTGTTAAGGGATTAAATCAACTGAAACTTGAATTTCTCCCTCATAGATGTCTAAGTTCAAACAACTATGGTCTTCCTCATCATTCTGAATAAAGCTTTCCTAATGAAGATGATGTACCGTGGTTAGCTCATGGAAATCATACTTCACTTCCTCCACCTCCTCCAATTATTATCCCTAATCCACAAGTTCTTGAATATTTCAAGGTCACTCAAACCCTATTGGCAAGCAAGGTCTATATGTTCTCACATCTTGGAGATAAAGTCACATATTGACAAGCCGGGAGAGTTGAGTGTCAAAGTCTTGAGAGAGTTGGTTGTTTAAACACTTTCTAAGTCACATAGTGAGTTTCATTTGGGACTACTATGAAATAGACTATGACATGACCCTTAATGATCTTACCTATTTGCTTATTGCTCCTAAATCAGCAATGATTTGGAGCATTGGTAAAGCAAATCTGATTGGAAGATCTACTTCCCAAACCTATTTGGACATTGAAAATGGTGATAGTGGAAGTCCAGAAAACTTTCTCTTCCCAGTGGAAAGGGATCGGCCATGGTCAATTCGTTTGACTCAACGGTAAAGAGAAAGGCTAAGTTTGGACAATCAAGTGTACCATTTCCAAAGAGTCCATATGTTTCTATCGCCAAGAGAAGAGACATTGGTTATGAAGCTGCCCAATTTACCTAAAAGATCATAAGGATGGTAAAGTCAAAAAGTTCGACTCTACTTCAGGTAAAGTCCATTATCTAACTCTATGAAGTCTCTTTTGGAGATCCTTAATACATGATGTAATGTAATTAGATTTTGATTTTTTGGAAGAATCAAAGGAAACCTGAAAAAGGGTATGCTGATTCTAATCGTGAAGATGGATTTCAATCGCGTGGTTTGGTGATCAAAATTCTGAGCTGTTGCTTAAAGAGTTATGATAGATTGCTTAGGAATAGATAACATGTTTTTCATATGTATTTGCATTGTAAGGACAAGTTTTTCCGTAAGTTTTAAAATAAAAGAAAAAGTTTTGATTTTATTTATTTTAAGCATTGTTACAATGGCATTTGTGAAAAAGTTGTTGTTTGTATGATTCCATTGATAGCAATATTGGAAAATGGATTTGATTCTTTCATTTGTGGTAGTGTCATAGTTTACCAAATAAGGAAGGATTCTCATCACCCAAGTTTCAGTTGGATAGAAACTTGGAATCATGCAACTTGTATTGAATGATGAATAAGAATTTTCCTTTTCTGTAAATTAAGACTAATTCCTTGTTCACATGTACATGTGAGTCAATTGAAGGACTAAAGGATCGGGTACATTAGGTTGTGCGCTAGGCAGGTCCACCACAAAGGCTAATAAGGTTATTCATTATGATTTCCTAAAGTTTGGTAAATATGGTTATACTTACAAGTTTTAGTGTAATTCTGAAACATTGGAAAGTTTTCAATGATTGACAGAATGAATAAGAAGAATCAAATTAGGCAGAAAGATAAAAGTTTCTCCAATCTGAAGAGATGACAGAGTACTTGAGTATCTTGTTTTATGATTATCTTAGTGATTATGTAACATATCACAATTGATCCTATAAAGACACCTTAGTGCATTTGTTTGGCTAAGGAGAGGAATCGTGAATTATTGAAATGGTTAAATCAAAAGATAAACCATACTTCGTTCCAAAATCAAGTCTTAGAGTCATAGTCTAACATTGTAACTTGAGTGACATAATTTTAAGAAAGGTTTCTAACACTTGTCAAATGTAAGAGTAAAATGTTTCTTACTCTTGTACATTTGAAATTGGTAAGTTGTGATATTTTGGATAAAACAGAGACCAACTATGAACAAATTGTGAGAAGTGTTTATCTTGATAAGAACCCACACTAACTCTTGAATATTTTTTTTGTCAAGGAATGGTTCTTGACCAGAGAATCTCATATGTCAAGAGGACAGTGAGAGTCTTAAAGATGTTGTAAAAGTCTCAAGAACTAATCAAGAATAAAACCTATTGTTTAATCGCAGCACACAACTTGAGGTTTGTAACCCATTGTGTTGACATATTTCTGTTTCTATGCCCATCCATTTTAAGTTGACTATGCTTGTGAGTTCTATAAGTTCTCAATTGTTTGCATAACAACATGGAAGCAATGGTAGGCACTTATGCTGCCGGGTGGCAAGAAAATGAGATTGGGCAAGTTCAGTCCATATGAGTTTGGATTTGTCACTAACCATGTCTTGTGATTATGGTTATGAAAAATTCACATAGATAGGAACACATACACCATAAAATCTAAGTGGCATAAGGTTTCTCTCCGATTCATGAAAATGATGGCGAAGAAACTCTTTCACCAAGCAGAATTTAAGTAGATAGCAATTATAATATTTGCATTCTCAAAGTCATTAATGGATGTGTGGTTAACCGAAACATTAACATAGACTTGTGAGGAATGGCAAAGGGCTAAACAATTAAGACTATGATTATGGCATCCTTTTTCGTAGTTATGAAATTGTTTAGACACACATGTGTGCTATCTAAGGAAAGGTGTATGATTTTGATAAAGGTTTTATCAAAGCATCTCGTATTAGAAAACTGAACTTTGGTAAGAAAGTCAATAACGTATTGATTTCTAGAAGTCCAACTGATTTCTGGGTACATGTCAAAGATAGTGGGAGCATAAAGTATTATGCTAGTTAGATTATAATTATCATGTTAGTGGGAGCATGATTATTATGTTAAGTGTTGCATGTTATCAATGTTTGTTATAGAAAACAAAAGTTTCAATTCGCCTTGAAAAGTTGTTTTGCTATAATTAAGGGAGAGGATTTTATATTTCATTTCAATTCTACAAGCTTAGATTGAGATTTTAAATCAACTTTAGTCAAGGATATATATGAATGTTATGTTGGTATGGTTCAACATAAGGAAATTCTATATATGTTGCGTTCTCAAAATTCAATTCTGATTACGGCATCCCTCTTCATAGTTCGAATCGTGAGAACATGGAAAATAATTGTCTTTTTATCATGAATCGTGCCCCATATGCTTCGGGTATAGGAACTATTACATCCATTCTTAATTTTCCAAATGCATAGGGCATTAAGAGGGAAAAACGAATAGAATCGGATATGCCTAAAATGATTAAACAACTGTCGAGGACAATCTGAGGTTTACCAAAGATTGGTTGCTCGTGGAAAATGGTAAGCACAATGTAAACTTTGGAAAGGACCATATTGACATATTTTGAAAAGAGGTAACTCTTGTTCAGAAGTGATAGTCAAAATGGTAATATGGAATTGTTTTCATAGGTGGAAGTTATTCTCTGAATCTGTGTAAGATTGGAAAACTTAATGCAAAGAAGGATGTTGAAAGGAATGTACTTTGAATATGAGACTTTGTTTCCATAGAATTGATCTCCATTGGAATACTTTGTAATGTCTGTTGACAAGTCTTTGTGACTTTTTTGCATAGTCATTACAAGAGAATCATTGCATATAAGTTTAGAATCTAACAGATTGTAGTAAATGGCAAGAGTTTGGTATTCTTACATTTACAAAAGGGATTGGGATTGTGAAATGAGCATCATTGGAGTCGTATTGGATTGATCTATTTCACAAAAGAAAGGACCCTAGGTAAACATAGTGTGCATGCTTAGAGCATGGCTTGACTATTGTTTTAATTCAAGTATTAAGTTGATAAATGAAACATTATACAATGAATAATGAGTAATCAATACGGTGCTTAGATAAAAAGGTTTTTATTTACACTCAAGAGTTTGGGGCCATATAGGATTAGTATTATTCTTGTGTTTCACGTTGCATGTTTTGACTTCCAGAATAAATATTTTATTCAAACTCTCCACAGTCGGTCATATGATCGAAGTAGGTATTGAATTAAGACTGTCATGATTTTGGGTTGTAAGATTTGTCTAAGGAGCATTAGACATAGCAATGGTTGCTGCAACATTCATGAGTGCTCATAAGGTCTGAGTACTGGATTAAACCCACGCTCATTTGAATTAGTTCATGGATTTTATCATGAGTGAATCATGAGACGATAATAGCTTATATTCTTCAAACCTAGAGATACGAGTTGTTGTCTATGAGTTGGTTATACATTGATTGTACGAAAACGCATCAGTAACTTGATGTTATAAATTGTGCCTTTGTGTATGATTCAACAAGTAGTTAGTACAAGCATATGAGTCGAAGTTTATCCATTCCTTTTATCTCATAAGGATAAAAGCGATATCTGTGGGCCCCTCGATGATTTAGTGATGACACCCCTAAGTGCTTGGCCAAGCCTGGACTAATTTGATTTGTTCAATTAGTCAGTTGTCATAAATTGAAAATCGAGAAACAAAAAATGGATAGAGAGAATGATTATAATCCATGTCTTAGTCCATATGATATATAGAATGGAGGAATATATGATCACATATCTAATGGACGCGTCATTTTCTTTGTTCAGAGTTCAACATCGGCTTTAAGAGCTGCGATTGCTAGTCGGGTTATGAAGTCGTATTTGCAATAATAGTTTTAGACTTATCCAAGTGGGAGACTATTGGATTAGATGTCTAAGCCAATAACTATTATTGGTATGTACTTGACCCGAGAGTAGCATGGTCCATTTGGGTTGCAATACATCAGTACAAATTTTAGGATGGACTCTTGAGTGAAGGTTATATATGATTTATTAATATATTATATGTACTAATATACTAATATGAAATCATATGGTTTTAATTAGTATTAACCAAGAACTAATTTGGAATTGATTTAGTGATCAAAAAGAGACTAATTAAATATATGGGGACTAATTATGTTAATTAGTTATATTTATATGTGTTGGGCTTATGATCCATGTTGGACCAAGTTTATGTATGGCTACATAAAGAATTGGGCCACATGAACCATGGATCATAAGACCCATGGGTATGGGTTTGGGTTTTACCCATGACTCATAGAATTAAACACATATAAATACATATATGATGACTTAAAAACCACCAACCCTAGTGTGTGGGTGCACGTTCTTGGAGTTCATGAAGGTTTTAGAGTGAATGGAGATTCTCTCTCAAGTCCTACATTTGTCCTTGATGTGTTGTGATTCCACTTGAGGCTTCCACACTATTGGTGTAGCACCTGGTTCTTGGTATGTATTTTTATCTAGATGTTTTTCATTTTTGGCCTGGGACTCGGCGAGTTGAAGGACCAACTCGCCGAGTAGAAGCGGGACGGGATGCGATAATTAAGTGATGGACTCGATGAGTCGGGTCCCGGACTCGACGAGTAGGCCCTGACTGGACAAAAACCCTAGATGAGGGTTTGCACCCTATTTAAACATCTCACTCAGCCACCCTTTGTCCCATTTGGTCCCAGAAGACCGCTATAGTAAACCCTAACTGTGTGAGTGAAGATCTAATGCCTTTTGAGTGATTTTGGTGCTTTTGTGATCTAAGACAGGAAGGAAAAGCTTGAAGGAACAAGAAGAGGCTAGAGGGATCCGAGTTTGAGCATCTTTTACAGTCCGTTTGAGGTATAAAGCTTATACCCTGCTCATTATTATTATAGATCTATTCTTGAAGGAAGTTAGGGCTTCTAAGAGCCATTTTGGCAACCAACCATGATTGCAAGCATGGTTGAGGGCTAGAGTTTCGTATCCAGGGTTCTTTAGGGTCCCGAAGGCAGAAAGCAACTATTTTAGAACCCACGAAAAGCCTCATGCATGTTAGGAGTCCCTTTTTGAGCCATTTGGGCTCATTCTTCCCTGCATGCACGTAAAGTTTGTAACTTTATGTGCTAGATCGAGCCTAGGGGCTTGGATCTATTTTTTGGTCAATGGTTATACATCATAAATCGAGGATTTAGGGTGTGGACATTATCGACTCGGCGAGTCCAAGGCATAAAGTCTCATATCTGTTGAGGGTCTAAAGAACTCAGTTGGGTGTTAGAAGGACTATAGAAGGTCAGAAGGAGCGACCCAACACATTAGACTTAGCCTTAGACCTGGAGTTCATGGGACTCGACGAGTACTAGAACAGCCTCGGCAAGTCCAAGGCAATCTCCTTATGGTTGAAGATGAACTCGACGAGTTGTGCATACAACTCGACGAGTTCAGGACATGACTTGTTCATCAGATGAAGGTGAACTCAACGATTGTTCATACAACTCGGCGAGTCGGATGAAGGATCATTCATTGTTCATATAGAAGAGGAACTCGTCGAGTCGTTGCCAAACTCGATGAGTCGAGTCATGGATAAGGATGGGTAAAGGGTTAGGGACTCGACGTGTTGACGGCCCAATTTGGCGAGTTGGGTCAACTTGAAGTTGACATTGACTTGGACTTGATTGGGGGCAAAATAGTCATTTTACCCTATGAGTAGACGTCAGTTACTGACTGAGTGTTTTGTGGGGATTATAGCTCGAGGATTTCCGGAGCAGCAGCATGCAGAGGTTTCCCACACAGATTATCAGCAGCTACTTGTACGAGGTGAGTTACCTTCCAGTAGCGGTGAGTCTATGGCTACAATGCCGGCCCACCAGTAGGAGTTGTATGTTAGATGATTGTCTTTGTGGTATCATCTAGGTTTGCTACTACCTGATATGTTATATGCTGGCATGATATGTTATATGTGATAGTAGTAGAGTTCGGTTGTTAGGACCGAAGGGTAGGTCAGGCACCCCAGATATGTCTTACAATATGTGATGATATGTTTATATGCTGGCATGATATGTTATATGTGATAATGGTAGTAGGAGGGGAGTAGTCCCCAAGTTCGGTTGTTAGGACCGAAGGGTAGTTCGGACACCCCAGATATGTCTGATAGTATGTTATGTTATGATATATTTGATAGTAGTAGTAGGGGTGGAATAGTCCCCGAGGGTCGGTTGTTAGGACCGGCGGGTAGGTCAGCACCCCAGAATGGCTTGATATGGGTAGGTCAGCACCCCAGAATGGCATGACACGGGTATGACGGCACCCCAGAATGGCTGCACGGGTAGGTCGGCAACCCAGAATGGCCGTACGGGTAGGTCAGCACCCCAGAATGCCCGTACTGGGTAGGTCGGGCACCTCTGAATTGCCCGGCAGTATGTATATTATGTGATTGTATGGTATGCAGTATGATGGGGGAGCTGGCGCGGTTTCAGGTACCTCTTCAGCGAAGGGGAAGGAGCTGGCGCGGTAGCGGCACATCACACACATACACACATGTTGGTTTTCCGCACTAGAGTTTCTTGGGATTGTACTCTGACATTATTCTTACTTTTGTGAATGGTTTTCAGACATGAGTTGTGTAACTCCCCGATTCTCAGGTATGAGTTTAAATAAATAATTTCTTTAGTTTTAAGTCCTACTCGACGAGTAAGGCTGGCCTACTCATCGAGTAGCAGCGAGGTGGGATCGCGACTTTAGTGATCTACTCGCCGAGTCCACAAAGGGACTCGATGAGTAGAAGCTGGCAGATGAAACCCTAAATTTCAGGGCATTTCACCCTATTTAAAGGATCATTGGCCATCCCCAGCCTCCCCTTCACTGCCTCTTGTCGCTTTTTAAGTCTAAATCATGTGTGTGAGCTCATGTTGCGCATTTTAAGCTTGAAGGAGGGATTCTTGGAGAGAAAAGAGCTTGGAGACCAAGCATTCAACAACAAGGAACTTGAAGGACCAAAGATCTTCTGTGATTGGCATCATCTGGGAGGTATAAGTCGTTATCCTAGCTTCATTCATTCTTTTGGGCAACTTCTAGGGTTTCATAGTGTCTTTGGAAGATACCCCCCATCTTTGCAACCTCAGATCCGAAGTTGTAACTTCAGAACTGAGCTCCTTTGGGCTTCTTAGTACATAAAGTTTCCAGCTTGTGCAAGAATGAGACTCTCCCAAGGTGTAAAACCCCATTGGAAGCATAGATTGGTAATTTAGAGCCTTTAGAACCGCACAACTGCGTAAAGTTTGCAACTTTATGTCATCAACATGCCTTAGAGGTTTGGATCTGTAACCTGGAGCCTTGCCATGGCTTAAAAAGCGTTTGCATGGATGGAGATCTGCGAGGACTCGGCGAGTTGGATGAACAACTCGGCGAGCCCGATGAGTTTGGCCGCGAACTAGACGAGTTGATGAACAACTCATCGAGTCCGTTGAAGTTTGCCTTGAACTCCACGAGTCGTTAGAAGACTCGGCGAGTCGACTAATGCTCCCCGATTCTTGGACGCGTATGAGCTCGGCGAGTTGTAGGAGGACTCGATGAGCCAATCAAGGATTTCACGACTTCTCGAGTTCAGGAAGGACTAGACGAGTCGGTGAACTGCACTCGACGAGTCGGTGAACTGCACTCGACGAGTCGAGTCAACATGGACTGTTGACTTTGACTGTGGGCGTTGGATTTGACCAAGAGTTGATCAGATGACTTCTGAGGTATTCTGATAATTCGGAAACTTATAAAAAAGGGTTGTATGGTAATTATAGGTAGTGAAGTTCGTGTTGGTAATCCGGGAGTGGAAGCTTTCTAGTTTCTGACGTCAGTTACGAGGTGAGTTATCCTCACTATACTAAGGGGTCTAAGGCACCAAGGCCAACCCATTTGATATGTTACTTTGAGCTATGTTAGATGCTGAGTATGTTTCGTGTTGCATGCTAGTGGTTGTGCCTGTTAGGTAGGTCAGTAGGACTGCCTGTGTTATTCTATGACTATTGCATACTCGATTCCTATGATTTATGTGTTTGATACTTGGGATGGGTTGAAGTTGTACTGCTCCGTGCGGTAGCCAAAAAACTCTAGGAGCATTCCAGTTACGGGTTAAGGGAAACTCGTAATGTGGGCTCGGGAGCATTTTAGCTACGGGCTAAGGGAGACTCGTACTCTGGGCTCGTGGGGATTACAGTCTGTAGGGATGTGGACCTGTTATGTGCTGTTTTGCCCAGTTGTGATGATATGTTATTGTTGATATGATTATGTGGACTGTAGGTGTATCGGTATTTTGGGGCTAACTCACTAAGCTTTCGGGCTTACAGTTTCAGTTTATTGTTTCAGGTACATCAGGCGATCGAGGGAAGGCCAAGGCATGATCGTACAACTCCTCCTATTATGTTATGTTTCTGGGAAAGACTTTGATAATCAATATTTTGAAAACAAAGTTGTAATGTTTTGATGCACTTGACATGTTTTTAAAAGTTTAAATTTGTTTGAAAATTTGGAGGAACATTCGTGTGAATCCAGTCTCAAATCAAGGAAAGGTTTTCAAAAATGTATTAAGAAATTGGTTTTCAAAATAAATACAGGAGGATGCAGGGTGTACGATCAACTGCAGCTAGTAAATAAACCCCAAAATACCATACAGTTAGTTGATTATGTGATATGTTAGAACAGCATCTCAGTACTAGGCTAGGGATCTCAGGAATTGCATGATAAAATTTCCTGATACATGATGCCTGCTAGCCTAGGGTTTTCCTTATATGAAATTGACATCATTATTGCGGTTATATAGTGTAGGCATCACAGTTGTACATAATTAAGATACTATAGCCTGAGAATGTTTGATTTAGCCTTATGTTATGTTCTTGTTTGATTGGGAGCTTAGGGTAGGATTGAATATTCGGAAGTCTATAGGGTCCAGCGTTATGTATGACTAGCATACACTAGTGTTGCAGGGTTCGTGGAAGTTTCATGGGTGGATAGGTTGTTTGGGAGGAGTCCGCCGACTTCGAGGAATTTAGCCTTCCTTTAGGAGTGAGGCTGAGTGCTCCATATGATTATATGTATTGTTAGGGTGTTGTGATGATACTTGGAACAAATATGGGTAAGTGTGGAAGGTAGTATGGGCCCGTACTACTGAAAGCACAGGACCCATACGCATGACAAGGAAATCACAACCCCTGGGGTTTTGTCGAGGGTTGGTCCCTAGTTATTGTATGAGTTATCTAATGCCATGTGTTGTGTTTCAGAATGGTGATGACCAGGCGCTTTGTGACCAGATCCGGTTCGGGATCAGGACCAAGATCAGGAGAGGGCGGACAGGGGGAGCTGATAGCACCTGAGATGATTTGCCAAATGAGGCCAGATGAGATGGATGATAGGATCCGAGTGATCCTGCACAGCAAGGTTGCTGTGTTGTTCCGGGCCGAGTTACCGGAAATGTTCGTGTCAATTAAGACCGCCATGGTGGAGTATTTCGATGAGTGCTACGCAGCCCTCGCAGAGACAGCCGCCACAGCAGCTGCATCAGCTGTATCTGCGGCAAGGGGAGGAGTTGGTAGGGGTTTTCAGTACCGGGACTTCGATAACACGAAGCCCCCTACTTTTGATGGAATGCAGGATCCCATCAAGGCTATGAGATGGATTTCCGATGTAGAGGGGTGTTTGTTCACTTGCTCGTGTCCTACTGACTAGAAGGTCAGGTGTGCTCTGAACTTGCTCAGGTACGGGGCCAAGGACTGGTGGAGACTTGTGACCAGGGCTTACACTGATGATCAGAGAGCTGCTGTTACTTGTGAGCGGTTAAGGGATATGTTCCGCGCTCGTTATATTCCGAGGGTTGAGTGGGAATGGTTGGCACAGGAGTTTCTGAGTTTGAGACAGGTTGGAGATTCGGTGACGGAGATCACCTTTATGTTCACCGAGCGGGAGATGTTATGCCCAGAGTTTGCTTCCGAGCAGTCTCAGATGACCCGTTATCTGAGTATGCTCAAGACATATATCCGATAGTTCGTATCTACCCAGCGATGCGATACTCTACTGGAGTTGTAGGAGGCCGCCAGGAGGCGGGAGTTAGAGATTGAGATGCAACTGAAGGAGCAGCGGTCGGCCCCGGCACAGTCGCAGCCGGCGCCGAAGCGGCAAAGACCGCTGATTCGAGGACAGGGAGTCAGCAAAGCCCCCCGTGTGGGAAGTGCGGCAACGTTCATTCCGGAATATTTCGCGTCAGTAGTGGGTGCCACAAGTATGGCAAGGAGGGGAACTATGCTAAGGATTGTCGCCATGCCGCTCCAATACCGAGTATGAAGCTATGTTACCATTGTGATCAGGTTGGTCATCTGAAGGCCAACTGCCCGTTACTTGCCGCCAAGTCGGTGCAGGCTACAGCGCTGGCTACTCTGAGGATTACGGACGGGAGACCAGTTAGGACAGAGCCTCCAAAGGCTCAGGATCATGCTTTCCAGCTTACGGCGGAGGAGGCTAGAGCGGCGCCAGACGTGGTTGCTGGTATGTTTCTATCCTCATCTCATTTTATTTATCTATTGTACACGTATCTGTTGTACCTATAATTAGGTATGTTTTTGGTGAACTCTTTGTCTGCTTTGGTCTTATTTGACTCGGGGGCGAGTCGGTCCTTCGTGTCCCAGTCCTTTAGTAGCACAAGTTTTCTGCTTCTTCAGTTTATTGAGGATGTGACTCGGAGATTTTCGGGGTATCCTTTCCGATAAATTTGCTTCCAATTCCCATGGGGGAGGTGTGCGTGATTGTGGGCATGGATTGGCTCAGTAGTTTTCAGTGCTATGATTGATTGCGAGGTCCAGCGAGTGGTGGTTCGATCCCCAAGTGGGGGAGAACTGGTTATATATGGTGAGGGCACCAGAGTAGGCTCAGGTTTTTGTTCAGCTGCCAGGGCTCGGCAGTACATTCAGCATGGGTGTGTGAGTTATCTAGCGTATGAGGTAGATACGCGAGTCAGGGACTAGATTTTGGTCTCCGATGTACCAGTGGTCAGGGAGTTTTCAGATGTGTTTCCAAAGGAGTTGCCAGGGATACCTCCGGAGAGGCAGGTCGAGTTAAGGATCGACCTGGTGTTAGGTGCGGCCCCTATCACTAAGGCGTCATACCGATTGGCGCCGCCTGAGATGCAGGAGCTGTCGTCGCAGCTACAGGAACTGTTGGGCAAGCAGTTCATTCGACCTATCAGTTCTCCATGGGGAGCGCCGATTCTTTTCGTCCGGAAGAAGGACGGTTCGCATTGGATGTGCATTGATTACCGGGAGTTGAACAAGCTAACGATGAAGAACCGTTACCCACTCCCGAGGATAGACGACCTATTTGATCAGTTACAGGGCGCATCTTGGTTTTCCAAGATAGATTTGAGGTCCGGGTACCATCAGGTCAGGGTCAGAGAGGAGGTCGCGGAAAAGACCACATTCCGAATTCGTTATGGACATTACGAGTTCGTGGTGATGCTGTTTGGGCTCACCAACTCGCCAGCAGTGTTTATGGACCTGATGAATCGGTTCTGCGGACCAATGCTTAACCGCTCGGTCATAGTATTTATAGATGATATCTTGGTGTATTCCAAGACTCGAGAGCAGCATGAGGAGCATCTATGAGAGCTGTTAGGAGTCCTGAGATGGGAAGGATTGTACGCAAAGTTCTCGAAGTCTGAGTTTTGGCTACGAGAGGTCCAATTCCTCGGACATCTCGTCAACCAAGCCGGGATTTTGGCCGATCCGGCCAAAATCGAGGCGGTTATGCAGTGGGAGGTTCCGAAATCTCCCTCAGATATTAGGAGCGTTTTGGGATTGGCAGGATACTACCGGATATTCATATGAGATTTCTCCAAGATTGCAGTACCCCTCACGCGTATGACGAGGAAAGGGGTGGAGTTCCGACGGGGTCCCGAGCAGCAGAGGGCGTTTGAGACCCTCCATCAGCGTTTGTGTTAGGCGCCAGTTTTGACACTCCCGGAGGGAGTTAAGGATTTTCTGGTGTTTTGTGATTCATCCATCAAAGGGTTAGAGGTAGTCCTCATGCAGAGAGAACAAGTTATAGCTTACGCATCGCGGCAACTAAAGCCGCATGAGGCACGATACACTACGCATGACCTGGAGCTGGGGGCAGTGGTGTTTGCTCTCAAGATATGGAGACATTATCTTTATGGGCTCCGCTGCACCTTTAATACGGATAACAAGAGCTTGAGACACATCATGGATCAGCCGAACCTGAACATGAGGCAGCGCAGGTTGCTGGATATAGTTAAGGACTACGATTGTGAGATCCTTTATGTAATGCCCGCAGATCCAGGCTAGTCAATTTACAGACAATAAGTGTCGAAAATGACTTTTCGGCAAAAGATTATTTATAATAAATAGTCGTAACCAAGTTGTAGAATATGTCTCAAGGTTTCCGTACATATAAAGAACGCCAAAATCCGAGTTATAACGAAGAAGTTATGGCCCGTCGAAGTTTTACGGCAAAACCGGCACGGCACCGGGAGACGTAAATAGTGAATTTACGATGGAGGACTTCTTAGCCTTAGTGATCTAAAAAAAGTCGTAGAATATTTTAAACCGAGAAAATCCATAAAAATAACGCCCAAATCTGACTTCGTATGAAGAAGTTATGATTTTTCTAAGATTCGGCTTATCAGTGCACGACCCGAAACTCGAATTTTAGTTCGAGCGGTTTTTGGCTTACGCGACCTAAATGAGAGTTGAAGATGTCATTAATATGAACTCAACAGTAAAAGGATAGACAAAAACAGAGTCCGTATGAAGGAGTTACGAATTCTTCGCGGTCATTTAACAGTCTAAACGCCTCCAACTGTTAAATTTGAGATGGGTCGAGATTTAGCCGACGGAGTCTAAATGAAAGTTGTAGATCTTGTTTTTACCTACGGTTGGAATCAAAGAACGTCAAAAATGGAGCTTGTATGCGAGAGTTACGATTTTTCTAAGTCGGGAGGATGCTGTGCGAAATCGGGTGACGTGACGCAATCCTGGCCGTTGCTTCCTCCCCAAGGCTAGCCACCAGATGGTGACACCTGGACTGGAACTCGACGAGTTTGAGGCCAACTCGATGATTTTTTGGCTTTTCCAGCCTATAAAAAGGGAGTCGGGGCACCCTCATTTCTCACACCTTTCCCCACTTCTTTCTATCTCTAAACTCTCTCTCTAACCCCCCAAACCCCCCTAAATGCCTAGGTAAACCCCCTAGCACTCGAAGAAGCCCCAAGGCTCCCGGAGTCCCGAGAAAAAGGGTCTTTCGGTTCGGAAACGCTGCTCCGAGCAAAGCCCGGTTTTCTTTAAAATCCGCTGTAAGCGAGCTACGCTTATGCAATTTTTAATATAGCTTTCAAATAATTATAGGAATGTTATTAGGTCCTTAAAATAATTATTTGGGTTATTATTATGAGTTATATTGAGTGTTATTTAATGCTTATATAATAGTAATAACAATCAGACTATTAATTAGTCACGGTTAACGTTAGATTAAACCCTAGTGGTATTGATACTAGGTTTTATCGAAGGAAAATTGTTTTAAGAGTATCGAAGCGCTGTCCGAGTGCTGAATCACCACCTTTCATGTGAGTGCATAGTTACTTTCAGCTTACACATAGATATGATGTATTTTATATAAATTACGTGCTATGTGTGCATATTATTTGAATACTTGTTATCTATGCTGGATGAACATTTTTATACATGTTTTCAATAATTTAAACTGTATATGTATTTTATATCTACGAAAATGTTGAGGTAAAACATGGGTAGATGGGTTAGTTGCTGTGTGATAAAATGAAATAATGAGAGGCCTCGTTATAGATGTTATTGATGATCCAGTCATCTAGCAGAGTATAGATGACGACCACAGACTATTATAGACAGTCCAGTGGAATGCTAGCAGGCTCGCAACCTGTAGGTGTTTATTTGAACTGTGTGTTTATTTGAAGTGTGTGCTCATGTAATCCGTCCCCACATGGTTTCCTTAAGTACATTTATTGCTGAGGAATCCCCTTAGCAGTAGTGTCCATCCCGATGATAGTCCTTAGACTAGGTCCCTTGTGTTAGATGTTTTACGGATGTTAAGTGAGGATAATGGGAACAGGTAATCGGGTTTGTTTGGTTTGATAAAGTTAATAAACTTATTTATTGTCGGTTGAAAACCCTATGTGCTCACCAGGCTCCCAAGCCTGACCCACTCAGTTTCTTGTATTACAGGTAGTGGCGCATGAGCATAGATGTGATATCTTGGGATGAGAGATTAATGGATTTTAGGCCTATAAATACGGAATAATGTAGTAAGGCCTATATTGTATTGTTTATGCTTATGATTTGTATCGAACATGACATCCCGAGTCTTTTTAATGAAATACATTTCTACGGAAATACTTTTGATAAATCTTTATCATATATTGTTTTGGGACAAATTCCGCAACACTTTTATTTAAAATGTTACTCTGATTTTTAAACAAAGCATAAATAAAATCGGTCTTTTCTGGCCGTGAAAATGGGGATGTCACACTTTATTACCCTGGTAAGGCGAATGTGGTTGCAGATGCTTTGAGCTGCAAGTCGGCTGGATCTTCCACCCCTGCGGTATGTATGAGGATATCGGTGGATTCCCCGCTTGTGAGTTTGATCAGATATGCCCAGATAGAGGGCATGCGACCAGAAAATTTGAAGCTGGAGAGGATCAAGGGTGAAAACACCAGGTTCACGCAGGATAGTCGGGGATTACAGACCCGATACGGTCGGGTTTGGGTTCCGATGTCTGGTGGGGTTAGGAAGATGGTTATGGAGGAGGCTCATATGTCCCACTTCTCCATTCACCCGGGGGCCACCAAGATGTACCAGGATTTGAGTTTGAGTTATTGGTGGCCGGGCATGAAGTGCGAGATTGGTTGGTACGTCGAGAGGTGCCTGACCTGTAGGATGGTCAAGGCCGAACATCAGAGGTTGCATGGCAAACTGCAGCCCCTGGAGATCCCCATGTGGAAATGGGAACATATCACGATGGACTTTATCATAAAGTTGCCAAGGACGGCGAAGGGGTTTGATGCCATTTGGGTCATCGTGGATCGATTGACCAATAGTGCCCATTTCTTGGCCATACAGGAGAGCTCATCGGCCGAGAAGGTTTCTGAAGTGTACGTTCGCGAGATCGTGTCTCACCATGGGATTCCTGTCTCCATTGTCTCTAATCGGGATGTCAGGTTTACCTCCCGTTTCCGGCAAAAGTTTCACGAGGAGTCGGGCACGCGATTGCATTTCAGCACAACTTTCCACCCACAGACAGACGGCCAGAGCGAGCGGACTATTCAGACCCTCAAAGACATGTTGAGGGCGTGTGTCATCGACTTCAGCAGGAGTTGGGATTCTCACCTACCACTTGCGGAGTTCGCCTACAATAACAACTATCATTGTAGTCTTGGCGCCCCGCCTTTCGAGTTGTTGTACGAGCGGAGGTGTCGTACCCCGGTTTGTTAAGGCGAGGTGGGTCACATAGTAATGGGTCGGACGGAGGTGGTATTACAGACTACCGAGAAGATTCAGCAGATCAGGAAGCGATTGCAGACAGCTCGGAGTCGGGAGAAAAGTTACACCGACAGACGCCGATCTGAGTTGGAATTCTAGGTAAGTGACATGGTACTATTGAAGGTCTCGCCCTGGAAGGGTGTGATCCGTTTCAGGAAGAGGGGAAAATTGGGCCTTCGGTATATGGGGCCATTTAGGATCGTCGCCAGGTTTGGAAAAGTGGCTTATAAGTTTGAGCTTCTGGAGGAGCTTAGCCGGATTCACATCACGTTCCATGTTTTGCAGTTACAAAAGTGCATCATGGACCAAGAGGCGGTAGTGTCGATGGATGACGTTCAGGTTGATGAGCGCCTGAACTACATGGAGATGCCTGTGGCCATCTTGGAAAGGAAGAAGAAGATTTTGCGGAACAAGGAAATACCTTTGATGAAGGTGCAGTGGGAACATCAGAGGGGGTCCGAGTGGACATAGGAACCGGAGGTGGAGATGCACGAGCACTATCCAACGTTGTTTATTCCAGAGGACTTCGAGGACGAAGTCTAGTTCAAGTGGGGGAGAATTGTAACACCCCGATTCTCACATATGGGTTTAAATAAATAATTTCTTTAGTTTTAAGTCCTACTGGACGTGTAAGGCTACCCTACTCATCGAGTAGCAGCGAGGTGGGATCGCGACTTTAGTGATCTACTCGCCGAGTCCACAAAGGGACTCGACGAGTAGGAGCTGACAGATGAAACCCTAAATTTTGGGGCATTTCACCCTATTTAAAGGATCATTGGCTATCCCCAACCTCCCCTTTACTGCCTGTTGTCCCTTTTTAAGTCCAGATCGTGTGTGTGAGCTCATCTTATGCATTTTAAGCTTGAAGGAGGGATTCTTGGAGAGAAAAGAGTTTGGAGACCAAGCATTCAACAACAAGGAACTTGAAGGACCAAAGATCTTTTGTGATTGGTATCTTCTGGGAGGTATAAGTCATTACCCTAGCTTCATTCATTCTTTTGGGCAACTTTTAGGGTTTCATAGTGTGTTTGGAAGATACCCCCCTTCTTCGCAACCTCAGATCTGAAGTTGTAACTTCAGAACTGAGCTCCTTTGGGCTTCTTAGTACATAAAGTTTCCAGCTTGTGCAAAAATGAGACTCTCTCAAGGTGTAAAACCCCACAGGAAGCATAAATTGGTCATTTAGAGCCTTTACAACCTTGCATGTGCGTAAAGTCTGCAACTTTACGTGATAAACATGCCTTAGAGGCTTGGATCTGTAACCTGGAGCCTTTCCATGGCTTAAAAAGTGTCTGCATGGATGGAGATCTGCAAGGACTCGACGAGTTGGATGAACAACTCGGCGAGCCCGATGAATTTGGCCGTGAACTCGACGAGTTGATGAACAAATCGTCGAGTCCGTTGAAGTTGCCTCGAACTCGACTAGTCGTTAGAAGACTCGGCGAGTCGACTAAAGTTTCCCGATTCTTGGACGCTTATGAGCTCGGCAAGTTGAAGGAGGACTCGACGAGCCAATCAAGGATTTCACGACTTCTCGAGTTCAGGAAGGACTCGACGAGTCGAGTCAACATGGACTGTTGACTTTGAGTGTGGGCATTGGCTTTGACCAAGAGTTGAGCAAATGACTTCTGAGGGTATTCTGATAATTTGGAAACTTATGAAAAGGGGTTATATGGTAATTATAGGTAGTGAAGTTCGTGTTGGTAATCCGGGAGTGGAAGCCTTCTAGTTTCTGACGTCAGTTGCGAGGTGAGTTATCCTCATTATACTAAGGGGTCTAAGGCACCAAGGCCGGCCCATTTGATATGTTACTTTGAGTTGTGTTAGATGTTGAGTATGTTTCGTGTTGCATGCTAGTGGTTGTGCCTGTTAGGTAGATCAGTAGGACTGCCTGTGTTATTATATGACTATTGCATACTCGATTCTTGTGATTTATGTGTTTGATACATGGAATGGGTTGAGGTTGTACTGCTCCGTGCGGTAGCCAACAAACTCTAGGAGCATTCCAGTAACGGGCTAAGGGAGACTCGTACTATGGGATCGGGAGCATTCCAGTTACGGGTTAAGCGAGACTCGTACTGTAGGCTCGTGGGTATTACAGGCTGTAGGGATGTGGACCCATTATGTGTTGTTCTTCCCAGTGGTGATGATATGTAATTGTTGATATGATTATGTGGACTGTATGTGTATCGGTATTTTGGGGGTAACTAACTAAGCTTTCGTGCTATAGTTTCAGTTTATTGTTTCAGATACATCAGGGGATCGAGGCAAGGCCAAGGCGTGATCGTACAACTCCTCCTATTATGTTATGTTTCTTGAAAGACTCTGATAATCAATATTTTGAAAAAAAAGTTGTAATGTTTTGATGCACTTGACATGTTTTTAAAAGTTTAAATTTGTTTGAAATTTTGGATGTTACAAGTTGTGTTTTTTATGAAAACTTATGACTAGATGGTGTTTTCTTATAAATGTTTTTACAAGTCAATTAATTAAAAATGAAATTTTTGGACTTGAAAATTGGATCGTTACAATTGGGGCTAAGCTCTTAAGGCCAAATGCATCAAGACTTCCAGCCATATGAAAAGGTATGCTACACTAACTAGTATCTTGTGTAGTTTACATCTTTGTATGCTAGTTGCAAGCTTAATACCTTGGAAACACCTTTGCATGTATAATCAGTGAAAACATAGATCCAAGGTATTTAGGGTTGCATAAACACCTTAGGAGTGTTAGAATGCTCAAAACCCAACATAATCATGGTTAACCAAAGTGTCCAAAACTTTGTACATGACTTATGAAATCATACCATATGATATAATAACTACTTATACTCAATTTAATTATTATTTTCACAAAAAAATAATTGCTCCCTAAGTAAATACAAGAATTGATATTATTTAGTAATAATCCTTTTAATAATAAATATACAAAATGTGTCAACTTGATAATGGTGTGGCCCTATAAGATTATATCTTGTTAGCAATATTACTCAATAATGATTCTTGGGCATATAGATTCAACAACGATAACCTAACATCACTACTGCAACAATTCTTCTTAATTTCTCCTTTGTCAGCTAATACAAAATGTGCTAAATAACCCAAAATCATCATCTCCATCCCTCTCTCGCCTATCTATGCGTTGTCACCTAATCTCTTATTCGTGAAATAAACCTTCCCCTTGACCTTTCATGCTAATCCCTATCGAAATGCAAAAATGAATACCCAAATGCAATTTGACAATTAAGTTGCAAAAATACCATAAGGATGGTCTGAATGCCAAAAAAATTGATGGAAATGAAATACACAATTTTAACAAACCACATGGACGATTTATATACTTTACTCTAAATTATTGAGTAAATTATAGTTTAGTCCCTATTACTAGAACTCATTTGTCAACTTGCATCAATTTTTTCTAAAAAAATGACACAAATGGTTCTCATGGTTTCAAAATTTATCAGAATTTTTTTATAACGGAAAATAAAAAGGGGGGCAACATGAAAACTTCTTAGAAGAGGAGCGGGGTCAAACATCCAAGTATTACTCCCACTCATGCACACTGAACTGCAACGTTCTGATGGAATCTGGTGCATTACTAATAGTATCATTATGTGACGTTCTGATGAAATTCAGTGCATTATTCCTAGTAAGACCCAATGCATTAGTATTAGTATCATTAGATTTAGTCACTAGGCTAACACCATTAAGATTTTATGTAAAGTATAATATAAAAAATCTTTTCCCTTTTCTTAATAATATTATAAATTTGGTTGTTTATGATATATTTTTATAGTAAATGTTCTAGTAAAATGGTCTCACACATACATCCCCTTTTTGTTTTCAAATTGGTTTTCTAAGGATATTTCAATTTTGATTTTTATGCTTTTTTCTAAATTTTCAAATTTGGTCACTTTCGTTGAACCATTTTCGATGTCTAGGTGAAAAAGGAAGACGGTGAAGGTCATTTTCATATCCTTAGTTTGGATCGTAATGTGGTACTATAACAAAGTCTTGGATCCTAATTTGTATCTAAAAACTATGATTATTTTTAAAAATAATGGATGATTAGCTTACAGATAGATATTAGAAGCTTAGTTTAGATTGTAAATCTTTGGTGCAAACCCAATTATATATATACATTTTGTAAGTTGTTTATATTTTTTTTTCTAGCTTCTTTGTAGCATCTTTTCCAGGTATAAACTAATTCCTAATTTCTGGATTTCATTTTGGGTGGCCACGGCGTGCTGGAGGCTTCTCCACGGCATGTGAATGTCTTTTTGATCGAGGGGTTTTTAATGACCGCCACGAGGCGTCCATGTATTTGCCATGGCATGGCAGCTGTTTTTGGAGAAAACCCCAACTCTTGGGATTTGTGTCCTTTTTAAAGGACACGATGGTTAGGGTTTCATGATCATTCAGCCTCCAGCCTGCTTTGCTTGTTGAGAGCTCATTTTTGGTACTTTTTGTTGGATTAGTGTCTAAGTCCATAAATATATTTGGTATGTACTTGACCCGGTTGTAGCATGGTCCTTTTGGGTTGCCTTCACCGAAGAAACTTGACTGGATGAATAGAGAAAGAGGTTATAATGGTTTATTAATATATTATATTAATAATATATTAAAGGAGAAATCATATTATTTAATTAACATTGGTTAATAATTAATTTAGAATTTATTCTGTGGTCAAAAGAGGTTAATTGAATTAAAGGGATTGAATTTGTAATTATTGGATAATTGCAAAGTGGGATGAGGAACCCTAAAGATAGGGTGGACGAAATCCTTATGGATAGCCCATAAGATTTCGTCCAAGGGATTGGTTCTGGAATTTTCTTGTGGGCTGCTTAGAGCCTACACAACCGGATGAGGACTTTCACTAAAACCCTAATTCCTCACCTATATAAAGGGTCCCTAGGATTCAAGTTTTTGGCTACACCAACCCTAAAGGATTCCTTGGAGCTGAAAATTACCCCCTCTCTCTTGCATTCTCCAACTTGCTTTGGTGTTTGTGATCTATTAAAGGCACAACATCTAAGGTTCTAAGGTTCTTAAAAGCTCAAGACCTTCAAGCAACAATCAAAGGTAACTTTCTAACTTTTTTATTTGATGTTAATTTCGTTTTGACGTATGCTAGATTAGGGTTTGCAAGTCTTGGAAAATTGTTGCATGTATAAATAGAAAAACTAGATCCAAGCATTAGGGTTTGCATGAACACCATAGGAATGCTCATAACCTAACAGTGGTATCAGAGCATAGATTGTTTCTCTTTTTTATTTGATGCATAGATAATTTGTTCAAGCTCAAAAGTCAAAAAATATTGCCTCTAACTGATGGACTCGTCGAGTCACCAGATGAACTCGACGAGTCTAGTTCTGTGACTCGGTGAGTCGGCTCGTTTGCCGACTGATTTTTTGAAATTTGACTAAAATTGAATTGGGATAAATACCAAAAGCAATTTTGACTGGTAAAACTCGATTTTTTCAATATGGTATTGATTATCCTAATTCAATTGAAGGATAATTGTCATAAATAAGATAATTATTTGTTCTATAAGATAAATTTAATTTTTTGTATTTTTTATTTGAATTATCTTGTAAAGAAAATAGATTAGGTCAAATTATTTGATAAATGTTAATAATATGATTAATTAATAATTTTTCATGTTTAACTAAAAAATGTTTTGAAGAGTTTCAAAACTCTTCCTCAAGTTTTGGAATTTAAATTTTTGATTAAAAGTTTAATTTTCAAATATTTAAATTCTAAACCCTAGAATTTTACAAGTTTAAAATTCAAGCCTTATACTATTATAATATTATAAGATTAATAATATATATATATATATATATATATATATATATATATATATATGTATAAGATTAAGCTAGTCTTACCATTATTAGGCCTCATTCACGAAGACGATCTATAAGGAGGGGGGTATAAGGTTGCTGCCTATAAAATGGCAGTTTAATGGGTGTCCACTCTCACCCACCGCTTCTTTGATTGGTGGAGGGTCGTTAGCCGAACGGGTATGATAGGGCAACTAATTCCTCATTAATAAGTATAATGAATGTATAAAGTAACTAAATGCCTTTTATAAATTCCCAATCTTACTCACTTTAGGAAAAATTTGAAATTATACTATTTCATGAAATTACACTTTGCACCTTGCCAAGTCGTTAGTAGAGCATGTGTGGTTAACCGGCACACTAATTTAGGGCTACCAAAAGTGGCAAAGGGTAGATTGATGTTTATCATAGATCAATGGAGTGTATGTGGCTAACCAGCACATTGATTAGGTGATCTGTAACATTGAGAGTACCAAGTACATTTGCATGGTGATTCACACCTTGTTTGTGATCCTCGGTATCCCAGTCACAAACTTGAATGGCATATCAAGATTTAAACATGTCATTGAAAAGTTCAATGAATCTTAAAAGAATCTAGGAGTTTCAATGCATTTAAAACTTAAAACCCTTTTTCGTTTTTCATGGTTGAAATTAGTAAATTGTCATTCACTTACCATCAAATTATTTGGAATTTAGATTACAACATCCCTCTTCATAATTGTGAATAATTGTGTTGGGTCCTAGCCCTAATTTCTAATATGGGCATTTAATTGGTGATTATTATCTAATCTAAACTTTTTCTCTTTTCTTTTTCAGATGTCTACTTCAAAAACCAACGCTTCTGGCTCAACCCCTACTGGCTCATTCACACTTACGAATTTGTGTGCGAGGGTGATTTTGATGGGACCAACTTCAATTATTGGGTCTGCAATATCCGCATACTCACCCGCTACGAGGACAAGCAGTATGTTCTCGATGAGGAGCTGATAGAGGTTGACACCAACATTGCTATTCCCGAAGAGATTGTGGCGTTCGAAGCTCACGAGCGAGACGCTACAAAACTTCATTGAATCATGATCGTGACAATGACTGCTGAACTCCAAAAGTCCTACGAGGACTACTACCCCTACGAGATGCATCAAGATTTGATGGATAGGTACCATCAAAGCGTGAGGCGGGAAATATATGAGATCATTGCAGTGATGATCAGTAACAAGATGAGGGATGGAGAGTCTATCACGACCCACCTGCAGAAAATGCAGAGATATGTGGAACGCTTGCTAAAGTTAAATGTGAACTTTGATGAGTTGGCTATATATATCATTCTACACTCCTTACCTCCTTGTTACAACCAGTTTCGTATGACCTACCACATGAACAAGGAGGAGGCCACTCTAAGCAAGCTTCGATGAGTTGGCTATAGATATCATTCTACACTCCTTACCTCCTTGTTACAAATCCGTTGCATCAACTCCTGCTGCTACCGCCCCCGTCTTCACTATTGGAAAAAGGAGGGGTAAGAAGAGGAAGGATCATTCTAAGAGCCACAAGGGAAATTCCCACGATGGTACCTCTTCTAGTGGAAGCAAGGTTGGTCCCGATGCACCCTCCTCCAACCCGAAGGATACAGAGTGCTACTACTACCAAAAGAAAGGGCATTAGAAATGATGCTGCCCAAAGTACTTGCAAGATATCAAGCATGGGAAGATAAAGTCGTCCTTTGCAGGTATTTATACTATTCATTCTAACAACTCATCACATGCTATGTCTTGGGTCCTCGATACAGGATGTGGTTTTCATATTTGTTCTGATTTGCAGGATCAAAGAAGAAGTAAGGATGTGGAGCATGTGAAGATAAACTTGATCATGGGGAATAGGAAAGCATCGCATGTCACCAAGATTGGAGATTACTCTTTAGTGCTTAGTAGTGGGTTAGGTTTAGATTTGAATAATCCTTTTAATGGAATATATGAAACTGTGATAGTTGTAGACAAATTAGGAAATGATGTATTGCATATCGATGTGTCACACACCCAAACCGGAACGGCGGAAATGTTCGGGGGCGGAGTACGCCATGTAAGTATCACAACACATGCATTATAGTAATCTAAGTACAAACAACCATTTCATTAATAAGTATAAGTTTTACATAAGTGTTTAAACATTACATATTTAAACAACAAAGTAGATACGGTAGTAGACAAAAGATGCAACACGGTACTAGGCTGGCTTCTCAAAAGCTGTTGGAGTGTACCTGTCTACTGGATTCCTGAGAATACAAGTTATCTTGAAAGAGTAAATCAGCATTTAAGCTGGTGAGTTCATAAGTATTTTGTTATATTTCATGATAACAAGTATATTCTAAGTTCTTAGGAAAGTTCACATGTTCCTCCATAAAATCCTATATTTTCTAATATTATAAAATTATAACCACAATAGTTCCTTCTGCAATTACTTAGTTTATACTAGTTATATATAACCTAATATCGAACAGACTGTTAAATGTGTGTATCTGCCCTAAGCCCACAACCAAACAAAGAACAGGAAGTAAGGCGGAAATTACACATTCCACTGCCTATCAGATATTATTTGTATATAACTTTGATGTTTAAACTACGGAATTATAGAATTAACCACTACAGGTCCTTTATGTTATACTAGTTTAAAGAATGTGAACAACTATGTTCCATAAAATCCTATATTTTATGCTTTACAACTGATAAATAGTTTTTAAATCCCCATAAAACCATTCTGATGAGTAGTTTTAAATCCCCCGAAAACCGTTATGATAAGTAGTTTTAAGTAAAATTGTTAAGTTCGTGAAAAGTAACTAATGCAGTAGTATTTCTTAAAAAACCACTACTCGTGTTATAATAACCTTATAATTAAGATCATTACTTAGGTCAACATGTGATAAAGTATGTAACCATGCTGATCGACTGAAATTAGACACTACAACCTTCTGGCGTCGAAACAGAATGACATTTGTCACCCCTTGGCATACTGGCCGACCTGTAGCTAACAATCGGGATATGGGATTGTCAGTCCCATATAGATCTATACACAAAATGCCCGCTCTCCCTCCAAGATATTATGGTTACAAAAGTGTAACATATCAAGTATATTGCTATGTCCTGAAGATATACCATCACATTTTGGTTTAAGTAAAGATCTAGTTATACCCTTTTTCTTGACAAAGTAGTTTAAATCTCATATACTTATCTAGAAAATATATTTCTCATTTGTTTCATAAATTATACCTATTATAATTTTATGTTCTATCTGATTAGCATCATCTCTCAAGGATGAACACCTATGCTTAGTATGATACAAAGGTAATTATACCGAATGAAATAACCGTTTATATTCATATATGTATAATATATATAATTAAGAAGGAAATGACCTTCAGACTATTAACATCACTTTAAGTCCACATCCAAACAATGAAAAGGAAATAAGGCAATTCATTAGTCTTAAGCCCTTTAAGTCTTATTTATATAATTCTACATATATAAACATGATTTTGACAATTATAACTTGAAAGAGGTATAGAAACATTTAAAATAGTTTAACGTTATTCTAAAAGAGTTTATGTGACTTTTAAAAGAGTTTACAGGACTTAAAGTCATTATGGAAGTATTTGGTAATCCTTAAAAAAAGCATAAGGAAATATTTTATGTGATTGATATCACATGTACTGATTAACACCATTAAATTGTATCCCCCCTTAAAAGCATTTAAAATCATTTAAAAGATAGATTATAGGGGTATGAACTCACTTTATAAGTGGTGATGTGCACAACGTCTCGTTTCTAGGAATGAGCTTTCTAGACGTAACCGCTAGTTTCTGGTGAAAAACTGGGCTTCATGCGGGCAGAGTTTCGACTGGATAAGATTATTTTGTCGAGGATTTCTAAGCGTCGGGGATTGCTTCAGGTGATAGGGGTGTTACTGGGGCTTTGGGGTCGTTTAGAGTGGCTAGAAAGGTGTTTAGAATGAAAGAAGAAATCAAGAATGTAAACCAAACCCGGATACCTCACACCCCTTTTATAGTTGGCTGAGCCTCGCGCTACGTTGGGCGTACTTCGGTATGTTGGGCGTACCTTGGTATGCTGGGCGTACCTTCATTCGTTGCGCGTAGGTGCTTCATGGATTCGGATGTGTCAGCTTGAGCGAGATACGTGTATCCATGCAACGGAGGAGCGACGTAGACCATCCGAGGCCTTGTGTCAGAGTACGTTGGGCGTAACCGAGTATGCGGGGCGTACTCCTTCGCACCAGCTTTGTAACTTGAGCCCAGAACTTCAAAAATTCATAACTTTCACATACATGCTCCGTTTTTTATGTTCTTTATATCCACACATAGGTGAGATTATACTCTACAACTTTATTTTTAATGTCATACTTTTAACAGGCTGGGACAGACAAAGTTTATTAAAAATTCATAACTTCTTCATCTAACATCCGTTTTTGTCTGTCTTTTTATTATTGCACTACTATCAACGAGATCTTCAAATATTGTTTAGGTTGTGTTGCCTAAAAATGGCCTGACCATTAATTCGATTTTTGGGCTGTGCACTGTTGTGTCGAATCTTAGAAAAATCGTAACTTCCTCGTACGAAGTCAGATTTGGACGTTATTTTTATGGACACTCTTGGTTTAACACATTCTGCGACTTTCATTCAGATTGTTAAGGCTAAAATGCGTTTTATTAAATATTCACGTTTTACTTTAAATAGTGATTCGTTGGTGTTGACGCGGATCTTCGATTGGTCATAACTTATTTGTTATAACTCGAATTTAAGTGTTCTTTATATTTTTGGTAACCTTGTTATAGTATCTATTACTTTATTTAACCCAAACAAGAATACTGAACAACTTATTGACACTATTTTAAGTTGACTTTTATTGAACATGAATGACCTTGGGTTGACTTTTGTTGACTTCAAAGGCTAGAAAATAACGGGTTGTTACATTATCCCCCTGTTAGAGGGAATTTCGTCCTGAAATTAAGTCTAAGAGATACCCATGGATGAATGTGAAAGGTACGGATACTCATGTTTCATTTGATCCTTTCGCTCTTAAGTTAATTCAGATCCTCGTTATGAATTCCAGCGAAACTTCACTATCGGTGTATGGTTTCGTTTTCGTTCTCTGGACTTCCATGTCTAAGGTTTCTACGGATTCATCCGCAAGACTAAGGCTCTCATTTAACTCGATTTAATCGAGTGTGATAACAAGGGTACCGTTGGACAACACTTTTTCAAACTAACAACATGGATAGATAGGGTGTAATTTATTGAACATTCTAGGTAGTCGCGGCTTGTAAGCTACTGGACCAATTCTATTAAGAATTCTCGAATCGTCCTACGCACCTTGGATTTAGTATTCCATGCTTTCCGAAGCGTATCATGCCCTTCTAGGGTGAGACCTTCACATGACGTGGTCACGAACCTGAAATTCCAAGGGTTTTCTCCTATTGAAGGCGTAGCTTTTCTATTTGACTTTGGAAGCTTTACTTTGCTTCTATATTTGTACTTTCTACTCGGTAGTTTCTTGGATGAATTCTGGACCATCGAAGGTGTTATATAGAACTTGAACCTCTAGCTAATTGTGTGTTACCTACTTTAGTCCACCGCAGAGGGGATCTACACTTGTGACTTCAGAGGGTTTCGAATGAAGCAACTTTAAATGTTAGTATGGGAAAGAACTCGACTAGTCAGTAAATAGGTATCCCATACTTTACCAAGGTTGATAACATATGTTCTCAGCATGAATTCCAATGGTTGAATCGTTCTCTCATTGTGTCTAACGGCTTGTGGATTAGTAGGATGTTCTTATATTTAGCGTAGTTTTCAAAGATTTCTGAAGTGACTGTTTGAACTGGGAGATGATTCTACTATCTCGAATGGAGATACCAGATATTGGAACACTGTGCAGTCTAGCTAATCTCTCAGACATAATTAATAGTTAGCTTCTTTATTTTCCGTGCTTCATTTAATGGCACGAAGCGTATGGTTTTTTACTTATTTAGCTAAGTTCTTATCCATCCTTCTCAAGGTTTCACCTGTCACATTTTCAGGTTTTAAGGCTTTCTGTGAAGCTCCTTACTTTGTGTGGACAGATGTGAATGGATTGTCATTGTCAATGATTGACTCTACGATCTGAGTATTCTTTCTGACTAAGGGTGTCAGCTACTACATTAGCTTTATCATGATGATAATGAATTTCGAATTTGTAATCATTTAGTAGCTCGACCCACTCTCGTGGTCTCATATTGAATTCATCCTGCTAGAATATATGATGAAGGAATTTTCTCCGATGTTCATGATAAGACTCATACTTGGCTCATCCACCATCACTCTGTGTACACTAGTCGTATATAATTTAGATTTTACAAAACGTTCAGAGGGGTGACTCTGCCCCAGGTCCACAACCAGACAAGGAACAGGAGATAGGGCAGAATCACACATCCTAAATCTTGTTAAGTCTAAATTATATACCACTCTTGTGTATACACTTAGCAGTGATAGATTAACCTAGTTAGTTCTTAGACTCTATTCTTGAACTTGACGTGCGGTACAAGTGATCTTCCTATGAGATCTATTGGGGATACTTCGGCGTTTACTGACTTCTGAGACTTCTTTGGTGCTCTTCTCTTCAAGTTTTTCTATCTACTGGGTTGGCTAGAAGGTGTGGTGCCCCTCAAATGGGTACTTCTGAAGTTCTAAAGTGAGAGACGATATAAGGGTTCGTATTATGGATTCAAAGAATTTCTTTTGACGGGTGATTCAGGGAAAAGTCCTTTTATACAACATATGAATTTTGCATGGTGAGGACCAATCCAAACCATGTCGAATAATGATGTCGATACTTCTCGAAGTAATGGATATTAAATCGATTTGGAAGAAAAGATTATTAGAATGATGTGGTAATTAATACACATATGTTTTCAGTGCTTTCAGTTTTGTCCATGGTATTTCTACCATGAACTTTTTGATCTGATATTAACGAGCACTAACAATACACGAGTTCTGATAATTTAAAATAATGAACTTTCATGATATGATCCCTAATAGGTCTCTCCATAACCGCTTGGTGAACACAAGTCATGTATAATTAAGATTGGAAAGACAGTTGACTGAGTGACCCTGCCCTAAATCCACAACCAAACAAGGAACATGAAATGAGGCGAAATCACTCACTCTATGTCTACAAGTATTAATTATAAATGACTCTAATGTATACACTAAGCCATCATAGCTTACATGTTAGGGTTCCGAGTTTTATATGAGTGTTGTGATTTGGTACGAACGAGAGAATAATTATAAATATTATTAATTATTGGGGTTTGGAAACGTACCAAAAATATAGCAGGGTTCTTTGAGTCTCCCCATGATCTGGGGTCGAACTCCTCCTACTTCCCCTTCATTCTTCTTTATTGGACAGTCCCTCTTGAAATGTCCTATTTCACTACATAGATGGCAAAATGGACTAACTCTGACGTTGGTGGTTGAAGTGATGAACTCGAACAGAGTCCTACAGAAGCAGGTGGTGTGCCCCTTTATGTTACATCTATTGCAATACAGCACTCGATAAACTCCATGATGATGGTGGTTGCACTTGCTGCAGTGTGGGAGGTTTCCTAAGTATAGTGGTCGGTGTTGGGATAGGAGGGCTCATAGGGGTATTGTCTGCCCCAGGTTGTTGCCCTAGTCTGAGGTATTTTATGGTATTTTAATTATATATTTGATTCTTAAACTTCTAGATATAAGAAGTTGATAAGTTTTCAATTTTATTGTTATAGCATCCTAAAATACTCCTATAGTATTTTAACCTTTATGTTTGGTTTTAGAATTCTTCTGGTACCTAGGTAAGTTTTAGACTTTTTGCGACACCACAATCACTCCCAAACACATGTTGGTCATATCTCAAATGAATATAGTTGATCAGGCTATATTGATCCCAGAGATGATTACATAACTGTCCAGGTTTAACTGCAATGCCCAACATCTAAATACTTTTGTTTTGTTCTACTTGTGACACTCATTCTAGTATATACATATTCTGCATGTATTTATACTTTTATAAAATATTGTTATATTTTAAAGTATAATTCTTGGTCATAGTGTTTTTATCCCATTGTGTTTATAGTAGTATATCTTTTATGAATTGATATACTGAGTTCACTATAAACCATGCTGTGATACCAATCTGTCACACCCCTAAACCGGAACAGTAGAAACGTTCGGGGGCGGAGGACATCATGTAAGTATCACAACACATGCATTATAGTAATCGAAGAACAAACAACCATTGCATTAATAAGTATAAGTTTTACATAAGTGTTTAAACATTACATATTTAAACAACAAAGTATATACGATAGTAGACAAAAGACGCAGCACGGTACTATGTTGTCTTCTCGAAAGCTCCTGGAGTGTACCTGTCCACTGGATTCCTGAGAATACAAGTTATTTTGAAAGAGTAAGTCATCATTTAAGCTGGTGAGTTCATAAGTATTTTGTTATATTTTGTGATAACAAGTATATTTGAAGTTCTTAGGAAAGTTCACCTGTTCCTCTAGAAAATCCTATATTTCTGATATGATAAAATGATAACCACAATAGTTCCTTCTGCAATTACTTAGTTCATACGAGTTATATATAACCTAATATCAAACGGACAGTTAAATGTGTGTATCTGCCCTAAGCCCACAACCAAACAACGAACAGGAAGTAAGATGGAAATCACACATTCCATTGCCTATTGGATATTATTTATATATAACTTTGATGTATAAACTAAAGAATTATAGAATTAACCACCACATGTCCTTTGTGTTATTCTAGTAATCGAAGTAACTTTGATGTATAAACTAAGGAACATGAAGTAACTTCGATGTGCCACACACCCAAACCAGAACGGAGGAAATGTTTGGGGGCGGAGGACGCCATGTAAGTATCACAACACATGCATTATAGTAGTTGAAGTACAAACAACCATTTCATTAATAAGTATAAGTTTTACATAAGTGTTTAAACATTACATATTTAAACAACAAAGTAGATACGGTAGTAGACAAAAGACGCAGCATGGTACTAGGCTATCTTCTCAAAAGCTGCTGAAGTGTACCTGTCTACTAGATTCCTGAGAATACAAGTTATTTTGAAGGAGTAAATCAGCATTTAAGCTGGTGAGTTCATAAGTATTTTGTTAGATTTCGTGATAACAAGTATATTCTAAGTTCTTAGGAAAGTTCACCTGTTCCTCCAGAAAATCCTATATTTTCTAATATTATAAAATTATAACCACAATAGTTCCTTCTGCAATTACTTAGTTTATACTAGTTATATATAACCTAATATCAAACAGACTGTTAAATGTGTGTATCTGCCCTAAGCCCACAACCAAACAAGGAATAGGAAGTAAGGCGGAAATCACACATTCCACTGCCTATCGGATATTATTTGTATATAACTTTGATGTGTAAACTAAGGAATTATAGAATTAACCACTACAGGTCCTTTATGTTATACTAGTTTAAAGAATGTGAACGACTATGTTCCAGAAAATCCTATATTTTATGATTTACAACTGATAAATAGTTTTTAAATCCCCATAAAACCGTTCTAATAAGTAGTTTTAAATCCCCAGAAAACCGTTATGGTAAGTAGTTTTAAATCCCCATAAAACCGTTAAGTTCGTGAAAAGTAATTAATGCAGTAGTATTTCTTAAAAATACACTACTTGTGTTATAATAACCTTATAATTAAGATCATTACTTAGGGTCAACATGTGATAAAGTATGTAACCATGCTGATCGACTCAAATTAGACACTACGACCTTCTGGCGTCGAAACAGTGTGACATTTGTGACCCTTGGCATACTGGCCGAACTGTAGCTAACAGTCGGGATACGGGATTGTCAGTCCCATATAGATCTATACACAAAATGCCCGCTCTCCCTCCAAGATACTCTAGTTACAAATGTGTAACATATCAAGTATATTGCTATGTCCTGAAGATGTACCATCACATTTTGGTTTAAGTAAAGATCTAATTATACCCTTTTTCTTGACAAAGTAGTTTAAACCTCGTATACTTATCTAGAAAATATATTTCTTGTTTGTTTCATAAATTATACCTATTATAATTTTATGTTCCATCTGATTAGCATCATCTCTCAAGGATGAACACCTTTGCTTAGTTTGATACAAAGGTAATTATACCGATTGAAATAACGGTTTATATTCATATATGTATAATATATATAATTAATAAGGAAATGAACTTTGGACTATTAACACCACTTTAAGTCCACATCCAAACAAGGAAAAGGATATAAGGCAACTCATTAGTCCTAAGCCTTTTAAGTCTTATTTATATAGTTATACATATATAAACATGATTTCGACAATTATAAGCTGAAAGAGGTATAGAAACATTTAAAAGAGTTTAATGTTATTCTAAAAGAGTTTATGTGACTTTTAAAAGAGTTTACATGACTTAAAGTCATTATAGCAATATTTGGTAATCCTTAAAAAATGCATAAGGAAATCTTTTATGTGATTGATATCACAATAAATGATTAACACAATTAAATTGTGTTTAACTTGAATCCCCCCCCAAAAGCATTTAAAATCATTTAAAATATAGATTATAGGGGTATGAACTCACTTCATGAGTGGTGATTTGGGAAACGTTTCATTTCTAGGAATGAGATTTTTCGACGTAACTGCGAGTTTCTGGTGAAAAACCGGGCTTCACATGGGCAGAGTTTCGACTGGATAAGATTATTTTCTCGAGGATTTCGGGGCGACAGGTCTTGCTTCAGGTGATAGGAGTGTTACCGGGGGCTTCGAGGTGGTTTAGAGTAGATAGAAAGGTGTTTAGAATGAAAGGAGAAATCAAGAATGTAAACCAAACCCGAATACCTCACACCCCTTTTATAGTTGGCTGACCCTCACACTACGCAGGGCATACCTCGATACGTTGGGCGTACCTTTGTACGTTGCGCGTAGGTTCTTCGTGGGGTTGGATGTGTCAGCTTGAGCGAGATACGTGTATGCATCGGAGGAGAGATGTTGACCATCTTTGGCCTAGCATACGAGTACGCTGGGCGTAACTGTTAGGTTATGAGCATTCTAACACTCCTAAGTGTACATGTAACCCTAAATACCTTGGATCTATGTTTTCTCTATTATATATGCAAATATGAATACTCCAAGGTATTACCCTATCTAGCATACAATCTATGATACATGGGTAATAAAACAAGTTAGAATACATACCTTGTTGTTGTAACTTGTCTTCATGAAGCTTGAGTGCCTAGTGCCCCAAGTGTGATACCTCAAATGGTTCACACAACACCATGAACACTTGTAATGACCTTGAGAATAAGGATACTTGGTTCTCTCTAGTGAAATCGGCTAGCTCTTCATAGTATACCCACACTAGTGCCTATTTCACCAACCAAGGACCTCTTTATATAGTGTGGAGATTAGGGTTAAACCCTAACAACCATGACCTTTCATTTCTTTGTGATCCATGGGTTAAACACTCCATGGACTATCCATGAAAGCTTAGCCTAACTTAAATGAACTTGGCCCATCACACATATATATCTAAGAGTCCATATCTAATTAGTTCCTTTTAATCACTTAATTAATTATAAATTAATTCTTGATAAATACTAATTAAATAATATGATTATATATTAATATATTAGAACTTATAATATATTAATATAAATGACTAGTATCCTTTTTCCTCATCTTGTCTATCTAATTGTCCTGATGCCATGCAACACAAATGGACTGTGGCGGGTCGGGTCAAGTCTTACGAATTATAGTTACAGACTTAGACATTAATCCAACAGTCTCCCACTTGGATAATTCTAAAACTATTATTGCAAGTATGACTTCATAACCCGACTAGCAATCGTAGCTCTCAAAAGCTTCTGTCGAACTCTGACCTTACCGATGATCTCTGACCTTTACCAATGACTTGTCCATTAGATAAGGGATCATATATTCCTCCATTCTAGATATCATATGGACTAAGACATGGATTATAAATCATTCTCTCTATCCATCTGTTGTTTCCCGATTTCTGATTCATGATGACTGACTGATTGAACAAATCAAATCAGTCCTGGCTTGGCCAAGCACTCACATGTATCATCATTAAATCATCGAGGGGCCCATATATATTGCTTTTATCCCAATGGTAAAAGGAATGGATAAACTTCGACTCATATGGCTTGTTCTACTACTTTCTGAATCATACACTAAGGCACGTTTTATAACGTCGAGTTACCAATGTGTTTTCGTGCAATAAATGTACAACCAACTCATAGTAAGAACTCATATCTCTAGGTTTGAAGAATATAAGATATTATCGTCTCATGATCACTCGTGATAAAATCCATGAAGTGATTCCAATGAGAGTGGATTGAATCCAATACTCAGAACTTATGAGCACTCATGAGTGTTGTAACACCACCTTGTCCAACATCTTAGACCTCTACAATCCCAACTCATGACAGTCTTGATTCATATCTACTTCCAACATATGACAGACTGTGGATAGTTTGAATAACTTAGTCATTCAGGAAGAACGACCTAGTTATTCTGGAAGTCAAAACATGCAAAATGAAACACAAGAATAATTGAATCCAATATGGTATCAGAACTTATGAATATAAATAAAACACCTTTTATTTATCACCATAAGATTACACATTATTCATTGCATACTGTTTCATCTATCAACTTTATTCTTGAATTAAAACAACAGCTGTCCCATGCTCTCAGCATGTACACTATGTTTTTCTAAACAATAGCTTTTCCATACACCAAGTATGCACTCTATGTTTATCTATAATCCTTACTTTGTGAAATAAACCAATTGAACCATGATTCTAATTTCACACTCCCAAATCCTTATTGTAAATGTAAGAATTCGAAATCCTTATCATTTATCGAAATCTAGTAGATTTAAACTTATATGCATTGGTCCTCTTGTAACGATTATGCATAAAGTCACAAAGACTTGTCAACAAACATTAGAGAGTATTCCAATGGAGATCAACTCAATGGAAACATCCTTCTTGCATTAAGTTTTCCTAATCTTACACAAATTGAACAACTTCCACCTATGGAATCATTTCCATATTCCCATTTTGACTATCACTTCTGAACAAGAGTTGCATTTTTTCAGAATATGTCAATATGGTCCTTCCAAAATTAACACTATAAATCCAACTGTCCCTGAGCAACCACTCTTTGCTAAACCTTATATTGTCCTCGATAATTGCTTAATCACATTAGTCATATCAAATGGGACACGATTCATGATGTCTCACATAAAGACATGATTCTAGACCAGTCTTTTGCTACAATAATTTTTTTTGCCGTGTTCTCAAGTTTTGACTATGAAAAGGGATTCCGTAATCATAATCGAATTTTGAGAGCGCAATATATAGAATTTCCTTAAGTTGAACCACTCCAACATGAAATTCATATATATATATATATATATATATATATATATATATATATATATATATATATATATATATATATTCTTGACTAAAGATGATTAAAATCTCAATATAAGCTTAAAATCTCATTCTAAGACTTTTAGAATTTACATGAAGTATAATTTCCTCTCCCTTAATTATAGGAAAACAACTTTTTCAACCCCTGCAACCTCATGAATTGAAACTTTTGTTTTCTATATATAACATTTCTATCTTGCAATACTTATCATAATTATCATGCTCCCACTGACATGATGATTATTAACGTAACACTTATGCTCCCACTAGCTTTGACATGTGTCTCGAAAACAACTACACTTCTAGAAGTCAATACTTTATTGACTTTCTTACCAAAGTTCAAATTTCAGATACGATATTGCTTTGATAATACTTTATCAAAATCGTACACCTTACCTTAGATAGCTCACAAGTGTGTCTAAACAATTTTAGAACTATGAAAAGGGATGTCGTAATCATAGTCTCGATTGTTTAGACCTTTGTTATTTCTCATAAGTCAATGTTAGTGTCCCGGTTAACCACGCAAGCTCCACTAACGACTTTGAGAATGCAAAGATTGCTATCTACTTTAAATCTACTTGGTGGAAGTGTTTCCTCACCATCATTTTCATGAATCGGAGAGAAACCTTATGAACCTTAGATTTTATGGTGTATGTGTTCTTATCCATGTGAATTGTCAAAACCATAGTCACAAGACAAGGATAATGACAAATCCAAACACATATGGATTGAACTCAATCGTATTTTTCTTGCCACCTGGCATCTCAAGGGCCTGCCATTGCTTCCAAGTAGTTATGCAAACAACTAAGAACATGTAGAACTCAAATGTATAGCCAACTCTACTGGAATGGGCATAGAAATGTCAACACGATAGATTATAAACTTCTAGTCGTGTGCTAGTGATGAACTTCAGGTTTTATTCTTGATTAGTTCTTGAGAATTTCAAGGTCTTTAAGATTCCCACTGTCTCCTTGACATATAATATTTTCTTGTCAGATATTCAAGAGATAGTGTGGATTCTAGTCAAGACTAACACTTCACATAATTGGCCTAAGTTGGTCTTTGTTTTATCCAAAACATCACAACTTTCCAATTTTAAATGTACAAGAGTAGAAAACCTTTTACTCTTACATTTGACTAGTGTTAGTAAACTTTCTTTAAGATGTGTCACTCAAATTACAGTCTTGGAGTATAACTCTAAGAATTGTCATTGGAATGAAGCGTGACTCATCTTCTTGATTTAATCATTTCAACAATACAGGATTCCTCTTCTTAGTCATAAGAATACACTAAGATGACTTTAGAGGACTAATTTTGACATGATTTTTAAATCATTAAGATGATCACAAAACATGATGCTAAAGTACTCTCCCATCTTTTCAGATTTGAGAAACTTTTATCTTTGTGCCTAAGTTGATTCTTCTTATTCACTATGCCATACATTGAAACCTTTTCCAATGTCTCAGAATTACACTTAAGCTTGTAAGTATAACCATATTTACTAAGCTTTAGTAAATTATGACGAATAGTCTTTTCGATCTTTTGTGGTTGACTTGACCAGTGCACAAGAATGTGTACTCGATCCCTTAGTCCTTTACTTGAATCACTTAAACATGTGAACAAGGAATTACTCTTAATTTTCCAAAGATGAAAATTCTCATTCATCGTACAACTTGCATGATTCCAAGTTTCTATCCAACTGAAACTTGGGTGATGAGAATATTTCCTTATTTGATAGATTTAGACACTACCACAAATGAAACAATCAAATTCATATTTCCAATATTGTTATCAATTGAATCATATAAGAAACAAAGTTTTTTCACAAATGCCATTGTAAGGATATTTTAAAATAAATAAAATCAAAATTTTTTCTTTTAATTAAAAAAAACATTGTGGAAAAACTATCCTTACAGTGCAAAGCACATGAAAACTTTGTTGTTATCTATTCCTAATCAATATATCATAACTCCTAAGAAGTAGCTCAAGAATCCGATCTTCAAACTACGCGATAGAAATCCATCTACACGATCAGATTCAGCATATTCTTTCTTTAGGTTTGTTCATTTTTCTTTGATTCTTAAAACATCAACATGTGACCCAGTCACATCATGTATCAAAAATCTCAGAATAGAAACGTAACAGATTTGGATTGTAGACGTTACTTGAAGTAGAGTCAAACTAATTGACTTTAACATCCTTAAGTAAAAATTTGCAGCTTCGCAGTTAATGTCCCTTCCTTTGGAAATTTAACATATGGACTCTTTGATAATGGTACATGGGACTATCACAGACTTAGCATTTCTATTTACCATTTGGTCAACTGAATTGACTATGGCTGATCCCTTTCCATTGGGAAGAGAATGCTTTTTTTGGATTTCCAGTGTCATCATTGTCAATGTCCATAAAGTTTCGGGAAGTTGATCTTAGCAAATACATAAGATCATTAAAGGGTCTTGTCATAGTCTGTTTCATAGGAGTCCCAAAGGAATGCACTATATGACTTAGAAAGTGATTGGACGTCCAACTTTCTCAAGACTTTGACACCCAACTCTCCTGGCTTGTCAGTATATGACTTCATCTCCAAGATGTGTGCACACATAGACCTTACTTGCCAATAGGGCTAGAGTGACCTAGAACTTGTGGGATAGGGAGAATAATTGGAGGAGGTGGAGGAAGTGAAGTTCCAAGAGATTTGGGAGGATCATAGATGTCTGAACTAGACATCTTTTAGGAGATATTCAAGATACTTGATCTAAAGTCCTTAATATAACATCGAATATGAAATATTAAGGCTAGGACCCTACAAACTGTTTTATAACTAGGAAGAGGGATGCCGTAATCCAAGCTATAAAATATTTGAAGGTAGCTGAATGACGATTCACCAATTTCCACTATGAAAACGAAATGTATTATTAGGTTTTAATTGGTTTTGAAACTCCTAGATTATTTTGAGATTCATTGAACTGTTCAATGGCTTGTTTCAATCTCGAGTGTGCCCTTCAGGTTTTGTGACTGGGATGCAGAGGATCACAAAACAAGGTGTGAAGTAACCATGCAAATATACACGGTACCCTTAATATTTACCCCCCAATCGATGTGCCGGTTAACCACACACGCTCCACCGATACTATGATAAATATTAAGTTACCCTTTGCCTACCTTGTTAAATCTAGGTTAGTGTGCCCGTTAACCATACACGCTCCACTAACGACTTAAACAAAGTGCAAAGTGTAATTTCATGGATTAGCACCTTATTCACATTTTCCTAAGTAACTAAGATTGGGAATTTATAAATGTTTAGTTACTTAGTATTTATCATTAATACTTTTAATGAAGGGAGAATTCTAGCCTTTGTTCTACCCGTTCGGCTAACGACCCTCCACCAGTCAAGGAAGCGGTGGGTGAGAGTGGACACCCATTAAACTGCCATTTTATAGGCAGTAACCTTATACCCCCCTTATAGTCCGGCTTCGTGAATGAGGCCTACTAACGGTAAGACTGACTTTATGCTTATACATATATATTATTATTAACTTATAATATAATAGTGTATAAGGTTTGAATTTGAACTTTTAAAATTCTAAGGGCTTAACTTGGAATTAAAGTATTCATGAAAGAAAACTTTTCAAATTCCAAAACTTGAGGGCAAGTTTTGAAACTATTTAAAACTAATTAGTTCCATAACTTATGAGTTTAAAGTAGTTTTAATTAAAAACTCTTCAATTTCCATAACTTGAGGACAAGTTATGGAAAACTTTAAATTATTAAAGAATGTAACTCTTCTTCTTTTGTAATTTATGGAACTAATTAAGGCTACACATTCTTATTATTTCATGAAGTGACTCTTGACTCTCCATAACTTGAGGACAAGTTATGGAGTCATAAAACCATTTAATGAGGACAAGAATCTTTATTTTGTAACAATTGCCAACTTTTATGAGTTTTAAGAAACTTTAATGTGACTTATCAAGTAACTTGAGGACAAGTTACACAAACACATTTTAGAATCAACTCTTAGATTAAAATGGATCAAAGACACATAATCAATCAGCCTTTTCTATTAATCTAAGCAACTCATATGAATAGGGTAATTGGAATCAAATTTTTTCATAGGTGAGATTATACTCTACAACTTTTCTTTAGACTCCTTCGGCTAATTTTGACTTTATTTTTAATGTTATATTCTTATCAGGCCGGGACAGACAAAGTCTGTTAAAAATTCATAACTTCTTCATCTGACGCCCGTTTTCGTCTGTCTTTTTACCGTTGCACTACTATCGACGAGTTCTTCAGTTCTTGTTTAGGTTTTGTCGCCTATAAATGGATTGACCATTAATTCAATTTTTGGGTTGTGCACCGTTGTGTCGAATCTAAGAAAAATCGTAACTTCCTCATACAAAGTCCGATTTGGACGTTCTTTTTATGGACACTATCAGTTTAACGCATTCTTCGACTTTCATTTAGCATATTAAGGCTAAAAAGTGTTTTATTAAAAATTCACATTTTACGTTAAACAGTGATTCGTCGGCTTTGATGCGGATCTTCGATTGGTCATAACTTCTTTGTTATAACTCGGATTTAAGTGTTCTTTATATTTTTTGAAACCTTTTTACAATATCTATGACTTTATTTAACCCAAACAAGAATACTAAACAATTTATTTTTGACGCTATTTTAAGTTGACTTTTATTGAATATGAATGACCTTGGGTTGACTTTTGTTGACTTCAAAGGCTAGAAAATGACGAGTTGTTACATGATTTTTCCAATAGTTTTAACAAAGCATGCTTGTGACGTTATGGTCTTAGACATGTCAACAAGAAGCGTATAGCCCATCTCCAAAAAGATGGAGTGTTGGAGTCATTCGACCTAAGGGAGAATGACGTGTGCAAGTCTTGTTTACTTGGATAGATGACCAGGTCACCCTTCACTGGTACTTGTGTAAGGGGGAATAGTTTATTAGATCTTATAAACACCGATGTGTGTGGGCCCTTTAGATGCACCATAAGGGATGCGAACCGCTTCTATGTGATTTGTTTAATCAAGAATTGGGGAATCAGCTAGGCAAGAAAATTAAGATGCTCTGATCTGATCGAGGTGGTCAATACCTTAGTCTTGAATTCCACGACTACCTTAAGGAATGCATAATTGTTTCGCAATTGACTCCACCTAGGACACCACAGTTGAATGGTATGGCTGAGAGGTGTTGGATTTGCTGTCCAAGTCCATCACTATAACTGGGAACTTGACCCGATAGTAGCATGGTCCTTTTGAGTTGCCTTCACCAGTGCAATTTGATAGGATAGACTTTTGAGAATAAGGTTATTTATGGTTTATTCATATATTACAAGTATAATATATTAATATGAAATTATTAAATTAGTATTGATCAAAAGTTAATTTGGAATTAGTTTTATGGTCAAAAGAGACTAATTAAATATATGGGAATTGATTATGTAAATCAATGATCCTTATATTGTGGGCCAATGATCCATGATTATTTAGATGGGCTAAACCAATAAGTTAACACATGGATAGGCCATGGAGGTTAAAGCAACGGAGCATAAGAATATGAAAGTTCATGGAGCATTAGGGTTTACAAAGTGTAACCATATCATTTGCCACACTATAAATAGAACCCTCATGAACCAAAATTAGCTGCCACATCTTTTGAGATAATAAACTTATTCTCTTAAAGCCTCTTCTTGCATATTGGTGTTTGTGAACCATTAGAGGCATCGCACTTTAGGTGCTCAAGCTTTCAAAGGTCAAGAACTCTACCCTACTCAAGAGATAAGCATCCAAACTAAGTTTTATATTATATCGATTCAATTGTATGCTAGCTAGCGTGAATGCTTTGTAAAAACAAAATGCATGTATAATTAGAGAAAACATAGATCCAAAGAATTTAGGGTTGCATGTGCACCATAAAAGTGTTATAGTGCTCAAACCCAACAGTGGTATCATAGCCTAGGATTGTTTTCTATTATATTTGATGCTTACTAGTTATTCAAAGCTGGAAAAGTTGAAATTTTAGCCTCTAATTGGTGAAATCGCCGATTCCATGAACAGACTCGATGTGTCCACCCAGTAACAAAAGCAACTCGACAAGTCAATTTATGCACTCGAAGAGTTGTAGGCTCTGTTTGAAGACTTTCAAGTCTCTTAGCCTTGTTTGGATTGGGAACACTACCACAAACTGTTTTGGATCATTGGAAATGTTTTTTATGATATGGTAGTGCTTGTACTCATCCAACCAAAAGATAATTGTCAAAGTTTTAAAATAATTGTTGTTTTATATGATATACAAAGTTGCTTTCAAATTGTTGACTTGAAATTATCTTGATTATGAGCTTAGTTAGATCATAAATTATGTGATAATTTTAGTTGTTAGAAAAATGATCTAGATGAATTTTAATGACCTCCATAACTTCTCCTCAAGTAATGGAAAATGAAAAGTCTCATACATCAAAATCCAAATAAACTTATAAGTTATAAATGTGAAGAGTTTTGACATGTTTCAAAACTTGCCCTCAAGTTTTGGAATTTGTAAAGTCTCATAAAGATGAAACTTTACTTCCAAACCCTAAAGTTTTAAAAGTTAAAATTCAACCCTTATACTTTATAATATTATAAGTTTAATAATATATATATATATATATATATATATATATATATATATGTATGTATGTATGTATGTATGTATGTATGTATGTATGTATGTATGTATGTATGTATGTATGTACGTATGTATGTATATATGTATAGGACTAGTCAATCTTACCGTTAGTAGGCCTCATTGATGAAGCCCATCTATAAGTGGGTATATGGTCAATGCCTCATTCATGAAGCCCATCTATACCGTTAGTAGGCTTCCTTGACTGGTGGAGGGTTGTCAGCCGAACATGTAGGATAGGACCCTAATTCTCCCTAATTAAAAGTATAATGATAAATATAAAGTAACTAAACTTTTATTAAATTCCCAATCTTAGTTACTTTAGGAAAAATGTGAAAATTGTGCTAATCAATGAAATTACACTTTGCACATCGTTAAGTCGTTAGTGGAGCGTGTGTGGTTAATGAACACACTAATCTGGGACCGACAATGTGTGGCAAAGGGTAGGTTGATGTTACCCATAGATCAATGGTTAGTGTGCGGTTAACCGACACATTGATTAGGTGATTTTTAACACTGGGTGTACCAAGTTAATTTGCATGGTTATTCACACTTTTTTGTGATCCTCGACATCCTAGTCACAAACTTGAAGGGCAAAATCGAGATTTAAACATGACGATTATACATAAAGTCACAAAGACTTGTCAACAAACATTAGAGAGTATTCCAATGGAGATCAAATCAATGGAAACATCCTTCTTGCATTAAGTTTTCCTAATCTTACACAAATTGAACAACTTCCACCTATGGAATCATTTCCATGTTCCCATTTTGACTATCACTTCTGAACAAGAGTTGCATTTTTTCAGAATATGTCAATATGGTCCTTCCAAAATTAACACTATAATTCCAACTGTCCCTGAGCAAACAATCTTTGCTAAACCTTATATTGTTCTCGACAATTGCTTAATCACATTAGTCATATCAAATGGGACACGATTCATGATGTCTCACATAAAGACATGATTCTAGACTAGTCTTTTGCTACAATAATTTTTTTATTTGCCATGTTCTCAAGATTTGACTATGAAAAGGGATTCCTTAATCATAATCGAATTTTGAGAGCGCAATATATAGAATTTCCTTAAGTTGAACCACTCCAACATTAAATTCATATATATATATATATATATATATATATATATATATATATATATATGTTCTTGACTAAAGATGATTAAAATCTCAATATAAGCTTAAAATCTCATTCTAAGACTTTTAGAATTTACATGAACTATAATTTCCTCTCCCTTAATTATAGGAAAACAACTTTTTCATCCCCTGCAACCTCATGAATTGAAACTTTTGTTTTCTGTATATAACATTTCTATCTTGCAATACTTATCATAATTATCATGCTCCCACTGACATGATGATTATTAACATAAGACTTATGCTCCCACTAGCTTTGACATGTATCTAGAAAACAACTACACTTCTAGAAGTCAATACTTTATTGACTTTCTTACCAAAGTTCAGATTTCTGATACGAGATTGCTTTGATAATACATTATCAAAATCATACACCTTACCTTAGATAGATCACAGGTGTGTCTAAACAATTTTAGAACTATGAAAAGGGATGTCGTAATTATAGTCTCGATTGTTTAGACCTTTGTTATTTCTCATAAGTCAATGTTAGTGTGCCGGTTAACCACGCAAGCTCCACTAACGACTTTGAGAATGCAAAGATTGCTATCTACTTAAAATGTACTTGGTGGAAGTGTTTCCTCACCATCATTTTCATGAATCGGAGAGAAACCTTATGACCCTTAGATTTTATGGTGTATGTGTTCTTATCCATGTGAATTGTCAGAACCATAGTCACAAGACAAGGATAATGACAAATCCAAACACATATGGACTGAACTCAATCGTATTTTTCTTACCACCTGGCAGCTCAAGGGCCTGCCATTGCTTCCAAGTAGTTATGCAAACAACTAAGAACATGTAGAACTCAAATGTATAGCCAACTCTACTGGAATGGGCACAGAAATGTCAACACGATAGATTATAAACTTCTAGTCGTGTGCTAGTGATGAACTTCAGGTTTTATTCTTGATTAGTTCTTGAGAATTTCAAGGTCTTTAAGATTCCCACTGTCTCCTTGACATATAATATTTTCTTGTCAGATATTCAAGAGATATTGTGGATTCTAGTCAAGACTAACACTGCACATAATTGGCCTAAGTTGGTCTTTGTGTTATCCAAAACATCACAACTTTCCAATTTCAAATGTACAAGAGTAGAAAACCTTTTACTCTTACATTTGACTAGTGTTAGTAAACCTTCTTTAAGATGTGTCACTCAAATTACAGTCTTGGAGTATAACTCTAAGAATTGTTATTGGAATGAAGCATGACTCATCTTCTTGATTTACTAATTTCAATAATTCAAGATTCCTCTTCTTAGTCATAAGAATACACTAAGATGACTTTAGAGGACTAATTTTGACATGATTTTTAAATCATTAAGATGATCACAAAACATGATGCTAAAGTACTCTCCCATCTTTTCAGATTTGAGAAACTTTTATCTTTCTGCCTAAGTTGATTCTTCTTATTCACTCTGCCATACATTGAAACCTTTTCCAATGTCTCAGAATTACACTTAAGCTTGTAAGTATAACCATATTTACTAAGCTTTAGTAAATTATGACGAATAGTCTTATCGATCTTTTGTGGTGGACTTGACCAGTGCACAAGAATGTGTACTCGATCCCTTAGTCCTTTACTTGACTCACTTAAACATGTGAACAAGGAATTAGTCTTAATTTTCCAAAGATGAAAATTCTCATTCATCGTACAACTTGCATGATTCCAAGTTTTATCCAACTGAAACTTGGGTGATGAGAATATTTCCTTATTTGATAGATTTAGACACTACCACAAATGAAACAATCAAATTCATATTTCCAATATTGCTATCAATTGAATCATATAAGCAACAAAGTTTTTTCACAAATGCCATTGTAAGGATATTTTAAAATAAATAAAATCAAAATTTTTTCTTTTAATTAAAAAAAAAACATTGTGGAAAAACTATCCTTACAGTGCAAAGCATATGAAAACTTTGTTGTTATCTATTCCTAATCAATATATCATAACTCCTAAGAAGTAGCTCAAGAATCCGATCTTCAAACTACGCGATAGAAATCCATCTACACGATCAGATTCAGCATATTCTTTCTTTAGGTTTGTTCATTTTTCTTTGATTCTTAAAACATCAACATGTGACCTAGTCACATCATGTATCAAAAATCTCATAATAGAAATGTAACAGACCTTACTTCATCTCTCCCGGCTTGTCAATATGTGACTTCATCTCCAAGATGTGTGCACACATAGACCTTACTTGCCAATAGGGCTAGAGTGACCTAGAACTTGTGGGATAGGGAGAATAATTGGAGGAGATGGAGGAAGTGAAGTTCCAAGAGATTTGGGAGGATCATAGATGTCTGAACTAGACATCTTTTAGGAGATATTCAAGATAGTTGATCTAAAGTCCTTAATATAACACCGAATATGAAATATTAAGGCTAGGACCCTACAAACTGTTTTATAACTAGGAAGAGGGATGCCGTAATCCAAGCTATAAAATATTTGAAGGTAGCTGAATGACGATTCACCAATTTCCACTATGAAAACGAAATGTATTATTAGGTTTTAATAGGTTTTGAAACTCCTAGATTATTTTGAGATTCATTGAACTGTTCAATGGCTTGTTTCAATCTCGAGTGTGCCCTTCAGGTTTTGTGACTGGGATGCAGAGGATCACAAAACAAGGTGTGAAGTAACCATGCAAATATACACGTTACCCTTAATATTTACCCCCCAATCGATGTGCCGGTTAACCACACACGCTCCACCGATACTATGATAAATATTAAGTTACCCTTTGCCTACTTTGTTAAATCCAGGTTAGTGTGCCCGTTAACCATACACGCTCCACTAATGACTTAAACAAAGTGCAAAGTGTAATTTCATGGATTAGCACCTTATTCACATTTTCCTAAGTAACTAAGATTGGGAATTTATAAATGTTTAGTTACTTAGTATTTATCATTAATACTTTTAATGAAGGGAGAATTCTAGCCTTTGTTCTACCCGTTCGGCTAACGACCCTCCACCAGTCAAGGAAGCGGTGGGCGAGAGTGGACACCCATTAAACTGCCATTTTATATGCAGTAACCTTATACCCCCGTTATAGTTCGGCTTCATGAATGAGGCCTACTAACAATAAGACTGACTTTACCCTTATACATATATATTATTATTAACTTATAATATAATAGAGTATAAGGTTTGAATTTTAACTTTTAAAATTCTAAGGGCTTAACTTGGAATTAAAGTTTTCATGAAAGAAAACTTTTCAAATTCCAAAACTTGAGGGCAAGTTTTGAAACTATTTAAAACTAATTAGTTCCATAACTTATGAGTTTAAAGTAGTTTTAATTAAAAACTCTTCAATTTCCATAACTGAAAACTTTAAATTATTAAAGAATGTAACTCTTCTTCTTTTGTAATTTATGGAACTAATTAAGGCTACACATTCTTATTATTTAATGAAGCGACTCTTGACTCTCTATAACTTGAGGACAAGTTATGGAGTCATAAAACCATTTAATGAGGACAAGAATCTTTATTTTGTAACCATTGCCAACTTTTATGAGTTTTAAGAAACTTTAATGTAACTTTTCATGTAACTTGAGGACAAGTTACACAAACACATTTTAGAATCAACTCTTAGATTAAAATGGATCAAAATCACATAATCAATCAACCTTTTCTATTAATCTAAGCAACTCATATGAATAGGATAAGTGGAATCAAATTTTTTCATAGGTGAGATTATACTCTACAACTTTTGTTTAGACTCCTTCGGCTAATTTTGACTTTATTTTTAATGTTATATTCTTAACAGGCCGGGACAGACAAAGTCTGTTAAAAATGGATTGACCATTAATTCAATTTTTGGGTTGCGCACCGTTGTGTCGAATCTATTAAAAATCGTAACTTCCTCATACAAAGTCCGATTTGGACGTTCTTTTTATGGACACTATCTGTTTAATGCATTCTTCGACTTTCATTCAGAATGTTAAGGCTAAAAAGTGTTTTATTAAAAATTCACATTTTACGTTAAACAGTGATTCGTCGGCTTTGACGCGGATCTTCGATTGGTCATAACTTCTTTGTTATAACTCGGATTTAAGTGTTCTTTATATTTTTTGAAACCTTTTTACAATATCTATGACTTTATTTAACCCAAACAAGAATACTAAACAATTTATTTTTGACGCTATTTTAAGTTGACTTTTATTGAATATGAATGACCTTGGGTTGACTTTTGTTGACTTCAAAGGCTAGAAAATGACGATTTGTTACATGATTTTTCCAATAGTTTTAACAAAGCATGCTTGTGACGTTATGGTCTTAGACATGTCAACAAGAAGTGTATAGCCCAACTCCAAAAAGATGGAGTGTTGGAGTCATTCGACCTAAGGGACAATGACGTGTGTAAGTCTTGTTTACTTGGATAGATGACCAGGTCACCCTTCACTGGTACTTGTGAAAGGGGGAAGAGTTTATTAGATCTTATAAACACCGATGTGTGTGGGCCCTTTAGATGCACCATAAGGGATGCGAACCGCTTTTATGTGATTTGTTTAATCAAGAATTGGGGAATCAGCTGGGCAAGAAAATTAAGATGCTCTGATCTGATCGAGGTGGTCAGTACCTTAGTCTTGAATTCCACCACTACCTTAAGGAATGCATAATTGTTTCGCAATTGACTCCACCTATACACCGCAGTGGAATGGTATGGCTGAGAGGTGTTGGATTTGGTGTCCAAGTCCATAACTATAACTGGGAACTTGACCCGATAGTAGCATGGTCCTTTTGGGTTGCCTTCACCAGTGCAATTTGTTAGGATGGACTTTTGAGAACAAGGTTATTTATGGTTTATTCATATATTACAAGTATAATATATTAATATGAAATTATTAAATTAGTATTGATCAAAAGTTAATTTGGAATTAAGTTTATGGTCAAAAGAGACTAATTAAATATATGGGAATTGATTATGTAAATCAATGATCCTTATATTGTGGGCCAATGATCCATGATTATTTAGATGGGCTAAACCAATAAGTTAACACATGGATAGGCCATGGAGGTTAAACCAATAGAGCATAAGAATATAAAAGTTCATGGAGCATTAGGGTTTACAAAGTGTAACCATAGCATTTTCCACACTATAAATAGAACCCTCATGAACCAAAATTTGCTGCTACATCTTTTGAGATAATAAGCTTATTCTCTTAAATCCTCCTCTTGCATATTGGTGTTTGTGAACCATTAGAGGCATCACACTTTAGGTGCTCAAGCTTTCAAATGTCAAGAACTCTACCCTACTCAAGAGGTAAGCATCCAAACTAAGTTTTATATTATATAGATTCAATTGTATGCTAGCTAGGGTGAATGCTTTGTAAAAACAAAATGCATGTATAATTAGAGAAAACATAAATCTAAAGCATTTAGGGTTGCATGTGCACCATAAGAGTGTTATAGTGCTCAAACCCAACAGTGGTATCATAGCCTAGGATTGTTTTCTATTATATTTGATGCTTACTAGTTATTCAAAGCTGGAAAAGTTGAAATTTTAGCCTCTGATTGGTGAAATCGCCGATTCCATGAACAGACTCGATGTGTCCACCCAGTAACATAAGCAACTCGACAAGTCAGTTTATGCACTCGAAGAGTTGTAGGCTCTATTTGAAGACTTTCAAGTCTCTTAGCCTTGTTTGGATTGGGAACACTACCACAGACTATTTTGGATCATTGGAAATGTTTTTTATGATATGGTAGTGGTTGTACTCATCCAACCAAAAGATAATTGTCAATGTTTCAAAATAATTGTTGTTTTATATAATATACAAAGTTGCTTTCAAATTGTTGACTTGGAATTATCTTGATTATGAGCTTAGTTAGATCATAAATTATGTGATAATTTTAGTTGTTAGAAAAATGATCTAGATGAATTTTAATGACCTCCATAACTTCTCCTCAAGTAAAGGAAAATGAAAAGTCTCATACATTAAAATCCAATTAAACTCATAAGTTATGAATGTGAAGAGTTTTGACATGTTTCTAAACTTTCCCTCAAGTTTTGGAATTTGTAAAGTCTCATAAAGATGAAACTTTAGTTCCAAACCCTAAAGTTTTAACAGTTAAAATTCAACCCTTATACTTTATAATATTATAAGTTTAATAATATATATATATATATATATATATATATATATATATATATATGTATGTATGTATGTATGCATGTATGTATGTATGTATGTATGTACGTATGTATGTTTGTATGTATAGGACTAGTCAATCTTACCATTAGTAGGCCTCATTCACGAAGCCCATCTATACCGTTAGTAGGCTTCCTTGACTGGTGGAGGGTCGTCAGCCGAACATGTAGGATAGGACACTAATTCTCCCTCATTAAAAGTATAATGATAAATATAAAGTAACTAAACTTTTATTAAATTCCCAGTCTTAGTTACTTTAGGAAAAATGTGAAAATGGTGCTAATCCATGAAATTAGACTTTGCACATCGTTAAGTCGTTAGTGGAGCGTGTGTGGTTAACGGACACACTAATCTGGGACCGACAATGTGTGGCAAAGGGTAGGTTGATGTTACCCATAGATCAATGGTTAGTGTGTGGTTAACCGACACATTGATTAGGTGATTTTTAACACTGGGTGTACCAAGTTAATTTGCATGGTTATTCACACTTTTTTGTGATCCTCGACATCCTAGTCACAAACTTGAAGGGCACAATCGAGATTTAAACATGACGTTGAAAAGTCTAATGAATCTCAAAGATCTAGGAATTTCAAACTAATTAAAACATAATAATCTATTTTGTTTTTCATGGTGGGAATTAGTAAATCATCATTTACCTACCTTCAAATATTTTAGAATTTGATTATGCCATCCCTCTTCAAAATTGTAGAATATTTTGTTGGGTCCTAGACTTAATATTTCTTTTTGGTGTAATATTAAGGATTCTCATCTAATTTAAACTTTGTTCTTCTTCCTTTTCAGATGTCTACCTCAAACAATACTTGAACATCAATTCTTTCAGGCTCTTTCTCCCTCATGAACCTATGTGGGAGGGTCATCTTCGATGGCTCAGATTTCAATGACTTGATTCGTATCATCAGAATGGCTATTCTCTATGAGGACAAAGAATATGTCTTGGATATATAGCTTAAGGAGATTGATGTAACCACTGCCACTCCTGAACAAATCGATGAACACACTACTCATGAGAGAGATGCGACAAAGGTGTCGTGTCTTATGATCACTTCCATGACTGCTGAGCTACATAAGTCCTATGAGGACTACTATCCCTATGAAATGTATCATTATTTGATGGAAATATACCATCAAAGTGCTCAACAAGAGAGGTGTGAGATCATTTCCTCCACGATCACAACCAAAATGAAGGATCATGAACCTATCACAACCCACTTGCAAAAGATGCAGAGATATGTGGACTGCTTGCTTAAATTGAATTTCAGTTTTGATGAAGCGCTGGCCATAGATATAATTCTACACTTTTTACCTTCTTGTTATGATAAGTTTCGTATGAGTTATCATATGAACAAGGAGGAGATTACTCTTAGCAAGCTTCAAGACCTTCTAAGGACTACATAAAGCAACTTGAAAGGCAAATCGGTTGTGTCTCCTCCTACTACTACTACTTCTGCACCTGTTCTAGAAATTGGACATGGAAAGGTAAAGAAGAGGAAGGCTCCTTCCAAGAGCCACAAGTGAAAGTCTCTTGATGGATCCTCTTCTAGTGGGACCAAAGTTGGTTCTGCTAATCCCTCTTCTAATCCGAAGGATGCTGATTGCTTCCATTGTCATGAAAAAGGGCACTGGAAACGAAGTTGCCCCAAATACTTGCAGGACATAAAGGATTGGAAGATCAAACCCTCCTTTGCACGTATTTACACTATTCAATCTAATAACTCATCACATTCTAATTCTTGGGTCCTTGATACAGGTTGTGGATTTCACATTTGTTCTGATTTGCAGGGACTAAAAAGAAGAAGGGATGTGGAGCACGGAAAGATAAACTTAATTATGGGAAATAGGAAAATGTCGCCTGTGTCCAAGATTGGAGTTTACACTTTATTTCTTAGTAATGTTTTAAATTTATATTTGAATAATTTTTGTTACTCGGCCGATATGGCGAGAAATATTATTTCCTTTCTTAGTTTGTACAAACAAGGTTTTACATTTTCTTTTAATAATGAAGTTGGTACTATTAATGCTTATTATAATTGTGAATTTTATTTTGAAGCATTACCTTGCAATGGTGTATATAAAACTGTGAACGTTGTAGATAACCTATGAAATAATGTGTTGAACATTGATTCATCCAAAGGTTTGGACAAGGCATGCTTGTGGCATTTTCATCTTGTACATGTCAACAAGAAGCGTATAGCCCAACTCCAAAAGGATGGAGTCTTGGAGTCATTCGACTTAAAGTCGGATGACACTTGCGAGTCTCGTTCACTTGGAAAGATGACCAAGCCACCCTTTACTGGTACTTGTGAAAAGGGTGAAGGTTTGTCGGATCTCATACACACTGATGTATGTGGATCAATTAGAACCGCTATAAGGGATGCTAACCGCTTCTATGTGACTTTTACTGATGATTACAATAGGTATGGCTATATCTACTTAATCAAGCATAAGTCAGAAACTTTTGAAAAGTTCAAAGAGTTTAAGCAAGAAGTGGAGAATGATCGAATTGGGCATGAAGAAAAAGATGCTACGATCCGATCATGGAGGAGAGTATCTTAGTATCGAGTTCCTTGACTATCTTAAGGAATATGGAATTGTTTCACAATTGGCGCCACCTAGGACACCACAGCTTAATGGTATGGCTGAGAGGCACAATAGAACCTTGCTAGACATGGTTTGCTCCATGATCATTCGAGCTTCCTTATCTATCTTATTCTGGGAGTATGCCTTATGACTGCCGCCCATATCCTTAATATAGTCCCTACCAAAAAGGTTTCCAAAACACTCCACAAGATGTGGACAGGGAAGGTTCCCTCATTGGACCATATCAAGGTTTGGGGTTGCGAGGCTTTTGTGAAACGTGAGACTCACAATAAGATCGAACATCGAAGTGAGCGATGTATTTTCATCGACTTCCCATAGAATTCATTTGGATATCTCTTCTATAGACTGAGTGAAAATGTTGTCTTCATTTGTAACGCCCTTAGATCCGGGCTAGTCAATTTAGAGATGATAAGCATCAAAAATGACTTTTTGATGGAAAAATATTTATAAGGATTAATCTTAACCAAGTTGTAGTATATGTGACAAGGTTTCTGTGCATATAAAGAACGCCGAAATCAGAGTTATAACGAAGAAGTTATGATATGTCGATGTTTCGCGACACAACTGGCACAACACAACGCGACGTAAAAAGTGAATTTAGGTTAGAGTGATATTTAGCCTTATCGATCTAAACGAAAGTCGTAGAGTTCGTTAAACTGTGAGCGTGCATAAAAAGAGCGTCCAAATCTGACTTCGTATGAGGAAGTTATGATTTTTCTAAGTTTCGAATTAGCGGTATGCAGCCCGAATACTCGATTTGAGATCGAGCGGCTTTTAGCCAAAACTTACTAAATGAGAATTGAATATCTCATTGATAGTAGCGAAACGATAAAAAGATAGGCAAAAACGGACATCGAATGAAGAAGTTATGAAATTATAACAGAGTTTTCCTGTCCCAACCTATTAAAAATAATATATTAAAATTAAAGTCAAAATTAGCCAATGGAGAATAACCAGGAGTTGTAGAGCATAATCTCACCTACGCGTGGATATAAAGAACGTGAAAAACGGAGCTTGTATGTGAAAGTTATGAATTTCTGAAGTTCGGGGCGTGAACCCCAAGGTTGTGTCAGAGCTCACGAGGTGAGCATTAAGTGGCTCACGAGGTGAGCAGGTGATGGACGTCTTCCAAGGCAAGTGGCCATGACGAATGCAATGACAAATCGAGATCACGAGGTGAGAATTAAAAAACTCACCGGGTGAGAATTAAAAACTCACGAGGTGAGCCTAGAATTTTTTCCCTATAAATAGGATTCAAGGGGCAGCCGGTTTCGGTTGCTCCATCTCTTCTCTCCCACTTCCGATACACCTTCTAAGCCCTATTTTAACCCCCGAAGCCCCGATAACATCCTGAGACCCGAAGCAAGTCCCAAAGCCTGAAGATCCCGAGAAGAAAAGAGTTTCCGAGCCGAAGCTCTGTCCACAAGAAACCCGGTGTGTGAAGATATCCCAGTTTCACCGAAGAATACTACTCTTAGAGTCGTAGTGCTATCCGATCATCTTCTGATCAAGTGAGTGTATAGTCCCTTTCATAAACACGAGAATAATACAAGTATTGTTTGAATTTATTGAATATATGTTTGGGTGAGTGTGTAGTTACTTTCTTCTAATACATAGATATGAAGTAATTGCTATGAAATACGCACTATGTGTTTATTCGTTGTTTGTTTATTTGAGATGGTGTTGAAGGAATGTTTTGTACAGGTATTAAATGATTTTAAACTGTATACGTATTTTAATATCTACAAATATGTTGGGGTAAATCATGGGTAGATGAAGAAGTTGGTGTGTGATGAAATTATGTGATGACAGATAGGTGATGATAGAATGGTGATGATAAGTAAGTGATGAGAGGAAGGTGAGGATAGTAATGTGATAACAAATAGGTGATGATTGAACGGTGATGATAATTAGGAAAAATAGATAGACTATGATTTATGAGTACAGGCGATGTTGTGACCGCGTATTCATGCGATGATAGTCTAACTCTTACTATGGATTACGAGTCCTGGCGATGTTGTGACTTCGTATTCATGCGATGATAGCCTAAACCTTACTACGGATTACGAGTCCAGGCGATGTTGTGACTTCGTATTCATGCAATGATAGCCTAACCCTTACTTTGAATTATGATTCCAGGCGATGTTGTGACTGCGTATTCATGCGATGATCCTTAGGAACAAACATATAAGGGAATGTGATGTAAGGAGATGAGAGGTAAATACGATGTAGGAGACGACCCTTAGGATAATTCCTTAGGGAAGGTACTTAAGAGAAAAATGGAGATAATGGGGATGGGTAATTAGAATGATTGTTTGATGATTGAATATATATTTATATGATATAACAATGTGGGTTGAAAACACTATATGCTCACCAGGCTCCCAAGCCTGACCCACTCAGTTTTCTTTGCATTACAGGTAATGGCACAAGAGTATAAGTTGGTGGACTTGACGAGAGATTTTGGATTATAGATCAATAGTTTTAAATGACTGTTGTAAGGTCTATTTTTACTGGTTATGCTTTTGGTCTGTATCAAAACATGTCATCGTGAGATTTTGTTATTTAATAAAAAATACATTTCTTTAAAGAAATTCTTTGATAAATTCATATTCATATTTTTGTTTTGGGAACAAATTCCGCAACTGTTTTCTTTAAAAGATTACTCTGATTTTAAAAACAAAGAATAAACATATCTTTCTTTTCTGGCCGTGAAATTGGGGATGTCACAGTTGGTATCAGAGCATTAGTTTAAGCGAACTAGGAACTTGTAGGATTTCTAGACTTAAACGTAGAATGCTAAGCGATGATTGTGAGTTGAGTGTGTCTAGAAAAGTTTAGGTAGTACACCTAAATTGACACGAGCACTAGTATATATTAGGAAAGATGCCTAATATGCTTTTATGTGCTAAATGTTATATGTTGCCATATATGATATTATTTGTTCGGATCTATGGTCTGTTGCTGAACGGATCGTGAAACCTTATGTGTTTAGGATTCTAAGTGTATGGTTATGGTATTAGAACTAACATGTAAACGTTTTGGAGTGATATGGAAGATCATAATATCTATCGTCAATGAGGATCTAATTTCACCATATTTGGTGTATAGATCAAGATGGCAAGAACAAGAAGCGGAGTTGGAAATGCAAACGAGAACAGGGATCTACCACCAATGATTGAGCAAACACCTGTTGTAGCTGCTGCACCTGAACCAATGACGACGGCTAGAGTGCAAATGATGACTCAGACGATGTTGGATCGTCAGATGGAGGAGACGAGGCGTCTTCTTTAGCAGAATCCTAAAGAACTGTCACTTCAAGTGGAAGAGCCCGAGGTGAATGGAGGGCATTCGGAAGGAGGTAACTTCAGTGGGATTGTTGGTCAATCCAACCCACCGATAGTTAGACAAGTTAACCAAGATGGAGGAAATGATGGAATTGGATGCAAGTATAAAGATTTCCTAACTTGAAAACCATCGACCTTCACTGGAAAGGAGGATCCGATCGGAGTTATGGATTGGATATCGGAAATGGAGCTAGCCTTCATGACGTGTGGTTGCAAGGGCAAGTTGCAGACTACGTTCGCTGTACATCAGTTCAGAGGTGGAGCTGTTCGTTGGTGGAACACTCTAGGGAAGACTCTAAGCCCTAATGAGCCACCGCAGTTGACTTGGGCAGAGTTCTTGGTCCAATTCAAGCGCAAGGTCTGTTCGGCCCAAAATCTGTTAGAGTTGGAGAACAAGTTTCTGACACTGACAAAAGACAACATGTCAGTTGACGAATACACCAATAACTTCACAGACAAAATGGAGTTTGCTTTGCGTATTGTCCCAGATGAGCCGACGAAAACCAAAAGATACGCAAAGGGACTTCCATGGAAGTATACAGTGCCAGTGCGTCAGACACTTACTCTAGAGGCAGCTATCTGGGCTGCCAAGTCTGTTGAAGATATGATTAAGGGAAGAGCCGCCAGCAAGGTTGAAGTTGGTGTGAAAAGAAATTTTGAAGGATCTTCAAGGTCCAATAAGGAGAGCAAATATCCGAAGTCTGGGGGAGAAAGAGAAAGTGAAGCAAAATGGTGCGAGAAGTGCAAGAAGAAGCACTTCGCGAGATGCGAGAAGTGTGGTAGAACCGGTCACTATTCCAGAGATTGTACATTCGACAACAAGAAATGCTACGAATGTGGAGATGATGGGCATATTTCGAAGAAATTTCCAAAGAAAAATAAAGCAGCAAGGCTAGAGGCACCGCGAAAGCCAAAGGCGAGAGGATTCCAAATGATCCTTGACGAAACCGACGTCAATGCAAGGAATCGAGGATAGGGATTTTATATCCAAAGATCAATTTATATGTAAATAGTAATTTGTGGTGTAGCCTGTTTAAGGCATAGTATAGGGTGAACTTGAACTTTTGTGTACCCATTTCAAAACATAATATAAGCCCTGGTTTTGTTATCTGATGTGTTAAATGATTGTATATGTTTGGTGACTTGGATGACTGAGGGACAATACTTGGGACGAGTATGAGTAGGTGTGAATGGTAGTAGAGATCTATACTACCGTAAGCACATGACTCATGCTTGGATCAGGGAAAGTCACAAAGTTACCAAGATACTAGTAATTGACTTCGTTTTATTCAAGTGCGTCTTTACTCTTGTTTTGGTAATGGCTAGTAGGATGATGGTTATTCTGACCCTAGTGGTTATATCAAATTGAGTCCGACTACGATGAGAGGTCATCGGGACACGACCCATCGGTTTGTTACACTAGATAAAGGAATGTATTTATCCTAAGAAGAAGAAGGAGTCCACAATAAGGATTTATTTTATAACTCTAAGGTTACGATTGAAATTCCAACATAGTATGAAGAGTAGATGCAGGATTGAGAACTACCTGCTATCGAGAAGTCCAAGAGTTAGATACTCTTTCGAGGAAACATAGAACTTATAGTTATTAACTAGGATGAAGAGACAACATATGGAATCATTATACAAGTCCTATTTCGTTGATGATTCCGGGACGTAATCATCCTAAGGGGTAGATAATTGTAACGCCCGTAGATACGGGCTAGTCAATTTAGAGACAATAAACATCAAAAATGACTTTTTGATGGAAAACTATTTAGAAGGATTAATCTTAACCAAGTTCTAGTATATGTGACAAGGTTTCTGTGCATATAAAGAGCGCCGAAATCCGAGTTATAACGAAGAAGTTATGACCTGTCAAAGTTTCGCGACAGAACCGGCACAACACAACGCGACGTAAAAAGTGAATTTAGGTTAGATTGATATTTAGCCTTAGCGATCTAAACGAAAGTCGTAGAGTTCGTTAAACCGTGAGCGTGCATAAGAAGAGCGTCCAAATCTGACTTCGTATGAGGAAGTTATGATTTTTCTAAGTTCGACTTAACGGTATGCAGCCCGAATACTCGATTTGAGATTGAGCGGCTTTTAGCCAAAACTTACTAAATGAGAATTGAAGATCTCATTGATAGTAGCGAAACAATAAAAAGATAGGCGAAAACGGACGTCGAATGAAGAAGTTATGAATTTATAACGGAGTTTTCCTGTGCCGACCTATTAAAAATAATATATTAAAATTAAATTCAAAATTAGCCAACGGAGTCTAAACGAGAGTTGTAGAGCATAATCTCACCTACGCGTGGATATAAAGAACGTTAAAAACGGAGCTCGTATGCGAAAGTTATGAATTTCTGAAATTCGGGGCGTGAACCCCAAGGTTGTGTCAGAGCTCACGAGGTGAGCATTAAGTGGCTGACGAGGTGAGCAGGTGATTGACGTCTTCCAGGGGAAGTGGCCATGACGAATGCAATGAAAAATTGAGCTCACGAGGTGAGAATTAAAAAACTCACGGGGTGAGAATTAAAAACTCACGAGGTGAGCCTAGAATTTTTTCCCTATAAATAGGATTCAAGGGGCAGCCGGTTTTGGTTGCTCCATCTCTTCTCTCCCACTTCCGATACACCCTCTAAGCCCTATTTTAACCCTCGAAGCCCCGATAACATCCCGAGACCTGAATCAAGTCCGAAAGCCTAAAGATCCCGAGAAGAAAAGAGTTTCCGAGCCGAAGCTCTGTCTGCGAGAAACCCGGTGTGTGAAGATATCCTAGTTTCACCGAAGAATACTACTCTTAGAGCCGTAGTGCTGTCCGATCATCTTCTGATCAAGTGAGTGTATAGTCCCTTTCATAAACACGAGAATAATACAAGCATTGTTTGAATGTATTGATTATATGTTTGGGTGAGTGTGTAGTTACTTTCTTCTAGTACCTAGATATGAAGTAATTGCTATGAAATACGCACTATGTGTTTATTCATTATTTGTTTATTCGAGATGGTGTTGAAGGATTGTTTTGTACAGGTATTAAATGATTTTAAACTATATACATATTTTAATATCTACAAATATGTTGGGGTAAATCATGGGTGGATGAAGAAGTTGGTGTGTGATGAAATAATGTGATGACAGATAGGTGATGATAGAACGGTGATGATAATTCGGTGATGAGAGGAAGGTTAGGATAGTAATGTGATAACAAATAGGTGATGATTGAACGGTGATGATAATTAGGTAAAAATAGATAGACTATGATTTATGAGTCCAGGGGATGCTGTGACTACGTATTAATGCGATGATAGTCTAACTCTTACTATGGATTACGAGTCCTTGCGATGTTGTGACTTCGTATTCATGCGATGATATCCTAACCCTTACTACGGATTACGAGTCCAGGCAATGTTGTGACTTCGTATTCATGCAATGATAGCCTAACCCTTACTATGAATTACGAGTCCAGGCGATGTTGTGACTGCGTATTCATGCGATGATCCTTAGGAAAAGTCCTTAGGAACAAACATATAAGGGAATGTGATGTAAGAAGATGAGAGGTAAATACGATGTAGGAGACGACCCTTAGGATAATTCATTAGGGAAGGTACTTAAGAGAAAAATGGAGATAATGGGGATGGGTAATTAGAATGATTGTTTGATGATTGAATATATATATATATATATATATATATATATATATATATATATATATATATACTTATATGATATACAATGTGGGTTGAAAACACTATATGCCCACCAGGCTCCCAAGCCTGACCCACTCAGTTTTCTTTGCATTACAGGTAATGGTACAAGAGTATAAGTTGGTGGACTTGACGAGAGATTTTGGATTATAGATCAATAGTTATAAATGACTGTTGTAAGGTCTATTTTTACTGTTTATGCTTTTGGTCTGTATCGGAACATGTCATCCTGAGAGTTTTTTATTTAATAAAAAATACATTTCTTTAAAGAAATTCTTTGATAAATTCATATTCATATTTTTGTTTTGGGAACAAATTCCGCAACTGTTTTCTTTAAAAGATTACGCTGATTTTAAGAACAAAGCATAAACAAATCGGTCTTTTCTGGCCGTGAAAATGGGGATGTCACATCACTACGAGGAGAAGAGTCTTTCATGAGAGAGAACTCATATGCCAAGAGGACAGTGGGAGGCAAATTAACATTGAAGAGCTTTAAGAGTTAAGCGATGAAGGAACCTCAAACACTAGCACTCAACCCAAGGAGGAAACTCCAGTTGAACCTATTGACAAGTCCGTCCCTCTAAGGCGCTCCGGTAGAGTTAGTGTTATGCCTGTGTTATATGCCTTTCATATAGCATATGAGGGTGACACATTTATCAGTGATAGCACACTGATAAATTTGGATGAACCTAAAAACTACAAGGAAGCCATGGCAGGCCCCAAGTCTGCAAAATGGAAAGAGGCTATGGACATTGTGATTCAATCCATGTATGACAATCAAGTTTGGAACTTGGTTGACAATGTACCGGGTCGTAAGACAGTCGGGTGCAAATGGATCTTCAATAACACGACCGACATGGATGGGAATGTACACACATATAAGGCGCAACTGGTTGCGAAGGGCTTTACTCAAACTCCAAGAGTTGACTATGATGAGACCTTCTAACCACTATCGAAGATTAAATCTATAATGGTTATGCTAGCCATAGCTGCATTTCATGATTTTGAAATATGGAAAATGGATGTCAAAACCGTTTTCCTTAATGGAAAGTTGGCTGAAGATGTTTACATGAGTCATCCAGAGGGTTTTTTCAATGCAAAGTATCCAAATAGAGTGTGTAAGCTTGAGAATTCCATATATGGAATGAAACAAGCATGTCGCAGATGGAATCTCTAATTTGATGAGAAAGTAAAAGAGTTCGGATTTTCAAGCAGCGAGTATGAGTCCTGTGTATATTTCAAAGCTAGTGGGAGTATAGTTAGCTTTCTGGTATTGTATGTAGATGACATACTACTAATAGGAAATGACATTCCAACCTTGCAGGAGGTCAAGTCCTGGCTTGGGAAGTGTTTCGCTATGAAGGACCTCGGAGAAGCTGCCTATATCCTAGGGATAAAGATATTGAAAAACAAAAGTTTAAGACTAATATGACTTAGTCTAAGTGCCTACTTGGACAAGGTGTTTAAACTTTTCAGCATGGAGAACTCCAAGAAAGGTGACTTACCTTTCCAAGGCAATACCAAACTGAGTAAGACTTAGAGTCCGAGTACAGAGGTTGAGATACCAGAAATGAGTCATATACCATATTCTTCCTCAATTGTTTCGATCATCTATGCTATGACTTGTAATCGCCCTGATGTGGCCTTTGCTTTGAGAATGGTCAGCAGATATCAAGGGAACCCTGGTAAGGCTCATTAGACTATGGTTAAGAACATTCTTAAGTACTAGCGGAGGACTAAGGACTGGGTCCTTACACTCAGTTGGAATGATGACTTGAGAGTAACAAGGTATACCGATGCGAGCTTTCAAACCGACAAAGATAATTTATGTTCTCATTCGGGTTGGATGTATTTACACTGAATGGAGGAGCAGAGACATGAAAAAGTTCCAAGCATGAGACTGTAGCTGATGCAACGTGTGAATCACATTACATATCAACAAGCGAAGCAGCGAAGGAGGCGATGTGGTTGAAAAACATCATCAGAGACCTTGGAGTGATTCCGTCCATAAAGGAGCTTTTGGAGATTTTTTGTGATAATGAAGGGGCGGTTGCCTTAAACAAGGAACCGAGATTTCATGGAAGATCCAGACATATCGACAGAAATTACCACTTTATAAGACATCAAGTAGAAGAAGGACACCTTGTGGTGAAGAGGATATCGTCGGAGGACAACCCAGCAGATCCCCTTACAAAGGGATTTACTAGGATTAAGCACATGCAGCATGCAAGTGACATTGGGCTAACGGACAATATTAGTTTTAGGGATTAGATAAAATGAAACTTGTAATTGCTAAATTGTAATTGACATTTGATGATTGAATAAAAGAAGTTTTATTTATAAGTAACGTTACTGTCTTGGGTCAATTATCTACTACTGTTTCACTTTGCATGTGTTGACTTCCAGCATAATAAGATTTATTCAAACTATCCACAGTCGATCATATGTTGGAAGTAAGTATGAAAGAAGACTATCCTGAGTTGGCTTGTAGATTGTCTAAGGCGTTAGGCATAGCAACATTTTGCTACACCATTCATGAGTACTTCTGAAATAAGTTTTGAGTATTGGATCAACTCGTGCTAACTTGAATCACTTCATGGAATTTATCACGAGTGATCGTGAGACAATAATATCATATAAGTCTTCAAATCTAGATATATGAGTTGTTGACTATGAATTAGTTGTGCATTGATGTTACGAAAACGCATCAGTAACTTGATGTTATAAAACGTATTGTTGTGCATAATTTAATGAGTAGTTAGTACAAGAATATAATGTCGAAGTTTATATGTTCCTTTTATCCTAAGAGGATTAAAATCGATATCTTGGGCCCCTCGATGATTATGTTTTAACTTATGTGCCAGGCCCGTTCAGAACTAAATTGATGTGTTTAGTTATGTTCTATGTCAGATGAATTGGAAATCGGGAAACAAACTTTTAGACAATAAGTATGACTTTGTTCTATGTATTTATCCAACTGATCTCTTGAGAACAGAAGATTATATGATCCCTTATCTAAAGGATGCATCACCGACTGGGTCAGAGTTGACAATGATTTTTGAAAGCTTATGATTGCTAAGTCGGATCCTAAAGTCACATTGGCAGATATAGTTATTAGACTTATCCAAGTGGGAAACCGTTGGATTTGGTGTCTAAGCCCATAACTATAACTGGGATGTACTTGACCCGATAGTAGCATGGTTCTTTTGGGTTGCCTTCACCAGTGCAATTTGATAGGATGGACTTTTGAGAATAAGATTATTTATGGTTTATTAATATATTACAAGTATAATATATTAATATGAAATTATTTAATTAGTATTGATCAATAATTCATTTGGAATTAATTTTGTGGTTAAAAGAGTCTAATTAAATATATGAGGATTGATTATGTAAATCAATGATTCTTATAGTGTGGGCCAATGATTCATGGTTATTTAGATGGGCTAAACCAATAAGTTAACCCATGGATTGTCCATGGCGGTTAAACCCATGGATCATAAGAATGTGAAAGGTCATGGAGCATTAGGGTTTACAAAGTGTAACCCCTAGCATTTTCCACACTATAAATAGATCCCTCATGAACCAAAATCGGTTGCCACATCTTTTGACATAAGTAATTTATTCTCTTAAAGCCTCCTCTTGCATATTGGTGTTTGTGAACCATTAGAGGCATCACACTTGAGGTGCTCAAGCTTTCAAATGTCAAGAACTCTACCCTACTCAAGAGGTAGGAATCCAAACTAAGTTTTATATTATATACTTTAATTGTATGCTAGCTAGGGTGAATGCTTTGGAAAAACAAATTGCATGTATAATTAGAGAAAACATAGATCCAAAGCATTTAGGGTTGCATGTGCACCATAGGAGTGTTATAGTGCTCAAAACCCAACAAGAGGCGTAATCGAACCTTGTTAGACGTGGTTTGTTCCATGATGATCATGCTTCGTTACCTATCTCATTTTGGGGGTATACCTTAGAGACTGCCGCCCATATCCTTAAACTAGTCCCTACAAAGAGGGTTTCAAAAACACATCATGAGATATAGATGGGGAAAGCTCCTTCGTTGGCACATATCAAGGTTTGGAGTTGCGACGCTTTCGTAAGACGATAGACTCACGACAAGCTCGAACCTCGTAGTGAGCGGTGTATTTTCATCAGCTATCCACAGAAGTCCTTTGACAATGTTGTCTTCGTTGCGATGAGAGGGGTTTTCCGAGAGAGAGAGAGAGAAATCATAAGCCAAGAGGACAGTGGGAGGAAAATTGATCTTGAAGAGCTTCAAGAGTCAAGCGATGAAGGAACCTCCAATGTTGGCACTCAACTCGAGGAGGAAACTCTTGTTGAACCGATTAACGAATCCTTACCTCTTAGTCGTTCCGGTAGAGTTAGTGTTCCACCTGTGTTGTATGGTTTCCATATAACAAGTCAAGTTGATACGTTTATTAGTGATAGTACACTAGTACATTTGGATGAACCTAACAACTAAAGGAAGCCATGGCAGGCCTGGAGTCTGCAAAGTGGAAAGAGGCTATGGACAGTGAGATTCAGTCCATATATGACAATCAAGTTTAGAACTTGGTTGACAATGTGCCAAGACGTAAGACAGTCGGGTGCAAATGGATCTTCAAGAAGAAGACCGACATGGAGGGGAAAGTACACACTTATAAGGCGCGATTGGTTACAAAGGACTTTACTCAAACTCCCAGAGTTGACTATGATGAGACCTTCTCACCAGTAGCGAAGATAAAGTCTATAAGGGTTATGCTAGCCATAGTTGCATTTCACGATTATGAAATATGGCAAATGGGTGTCAAAATCGCTTTCCTTAATGGGAAGCTGGCTAAAGATGTTTACATGAGTCAGCTAGAGGGTTTTGTCAATGCAAAACACCCTAATAGAGTGTGTAAGCTTGAGAAATCCATCTATGGATTGAAACAACCGTCTTGCAGATGGAGTCTTTGTTTCGATGAGAAAGTCAATGAGTTTGGTTTATTGCGAAGCAAGGATGAGTCATGCGTATATGTCAAAGCCAGTGCGAGTATAGTTAGTTTTCTCATTTTATATGTCGATGACATACTACTCATAGGAAACTACGTCCCAACCCTAAAGGAGGTTAAGTCCTGGCTTGGGAAGTGTTTCGCTATGAAGGACCTCAGAGAAGCTTCTTATACTCTTGGGATAAGGATAGTGAGAAATAGGAATATAAGACTAATAGGACTTAGTCAAAGTGCTTACTTGAATAAGGTACTAAAGCGTTTTAGTATGGAAAATTCCAAGAAAGGGGAGTTGCCAATCAAAAGCAATACTAAATTGAGTAAGAATCAAAGCCCGAGTACCAAAGCCGAGATAGTCGAGATGATAAGAGTACCTTATGCTTCCTCGGTTGCCTCGATCATGTATGTTATGACTTGTACTCGCCTTGATGTGGCCTTCGCTTTGAGCAAGGTCAGCAGATATCAAAGGAACCCTGGTAGAGCACATTGGACCGTAGTAAACAATATTCTTAAGTACCTTCGGAGGACTAAGGAATGATTTCTTATCCTCAGTGGGAGTGATGACTTGAGAGTGCGAGGGTATAGCGACGCCAGTTTTCAACCCAACCGACACAACTTCCGCTCTCATTCGGGCTAGGTATTTACCCTGAATGGAGGAGCAGTGACTTGGAAAATTTCCAAGTAGGAGACCGTAGCTGATTCAACGTGCGAATCAGAGTACATAGCAGCAAGCGAAGCGTCGAATGAGGAAGTATGGTTGAAAAACTTCATTGGAGACCTTGGAGTTGTGCCACCGTAAAGGAGCCTATGGAGATTTACTATGATAACGAAGGTGCGGTTCCCTTAACCAAGGAACTAAGGGATCATGGCAGATCCAGACATATCGATAGGAAATATCACTTCATTAGACATCGGGTAGAAGAGGGACTCCTCGTAGTAAAGAGGGTATCATCAGAAGAGAACCCAACAGATCCCATTACGAAGGGACTAAGTAGGGTTAAGCACTTGGATCACGCTATGAGCATTGGGCTAAAGGACGATATTAGTTTTAGTGATTAGATAGCTTTTAGAAACTTGTAATAGCAAATTGTAATTAAAATTTGATGATTAAATAAACGACTATTATTTATGAGTAATGTTACTGTCTTGTGTTAATTATTTACTATTGTTTCACTTTGAATGTTTTGACTTCCTAAATAATAAGATTATTTAATTTATCCACAGTCGATCATATATTGGAAGTAGGTATGAATGAAGACTGTCATAAATTGGCTTTTAGACTGTCTAAGCGTTTAGACATGGCAAAGGTTTGATGCAATCTTCATGAGTGCTCTTGAAATATTATTTGAGTATTGGATTAAACTCACGCTCACTTGAATCACTTCATGGAATTAATCACGAGTGATTGTGAAACGATAATATCTTATAGTCTTTAAACCTACATATATGGTTTATTATTTGCAAGTTGGTTGTGCATTGATAATGCGTAAACGCATCAGTAACATGGTGTTATAAAATGCATGGTTGTGTATGATTTGATGAGCAAATAGTAAAAGCATATAAGTCGATGTTTATCTATTCCTTTTATCCTCAAAGGGTAAAACGATATCTTGGGCCCCTCAACGTTTTGTTTGACTTATGTGTCGGGCGCGGTTAGGATTGAATTGATGTTTTCAATTAAGTTCTGTGTCAGACAAATCAGAGATCAAGAAACAAATTATTGGGCAATAAGTATGACTATGTTCCATGTAAATTTCCACACGATATCTTGAGAATAGACGACTATATGATGCCTTATCTAAAGGATGTGTCAGAGTTTGACAACGGCTTTTGAGAGCTAAGATTGGTAATCGGATTTTAAAGTCATACTTGAATTTATAGTAAATAGACTTATCCAAGTGGGAGACCGTTGGATTAGTTTCTTAGTCAATAACTATATTTGGTATGTACTTGACCTGGTTGTAGCATGGTCCTTTTGGATTGCCTTCACCGAAGCAACTTGGCTGGATGAATAATAGAGAAAGAGGTTCTTATGGTTTATTAATATATTATATTAATAATATATTGAAGAAGAAATGGTATTATTTAATTAACATTGGTCAAGAATTAATTTAGAATTAATTTTGTGGTCAAAAGAGGTTAATTGAAGTAAAGGGACTGAACTTGTAATTATTAGATAATTGCAAAGTGGGCTGAGGAACCCTAAAGATAGGGTGGATGAAATCCTTATGGATAGCCCATAAGATTTCGTCCAAGGGCTTGGTTCTAGAATGTTCTTGTGGGCTGCTTAGAGCCTAAGCAACCTGATGAGGACTTTGACTGAAACCCTAATTCCTCACTTATATAAAGGGTCCCTATGCTTCAAGTTTTCGGCTACACCAACCCTAAAAGATTCCTTGGAGCCGAAAATTTCCTTCCCCTCTTTCTCTTGAATTCTCCAATTTGCTTTGGTGTTTGTGATCTATTAGAGCCACAACATTTGAGGTGCTAAGGTTCTTAAAAGCTCAAGACCTTCAAATAACAATCAAAGGTAACTTTCTTACTTTTTTCTTAGATGTTAATTTCGTTTTGTTGTATGCTAGATTAGGGTTTGCAAGTCTTGGACAATTGTTGCATGTACAAATAGAAAAAATAGATCCAAGCATTAGGGTTCGCATGAACACCATAGGAATGTTGTTTTGCTCATAACCCAATAGTTTATGATCTTTAAATGAAGAATAAGGAAGTGCAGCGTAAGAATGAACAACCAATCTGCCTCCACCCCTAGCGTTTACTCTCTAGACCTTTGATGAGATTCCTAGTTCCATTCTTGATATTGTTATCTTCATAGATCTAGAAATTTTGGCACATTTTGGACTCTTGTTTGTGTTTGGTAGGTTAGAGGAGATAAAGTTAGCAACTTTATAACTCCTCAATGTCCCTTGAGTATTATATCTTGTAGATCTAGAACCATGTGGTAATTTGTGAATAATGTTTGGGTTTTAGGTCATTTAGCCTAACTTGGGAAAGGACATGCATGAGGCATGCATGTCCAAAAATTTTGGATTTTTATGGATAATTAGGGGCGCTAGAAGCATTATGGAGAAGATAGGTTTAGTGCTTAGTAGATTAAGGACTAAATGGCTTAACAACGTCATTTCAGCATCGCTACGACATGGAGGGTGGATGCCACGGCATGGGGAGTAAATGAGAGCCACAATTATTTTATATATTAGTTGCCACGACGTGGCCATTGGGGCCACGACGTGGAGATCGGATGTGGCCATCTTGACTTGTTTGACTTGGATTCTGATCGGGTTTAGACCCGTGGTCCACGATGTAGCCAAGGGATGGCCATGAATTGGAGGTCAAATGTTATGACTTAAAATTTGAATTTAACCTTCTTGACTTTTGACCAAATTGCTAGAGTTAGGGCGTGTTCAGAAAAACTAGCACGTAGCGGGTAGCTGGTAGAGGGTAGTAGGTAGCTTTAGATTTTGGAGCTTTTTGTTGAAAGCTAATCCATGTAGCTTTTAATTTTGGAGCCTTTTGTTTAGTCTAAAATCTAAATCCGCTTGTCGTCGAACAAGGCTTTTTCTTTTGAACTAGAGTTTTCTTAAAAGCTAGAAGCTAAAAGCTCCCAGAATATGTGTACAGAACATGCCCATAATAGGTGGACTAAGGGTTCACCTTTTATGGTTGTTTAGGTTGTGTTTAGCACCCATACTTCTACTATAAGAGTTGTTGTTGCTTTCGTTTGTGAGGTGAGTCTCTTCACCGTACTCGTAGATCGAATGTACCAATGCCGGCCCATTGGATTATGTTTTTGGGATGCTAGCTGTCTTTGTGACTCTTGTATGTGTATCTATGTTTTAAATGGGTAGGGCCCAAATGATATGGGTTGGTCCCGAATGAGTGGGCTGGACCCTCAGCATGTATGATGGGTTGGGACCGTTCTTGTTTGACATACATTATTTTGGGGGGAACTCACTAAGGTTTGTGCTAACGGTATGTACTAAATTGTTCTCAGGTACTTCCAGTTCAAAAGGAAAGAGCTTGGCATGATCACATTGCACACCCCAAAGTTTATTTACACATTACCTTTTGACTCATTATTATTGTTTGAGCCTACATTATCATGCTCTGATTATCTTTTTACTAGAAGCAAATGAATGTTGGTCTTTGGGATACTCTAAAAATATTTTTTACCATGATTTTTTAGGAAGTTACAAGTTGGTATTAGAGCATTGGTTTGAGGGATTCGAGTACACTCTCGAATGTGTTTGAACTCATACTAAGGAGTTGGTAAAAATATTATAAATAAAGACAATTTTCCAAAGGTTTTATAAAATAAAAAGGGGTGTGATGCATGCAATCAGCCAAGCTTAAGTATGTTTTCCCATAAATACCATATGTGTTGTCATGTTTAGTATGATTATATGTGGATTGCATGTTGAATTAGGGCTATGGAGTTGCTCGGTATTTCATGACAAAATGCTTGGTTAGGAGAGATTATTTTAGGCCTATTATGTGAACTGGTAGTGAAGCATGATAGTTATTAGAGATCTTCATGAGTATCTGAGATTAGACTCTCTGATTATGTGGTGCCTGATTGTCGTTGTCAATGCGTGAAAGACCCTATTATCGCCAAGTGATAGATAGTTGACATTGAGTATGATCAAATGGTACGCTTCTTCCCCGAAGGGTTGAAGGTAATGTTCGCTGCAGGGTGTTTGAAACAGTGAGCTCGTGACTAGTGGGAGAATGCTGGATTTACTATAGCAACATCGACTATTGAGGCTATGACTTGGCCTAATTTTGTGACAAGATTTCAAGTAGAGTTTGCACCGACTGTCGAGGTGTAACAGCTAGAAAGGGAGTCCCAGGACTTGCACCAAATGACTGAGACCATGACGGAGATCACCGCCATGTTTAGGGAGAGATCTTTACTAATTCCATAGTATGCCACAGACAAGGAGATGACAAAGACTCAGTACCATAACATGCTGAAAGCGGATATCAGGGAGCTTGTTAGCTTTTTAGTTTGTCGGACATTGCAGGATATGATAGGCAAATCATAGGATCCAAAGATTAAACTGGGGCATCTCAGGAAGAGGAAGGAAAAATAGGTGCATACAACCTAGGGTCCTACAAAGAGACCCAAGGCTTCTGATCAATGATCTAGGGCCCTTCGGGCCATCGTCGATGTGGTAGATGTGGGAGAGTGTATGAGGAGACTTTCCGAGAGAAGGACTATACATGCTTCAAGTGCGGTAAGACTGGACATTTTCTCAGGGATTTCCCCTAGGGATCGAGTGGTCTAATTTTCTTCCATTACAGTCTGTCGGGAAATAAGAAGGCTGGTTTCTTGTGTTTAACGAGAAAAACAGTAACAACACCCGCTCCACCTACATTGCGGATAATAGATGGGTGTGAGGCCAAGGCGACGACCCTTGTTGTCAAGAGCAGTGCTTTTCAGATGATGTATGAGGACGCACGTGCGACACAAGATAGTAAGTTTACTCATAAATAAAACTCCTTTTATTTAATCATCAAATGTCAATTACATTTTATCTATTATAAGTTTCTAAACCGCTATCTAATCGTTAAAACTAATATCGTCCTTTAGCCCAATGTTCCTCGCATGCTGCAAGTGCTTAACCCTACTCAGTCCCTTCGCAAGGGGATCTTCTAGGTTCTCCTCTGGTGATAACCTCTTTAGTACGAGGAGTGCTTCTATCTAATGTCTTATAAAGTGATATTTTCTGTCGATATGCCTGGATCTGCCATGATTCCATGGTTCCTTGGTTAAGGTTACCGCACCATCGCTGCCATAGAAAATCTCCATAGGCTCCTTTACAGCTGGTACAACTCCAAGCTCTCCGATGAAGTTCTTCATCCATATCTCCTCCTTATACGCTTTGCTTGCTGCTATGTACTCTGATTCACATGTTGAATTAGCTACAGTCTCCTATTTGGAACTTTTCCAAGTTATTGCTCCTCCATTCAGGGTAAATACCCAGCCCTAATAAGAGCGGAAATTATCTCTGTTGGTCTTAAAGTTGGCGTCACTATACCCTATCACTCTGAAGTCGTCACTCCCACCGAGGGTAACGACCCATTCCTTAGTCCTCCACAGGTACTTTAGAATGTTCTTGACCGCAATCCAGTGAGCTTTACGAGGACTCCCTTGATATTTGTTGACCACGCTAAAAGCAAAGCCCCACGTCAGGTCGAGTACAAGTCATAACATACATGATCGATCCAACTATAGAAGCATATGGTACTCGACTCATCTCTGTTATCTCAGCCTCTATACTCGGACTATGAGTCTTACTTAGTGTGGTATTGCTTTTGCTAGGTAAGTCACATTTCTTTGAATTCTCCATGTTGAAACTCTTCAACACTTTGTCCAAATAAGTACTTTGACTAAGTCATATTAGTCTTTTACTCCTGTTTGTCAATATCCTTATCCCTAGAATATAAGCAGCTTCCCCGAGGTCCTTCACAACGAAACATTTCCCAAGCCAGGACGTAACCTCCTGCAAGTTTGGAATGTCATTTCCTATGAGAAGTATTTCATCCACATACAACACCAGAAAGCTAACTTTACTCCCACTAACTTTGACATATACATAGGGCTCATCCCCACTTCTCGAAAATCCAAACTCTTTGAATTTCTCATTGAACAAAGATTCCATCTGCGAGGTGCTTGTTTCAAACCATAAACGGATTTCTCAACCTTACACACTCTATTAAGGTACATTGCATTGACAAAAACCTCTGGCCGATTCATGTAAACATCTTCAGCCAACTTTCCTTTAAGGAAAGCGGTTTTGACATCCATTTACTATATTTTATAATCATGAAATGCAGCTATGGCTAGCATAACCCTTATTGATGTAATCTTCGCTACTGGTGAGACGGTCTCGTCATAGTCAACTCCATGAGTTTGAGAAAAGCCCTTCGCAACCAGCCACGCCTTATATGTGTGTACTTTCCCATCCATGTCGGTCTTCTTCTTGAAGATCTATTTGCACCCAACCATCTTACGACCTGGTACATTGTCAACCAAGTTCCAAACTTGATTCTCATACGTGTATTGAATCTCGCTGTCCAGAGCCTCTTTCCATTTTGCAGACTCAGGGTATGCCATGGCTTCCTAGTAGTTATTCGGTTCATCCAAATTTATCAATGTACTATCACTGATAAACATATCATCTTTAGTTGTTATATGAAAACCATATAACACAGGTGGACCACTAACTCTACGGGAATGTCTCAGAGGTATGGATTCATCAATCGATTCAACAGGAGTTTCCTCCTCGAGTTGAGCACTAGTGTTTGAGGCTCCTTCATCACTTAACTCTTGAAGCACTTTAAGTTTAATTTTCCTCCCACTTTCCTCTTGGCATATGAGCTCACTTTTGTGGAGAACCCCTCTCCTCGCAACGAATACAGCATTGTCACTCGGTCTGTAGAACAGATATCCAAAAGACTTCTATGGGTAGTCGATGAAAATATATCGTTCACTATGAGCTTCGAGCTTGTCGTGAGTCTCTCGTCTTACAAAAGCCTCACAACCCCAAAACTTGATATGTGCTAACAAGGGAGCCTTCCCTGTCTACATCTCGTGAGGTGTTTTGGTAACCTTCTTATTTGGGACAAGATTAACGATATGGGCGGGAGTCTGTAAGGCATACCCCCAAAATGAGATAGTTAACGAATCTTGACTCATCATGGAACGAACAATGTCCAACAAGGTTCGATTGCGCCTCTCAGCCACACCATTAAGCTGTGGTGTCCTAGGTAACGTCAATTATGAAACAATTCCACTTTCCTTAAGATAGTTAAGGAACTCGATACTAAGATACTCACCACCTCGATCGGATCAGAGCATCTTTATCTTCCTGCCTAGCCGATTCTCCACTTCTTGTTTAAACTCTTTGAACTTTTCAAAGGTTTTTGAATTATGATTGATTAAGTAGATATAGCCATATCTACTGTAATCATCAGTAAAAGTCACATAGAAGCGGTTAGCATCCCTTATGTCGGATCTGAAAGGTCCACACACATCATTGTGTATGAGATCCGACAGACCCTCACCCCTTTCACAAGCACCAGTGAAGGGTAACTTGGTCATCTTTCCAAGTTAACAAGATTCACAAGTGTCAACTGAGTTTAAGTTAAATGAATCCAAGACTCCATCCTTTTGGAGTTGGGCTATGCGCTTCATGTTGACATGTCAAAGACGACAATGCCACAAGCATGCCTTGTCCAAACCATTAGACGAATCAACGTTCAATACATTATTTCCTAAGTTATCTACAACCATCATAGTTTCATATATACCATTACAAGGCAATGCTTTAAAATAAAATATACCATTATAAAAAGCATTAATAGAACCAATTTCATTATCAAATGAAAATATAAAACCTTGTTTATACAAACCATGAAAGGAAATAATGTTTCTCGCCATATCGGACGAGTAGCAACAATTATTCAAATCTAATTCTAACCCACTACTAAGAAATAAAGTATAAGCTCCAATCATGGTGACAGGCGACGCTTTCCTCTTCGTCATGATTAAGTTTATATTCCTGTGCTCCACATCCCTACTTCTTTTTATTCACTGCAAATCAGAACAAATATGAAATCCATAACCTATATCAAGGACCCAATAATTAGCATGTGATGAGTTATTAGATAGAATAATGTAAATAGTTGCATGGATAGGCTTTATCTTCCCATCTATGACATCCTGCAAGTATTTGGAACAGCTTCACTTCTAGTGCCCTTTGTCATGACAGTAGAAGCACTCTGCTTCCTTTTGTTTGGAAGAGGGAGTAGCAGATCCAACTTTAGTTCCACTAAAAGAGGATCCATCATAAGACTTTCCTTTGCAGGTCTTAGCAGGAGCCTTCCTCTTCTTCCCTTTCCCATGTCTAATTGCCAGAAGAGGGGCAGCATCAGTAGGAGTAGGAACAACAGAGTTTCCTTTCAATCTACTTTCAAGAGTTATGAGTAGGCCTTGAAGCTTGCTTAGAGTGACCTCATCCTTGTTCATATGATAATTCACACGGAACTGATCATAACAAAGAGGCAAAGAGTGTAGAATAATATTAATGGCCAACTTACATCGAAGTTGACATTCAACTTCAGCAAACAATCCACAAATCTTGGCATCTTTTGCAGGTGGGCCGTGATGGACTCTCCATCCTTCATTTTTGTTGTAATCATGGAAGCAATGATTTCATACCTTTCCTGTCGAGCACTTTGATGGTATCTTTCCATCAAGTCTTAGTTCATCTCGAAAGGGTAGTAGTACTCATAGGACTTTTGAAGTTTAGCTATTTTTGTAAGTCCACAAATCCAGATCCAACCAGTGATCAAACACAAGAACAATCACAAATCAATAAGCACAAGAAGGAATAGAAGCAAGAGAGTTCGAAAATGCACACATTTATATCTGGTCGTAAACATCTGGTACATAGGAACACAGACATACAAGTGTTAACATGACTGACAGGACTGCTAGCTATTTATAGGAACAGTGGACCGCAAACGAGTTCACGGCCGCAAACGTGTGTGCGGCCGCAAACACCATGAGAACCAAAAACAACATGTTTTCGGCTCACCCAACCACAAACACCCTAATTACATAAACAAACACTAATAAAGACTCATACATATAGATGCCTAACCCATACCAACAAAATATGACCTAACAATCTCCCCCTTGGTTTGAGGCTAGCATGAATTTATTCTTTCTCGATCACCAGCACATCTAATCATCCCATTGCACCCAGCCACATCTTTTTCTCAATAATTTATGCAATCATGCTCATGAACTCCTTAGCCGCAACCTCCATGATCTCTTGCTGGCATAAAATTTGATGTTTAGCCAAAGTGTGGATGTCCCTTTCACCGAATTGTAGCAAATCCCTATTGTCAACAATGCGAAAAACACCATCTGGGAATATGATGAAAGTAGAAGTTGTTTTCTTCATCAAACACCCATTATTCAACCTTGCATAGAGAACCATCACAGAAGCTCTTCACAATTGGAATCTGCTTCATCTGATTTGTTGGGGGCCACATGACATTCTTGAAGCTTTCATTGGTCTACGGGTCAAACAATCTTTGGCTCTTTTCAGAAAAGATCCAATGGTCTTCATTCCATCAGAATTTCTCTTACTTGGTTTTCCAAGAAGAGTTTGAAGTCGGTTCCATGAGGATCATTTGCAGGGTTGGAGAATGGGGCTTGAGATAGCTCGGTTTGAGCCACTTTGGTCAAGGAAGAAAAATCATTATTGTCCTTATAGTACTCCACATTTCCACCCTTGCGCTTGATTAGCCAGCAGTTGAGTTTATCATGAAATCCCCACATACGAATCCCTAACCTGTCAGCGTATCTATCTTTGAACTGCCTTTTACCGAGATCCTTCACAGTGAGTTGGGTTTGGTCTCCACGAATATTCTGATCTGAATTTTTCATGAATAACCACCTCCCCTTTTTTTGTGAAGATGTCGATTGCTAGGTTCACTTAAGAGTAACTATTTGATGCGCTTGAGTTGGTTCAGTTTCAAATTGGTCAACGATTTTAGTGGTTCTGACTAGAGGATCGTTATTAATCTGATCAGATTGTGATGTATTGGCTGGGGCAGATTGAGAAGTCTCGACAACCTTTGGATCTTCGACGGTGGTCTTGAACTTGTCACCAAATTTTGCAATAAGTTTGTTCATCAAGTCATAGTATCCCGTCGTCAATGCTCCAAGGTTGATCTATAGAGCAGAGATTTGTTTTGATTTTAATGCATTTTCTACTTCAAGCTCAGAAACTTGAACGTTGAGGTTTCCAATCAAAACATCTTTTTCAATAATATTATGGTTCAGTTCTCCAATCTCTACTCTAAGATCTTCAATCGATGGGTCCGCTCCCCAAAATTTATTTCCCCTATAGATATTCCTTTTCCGCGAGGTGAAGGGTCTGAATCTTGTTGCGCCAACAACCTGGCAAGCGTCTCAGCGGCAGCATCATGCATAGGTAGTGGTGAAGAGGAACCCCCAGGAGCTGGAGAGCTCCCGGCTTCATGATAAGATCAAGTAACACTTGGACCTTCTTTCAATACTTGACTTTCTTTCGGGGTTGGTTGGCCTGGTGTTGCAGCAACAATGGATTGTTGGATAGGCGACGCTTGTTCCCTTACTAGCACACCACCCTAGGATCAACTTTTCTCCGTTTCATTGGAGGCTGGGAGGCTTGTGACATATTTAGATCACTTTCAGATGGCAAGGATGTTGGAATAGCAGTTGGAAGGAGAGGAAACCTTGAAGTTTTATCCATATCAGTTGAAGGATCAACCATTTGAGTTGAAGTTGGAGGCATTGCCTTAAGAATATAATCAGATCCCTCTGTCTCTGTTGCAATTTATCCAACATCATTGCGATTGTCAAAGAAATTATCGAGGTCTTCAGTGCTTAACCTTACATCATGACCCTGCTCAAAACCGAAGAATAGATCATCATTATCATAACCAGTTAAGTCACCACCAAGATCCATATCCTCTTCATCATCATCATCCTCATCATCATCATTATCATCATCAACATCATCATCATCGTCATCATCATCACCATTATCATCATCATCATTCCCTTCTACATTAACCATTGGTACATGCTCCTCAGCAATGATTGCAACATGAAGAACACGCTCATCTTCATGCTCTAGGCTGTAATAACATCTTCTTCAGTGTCTTCATCGTCAGATAAGCTTTCTGACTTTGATTCGTCATAAATCTATGCAAACTGGACGAATTTTTCAAGAGGAACATCAAAAACTTATCTTTCCTCTTCCCTTCCACATTGCTCACCATCTCGTTTAAGATGTATCTAGAAGAATTGAAATTGAGGCCCGTAGCGAGAGCAGCTATAGCACCCGTGTTAAGAAGAGAGATCTCGTCAGCACCGGCTTTCCTGCTAGAGATGCAGATAATGAAGGAGTGTGCATGAAATCTCCAATAAGTAGGCAGCAGCTCTCGGTAGGAAACCCAAGTAGGGGGAAACACTCCCTCATATCCCATCCTTTCAACTATTTCTTCTATCTGTCCCATGGATATCTTGGTAGGGAACCCGAGCTGGTCATTGATCTGCAATGCCTCTCGAATGATTTGTTCTGAAACAACTATCTTCTTGCCATTTATCACTGATTGCACAGTATCTTCACTATTTTCTATTCTCTACACTGAGGCTTTGTTCCAGAACTGCTTTATCAGATCTTGACATATGATGGGATTTGTTCTGAAAGCGTGTGTCAGACAGCATCTTTTGAGTCCATGAATCATGGACTTGAACTCCTGGTGAGTAGCTGGTGGATCAAACAAAAAGGCACCTATTTTGTAATTGTCAGAAAATTTCAGGTCTGCCATTTGATCTGCACCAACGGGGCCAAGTGAGAAAACTAAAGATTTAATCAAATAGAATTAGGTTTTCTCATTAATCAATTAATTAGGCTTTAATAAAAATTATTTAAATAAAAAACTATTTATGGCTAAAAACATGTTCACGGCCGTAAACAGGTTTGCGGCCGTAAACGCTGTTGATCGCCGAAACTTGTTTTTTACTCCAATAGACCCTCAAAACATGATCGATTTGCATGAAAAATAGCTTTATGGGGTTCGCTATGCAGTACCTACACGAATCATAAATTAATTTCAAGTAATAACAATGAAAAATTGATGGATCGAAGATTACGACCGTGAACACTTGAGAGAATTTGGAATGCGTTTGCGGTCGTAAGCAAAGAATGAGAGTGAGGAGTGTTTTTGGCTGGAAACCATATATTTATACCTTGGATCATTTTCGGCCCATGTCTAATGGGCTGCAAACCCAGTAAGCTTCAAACCCAAACCCAATACATCCAAATTTAATTTAATAAAATAAACCATTTTGGAAGACTTAAAATTTAAAATTATAATAAAATAAAATGTAAAAATTTAAACTAAACTAATTTTGCCTAATGTTTAATTTTTTTTTAATTTTTATAAAAAATAAAATAAAAAATGAAAATAAAAATAAAAATAAAATTTCTTTTTACCATTGCTAAAATTATTTTTATGATTTTGGGATCAAAGTTTTAGGACACTCTTAATCTGTTTTTTAGTACCTCCACCTTCATGACTTGATCTGGTCAATCGTCGGTATTATGCTCCAATTAAACACGAAAAATTTGTGACAGATGTGGACATACTACTAGTGTTAAGGCATTTGATCCTATGATCCTAAATAATATTCCTAGAAGACCATTTAGCTAACGACGACCACAAATATTGTTGTCCACATAAATTTAGCAGCGAGATCTACAGACAACCTACTGAATGTTCAATTTTAGATGTACTAGAATATGTTTCCCGCTTCCTGACATACTCTGGTATATAAGAGCTTCCAGAATACTCCTTACTTTAGATGAGCATACAATTATTAGGAGGGAAGTCAGATTTAGAATGCATATGTTGTATCCCAGGTCTGATATCTTCCAATCACGCAGAGGGAACAACATATGACTAACATAGATAGAGGGATTGAGAACATATGTTGTGTTCCAGGTGGAATAAGAACTTATCACGCAAAGGAGACAGCATATGACTAACAAACAGCAAGAATTACAAAGATAAGAAGATGCATAGAAGAAGAGTTGCATATGTTGCAGTCTAAGTCGGATCTTCTAATCACGGAGAGGAGGCAACATATGACTAACAGAAAGAAAGCAAGAGAATCACCATCTACAGACCTAATTTATCGGAATTCCCCAGTCGCCCTATTAGTACCAGAATTAAGGACATACGTCCATACATCGAGGAAAAGTTACGCCACAGTTCTAGATACAGATTACTTTAGTGTAGCTCGCAGATTCCCATCTATATCTCGCTGCTCTATGTACCCGAGGGTCGTATTGTCAGACCAAATGGGACTATCTAAGCCATATTTGTCAAGTCTTTTCATAGTCAATCTATGCCTAGTCTGGTCCATTTAAATCTTTCGTGCCTACCAACGCATCGAACACAGAGCCTAGACATTTCAACATTGGTACCTTACACAGAACAAAATTGCCTGTTATCACACTATTGATATCACTTCCCAACACATCACCTGCAGACATGCTATCATGAGACACTATTTTTGGACTTTTGATTTTCTATATATTTTTTTTGTTTTTGTTTATTTCACCCCCTAAAGTTGTGCATAGGAGAGAATGGAAACTAAATGCGCAAATTTAAACTTCCTAAAAACAAAAATTAGTCTTTGAAACGTATCATTTTTAGAAATCCCACCAGCACATGGTATCGAGCTTTATTAAACGGTTTGGTGAATAGATCCGCCACATTGTTACCAGTGTGAATCTGCTCCAACAGAATGAGCATAATAATATCTAATAAAATGAACTTTCATGTCCATGTGCTTGGTTTTGGAGTGCTGGACAAGTTTTTTGGCTATTTGGATTGCAGCATCGTTATCGCAAAAGATAGGGGTTTCAAGAAATTTTAAATCGTAGTCCAACAACTGATGTTGGATCCAAATGACTTGAGAGCAACAGGTAGAAGCAGCAACGTATTCCACCTCTGTCGTTGAGGTTGAGACTATTTGTTAATTGACTGAAAATAAAAATGTGTAAAGAAGGTGCAACTGAAATTGATGAAGGTTTATAACCGAAAAATAGGGTTTGCAGTCAAACAGAAGGTTTACGACCAGGAAGTGTTTACGGCCGAAATCGATTCACAGCCGTACATAGTTGAGAACAGTTTATGGTTTGAAGGAAATTTATGGCCCAATGCAGTTCGTGGTCGAAAACGAGCTGTTTGCTGTCGAAAAAGGTTTACGACCGAAAACGTTTATGGGTTTACGGCCAAAACATGTTCACGACCGTAAACTGATGAACAGTTGAGGCCGAAAACACCCAGAAATGATGAAAACAGCTGAATTCGAGCAGATATGTAATCGAATTGCCTTGAAATCACGAACAATAGCAAAAACCCAGCAATCAAACTTAAAAAAAATGACAAAAATGAAGAGAAACTCCAACCGCAAACGCGACTTGAACAGGTTTGACAATGGATTGGCTCTGATGCCAGTTGTAAGTCCACAAATCCGGATCCAACCAGTGATCAAACACAAGAACAAGTACAAATCAATAAGCACAAGGAGTAGAAGTAAGAGAGTTCCAAAATGCACACATTTATATCTGGTCCTAAACGTCTGGTACACAGGAACACACACATACAACCGTTAACATGACTAGCATTACTGACAGCTATTTATAGGAACAGTGGACTACAAACGGGTTTACAGTCGCAAACGTGTGTGTGGCCATAAACACCATGTGAATCGAAAACAACATGTTTTCGGTTCACCCAACCGCAAACACCCTAATTACATAAACAAACACTAATAAGACTCATACAGATAGATGCCTAGCCTAAACCAACAAAATATGACCTAACAGTTATAGTGGCCAACATGATACAAGAAACCTTTGTGGCGTCCTTCTCATGAGTCCTATATTAAGCTCTTTATCGAGGACATATTCCTTGTAATAGTAGCGAGTGACCATCCTAATGTTCCGAATCCAATCATTGAAGTTTGAACCATCAAAGATGACCCTCCCACACAAGTTCATGAGGGAGAAAGAGCTGGTAGGGTTTGAGCCAGAAGCGGTGTTGGAAGACATCTGAAAAAGAAAGACAACGTTTAGGTTAGATAAGAATCCTTAATATAACACCTAATATAAATATTAAGGCGAGGACCCAACGCAATATTTTACAATTCGAAAGAGGGATGCCGTAATCCAATTGCAAAATATTTGAAGCTAGGTAAATGACAATTTACCAATTTCCACCATGAAAAACGAAATTTAGGATTAAGTTTTAAATGAATTGAACTTCCTAGATTCTTTTCAGATTCATTGAATTTTTCAATGGCATGTTTAAATCTCGATTATGCCCTTCAGGTTTGTGACTGGGATACTGAGGATCACAAACAAGGTGTGAATAACCATTCAAATATACTTGGTACTCTCGATGTTATTTATCACCTAATCAATGTGTCGCTTAACCAAAAACGCTCCATTGATCTATGATAAACATCAAGCTACTCTTTACCACCCTTAATAGTTCAATTTAATGTGTCGGTTAACCACACACGCTTCATTAACGACTTGACTAGGTGCAAAGTGTAATTTCATGGAATAGCATCATTTTCACATTTTTCCTACAGTAACTAAGATTAGGAATTTTTTATAACATTTAGTTACTTTATAATTATCATTATACTTTTAATGAGAATTAATGTCCTTTCCTACCCGTTTGGCTAATGACCTTCTACCAGTCAAAGAAGTGGTGGGTGAGAGTGGACACCCATTCAATCGTCATTTTAAAGGCAATTTCCTTATACCCCCTTATAGACCGGCTTCGTGAATGAGGCGTACTAATGGTAAGACTGACTTGGCTTATATATATATATATATATATATATATATATATATATATATATATATATATATATATATATATATATATATATAGTATTAACTTTTAATATTATAATAGTATAAGGATTAAATTTTATACTTTTAAAATTCTAAGGTTTGGAGTTAAATGTTTCATAAGTGAGACTTTACAAATTCCAAAACTTCATGGCAAGTTTTGTAACTCTTCAACGCTTTTGATTTCCATAACTTATGAGTTTAATGTTCATGAATGAGACTTTTCATATTTCATAACTTGAGGACAAGTTATGAAACTCTCTTCATGAACAATTTAGATCAAGTACAACTAATTAAATTATCATATAATTTATTATTTACCAAGTTGATCTAATATAACTCATATAGCAAGACAATTCAAATCAAATAATACAAGTAATCAACTTATTATGTTAAAATTTGATAATTGTCCTTTAATTGGATGAGGATCATCACTACCACATCAGAAAAAACAGATTTTTATGATAGAAATTAGTTTGTGGTAAGGATCCTATTCCAATTCTGGCCAACAGGTTCAAAAATCTGCAAGCAGAAGATCCTACTCGATGAGTGCATGAACTGGACTCGTAGAGTTTCCAGTTTGTGAGTAAACTCGTCGATTCAGATCATTGGACTCGTCGAGTTCATCAGTCAGAGGCCAGAAATGTGATTTTTTCAGCTTTAAAAAACAACCATGCATCAATATAATAGAAAACTACCCTAGGCTCTGATACCACTGAAGGGTTTTGAGCACTATAACATTCCTATGGTGCACATATAACCCTAATGCTTTGTATCTAAGTTTTCTCTAGTTATACATGCAATAAACAATTCTCCAAAGCATGAAGCCTAACTAGCATACAATTTGATATATGAATCATCATAACTAGTTAGATGATTACCTCTGTATGTAGCTTGTATTACTTAGCCTTTAAGAGCTTTGCACCTCAAGTGTGATGCCTCAAATGCTTCACAAAACACCACCAACAATTGGAGGATTTGAGAGAGAGAGGTTAGGAACACCCTAAATCGGCCATATTCTTGCTACAACACTTGTGTCCACCGATTTTAGGTCTAGGGGTCACATATATAGTGTTAGAATTCAAAGAGTCATGTGTAACCCTAATTTTTACACATAGGCTTATGATCCATAACTCATATGGAATAACTCTTCATGGAATCTCACATAAACTTAGTCCATCATGGATCAATAGCCCAAACAATATGTATCACTAATTTACATAATTAGTCCCCGTTAATTTATATAGTCTCTTTTGATAACTAAATTAATTCGAAATTAATTCTTGATCAATACTAATTAAATAATATGATTTCTCAATTAATATATTATACTTATAATATATTAATAAATCATAAATAGCCTCTTTTTAAAATGTCCATCCTATCAGATTGTTCTGGTGAATGCAACCCAAATGGATCATGCTACTCTCATGTCAAGTACATACCAATTATAGTTATGGGCTTAGACACCTACTCCAACATGTTACGGATTTTTGGCTTATATGTCAGATACTCAGGTTGTGGGGAAGACGACCGTTACTGATATGCCTGTTGTTCAGGATTAACCTTATGTGTTTCCAAGGATTTTCCAGGATTACCTCCCGACAGACAGGTTAAGTTTCAGATTGATCTGACTCAAGGCATGGCTCCGATAGCCAAGGCACTCTATCGTTTAGCGTCACCGGAGATGCAGGAGTTGTCTACATAGATGCAGGAGCTACTGGACAAGGGATTTATCAGACCAAGTAGTTCGCCTTGGAGAGCACCGGTCCTATTTGTAAAGAAAAAGGGCGGTTCACACAGGATGTGCATTGAGTACCGGGAGTTGAATAAGTTAACGGTGAAGAACCTTTATCCACTCCCGACGATTGATGATTTTTTCAATCAATTACATGGTGGATCTTGGTTCTCCAAGTTTGATTTACCTTCAGGATACCATCAGATGAAAGTTTGGGATGAGGACGTTTAGAAGAAATATTTTAGAACTTGATATGATCATTACGAGTTCGTTGTGATGCTTTTTAGACTCACCAATGAACCAACGACAATCATGGATCCCATGAACAGGGTTTGCAGACCGATGTTGGATCGATTGGTGATCGTCTTCATTGATGATATCTTGGTCTGCTCTCAGACTAATGAGAAGCATGAGGATCACTTGCGAGAGGTTCAAGAGACTTTGAGGAGGGAGTGGCTTTATGCCAATTTCTCCAAATGTGAGTTCTGGATGCACGAGGTGCAATCTTTGGGGCACCTTGTCAATCAGAAGGGTATATAGGTCAATCCAGCCAAGATAGAGGTCGTGATATAGTAGGAGTTTCTGAGGTCTCCATCCGAGTTTCAAAGTTTCCATGGCCTAGCATGGTATTACCGGAGGTTTATTGAGAATTTCTCCAGGATTGTAGTTCTATTGACCAGATTGACGAAGAAGACAGTTACCTTTCATTGGGGTCCTGAGCATAAGGCGGCATTTGAGACACTAAAATAGATATTGTGAGAGGCTTCGACTCAGACCCTACCCGAGGGTGTTGATGAATTTTTGGTTTATTGTGATGCTTCGATCATGGGATTGGGTGCAGTGCTTATACAGCGGGGTCATGTGATTGCTTATGCGTCGAGGCAGCTGAAGTCTCATGAGGCAAATTGGCCTACACATGATCTGGATCTGGGGGCCATGGTTTTCTCCCTCAAGAATTGGCGACATTACCATTATGGGGTCCATTGTACCATTTATATGGATCACAAGAGCTTGAGGTACTTGATGGATCTATCGAGTCTAAATATGAGGCAACATAGGTGGATCGATGTAGTACAGGTCTACAATTGTGAGATCTTATACCTGATGGGTTTTGAGCAATCTAACACTTCCTAAGTGTACATGCAACCCTAATAACCTTGGATCTATGTTTGTCTAATTATCATGCAAAGTTGAATTCCAAGGTTATATTCCTATCTAGCATACATGGGGAACAATTTCTAACTTGAATGAAAGATAGAATAACTTACCTTGTTGTTGCTTATGTTCCTTGAAACCTTGTGAGCCTAGCACCCCAAGTGTGATGCCTCAAATGCTTCACACAACACCAAATGCTCTTGGAAAGACTTTTTGAGAGAATACACACTTCTTGAAATCGGCCTAGCCCTCTAGTTTCTTATGTGTAGCCGATTTTGGTGGAGAATGGGATTCTTATATAATGTTGACACATCTAGGGTTACACCATGTAAACCCTAATGTGTCATGACTCTTCATTTCCATGACCCATGGGTTTGTAACTCCCATGGAGCATCCATGGAGCATCCTATGGGTGGAACCCAACTTGATAATCCATGGAGCCTCTTAGCCCACTATACAAGATATGAATGATTTACATAATCAACCCATATATTTAATTAGTTATCTTTTGATCACTTAATTAATTCTAAATTAATTCTTGATCAAACTAATTAAGTAATATTATTAATATATTAGAACTTATAATATATTAATAATCTCCAAGTGTTATTTCTCTCATTTAGTCTATCCAATTGCATGGTGCCATGCAACCCAAATGGACCATGCCGGGTCGGGTCAAGTACTAACCAGAAATAGTTATGGACTTAGACACCTTATCCAACAGTCTCCCACTTGGATAAGTCTAATAACTATAACTCCAGTACTTTAGGAACCGACCGGCAATCGTAGCTCTTTCAAGGTCTCTCGAAACTGAGAAGATGTTGATACGCCATTTAAGATAAGTGATCATATAATCCTCTGATCTAGATAACAGCCGGACAAATACATGGAACAATGTCTTACTTATTGTCCAGCAGTTTGTTTCCCGATTTCCGATTTGTTTCACAAAGAACTTAATTGAACACATCAATTTAGTTCTGACCGGGCCCGATACATAGGTCAAAACAAAATCATCGAGGGGCCCAGATATCAGCTTCTAATCCAAGAAGGAACAGATAAACTTCGACTCATATGTTTGTTCTACCACTCGTTGAATTATACACAAAAGCACGTTTTATAACATCGAGTTACCAATGCGTTTTCGTACAATCAATGCATAACCAACTTGTAATTAACAAATCATATCTCTAGGTTTGAATACTTATATGATATTACCGTCTCACAATCACTCGAGATAGAATTCCATGAAGTGATTCCAGTGAGCGTGGGTTGTGTCAATGCTTAGAACATATGAGCACTCATGATTGTTGTAGCCTTGTCCAACACCTTAGACCTCTGCAACCAGTCATGACAGTCTTGATTCATACCTACTTCCGACATATGACCGACTGTGGAGGTTTGAATAATATGTTATACCAAACAAAATTATTCTGGAAGTCAAAACATGCAAAAGAAATATAGTAAACGATCGACTAGAGATAGCAACACTTTACTCATAAATAAAACACCTTTTATTCATCATCTAATGTCAATTACACTTTACAAAATTTCGAGGTTATCTAACTACTAAATCGAATATCATCCTTCAGCCCTATGCTCCGTGCATGCTGAAGATGTTTAACCCGAGTCAGTCCCTTCGTGAGGGGATCTGCTGGGTTCTCATCCGATGATACCCTCTTTGCCACGAGGAGTCCTTCTTCTATCCGATGTCTGATAAAATGGTATTTTCTGTCAATGTGTCTGGATCTCCCGTGATCCCTTGGTTCCTTGGCTAAGGCAACAACACTTTCACTATCACAGAAAATTTCCATTGGCTCTTTAATAGCTGGTACAACTCCAAGGTCTCCAATGAAGTTCTTCAGCCATATCGCCTCCTTTGCCGCCTCGCTAGCGGCAATATACTCTGATTCACAAGTTGAATCAGCCACTGTCTCTTGCTTGGAACTCTTCCAAGAAATTGCTCCTCCATTTAGGGTAAAGACCCAGCCCGACTGAGAGCGGAAATTATCCCTATCAGTCTGGAAGCTAGCATCACTATACCCTACAACTCTCAAGTCATCACTCCTACCGAGGGTAAGGACCCAGTCCTTAGTCCTCCGTAGGTACTTGAGGATATTCTTTACTACAGTCCAGTGTGCCTTGCCAGGGTTCGCCTGATACCTGCTAACCATGCTCAGGGCAAAGGCTACATCAGGTCGAGTACACGTCATAGCATACATGATCGATCCTACTGCCGAAGCATAAGGTATTCGACTCCTTTCTGCTATCTCAGCCTCGGTGCTAGGGATTTGTGTCTTACTCAATCTGGCATTACTCTGGATGGGTAACTCTCCTTTCTTGGAGTCCTGCATGCTGAATCTCTTCAGCACCTTATCCAAGTAGGTACTCTGACTAAGTCCAATTAGTCTTTTACTCCGATATCTCAAGATCCTTATCCCTAGAATATAGGCAGCTTCTCCTAGGTCCTTCATAGAGAAACACTTTCCAAGCCAGGACTTAACTTCCTGCAGAGTTGGGATGTCATTTCCTATGAGTAGTATGTCATCCACATACAACACCAAAAAGCTAACTATACTCCCACTAGCCTTGACATACACGCAAGACTCATCTTCACTCCTAGAAAAGCCAAATTCCTTGACCTTTTCATCAAAGCAAAGATTCCATCTGCGAGGTGCTTGCTTCAATCCATAAATGGATTTCTCAAGCTTACACACTCTATTAGGGTACTCGTTGCTGACAAAACGCGCTGGCTGACTCATGTAAACATCTTCAGGCAACTTTCCATTAAGGAAAGCGGTTTTGACATCCATTTGCCATATTTCATAGTCATGAAATGCAGCTATGGCCAACAAAACCCAAATAGACTTAATCTTGGCTACTGGAGAAAAGGTCTCATCATAGTCCACTCTAGGAATTTGAGAGAAGCCCTTTGCAACCAGTCTAGCCTTATAAGTGTGTACTTTACCATCCATGTCGGTCTTCTTCTTGAAGACCCATTTGCACCCTATTGTCTTACGACCTGGTACATTCTCAACCAAGTTCCAAACTTGATTGTCATACATGGACTGTATTTCGTTGTCCATTGCTTCTTTCCATTTGGCTGACTCAGGGACTGCCATGGCTTCCGCGTAACTGTTAGGTTCATCCATACCTATCAGTGTCTCATCACTGATAAGTGTATCTCCTTCTGCAGTAATATGGAATCCATAGTAATGCTCAGGAGCATTCCTAACCCTTGTGGAACGCCTCAGAGGTACAGACTTGTCAATTGGCTCAACAGGAGTTTCCTCCTCAAGTTGAGTGCTAGGGTTTGAAGTTCCTTCACCGCTTGACTCTTGAATTTCTTCAAGATCAACTAGCCTCCCACTATTTCCTTGGCTTATGAACTCTCTCTCTCTTTAAAGAAAGCCCTCCTAGCTACAAAGACCACATTTTCACTAGGTCTGTAGAAGAGGTAACCAATTGATTCTCGACTTCCTGTTTAAATTCCTTAAACCTTTCGAAAGTCTCTCACTTATGCTTGATAAAGTAGACATATCCATATCTACTGTAATCATCAGTAAAAGTCAAATAATAACGATTAGCATCCCTTGTGGCATGTTTTAATGGTCCACACACATCCGTGTGTACAAGGTCCAACAAACCTTCACCCCTCTCACACGAGCCTGTGAAGGGTGACTTTGTCATTTTTCCAAGTAAGCATGATTCGCAACTATCATCTGACTTTAGGTCAAATGACTCCAAGACTCCATCCTTTTGGAGTTGGCCTATGCGTTTCTTGCTTATATGTCCAAGACGACAATGCCATAATGACGCTTTATCCAAGTTATTATTATTAAAAGAATCAATACACTATACATTATTTCCTAAGTTATCAACCACAGATACTGTTTCATACACGCCATCACAAAGTAATGCTTTGAAATAAAGAACATTATTAAAGAAAGCATTAATCGAACCTACTTCATTATCAAACGAAAAGGTGAAACCTTGTTTATACAATGCATGAAAGGAAATAATATTTCTTGCCATTTCTGGCGAATAACAACATTTATTCAAATCTAAACTAAACCCACTACTTAGCGATAAAGTATAAACTCCAATATTGATGACAGGTAAAGCTTTCTTATTCCCCATGATTAAGTTTATTCTTCCTTGCTCCACATTCTCACTTCTTCTTAGTCCCTGCAAGTCACAACAAATATGAATACCACAACCGGTATCAAGGACCCAAGATTTAGAATGGGGTGAGTTAATAGAAATGATAGTGTAAATACCTGCATGGTTGGGTTTAACTTTCCCATCCTTCACATCTTGTTGGTATTTTGGGCAGTTCCGCTTCCAATGTGATTTTTCATGGCAATAGAAGCATTCAGCCTCTTTTGGGTCAGAAGAAGGAGTGACGAAACCTTTCTTGGTTCCACTTGAAGAAGAGCCATCAAGGGTCCGAGCCTTGGTACCCTTAGAAGAGCTCTTTCTCTTCTTCCCTCGACTTTTACCGATTGCCAAAACCGGAGTAGAATTTGGAGTAGGAGTGTTAACAACCGACTTCCCCTTAAGACATGTTTCTGCGGTCTTGAGAAGTCCCTGAAGTTTGCTGAGTGTGACCTCTTCCTTATTCATGTGATATGTCATGCGGAATTGATCATAGCACGATGGTAAGGAGTGCAAAATGATATCTATTGCAAGCTCCTTAGGGAAGTTCAGATTAATCTCTAGCAATCGATCCACATACCTTTGCATTTTCTGCATGTGGATCGTGACGGATTCCCCGTCCTTCATCATGGTTGTTATCATGGAGCAGATGATTTCATACCTCTCTTGTCGTGCACTTTGATGGTATCTTTCCATCAGATCTTGGTGCATTTCATAAGGGTAGAAATCCTCATAAGACTTTTGGAGTTCCGCTGTCATCGTGGCCATCATGATGCATGCCACTTTCATAGCATCCATTTCATGTGCCTGAAAGTCAGCGATATCCTGAGGAGCTGCAGTGGTCTCATCAATCTCCTTAAGCTCCTTGTCAAGGACATATTCTTTGTCCTCATAGCGGGTAATCATCCTGATGTTTCTGATCCACTCATTGAAGTTGGATCCATCAAAAGTCACTTTCCCACACAAGTTCATAAGGGTAAAGGAGCCATTAGGGTTAGAGCGAGAAGCAGCATTGTCTGAAGACATCTGAAAGAAAAGGACAAGATTAGTTTAGATATTAAGAGAATCCTTAATAAAACACCCAAATGTAATATTAAGGCTAGGACCCAATCACAATATATTATAACTTAGAAGAGGTATGCCGTAATCCAAGAAATAACATATTTGAAAGGTAGGTGAATGACGATTCACCAATTTCCACCACGAAAACCGAAATATTAAATATTAGGTTTTTTGATTGGTTCTTAGAAAATCCTAGATTCTTTGAGATTCAATGAACTTTTCAAAGGCATGTTTCAATCTCGAGTGTGCCCTCCAAGTTTTGTGAGTGGGATACCGAGGATCACAAAACGAGGTGTGAAGTAACCATGCAAATCACTTGGTACCCTTAAAGTTTATCACTCAATCGATGTGCCGGTAAAACACACACGCTCCACCGATACTATAATAAACCTTAAGTCACCCTTTACCTACCTTGTTAAGTCCAAGTTAGTGTGCCGGTTAACCACACACACTCCACCAACGACTTAAACAAAGTGTAAGTGTAATTCATGGATTAGCACCTTATTCACATTTTTCCTAAAGTAACTAAGATTGGGAATTTAATAAAACATTTAGTTACTTTTATAATATTCATCATACTTTTAATGAGAATTTATAAGTCCTTGTCTTACCCGTTCGGCTAACGACCCTCCATCGGTCAAGCAAGCGGTGGGTGAGAGTGGACACCCATTAAGTTGCCATTTTATAGGAAACAACCTTATACCCACCTTATAGACCGGCTTCGTGAATGAGGCGTACTAGCGGTAAGCCGACTTTGTTCTTATACATATATATATATATATATATATATATATATATATATATATATATATATATAATTATTAAATCATAATAATATAAGTATAAGGGTTGAATTTTAACTTTTAAAATTCTAAGGGTTGGAACTAAAGTTTTTTTAACATGACTTTACTTGTTCCAAAACTTGAGGGCAAGTTTTGTAAGCTTTCAAAACTTTTCATTTCTTGTAACTTATGAGTTTATTAGAGTAATAAAATGAAGACTCTTCATTTTTCTAACTCTTGTGTTCTTTTAATGGTTTTAACTCAAGTGACTTTTGGTTTTCCATAACTTGAGGACAAGTTATGGACTCCATTAAAACACATTATGATCAAGAATTAAACTACCACATAGGTTACAAATAAATCCTATGATCATCTAAACATCATAAGATCAAGAACATGAATATGAACACTTTCATGAATCAAAATTACACTTAAAGCTTTGTAATTTTGATAACTAGTTGTTGTAAATGGATTACCAAAGACATTACACCATCTAAAACAAGTTTTCAAGTACCAAAACAGTTTAGGGTAATGTTTCTAGTCCATTTCCAGCAACTAAAGTCGAAAATCTGCACTCTATGGCTCCTACTCGCCGAGTGCATGAACCTACTCGGCGAGTAGGTTGAAGATACAAGTGAACTCGGCGTTCATCAGGCAGACAACAAGTTTTTCGACTTTCTTCAACTTTTAAGCACAAATAACAAACAAACAAGCCTAGGCTCTGATACCACTGATGGGTTTTGAGCATTCTAAAACTTCCTAAGTGTACATGCAACCCTAATAACCTTGGATCTATGTTTGTCTATATATCATGCAAAGTTGAATTCCAAGGTTATATTTCTATCTAGCATACATGGGGAACAATTTCTAACTTGAATGAAAGATAGAATAACTTACCTTGTTGTTGCTTATGTTCCTTGAAAACTTTTGAGCCTAGCACCCCAAGTGTGATGCCTCAAATGCTTCACACAACACCAAATGCTCTTGGAAAGACTTTTTGAGAGAATACACACTTCTTGAAATCGGCCTAGCCCTCTAGTTTCTTATGTGTAGCCGATTTTGGTGGAGAATGGGATTCTTATATAGTGTTGACACATCTAGGGTTACACCATGTAAACCCTAATGTGTCATGACTCTTCATTTCCATGACCCATGGGTTTGTAACTCCCATGGAGCATCCATGGAGCATCCTATGGGTGGAACCCAACTTGATAATCCATGGAGCCTCTTAGCCCACTATACAAGATATGAATGATTTACATAATCAACCCATATATTTAATTAGTTATCTTTTGATCACTTAATTAATTCTAAATTAATTCTTGATCAAACTAATTAAGTAATATTATTAATATGTTAGAACTTATAATATATTGATAATCTCCAAGTGTTATTTCTCTCATTTATTCTATCCAATTGCATGGTGCCATGCAACCCAAATGGACCATGTCGGGTCGGTTCAAGTACTGACCAGAAATAGTTATGGACTTAGACACCTTATCCAACAATACCACCCTGGGAAGGCCAACATGGTGGCCGATGCACTACGTCACAAGGTGAATAGCACACCTATTTGATATCTATGTTTAAGGATGACGGTGGTTACCCCATTACTGGAGCAGATTAGTGAGGCTCAGGTTGAGGTTATGAAAGAGGAGCACCGCAAGAGTGAGTGCATCGTAGATCAGGTGTCATCTTTTTATTATGAAATTCATGGGTTTTTTACCTTGCATAAGAGATTTTGGGTTCCTTATTTGGGAGGTGCATAATGGGTATTGATGAAGGAGGCTAACAAATCAAAGTTATTGATCTATCCTGGTGCAACGAAGATGTATCAGGATCTTAGACTTGACTATTGGTGTACATGCATGAAGCGGGATATGCTATGATATGTAGACAGGTTCTTGACTTGCCGGAAAGTCAAGGTCGCACACCAGAGGCCTCATGGCAAGTTACATCAATTGGATATTCCCATGTAGAAATGGGAGAAAATTGCTATGGACTTCATTATGAAGTTACCACGAAAGACATGTGGGGTAAATTTGATTTTGTTCATCGTGGATCTATTGACCAAGAGTGCACACTTTATCCCTATTTAGGAGAGTATTTCTGTAGAGAATCTAGCTGATGTCTACAATCATCAGGTGGTAGCACGACACGGGGTGTCATTTTTTAGATCTCAGATCAGAATGTTCATTTCACCTCCAGGTTTTAGAGTAAATTCCATGAAGAGTTCAGTACCCAGATGCATATTAGTACAACACGTCATCCCCAGACTAACAAAAGGAGTGAGCGGACACATCAGATACTCAAGGATATGCTTTAGGCATGTTTGTTGGATTTTGGTAAGAGCTTGGATATGTGACTACTCTTGGTCGAGTTCTCCTACTACACCAGTTATCATGCTAGTATCGACTGATGTCCTTTTGAGATGCTTTATGGAAGGAAATATCGGACCCCTATTTGTTGGGGCGAGGACGGACAACAGTCATGGGGAGTACTGATGTGGTACTCAAGACTACTGAGTCGATTCAATAGGTTTGTGGGAGGCTTTGGACCGCGCATAACCATCAGAAGAGCTATGCAGATAAACGGCATTCAGATCTTGAGTTTCAGGTCAGGGATTTTCTGCTCCTGAAGGTGTCACCCTGGAAAGGCGTCATCCGGTTCAGGAAGCGGTGCAAGTTAGGCTCCAGATTCATTGGTCCTTTTAGGATCCTTGCCCAGGTGGGCATGGTGGCATACTGGTTGGATTTTCCAAATGAGCTCGGCCAGATCCACAGTACTTTTCATGTCTCTCAGTTGAGTAAGTCCATAGCCGATAATTCCGCAATAGTTTCGTTGGATGATATTCAGGTGGGCGAGCACCTGAACTATGTGGAGAGACCAATTACGATACTTGACAAGAAGACGAATGCCTTGCCCAAAAAGGTGGTAGGATTACTAAAGGTGCAGTGGCAGCACCAGAAAGGTTACGAATGTACTTGGGAACCTGATATGGATATGAGAGAGCACCGCCCTAAGTTGTTTATGGACGTGGACTTCGAGGACGAAGTCTGATTCAAATGGGGAAGAGTTGTATCACCCATTTCAAGTATAAATTAATTCCTAATTTTTGAATTTCATTTTGGGTGGTCGTGGCCTGGTGGAGGCTTCTCCACGTCATGGTACTGTATTTTTATTGTAGGGTTTTTAATGACCGCCACACCATAGCCATGTATTTGCCACAACGTGGCATCTGTTTTTGGAGAAAACCCTAAGTCTTGGGCTTTAGGCTCTATTTAATGGACATGATGGATAGGGTTTCATGATCATTCAGGCTCCATTACTCTCCCAAACTCAGAAACCTTAACCCTAGCCTCCTTTACATGTTGAGAGCTTATTTTTGTACTTTTGTGATCTTTGAAGGAAGAAGAAGGAAATCTAGTGCAAGAATCAACAAGGAATCCACCTCCACACCTTGTGTTTACTCTTAGGACCTTTGTTGGGCTTCCTACTTCCATTCTCGATAGTGTTATCTTCATAGATCTAGAAGTTTTTGCACATTTGGACTCTTGTTTGTGTTTGGTAGGTTAGAAGAGATAAAGTTAACAACTTTATAACTCCTCTATGTCCCATGAGTATTATATCTTGTAGATCAAGAACCTTGTGGTAATTTGTGAATCATGCTTGAGTTTTAGGTAATATTTGTCAACATTTGACCATAATTGGGAAAGGACATGCATGAGGCATGTATGTCCATAAAGTTTGGATTTTTATGGAACTTGAGGGGCGCTAGAAGCATTATGGAGAAGATGGGTTAAGTGCTTAGTGGATTAAGGACTGAACGACTTAAGAAAATCATTTGAGCATCGCTACGGCGTAGAGGGTGGCTGCCACAGTGTGGGGACTGAAAGAGAGCCATAATTATTTTATCTGTTAGTTGCCACACATAGCCATTGGTGGCCATAACATGGATATCGGGTGTGCCATCTTGACTTGTTTGACTTGGATTTTGATCGGGTTTAGACCTATGGTCCATGACGTGGAGGTCGAATGTTATGACTTTGACTTTGACTTTGACCATGTTGACTTTTAATCAAATTGTTAGATTTAGAAGGTGGACTAAAGGTTCACCTTGCGTGGTTGATTAGATTATGTCTAGCACCAGTACTTCTGCTTTGAGAGCTATTGTTGATTTTGTCTGTGAGGCGAATCTCTTCACTGTACTCATGGGTCGAAGGCACCAATGTTAGTCCGCTATATTATGTTTGTAGGATGCTAGTTGTCTTTGTGACTATTGCATCTGTATATATGTTTTATATAAGTGGGACTCAAATGCAAGTGACTATTGCTATGTAAACTCCCAATTACATAGCAAATCTGCAAGATTCGGGAGTTTATCACCCAAGAACGTTCTTGGGGAGTAAACTCCAAAAAGTGGCTTAAATGAGTGATACAATGACTAGTAAACTACCATATGGGTAGTTTAGGAAGATACTAGAACAATTACTAGAACGCGATATCATACAATGAGTCAGTTCATTCATGAGTCAATACTTTCTAGAACATTACAGTACATTACATATATGACTATACTAGGAAGAGAACATATACAACTATACTAGAATGATTACAATACTATACTTGCTAGGTAGAGAGCACGTACATTACAGCTAGAACAGTTCATTACATTACATATACAAGAATACGTTAATTATTGTGATTTAAATCGGAGCATGACTTAAATGTCATGACCCGAGTTATAGCCAGAGTCTCTTAGAGGGAGAGCGTGAGTTTGCGTATAGATCTATACTGGATTGACTATCCTACACCTTGCTGCTAGCTACAGCCTACCTGCAGGTCTGCGGGTGCCAAACGTCATTCCGTTATTACGACCATTCGTATGTCGTTGTTACCAGTCGATAGTATGGTGCAATTTATCACATAATGCCTTAATATAAATCCGGTTTAAGGTAATTAGTACAGCAGTAGTTCTTATAGCGCTACGTTTTAGTACTACATTAATTTTCCCTGTGCATATATTTAGTGATCTTTTCACTTAAACTATAAATTTAAAAACTATATTTTGATAATGATAGTTACACTTGGGAAAAATTACTCACTTTTACAAGAGACGAACATATGGAACAGTTAAGTCTTGGTAGAAGACTACATAGAGAATCAGTTAAGTCTTGGTAGAAGACTCCCAGTTATAATAGTAGGAATCATAGGGATTCCTAGGGTTTTTTTTCAAACGTTTACAGCTTTTTTACAAACATTTTCATACTTACAGTTCATATACAAATTCTTACATACAGATTCTTACTTACAAATTCTTACATACAAATTAAGACACTAAATACTTATGATCTCACCAGCTTCAAAGCTGATACTCGCTTTCAAAATTATTTGTATCCTCAGGTCATCATAGACAGGTACCGATGCAAGGAGAAAGGAAGATGGAGCTTGTTCAAGACTCATCTTTCATTTTGATTTATGCTTTAGTGTTTATCAAAATTTGATAGAACATACTTGTATAATAATTCTATTATTAATGCAATGGATGATGTTGTTGCTTGTTTACTACTTTTCATTGTTGTGATACTGTACATGACATCCTCCACCCCAGAACGTTTCCGCTGTTCTTGGTTTTGGGGTGTGACAGATTGGTATTAGAGCATTGTTTATAGTGAATTAAGTATATCAACCCATAAAAGATATACTAACTATAAATACATAAGGGATTAAAAATACTCTGACCAATAGTTTATACTTTAAATAATAAAATATTTAAGTAAGTATACGTGCCTGCATTCATACTAAAATCAGTGTCACTAGGACAGTACAAAAGAATTACGATTGTTGGGCAACACAAGTGGGCTTAGAGGCATATGGTCAAAACTGGGAAGATATAGCATGATCACCTATATTATCCGAGGGTTGACTAGCATGTGCCTAAGTTTAACTGTGTGGTTGCAACAATGCTAAAATGTTACCAACCCTACCACAATGAGAACAATAGAACATAACATTAAAATTAAAATACTATAGGAGTATTTGGTGTTACTATAAGTACTTTATACTTGAGAACTAAAACGGGATCTTCATTACTAAGTTGATAGTTGCTAAGTGGATACACTACGGCTATATGTAATTAGGATGTTATAGACTTAGAATCTGTGGAAATTTTGCCTTACCCCTATTCTGTGTGAATTTGGAATTAAGGTCACTTATTCGAAGGTCTATCCTGTTTAGATTACACATAGCTGGTATGCACTTCACAAATAGCGATGTGACTAATGAAGATTTTCTAAATAATTATCTAGATAGTTCGTCTAATAATTATTCTCTTACCCTAAATTCTCGCATAGAAAACATAGTTGGACTCCATCCCATCGGCAACCAGTATCTTCCGAACGAAGTCATAGTTGGTTGGTTTGGAGAAGAACCAGAGAATGATCATCCTATCCCCTTGAATGATCACCATGCTGAAGACCTTTCGTATGATGCTAACTCTGAACCAGAGGTTGAGAACCTACCCCGAGCAGCTCCCTTTCCAATTCCTAACCCTCGTCCGACTTTTCATGGCCCGACCCCCTGAGTGAGTGGAATGCTTGGAAACATGGAGCCAAGGACAAGATCAGCCCATGCCATTTAATGGAGACCAAAGCTTTTACGACCTGAGCAATGGGGGCTCAGCATACAGAATCTTGCCAATCTTGGTCCGCAGAGTGGCCCGAAATGAGATTCAAGGCAAGACAGCCCTATATCAGATTACCGAAGTTGTCTCCGATGCGAGAATGCATACCCTCCGCACTATTCGTCTAGAAGATGCTCATGAAAGATCAGAGAGAAACCATGAAACCCTACTGCAAGCACTAGCTGAATCACGAGCCGATGTCATAGAGCTCCGAGTACACCAGAGGGTGTACAAAAGACACCTACTTGATGTAGAACGTCAACTGGCAGAACTGAGAGTTCACCAGAGGGGTGACCGTTGTCAGTAGTAGACTCTTTACTTTGCTTCCCTTGTTAGAAAGTAATCGTTTTTTGTCTTTGCCTGATGTGGTATTTTTTTTATGAAATTACCTTGTACTGTAAGTATTTTAGGTTAGGTCCTTATGCTGTCAGGAACTATCTTCTGTGGATATGATGTAAGACCTTTACAAGGTCATTTTCCAGAATCTTTACATCGTGAATATCAAAGATATTGACAGCCGGCTAACTTTTGTGTCATTCTTCATTCAAAGTACTCTTATCATAGTTTCATTGGAGTCTATCTGAAACATGCTTTAGTCAAGTCATTGGACTATAGTGATTTATCTCCGGAGACATTTCCAAGTCTCTTTCAGTAGTTGGACCTTGTTATTCACCAACCCACAATACCTCGGCTTGCACAACAAACGTTTTGAGACCATTCTACGAACTTACTTCTACTCATTACTAGGATTGCATCATAGGGATGTAGGTCAAACCTTCGCGAACATACTTTCATTCTGTACTAGGACTACATCATAGGGATGTAGGTCAAACTTTCGAGAACATAGTCGTACTCTTTACATGAATAACCTAAGTACATCTAGGGTCAACCTGAATCGCTCACAAATCCTTATCTTTCGTGTTACAGACTCATGTCGTCATCAGGAAACAATCAACCGAATAACGAAACCCCCATCCTCCATATCGACACCGCTACTTTACAAGCTGCAGTAGCAGCTGCTGTGACAACTTTCCTTACACACATCAACTCAGGCAACACAAGCAAGACTGGAAAATGGATCGAGAGTTTAAATGGTAGTACCAAACCGGGAAACCAACAAACAGTAACAGTCAATGTCTCACAAATCCGAAAGACAGGGAACAAGAAACGAAAGCGTCAAGCCCAAAAAGAGCGCAAGAAATACCAAAGGCTGGCTATGCAACAGCAACAAGTGGAAACCCCTGCCATCCCAGTACCGAGTAGGCCATACGAGGGAAAACTCCCGAAGTGTGATAAGTGTAGTTTCCATCATTATGGGGCTTGCCATGAGATGCAATGTTGCAATTGCCTAAACATAGGGCACCATGCTCGTGGCTGTGGAGCACCAGCACGACCCATCACTCAAGTCCCTTTCATCGGGACTAACCCTACACACGAGAGTAGTTATAACGCCGAACGCTTTAGGAAGCAATTTTCAAGGTGGAGTAACGAGGAAGGCACTCGTGTCCACATAACACTGGCTAAACACCGCAATCCCGTCACCAAAGCTAGTACTAGCTAGTCATGCCACCAATGCGGTGAGATAGGGCACGTCAAGAAGGATTGCCCTATAGCAAAGAACTCTGGCGCAGATGGGAAAATTCTCAGGATCACAGCTGCAGGAGAGCCTACTCCGGAACCCTCGTTAATGTAACTTAGGCGTGTTGTTGTAACAGACTTATAAACTATCCAGGACTAGTGCAACTAGAGTCTTACCTTTGGCGAGATCTTGTCTGTATAGGGATTCTCGTGCTGCGTATACTTGTCTTTTGTAGTATATTTTATTCGCAGCAATAGTCTAGTGGTAAATCTAAAGTACTGTAACTCTGTTCATGGTTGCACGATTGTGTTTTGTCTGTAAACGTCTTATGTTCAAATCTAATGTCTTTAAGTTTCAATATGATTCCGACATTATCATACGACTCGATTCAATTTGTTCTTCACGAAAACAGCTTCATACGTACATCTCTTTCTTCTAGATCACTTTTCCAATGAAGCCGTCATATCAGAACACCAAAGTACTCATGCCAGGAGTACCTCTTAGTTATTTTCTCTCCGAAGAAATCCCCAAAGTACCACTCGTGCAGTGCGTCAAGTTTAATCCAAGGATTCATGCGATTGATCTATCACTAAGGAAGGTATACATAAGAGTGATATATAATCAAGCTTCTACAGGTTTAGAATTGATGATTCCACTTTAACTTCTTTTTCCCCGATGGGATGTGAGCTTAAAGAAGAATCAGTTATTCGACTACCTTTTCAATCTTAATTATATGCGACTCGTATACCCGAAATTGTGATTGTGAAACCATGTATGAATTCTAATATGAACTTCAAGACGGAGAACTGCTTAAGCCTATGAGTAATCACATCATCATGTGAACAAACTTAGAACCCAATACGACTCCCGTAAACAGATCACCCTATAGTTTAAACACCTACGGAGATACAAGAACAGTCCGGACAACTTAGCGAACTACACAGAAATAGAATTAGAAGACTAGGTTTCTCACCCTAGAGAACCCCGGTCATATTCTCCCAGAGATCGACGGATCGCATAGTATGTACCTCGGTTATCGGGGACTCCGTCAAGATTTTCATTAGAAATCGTTATCTCTGCCTTGCGTAGACGAAACAGTTGAGCAAACGCAAGGAAAGAAACTACTTCCAGGAGTGGAACTGAGATCCGAATATCACCAGTTCGAGTGTTAGGGAAAGATGTCCGGAAGACTATCTCCTGAACTCGATGCGGACACTTCGAGTCCGTAGTGATACCCTTCGGATAGGACCAATACGCCCATAGTTTTCATGAGTTAAATGAATAGGGTTACGTCTTTCTTACTTGGATCAATTCGTCATTTCTCCATGTAATTACTTACTTATCTACCCTCGTAGTAAGAAGGAAACCCATGGAAACATTTCCTACAGAGGAACTTTGGCGAAGTTCTCTAGGCACGAGTTTTGAAATTGAAGAGTCAAATTTCTATGACACACTGTTAGTAATGTGGGAAATTTTGAGTACTCTTTCAATTTGTCAAAGCCGATGAGCATTTTTCGACACCAGAGACGCCGACAGTCATTCGCCAAATTCTAGGTCTTACCGACCTACCGACTTAGTTCATTCAGAACTCCTCGCAAATTACAGAAACTCGTACAACTTTGACCTAGCAAGGGGTGGCCCTTGACTGGGAAGTTAAGCAAGAAGAGGAACCTTTGGAATTCCAAGTGAGTAACCAAGCTCTTTAGGTTAACTCACTCTGGGAATGGCTTAATACGCTTCGTATCGCGTGGAAAGCTAAATCCAATATAGTTAGGACCTCCGAGATTCTCATCAGAATCGGTCCTGTGTCTCGCACAAACTAGACCTACTCTGCGAACTCAGTAACATACATCCTACTCTTCACGTCTCGATCGTGGAACCATACCTTTCCATTAGGACTCTTGTAAGTCCACTCGTCGAGATCCTTGCCTTCGTATTAGAACCATGGTGACCCTCGACCGAGAAGTCAAGCAGACGAAGCAACGCCGTCGCCAGTTAGTGAAGGTTCGTTGGAATGCCAACCGAGAACCCGATTTCACTAGGTGCGCTAGAACCAATCGATTAGGAAGTTCCTCCTCACGACTCGATCATTCGTTTGGCAGTTTTCAGGATTTTACACTTAAGGAGATATTAGGAGAGTGGATGCACTATGGTTTTGTGCAACGATGTTATTCCAATACTCTAGGACATTAGAATTCGTTCCAGGAATAAAAATATTTTCTGCCAAAAATATGTCAGGACTATAAATACAATTCTGAACCAAATTGGTTCATTAGTTGAATTCCAATTAGAGAAAAGACAAAATTCTCTTTCACGGATCTTCGGGTTTTTATCCCAAATTGTGAGTACTTCGATCTAGTTATTTTATATAGCTTAGATTGTGTTTAGAAACGCCAATTACATAGCAAATCTGCAAGATTCGGGAGTTCACCGCCCAAGAACGTTCTTGGGGAGTAAACTCCAAAAAGTGGCTTAAATGCTACCTAGTCCTTTCCCCGTGACTTGTAACTACCTTAGACTTGTATGCTAGTGTGTATACGACTAGAAAACATCGAAATCGGATTAATAACCCAAGATTTGGGAGTTTACCGCCCAAGAACACTTGGGGAGTAAACTCCATTTTAAGGTCCTAAAGGGTTCCAATGACCCTCAAAGCTTTAGAACTCGAACTAGAAGCCTTCATTTCATGTTTAGGACACCGAAATCATTTCAAAACAATGAGGAAAGTGAGTTCACGGCCAAGGAACTTCTTGGGCCGTGAACTCCATGTTAAGTGCCCAAAATGCCCTAAATGCCTTCATTTAGCCAAGAGACTAGCCTAGCACATTACCTTGATGTGTCTAATACCCAAAACACTCAAAATACCAACACCTAGGGGTGTTCACGACCGCAAACACATGGCCAATTGGTACATGGGCCGAAAACTCTAGTTAGGGGTGTTTTGATGCCACAAACACTACCTAAGGCTTAGACTTGATTTTAGACATGTACCCTAAAGTGTTTACAGCCTAGAAAACATAAGGAATCACAAGTATTGAGGAGTTTACGGTCAAGAGTAGTTCTTGGGACGTAAACACCTATAAAGGGGTCAAATGACACCCTAACTCCTTCCTTATGCCTAGAACCCAAAATAGATCATTACCTAGAAATGTTTGAGACTTGAAAACACCATAAAAATCCTCCCAAGGGAGTTTACGGCCGTAAACTCCAAGGGAATATGGTCTCTGGGCCGTAAACTCCCTAACGGAGTTAATATGGCACCCAAACACTTGTTATAGCCTTGAAACAATTCACCACATGAGTTGTATAATTGGTAGACACCATTTAGGGACTTGGTTGAGAGTTTACGGCCAGGAGCTTACTCCCCTAGGCCGTAAACTCCAAAGAACATGGTCATTAGACCTTAAACTCCCATTTGAGGTATTGCACTCCTTTGTTTCAACCCATTAGCCTCCTAGCACTTGACCAAAAGTGTTTTCCTCGCGTTTAAATGTTTATACTTGTATAATTAGTGTTTTTAATCACTAATTATTTATATACATATTTCTTCATATGTAATTAGGATCATTGTGTGTGTCTAAAGTCTTCACTTGACACCGAGCACTTGCCCGATCCTTCCTTACGATAACAGTCCGTTCAATTCCCGTCACTTACTGCAGGTGAGTTCATACCCCTTAAATAATGTTTTAAACTATTTTTAAATGTTTTATGGGGGGATACAAGTAGAATCATGTTACTTATTATATCAATCACATGTGATTAATAAGTAGCATTATGCTAGTTATTACATCAATCACATGTGATTAATATACAGCATTCAAATGATTTGGCTACTCATTAGCCGTTTTACCAAACAGTTTCCTTCAAATGATTTTTATAAACATTTAATATGTTTTAAACTCCTTATTACACTGTATATTGTACTCTGTATATCACATTTCAAACTTATTTACAATTGTGTTTCAAACAAATGTTTCTTTATACTAAACTGTTTTATCAAACCCATGCCTTCAAATTGTTTTATAGGTTGACATCAAGTCGATCTTTTCTTAAAATAATAATTATGTTTCAAATGTTTTACAAAACTTATTTATGCTTTTATATTATAAATTGCATGTCTCTATATGTATAGTTATATAAGAAATGTTTAAAAGACTTAGGAAGGCTATCCACCCTATTTCCTTTTCGCGCTTGAGATGTGGTCTGGTGGGATATCGGGTACTCGTCCGAAGGTCATTTAAATATTAGTTATATATCATGTGTACAGATATAGTCATAAAAGGTCCTTCCACTTCATCCCATACCCTTGGGTAGCAAGGGTATACATCGATGTTCATACGTACCGGTTAGATTACTAGTAAACTACCATATGGGTAGTTTAGGAAGATACTAGAACAATAACTAGAACGCGATATCATACAATGAGTCAGTTCATTCATGAGTCAATACTTTCTAGAACATTACAGTACATTACATATACGACTATACTAGGAAGAGAACATATACAACTATACTAGAATGATTACAATACTATCATTGCTAGGTAGAGAGCACGTACATTACAGCTAGAACAGTTCATTACATTACATATACAAGAATACGTTAATTATTGTGATTTAAATCGGAGCATGACTTAAATGTCATGACCCGAGTTGTAGCCAGAGTCTCTTGGAGGGAGAGCGTGAGTTTGCGTATAGATCTATACTGGATTGACTATCCTACACCTTGCTGCTAGCTACAGCCGGACCTGCAGGTCTGCGGGTGCCAAACATCATTCCGTTATTACGACCATTCATATGTCGTTGTTACCAGTCGATAGTATGGTGCAATTTATCGCATAATGCCTTAATATAAATCCGGTTTAAGGTAATTAGTACAGCAGTAGTTCTAATAGCGCTACGTTTTAGTACTACATTAATTTTCCCTATGCATATATTTAGTGATCTTTTCACTTAAACTATAAATGTAAAAACTATATTTTGATAATGATAGTTACACTTGGGAAAAATGACACACTTTTACAAGAGACGAATATATGGAACAGTTAAGTCTTGGTAGAAGACTACATAGAGAATCAGTTAAGTCTTGGTATAAGACTCCCAGTTATAATAGTAGGAATCATAGGGATTCCTAGGGTTTTTTTTCAAACATTTACAGTTGTTTTACAAACATTTTCATACTTACAGTTCATATACAAATTCTTACATACAAATTCTTACTTACAAATTCTTACATACAAATTAAGACACTAAATACTTATGATCTCACCAGCTTCAAAGCTGATACTCGCTTTCAAAATTACTTGTATCCTCAGGTCATCATAGACAGGTACCGATGCAAGGAGAAAGGAAGATGGAGCTTGTTCAAGACTCATCTTTCATTTTGATTTATGCTTTAGTGTTTATCAAAATTTGATAGAACATACTTGTATAATAATTCTATTATTAATGTAATGGATGATGTTGTTGCTTGTTTACTACTTTTCATTGTTGTGATACTATGCATGACGTCCTCCGCCCCAGAACGTTTCTGCCGTTCTTGGTTTTGGGGTGTGACATATTTGTTGCAAGATTTCTACTAGGATTGACAATCGTGACGTGCCCGGGTTGGTAAATCGTGGGTTGATGGGTTAGAAAACTCAACACGAATACAACCTACGTAAATATGTTGTCGTTTTTTTCAACCCTAACGCGGCCACCACACGTGTAACCCCTTTAATTATATGGATTCGTGGGTTAGATTTGGGATCATGGGTCCTGTGAGGACAGGTGTGTGTATTGTGTGTATGTTCGATGGTCTCTAGTCATTGAGCTGTTGTCTATTGAATCGTTGATAGCTTGAATGCTTTATGAGTAAATGTTGAATTGAAGTTTGAATCACCGTAAGAAATTGAGACCCAATGAGTGTGAGCCTACGAGAACATGAATATTTTATTCAATATTTTTTTAATCTATTAAAATAAACAGGTTTATAAGTAAGCCTGCAAAATTATTTGCAAAACGGAATATTAACTTATGATAAACAAGTTGGGCGGTTGTAGTTCTGCGGTTTTGAAAAAATCAACCCAAAACCATTTATCTTCTATTCCGGTTTGTATCGTATCACGAATCGTATCCAAATTTACAACCCTAATTTCGAGTTCAAATTGCAAAGAATGGATGGAAACACATCCTCATCGTTATTATTTACATCTCATATCAGCCAAAAGTAATTTAAGGCCACGAGGACTTTATGAATGTTACCTGATACCAGACAAAATTGAGTGGTACTAATGTCACGGGTTTAAATGCTAAAAATAACAACACAATGTCTTATTTTTAAGAGAAATTAAATTACGTTTTACCTTTTGTTTCTACAATTATTTCTACCTACTAAAATTATGACAAGAGAAGTTAAATTGATTTCTATTTTTTATGAGTTAAAAAATATATTTTTAATATAGCCTTAATGAGTTAGTTAAAAAAATATAGAATAATAACACTTGTTATCATTTTATTGATCATTTTATTGAGTAGAAACATTTGTAGGCATAAAAAGTAGGAATCAATTTAATTTCTCTATTTTTAATATAAAAATTCGTATGTTGGATTTTTTTGAAATTTTTTAAAGAAAAACTATCAAAAATAAATAAAACCGTCGATATCCTAACTTTCAACAAAAAGCCGAAGCCACACATTTTTTGTGTGGGAATAGTCCATGCCACAATGTTATTAAAAGAACTTTCAAATTTTAATTAATTTATTTTTTGTTATTTTCGTAAAATATTTATTTTTTTCATTACTAAAGTTTAAAATTTTCACGATATTTTGTTAGATTTACAATTTTGTTCTATAAAAGAAATATTAAAAGTGATAAATAAATATCTGTTTGATGAGAGTTAAATATAACTCAGACAAAATAAATTACATACAAAATCCATCCAGTGGTATATCTTTGTTAAATAAAATAAAATACTAATTTTGTCTTCATTTAAATGTAGTTATAACAAATTAGATGTTTGACTAACTCTTGCATATGTAATCTATTATTTTATTTCTTTATTCCCATTTAATTTCATTTTATCATAGACGATTGACCATCTTTATAATAACATAATGTTGCATGTTTATTTTCGTAGTGTTTACCTTTAATGCAATTCATGTTATCTGTCATTATTACCGATTTCAAGTAGCATATTGTTATAGACTATAGTACATGTTGGGAGTAACATCATGGTTGTGGTTGTAACGTTAGGGGGGGTTGCACATCATAACTTTACGTTTTTTATTAAATATAATTCAAACGTCATTGTTTTTTATTTGATCAAAAGTCGTGTATTATTAATAATCCGCTTTTAAGTTCAAATGATAAATACATAGCTGTATTTTTATGAAACAATGTCCACGAATTCATAAATAACTTAAATTCTTAATTAAATTCTCCAACTTTAATAAAGATAGTCGAGAACCTAGAGACAATTTTTTTTTTCATTTACATTCTCTTGTCATCTTATCAAGACCCCTATTTATTTTTGCTGATCCAATTACAACAAATAATGTTAACTAATGTCAATATGTTATTATATATATATATATATATATATATATATATATATATATATATATATATATATATATATATATATATATATATATACACACACACACACACACACACACACACACACACACACACACTAGTGGTGTACCCGCGCAAAGTGGTGGCGACAAATAGTTTCCGAGCGGTAATTAACTTATTTCGTTGAATAGTTTCTTTGCGGAAATTTGATCAAACCATAAAAACAGTTAAGTATTAGACAAGCTACAAAATATTGATAATTCTTTTATTTCTTCAATAAAACGTTGATAAATAAATTTACATGTTACGTTGTTATAAATATCAATCTACAATCATGCATGTTTGTTCTTTTATATCATCAATAGATAAAAGTCAATGCATAATATAATGACATCTTTTGCAATAAACATCAAATTATTATACAGGATTACATATTGTAACAATTGTAAAATAATGACTTCTTAATTTTACCTTATTAATCACATAAGACTTCTTTGTACACTACGTTTGATGTGTAGATTGCATCATGATCGAAAGTTTTTTCTGGCTTTACTAATACCTTTGTATTAACACGTGATATTCCTCTGGATAAGGCCACATAAAGTTGTTCATGTGAGAATATCGAGTCTGGTAGATAAACTCCCATGTTTGAAATTGTTTGTCCTTGAGCTTTATTGATCGTCATCGAGAAACTAAGGCAAACTGGAAATTGCTTTCTCTTCAATTTGAATGGGAGCATCTCATCATCAGACGGACATAGAGGAATTCTTGGCAAAAACACTATTTTTCCAGAATGTTGACCAACAATTATTTCTACATCAATGACATTTTGCTGGAAAGCTCTACATTTCAATCTGGTCCCATTACATAATCCATTTGATGGATCGATATTTCGTAATAGATTATTGGGCAACCAATTTTTAACCGAATATAATGAGGGGAAAGACCACTAACATTCAGTGAGTTCAAGAACTCCGTCAGATATAAGTTATTACTATCATCTTCCGCTTCATCAAAACTGTAGTAAACTTTTTTCTCTCCTGAAAACCGCTCGATCATTTGGTCATTTATCTCATCAACACTTTCATTTTTAGTTGTCAATATCGCCCTAGAAATGATAAATTCTGAATCAGCTTCGTTGGATTGCAGAGAAAGAAAGATTGCATCAATAAGAGCATCCACTGAGTTAGCTTTATTAGTGTATTTAATAGCCATGTCATCAGGTATGCAAATAAAGTTCTCGTCCACAATTTCCTCATTTCCATCACCAACCCGTAATAAAAAATCTGAAAACCATGGGTCAGTTACTACTCCCATGTTGATAGTTAACCGAAGCCTTTTAATCGATGGTCAAAGAGGTGACATTCGTAAGCTAGAGTCTACAATTTGTGCTCGCGTGCCATGCTTTATAACTGGCAGCACCTGTCTAAAGTCACCTCCCATAATCATTATATTTCCACTTAATGGGAGTTTCTCACCTGTGATGTCTTGCATTGTTCGATCAACTGCCTCCACTACTTTCCTCTTAGACATTGATGCTTTATCCCATATAATTACCTTTGCCTCTCGAAGTAGATGAGATGCCCCACGTTGTTTATTTATTTTGCACATCGAGTTATTTTCAAGATTAATAGGAATTTTAAACCGCGAGTAGGTTGTTCTCCCTCGTGGCATGTTATTAGCCGCAACACCTGACGTAGTTGTCACAAGTGCAATGAGACCACGGGCACGAGTATTTGCTAATAAAGCTCTATACAGAAACGTCTTTCTAATTCCACCAGGACCATCTATGAAGAACACACCTGAAATGTTTTCTTCCACGTGACTCATTATCTCTTCATATGCGAATTTCTGGTTAGGATTGAGAGAGTCTTTCGCATGTAAGTTATTGTTTTCCACAAGTACTGTAACAACCCAAAATACGAACCAAAAATTTTTGTTTTAATACTACTAAAAATCACAACATCAAACGTCATATATATTAAAACCATGGAACGAGTAACTCAAAGTCATAGTAACAGTATTCAAACAAAGACTGTATCAATCATATCAAAATATCTGAGTAAATTCCCAGGCTAGACTAAAGCCATGGTGTGCGCCATGCCATCATCTCGAGCTCTTCCCCTTACTAACAGAAGTACCTAAAACCAAAACTGAAACTGTAAGCACAAAGCTTAGTCAGGTCCCCCAAACTACCACATACCATGCAATAACATATAAAGCACATATTGGGCCTTGCCCGCTGCATCAGACTGGAGTCCGGAACTGCATCGGACAAAGTCCGGAAACTGACCAGGGCCATGCCCTCTGCATTGGACTGAAGTCCGGAAACTGCATCAAACCGAAGTCCGGAACTGACTGGGACTTTGTCCCCTGCATCAGACCGATGTCCGGAACTAGCTGCATCGGACCGAAATCTAGAACTGACTGCATCGGACCAAAGTCCAGAACTAACTGCATCGGACCGAAGTCTGGAACTGACTGAACATAGCATAACATAACATATCAACTAGCATAAGCACATATACTACATACTGCATCGGACCGAAGTCCAGAACACCTAACACATAGACATGCTTGAATCATAAAGACATCAAACACCCTGAACTACTGCATCGGACCGAAGACCGGAACTAATTACAAGCTAAATGGGCCGGCATTGTGGCCGTAGACCCGTTCCTACTGGAAGGAAACTCACCTCTTAGTGCTGGCTGCTGAGATGCTAACTCTGAAAGTGGCTGACTGCTACTCTGGAACTGACCGGCTACAAATCCCAAAAACACTAGATCAGTTACTTGTAAATGCCCTCAGGGTAAAATGACTATTTTACCCCTGGTCAAAGTCAACTTACAGTTGACCCGACTCGTCGAGTTGGGCCACCAACTCGCCGAGTCCCCACTCTTATTTCCCATTCCTGCTCGCTACTACTCGTCGAGTTTGGCATTAACTCGGCGACTTCCTCTTTGATACCAACAGCTAGCCTATCTTTATCTGACTCGTCGAGTTGTATGAACAACTCGTCGAGTCCTCCTTCATCATAAGATACTCTGGCCTATGACTCGCCGAGTTGTAGGAACAACTTTTCAAGTCTGTTCTTGAGGCAAGAAGATTGCCATGGACTCGCCGAGTCAGGGCATTGACTCGTCGTGTCTCTCCATTGCTGAGTCTGACCTCCGACTCACTGAGTCCACCCCTAACTCACTGGTTCCACTCAGAACAACTCAAAAAGGGAAAAATTAGGGACTCACGACTCGACTCGCCGAGTCTGAAGAACAACTCGCCGAGTCGCTCGCATGCAACCACTATTCAGTCGATTTTGATCGATTCCAGTGCATTCAACTTGTAGATCTGGATTCCTTAGGTTGGTTTCACACGTAAAGTTTCCAACTTTACGTGTATACATGCATCAATAAGGGTTCAAAGGCTCCAAATGCACTAAAAGTGTAGATCTAGGGCTTCCATGCAAAGATAGTCCCACAAAGGCAGTAGATCTAAGCTCCTATAGCTCAGACATGGGTGGATTCGATGGCTAACCATCTCCAAATGTCCTTTATACCTCTACCAAGCCAAGAATGGCAAAAACAAGCTAATTAAGAGACCTAATGGAAGAAGAACAAAGGTTTGAGCTTGATACCTCAAGGAAGACGGAAATGCAACTGGAAGGTCGGATCTACTTCGCTCTCCCTTGATCCCTCCTCTCTTCTTCTCTTCTTCCCACTTCAAATGCACCAACAAATTCACAAGATGAGAAAACACACCAAAAATGACAAGGAACGACTAGGGTTTTAGTATAGAACTCTCTGTGGGTGAGGGAGGCTGAAAGAGGTGCATAAAGTTGTTTAAATAGGGTGCAAACCCTTAGATTTAGGGTTTCATCCAGATTGGCGAACTCGCCGAGTCCCAGCATATGGACTCATCGAGTAGCCGGCTCCAAACGCATGCTCATCTCATTTCTACTCGACGAGTCGGGCTACTGACTCGTCGAGTTCCTCTTAAAAACTTAAAAAATACGTATTAAATAACATACCAGAAATGGGGCGTTACAACTCTCCCCCACTTGTCTCAGAGTTCGTCCTCGAAGTCTGCTTCTGCTGAATCTGGAAACAACTCTGGGTAATGCTCCCTCATCTCCCCTTCGGACTCCCACATCCACTCTGAACCCCTTCGGTGCTGCCACTACACCTTCACCAACTGAACCACCTTGTTCCTCAAGGTCTTTATCTTCCCGTCTAAAATCGCAACCGGTCTCTCCATATAATTCAGGATGCTATCAACCTGAATGTCCTCCAAGGGTACAACTGCTGCCTCGTCCACCAAACACTTCCTCAACTGAGAAACATGGAAAGTTTTGTGGATCTGGCTAACCTCTTCCGGAAGATCCAACCGATAAGCGACCCGACCCACCCATGCCAAAACCCTAAAAGGACCGGTGAACCTGGGGCTCCGCTTTCCCCTCTTTCGGAACCTGATAACACCCTTCCAGGGTGACACCTTCAGGGGAACCATATCGCTCACCTGAAACTCCAAGTCTGAACGCCTCCTGTCGGCGTAACTCTTCTGTCGACTCTGCGCAGTCTGTAGTCTGCTACGGATCTGCTGGATCAACTCCGTAGTCTTGAGCACCACTTCGATGCTCCCAATGACTCACTGACCGACCTCGCCCCAACAAATAGGGGTCCTGCACTTCCTCCCATGGAGCATCTCGAAAGGAGGGTGGTCAATACTCGCATGGTAACTGTTGTTATATGAAAATTCCGCTAATGGAAGATATGTGTCCCAACTGCCGCCGAAGTCTAGGACACATGCTCGAAGCATGTCCTCGAGAGTCTGAATTGTCCTCTCACTCTGGTTGTCCGTCTGAGGGTGGAAGGTGGTGCTGAAATGGAGACGAGTGCCCATCTCGTCGTGAAACCGCTTCCAGAATCTGGAAGTAAAATGGACGTCTCGGTCTGACACTCCCGAAACAGGCACTCCATGTCGTGCCACAACCTATCTAACATAAATATCGGCTAGTTTCTCAGCCGATATGCTCTCCTGGATCAGTATAAAGTGAGCACTCATCATCAACCGATCCACAATAACCCAAATCGAATCCACTCTACGTGCGGTCATGGGAAGCTTAGTGATGAAATCCATGGTGATATCCTCCCATTTCCACACAGGAATGTCTAACGGCTGCACCTTGCCGTGGGGCCTTTGGTGCTCTGCCTTGACCTTCCTGTAGGTCAAGCACCTCTCCACATACCAGGCGACATCCCGCTTCATGGAAGGCCACCAATAATCGGTTCGAAGATCCCTATACATCTTCGTCGCCCGTGGGTGGATGGAAAATCGAGACTTATGGGCCTCGTCCATCAACACTTGCTGCACACCGCCCCACGTAACCCAAACTCTCCCATGAAGGGTCAACAATCCTCGACTGTCATATTCAAAGGAAGCCACTCAGCCCACGATCCTCTCACACTTCTTCCTTTCTTTCTTGAGGCCCTCGACATGTGCCTCTCTGATCTGCTCCAACAATGGAGTAATCATTGTCATCCTCAGACATATCTCCCTGATCGGGGCCGCTGCCGTATTATGGCTCAGGGCTTCAACCACTACGTTCGCCTTCCCCGAGTGATAAAGGATCTCATAGTCGTAATCCTTCACCACATCTAACCACCGTCGCTGCCTCATGTTAAGATTCGGCTAATCCATGAGGTACCTCAGACTCTTGTGATCCGTGTAGATGGTACAACGGACCCCATAGAGGTAGTGTCTCCAAATCTTGAGGGCGAACACCACTGCCCCCAATTCCAAATCATACGTCGGATAGTTAGCATCGTAAGGCTTCAACTGTCTAGAGGCGTAAGCCATCACATGGCCTCGCTGCATCAACACTGCTCCCAAACCGGTGATCGAAGCATCACAGAAGAATATGAAATCCTCTACTCCCGCTGGCAGGGTAAGAATCGGTGCCTCGCACAATCTCTGCCTGAGGGTCTCAAATGCTACCTGCTGCTCAGTCCCCCAACGAAACACCACCGACTTCTTAGTCAGTCGGGTGAGCGGTACAACTATCTTGGAGAAATCCTAGATGAATCTCCTGTAGTACCCCGCCAAACCTAGGAAGCTCCGAATCTCAGATGGAGACCTCGAGACCTCCCACTGCATCACGACCTCTATATTAGCCAGATCTACCAGTATACCCTTCCGGTTAACGAGGTGCCCAAGGAACTACACCTCGCGCAACCAGAACTCGCACTTGGAGAACTTCACGAAAAGTCTCTCCCTCCTCAAGGTCTCTAGCACCTCCCTCAGGTGCTCCACATGCTGCTCCTGAGTCTTGGAATAAAACAAGATGTCATCTATGAATACTATCATAGACCGATCCAGCATCAGCCTGCATACGCGGTTCATGAGGTCCATGAACGCGGCTGGAGCATTGGTGAGTCCAAACGGCATCACCACGAACTCATAATGACCATAGCGGGTCCTGAAAGCAGTCTTCTGCACATCCTCATCCCTAACCCGCATCTGATTATACCCGAAGTGAAAATCAATCTTGGAGAACCAAGATGCTCCCTGAATCTGATCAAACAAGTCATCTATGCTCAGGAGTGGGTAACGGTTCTATACACATACGGTGCGACCCGTCCTTCTTCACGAACAGAATCGGTGCTCCCCAGGGAGAACTGCTTGGCCTGATAAAACCCTTGTCCAACAACTCTTGCAGCTACATCGACAACTCCTGCATCTCTGGGGGAGTTAACCGATATGGTGCCTTGGATATCAGAGCCGCACCAGGAATCAAGTCAATCCTTAACTCAACCTGCCTCTCCGGAGGTATTCCCGGCAAATCCTCTGGAAATACATCCGGGTAGTCCCGCACTACCGGGACATCGTCAACTGTCGTCTTTCCCTTCTCCGGGCATCTAATACATAGGAAATGTAATCGGCGCAACCCTGCTGGAAGTAGCGCCTTGCTATCACTGCTGAACAAAGAACTGGTCCGCGATGTGGCCTCTCGCCCTGAATCACTAACTCTCCCCCACTGGGAGTGCGAATCCTCACTAACTATAGCTTACAATCAATTATCGCCCCATTGGGCTCAGCTAATCCATGCCTACTATGACCTTATTCCCTCATAGGGGAATAGGGACCAAGTCCACCAAAAACTGCTCATCAAATAAATGAAGAGAACATCCTCTGTGTACTCTCGCAACCCTAACGGCCCTGTCATCTGCGATCTCGACCTCAAGTGGACAATCCAGCTACCCTGGAGCTCTGCTAAACCTCTTTCTAAGCGCAAGCAAAATGAATGATCGGGTAGCCCCCGAATCAAACAATATTGTGGCTGAAATGCCGTTCACTAGGAACGACCCTATACAAAACATATAATCATAAGAAACAATCAATAATAAATGCAGAGATAAAGGAAAAAGACGTACCCGTCACCGCATCAGGAGTTGCTCGCGCCTCCTCTGCTGTTAGCTGAAAAGCCCTACTCTTCGCCACTGGCGTCTCTACTCGGCCCTGGCGGCCGTCTGTAATCCTCAAGGTAGCAGGGGCAGGTGCTGGCACCTTCCCTGCTGCAGCTAAACTCGGACACTGGGACTTTTTATGTCCCCTCTGATTGCAATGGAAGCAAATCAGATCGGATGTCTCGGTGGCGGTAGTAGTCGCTGTACAATCTCTGCTCATACGCCCAGTCCGGCCGCACCTGTAGCAGCCGGCACTCCTTGCCTTGCACGCCCCATCGTGCAATCTCCCACACTTGCCACACCGACCGTGGCTCTGCTGACTCCTGGACCTGTGATCTGAAACCTTGGGCTTTTTGCCCAAACTCCCTGTACCCAAAGCTGCCTCCGGCTTCCTTTTCCTCTCCATCTCAAGGTCAATCTCTCTTTCCCGTGCCCTAGCAGTCATGTCATCCAGCATCTTACAGCTGGACCGGCTCACAAACTGGCAGATATCACTCCGCAACATCTCGTGATAACGAGCCTTCTTCATTTCCTTATCAGATGCGTACTGAGGAACGAGTAGTGCCCTCTCCCTGAACTTGGCAATAATCTCCACCACTGTCTCTGTAGTCTGGGTGAGGTCCTGAAACTCCCTGGCTAACTGTTGCACCTCAATAACCGATGCGAACTCAGCTCTGAACCTGGCAGTAAAGTCAACCCAGGTCATAGCATCCATAGCTATGTCATCTCCAATGACATGTCCAACCTCCTCCCACCAATCCCATGCCCTGTCCTTCAGGAGACAGGACGCCAATCTGACCTTGTCCTCCCCAGGACACCTGCTAGTGCGGAATGCATTGGCCACATTCGCCAACCATATGGAACTCACTATGGGGTCCCGCGCCCCATGATAATCTGGATCTCAACATGCTCGGAACTCCCTGAAAGTAGGTGTGCGCGACTCCAACATGGCCGCCACCTCAGCACGAAATGTGCCCAGCTTCTCCTCCATCAACTCTAGTATACCCTGCTTGATCGAACCAAAGATCATGGGAGTCTGCTCAAGAATGATATGGGTCACCTCTGAGTTGAAGAACTCCCTAGTCTGATGATCCACGTGCTCGGCCCCCGAGCCTGATCCTGATCTCTCGTCAGCTCCAGAACTGCCGACTGCTGGCCTAGGTCGCAAAACCACCATTCTGAAACACATCATAGCAAACGTCAGAAACACTGATATATCTCGAAGGATCACTACTATTACAGGTTTTCCGGTCTCATCTCAGCCTTCCTCGATTCAGGTACGGATCCTCTGCTTCCAGTAGTATGGGCCTCTACTACCTTCCACATCTATCCGTACCTTCCTCAAGAACTGCCTTGACTCCACCAAGCGACTACTACTGCTACTGATCTCTGCTATTCTCATCCTAGGCTTGCCCTAGGGAAATCTCTGACTACTAAATCCAGTCCTCAACCGCTGAAGATCTCTTTGTAATGCCAATTAGTCATCACCTGAATACCATCACATGTGACGAGGCTCGGATAATCCTTCGAGTAAAAGACTCGTCCCTACAACGGTTAGAATCAAACGAGAGCTGCGCACTAGGGCCAAATCCAACACTCTGAGATTATTCAACCCTGATCACATGCATGTGACATATTCACCTAATGGCTAACTCCCATTACTCGGAGTCCCACAAAGCACAAAACAAGTAGCATTTGAACACAGGAAACTACTCAAGCAATTCTATCCGCATACGAGAAACTATACTAGCATATAATGCTAAGCTCATACTATCATACATAACCTAAACAGGCTATCCTACTGCTGTCTATTCAATACTAGCATGCAATCCTCATAAAGCTGAAACACATAAAGCAGGCACATAAGGCATCCTCCTAGATCCTTAGTCCTATACTAGCGTGTTGTTCTACTGAAACTGAAACAGATAATCATAATATAAACTTGTATGGGTAATTTGGGAGTACTTACTTGAGCTCGGCTAATCGCATGCACCTCACCCATTTCTCGTTTTCAAAAACTCCTTTTTCTTTCTAAGTTTTTTTTTTCAAAAATCCCATTCGAAAATGTTTTTCTTTTGAAAATCTTTTACCGTGTCCTTAGTTTGAGTTCTGACAGACCCGAAAGTGTATCCGAATCCCTCAAACCAAAACTCTGATACCAACTTGTAACAACCCAAAATACGACCCAAAAATTTTTCTTTTAATATTACTAAAAATCACAACATCAAATGTCATATATAATATAACCATGGAACGAGTAACTCAAAGTCATAGTAACAGTATTCAAACAAAGACTGTATCAATCATATCAAAATATTAGAGTAAATTCCCAGGCTAGACTGAAGTTGTGGTGTGTGCCATGCCATTATCCCAAGCTCTTCCCCTTACTAGCAGAAGTACCTGAAACCAAAACTGAAACTGTAAGCACAAAGCTTAGTGAGCTCCCCCAAACTACCACATACCATGCAATAACATATAAAGCACATATTGGGCCTTGCCTACTGCATCGGACCGGAGTCCAGAACTGCATCGGACCGAAGTCCGAAAACTAACCAGGGCCTTGCCCTGTGCATCGGACCGAAGTCCGGAAACTGCATTGGACCAAAGTCTGGAACTGACTGGGACCTTGTCCCCCGCATCGGACCGAAGTCCGGAACTAGCTGCATTGGACCGAAGTCCGGAACTGACTGCATCGGACCAAAGTCCGGAATTGACTGCCTTGGACCGAAGTCCGGAACTAACTGCATCAGACCGAAGTCTGGAACTGACTGCACATAGCATAGCAAAACATATCAACTAGCATAAACACATATACTGTATACTGCATCGGACCGAAGTCTGGAACACATAACACATAGACATGCTTGAATCATAAAGACATCAAACACCCTGAACTACTGCGTCGGACCGAAGTCCCAAACTAACTGCAAGCTAAACGGGCCGGCATTATGGCCGTAGACCTATTCCGACTGGAAGGAAACTCACCTTGTAGTGCTGGCTGCTGAGATGCTAACTCTGAAAGTGGCTGACTGCTGCTCCAGAACTGGCCGGCTACAAATCTCAAAAACATTAGATCAGTTACTTGTAAAATTCCTCAGGGTAAAATGACTGTTTTACACCTGGTCAAAGTCAACCTCTTGGTCAAAGTCAACTTACAGTTGACCCGACTCGTCGAGTTGGGCCGCCAACTCGCCGAGTCCCTACTCTTATTTCCCATTTTTGCTCGCTACTACTCGTCGAGTTTGACATTGACTCGACGAGTTCCTCTTTGATACCAACAGCTAGTCTATCTTCATCTGACTCGCCGAGTTGAATGAACAACTCGCCGAGTCCTCCTTCATCATAAGATACTCTGGCCTGTGACTCGCCGAGTTGTAGGAACAACTTTTCGAGTCTGTTCTTGAGGCAAGAAGATTGCCATGGACTTGCCGAGTCAGGGCATTGACTCGTCGTGTCTCTCCATTGCTGAGTCTGACCTCCGACTCACTGAGTCCACCCCTAACTCACTGGTTCCACTCAGAACAACTCAAAAAGGGAAAAATTAGGGACTCGCGACTCGACTCGCTGAGTCTGAAGAACAACTCGCCGAGTCGCTCGCATGCAACCACTATTCAGTCGATTTTGATCGATTCCAGTGCATTCAACTTGTAGATCTTGATTCCTTAGGTTGGTCTCACACGTAAAGTTTCCAACATTACGTGTATACATGCATCAATAAGGGTTCAAAGGCTCCAAATGCACTAAAAGTGTAGATCTAGGGCTTCCATGCAAAGATAGTCCCACAAAGGCAGTAGATCTGAGCTCCTAGAGCTCAGACATGGGTGGATTCGATGGCTAACCTTCTCCAAATGTCCTCTATACCTCTACCAAGCCAAGAATGGAAAAAAACAAGCTAATTAAGAGATCTATTGGAAGAAGAACAAAGGTTTGAGCTAGATACCTCAAGGAAGACGGAAATGCAACTGGAAGGCCAGATCTACTTTGCTCTCCCTTGATCCCTCCTCTTTTCTTCTCTTCTTCCCACTTCAAATGCACCAACATATTCACAAGATGAGAAAACACACCAAAAATGACAAGGAATGGCTAGGGTTGTAGTATAGAACTCTCTATGGGTGAGGGAGGCTGAAAGAGGTGCATAAAGTTGTTTAAATAGGGTGAAATCCCTTAGATTTAGGGTTTCATCCAGACTGGCGAACTCGCCCAGTCCCAGTGTATGGACTCGTCGAGTAGCCGGCTCCAAATGCGTGCTCATCTCGATTCTACTCGACGAGTCGGGCTACTGACTCGTCGAGTTCCTCTTGAAAACTTAAAAATTACATATGAAATAACATACCATAAATGGGGCGTTACAAGTATAGAGTATTCTTCTTGTACCTCACGACTGTTGGATTAGTGTCTAAGTCCATAACTATTGTGGTATGTACTTGACCCGATGGTGCATGGTCCTTTTGGGTTGCCTTCACCAAAGCAACTTGATTGGAGAAATAAATAGAGAGAGAGAGAGAGAGAGAGAGGTTATTATGATTTATTAATATGTTATAAGAATAATATATTAAAGGAGAAATCATATTTGTTTAATTAATATTGGTCAATAATTAATTAAGAATTAATTTTGTGATCAAATGTAATTAATTAAATTAGAGGGGCTGAATTGTAATTATGTGATAGTTACAAAATAAGGTAAGGATTATCTTATTAATAGGTTGGACGAATTTAAGGTGATAAGGCCTTAGAATTTGACTATGATAAGGATTCAAGGATTATCTTATGGGTTGCTTGGTGGACAAGCAACTAGATAAGGATAATGACTGAAACCCTATCTCTACACCTATATAAACACCCCTTGACTCATGAATTCGGCCAGACCTTCCTAAGGCTTCTTAGGAACGAATTCAATACCTCGCCTCTCTCCTCATACCTTCTCCATTTGCTCCTGGTGTTTGTAAGCCATTAGAGGAGTGACACTTGTGACTCTAAGCCTTCCAAAGTCAATTCAAGGAGGAATTGGGATTGTTTTTGCTACATAACAATCAAGGTAATATCTTAAACCTAATTATATGTTAATATCGATTTCCATATGCTAGAATTAGGGTTTATAGCCTTGGATAACTTGCATGTACAATAGAGAAACCTAGATCCAAGCATTAGGGTTTGTATGAGCACATAGGATGTCTTATGACCAAAACCCATCAGTGGTATCAGAACCTAGATTGGTTTCTATTGTATTGATGCTTGATATGTATGAAAAATTCGATTTTTTGGTTTCTGGAGGCTGGACTCACCGAGTCCATAGCTGAACTCGCCGAGTCCATGGTGACTCGACGAATCCAAGCCTGACTCGACGAGTCAACTCGTCAGATGGGGATATCTTCGCGATTTCTTGCTGTTTTTGCTTATGGATAGTTACCTTATCATATTAGATCAATATAAATCTATTTTTTTGATATATATGACTATATTTTTGATCTAATTGAAGATATTTATCAATTAATAAGATAATTGTTTCCTTATGTGATAATTGTTTAATTATTTGACTAAATTGATAAATTGTTTTGCAAGAAATCATTAAATAAATCAAATATGGATAATTATGTGATTAATTGTTAATTTAGATTATTTGTTATTTGATCCTTGTTGCTTTGAAAAGTTTCATATTTTCCCCTTTAGGTTTTATAGTTTAAATTTGAACCAAAAGGTTTTGTTGTTTTGAAATTTAAATAGTTGAAAGCCTAATGTTTTGAAAAAGGTTTCAAAACTTGCCCTCAAGTTTTGGAATTTAAATTTTGATTAATAGTTTAATTTTGATGTATACTTAAATTCAAAACCCTAATGTGTTGAAATGTTTCAAAACTTGCCCTCAAGTTTTGGAATTTAAAAGTTGATTAAAAGTTTAATTAGGAATGTTAAATTCTAAAACTCTAGTATAGTTTTGAAAAAGTTCAAATCACACCCTTATGGTTTTATTAATTAATTAAGGTGTATAATTAAAATAGGTTTAATAAATCCATAAAAGTTTAGGTTTACAATTTAATTGAATTAAAAGTATAATTGTTAAATTAGACCACCTAATATTTTAAAAGTGTCAAATACACCATATACTATATATATAACATTAAAAGTCTAACATTATATATATGTATGAGTAAAAGTCAGTCTTACCGTTAGTAGGCCTCATTCACGAAGCTGGTCTATAAGGGGTGTTTAAGGAAATTGCCTATAAAATGGCGATTGAATGGGTATCCACTCTTACCCACCACACTCTTGACTAGTGGAGGGTCGTTAGCCGAACGGGTAGGATAGGACGAAACCTTCCATTATAAGTATAATGAATTATTAAAGTAACTAAATGTTTTCATAAAATTCCCAATCTTAGTTACTTAGGAAAAAGTGAATTGATGCAATTCCATGAAATTACACTTTGTGCCCTTGCGAAGACGTTAGTGGAGCGTGTGTGGTTTACCGGCACACTAAATGGTTCTAAGAAAGGTAGCAAAGGGTGACTCAATGTTTGTCATAGTTCGGTGGAGCGTGTGTGGTTTACCGACACATCGAATAGGTGACTGTAACATGTGAGGGCACCATGTAAGTTTGCATGGTTATTCACACCCGCTTTGTGATCCTCGGCATCCCAGTCACAACCAAGAGGGGCATATCGAGATTTAAACATGCCATTGAAAGTTCAATGAATCTCAAAGAATCTAGGAGTTTTCATAGATTTAAAACTTAAATTCCTTTTCGTTTTTCGTGGTGGAAATTAGTGAATCATCATTCACTTACCTTCAAATATTCTGCAATTAGGGTTACGGCATCCCTCTCCCGAGTTGTAGAATATTGTGTTGGGTCCTAGCCTTAGTATCTCATTTGGGTGATTTAGTAAGGACTCAATCAATCAACTAACTTGAATTCGTTTTCTCCCGTTTTGTAGATGTCAAAGTTTGACAACTATGGTCTTCTCAAATCCCGTGGAACAAGCATTCCACATGAAGATGATATTCCACGATTCGATCGAGGAACAAGAAATCATGCTTCACTTTCTCCTCCTCCTCCAATTATTCTCCCTAACCCACAAGTTCAAAGGCTTGAAAAGTTCATGATCACTCAAGACCTTTTGGCAAGTAAACATAAAGAAGGAAAGTCGGTGTGTGCACACATCCTAGGGATGAAGTCACACATTGATAGGTTAAGAATGTTGGGATCCGGTGTCTGTGAGGAAATGGTTGTTGATTGGGTTCTTCAGTCACTTCCTAACTCATAGAGTGAGTTTGTAAGAGAGTACTATATGATGAACCGCGATGTGACCCTTATAGATCTCACCTATATGCTTATTGCTGCTGAATCAGCAATGGTTTGGCGCAATAGAAAAGCAAAGTTGATTGGTGAATCTGCCTTCAAGACCTCTATGGATATAGACGATGGCAACGAAAGACTTGCTATGATCAAAAGGTTTGATCATAAGAGAAAAGCAATGTATGAAGTAGTTCCATGTCCTGTTCCAAAAGAGTCAATCTGCTTTTATTGCCAAGAGAAAGGGCATTGGAGACGAAGCTGCCCCATTTACCTAAGAGATCTAAGAGATGGGAGAGTCGAAATGTATGGCTCTAATATAGGTAAAATCCATTAACTAACTCTTTTAAGCTTCTATTCTAGATTCTTAATACATAATGTGATAAGATTACAATTGATGTTTTGAAGGATCAAAGAAAAGAAAGAAAGCTTAAAGGAAGAAGTGAGCAGAATCTAACCGTGAAGGAATGGATTTCGATCGCATTTCTCGAAGATTAGATTCTTGAGCTACTACTTAGAGTTAGAATTAGATTGCTAAGAAAGATGTATTAGCATAGTTTTTCAATGAATTGCACTGTAAGGACAAAATTTTTCCACAATAAAATAAATTTTTATTTTATATTATTTAATTATCCTTTCAATGACGTATATGAAAAATTGATGTTTGAATTATTAGCAATAATGGATTTGGTTCTTATTATGTTATTTATGGAAAGTCGAGAGTTTACCAAATAGGGAGAGTTTCTCATCGCCCAAGTTTTAACTGGACAGAAACTTGGAATCATGCAACTTGGTTGCACGATGAATGAGAAATTCCATATTTGGAAATTAGACAAAGTCATTGACAAAGTGTCAAGTGAAGGACTAGGAGATAGAGCACACAAAGTTGCGTGTTGATCAAGTCCACCATAAGAGTAACAATGATATTCGTCATGATTTACTAAAGGTTTAGTAAATATGATTATACTTACAAGATTAAGTGTAATTATGAAATGATTGAAAAAGTTTAAATCAATAGTAGAACGAATAAGAAGAATCAAGTAGGCAGAAAGATAAAAGTTTCTCCATTCTAAGAAGAAGGGAGAGTAGCTTTTATGCTTTATGATAGGTCTTAATGATTAAGAACCATATCTCAATTGATCCTTTAAGTAAATCTTAGCACAATTGTATGTTTAAGACGATGAATCAAGGATTGAAGAAATGGTTAAATCAAGAAGTCTATCATACTTCTTTCCAATAACAAGTCTTAGAGTTAAGATTGTGACAATGAGTGAAAAGTATTAAGAAGGTTTATAACTTTCATCAATGTGGAAAGTTGTGATGTCTTGGATAAGACAAAGACCAACTAGGACCCATTTATGAAGAGTTTTGATAAAAGCTACACTAACTCTTGAATATCTGTTTGTCAAGAAATGGTTATTGACAAGAGATTCTTATATGTCAAGGAGTCAGTGGGAGTCTTAATAGTCTTGAAAGGTTTCAAGAACAAATCAAATAAACCTTATCAATCATCACTAGCACACGAGTTGAGGTTTACAACCTATCGTGTTGACATTATTTGGTTTCTGTGCTGTTCCAATTGAGTTAATTATGCATGTGAGTTCTATGAATTCTCATTTTGAACGCATAAAAGGCAAGGCACCTTGATCAATGAAGAGTACATTGATAGGAAAAGGTGAGCTGCTTAACTACTTGGAAGACATGGTGGGCAGCCGTGCTACCATAAGGCAAGAAATCAAGATTAAGAAAGTTCGGTCCATATGAGTTTGAATTTGTCGTAAACTTTGGTTTTGACAAATTCGCATGGATAGGAACAAATACACCATTTAAATCTAAGTGTCATAAGATTTCCTCCTTCATAAAAATGATTGTGAGGAAATGCTTTCACTAAGAAAGATTTTAAGAAGATAGTAATTGTAAGATTGCATTCTCGAATTCAATCATGGTTACGGTATCCCTTTCCATAATTTGAATTGTGAGGTTTGGCAATTAGTCTTAATTGTTTAGACACACATATGAACTATCTAAGGCAAAGGTGTATAAGTTCAAGAAGCATTGATAAAATATTATCAAAGCACTAAGTATTAGAAACATGAACATAATAAATTCAATAAGTATTGTTTTTCTGAAAGTTAAGATGTTTATGAATACATGTCGAAGCTAGTGGGAGCATAAGTGTTATGTTTTATAATAATCATCATGATAGTGGGAGCATAAAAGTTATGATTGTATGATTATTAAGGAAAGTATTGCAAGTTGGCAATATTAATTATAGAAAACAAGAGTCATTCTTTGCAAAGTTGTAAGGATGGAATAGTTGTTTTGCTATAATTAAGGGAGAGAATATTATGCTTCATTTCAAATCTAAAGGCTTAGGTTGAGAAATGTTAATAAATTTAGTCAAGGGTACATAGTGTGTTCTTAAAATTTCAATTATGATTACAGCATTCCTCTTCACAATTCGAATTTTGAGAACATAGCAAATAAAACATTATGCGTCGTGTCCCATACGCTTCGGGTATAGGATCGATTGCAAATGCTTTAATTTTTTACCATTCTAAATTTTTTTTTCCAAATTTCTAGCGCATTTAGAGGGAAAAAGGACTAGAATCGGTTTTGATTAAAATAATTAAACAACTATCAAAGGACAATCCAAAGTTCGACGAGGATTGGTCGCTTGTGAGTAGTTGGAAGCATGGTATTGTATGGACAATATCGACATTATTATGAATAGAAAAGATTCTATTAAGAATGAGTTGTCATATGAAATTATGGAAATGTTTCCATATTGGATGGATCATATCGACATGAGTAGATGAGATTCTATTAAGAATGAGTTGTCATATGGAAAATATGGAAATGTGTCCATATTGGGAATTGAATATTGAAAATCTATGACTAGATTAGAGACTTTTATGCAAAAGGATGTTCAAAGGAATGTTCTTTGAGTGAGAGACATCATATCTAAGGAATTGTCTTGTAACAATTTCCGATAGAGAACTTTGTAATATCATTGGCAATAGTCTTTGTGACTTTGGTGCACTGACATTACGAAAGGATCATTGCATAGAATGTTAGAATCTAGCATATTTTATAAGTAACAAGAATTTGATATTCTCACACTTATGAAAAAGGATTTGGAGTTGTGAAATGAGAATGATTGGAAATGTGTTCAATTTGATCTATTTCACAAAAGTAAGAACCATAGGTAAACATTGTGTGCATGCTAAGAGCATGGGACAAGTGTAGTAATTCAAGTAAGAGGTTGATTACCCGAAACAACAAATAATGAGTAATCGATATGGTGATAAATAAAAGGAGTTTTATTTATACTCAAAGGTTTGAGGCCATATGGAATTAGTATTATTCTTGTGTTTCACATTTGCATGTTTTGACTTCCAGAATAATTGAGTTTATTAAGACTGATCGAATTATTCGAACGGGCCACAGTCGTTCATATGTTGGAAGTAGGTATGAATGAAGATTGTCATGAATTGGTGTGTGGATTGTCTAAAAGAGTATTAGACATAACCAAATGTTTGCTGCAAGATTCATGAGTGCTTATGAATATGACTTGAGCATTGGATTAAACCCACACTCACTTGGATCACTCCATGAATTGTATCATGAGTGATTGGTGAGACGATAACATCTTATATTCTTGAAACCGAGATGTGTGAGTTGTATCTTGCAAATCGGTTGCACATTGATAATATGTAAACGCACTGGTAACTTGGAGTTATAAAACATATTGTTGTGTGTAATTCGGTAAGTGAGTGCAAGCGAGCATTGAATCAAAGTTTATCCGTTCCTTTTATTCAAAGTAGGATAAAAGCGATATCTTTGGGCCCCTCGATGATTTAGTGATGACAAACGTAAATGCTCGGCCGGGCTAGGGCTAATTTGATTTGTTCAATTATTCAGTCGTCATAAATCGGAATCGAGATATAGTACAAAGAGAATGATTTGAAATCATATCTCATATGTTATCTAGAATGGAGGAATATATGATCCCTTATCTAAGAACACGCGTATCTGATATGATCAGAGTTGAAAGCGGCTTTAGAAAGCTACGATTGCAGATCAAGATCTGAAGTCATATGTATAATAGTTATTAGACTTATCCAAGTGGGAGACTGTTGGATTAGTGTCTAAGTCCATAACTATTTTGGTATGTACTTGACCCGATGGTGCATTGTCCTTTTGGGTTGCCTTCACCAAAGCAACTTGATTGGAGAAATAAATAGAGAGAGAGAGAGAGAGGTTATTATGATTTATTAATATGTTATAAGAATAATATATTAAAGGAGAAATCATATTTGTTTAATTAATATTGGTCAATAATTAATTAAGAATTAATTTTGTGATCAAATGTAATTAATTAAATTAGAAGGGCTGAATTGTAATTATGTGATAGTTACAAAATAAGGTAAGGATTATCTTATTAATAGGTTAGACGAATTTAAGGTGATAAGGCCTTAGAATTCGACTATGATAAGGATTCAAGGATTATCTTATGGGTTGCTTGGTGGACAAGCAACTAGATAAGGATAATGACTGAAACCCTATCTCTACACCTATATAAACACCCCTTGACTCATGAATTCGGCCAGACCTTCCTAAGGCTTCTTAGGAACGAATTCAATACCTCCCCTCTCTCCTCATACCTTCTCCATTTGCTCTTGGTGTTTGTAAGCCATTAGAGGAGTGACACTTGTGACTCTAAGCCTTCCAAAGTCAATTCAAGGAGGAATTGGGATTGTTATTGCTACATAACAATCAAGGTAATATCTTAAACCTAATTATATGTTAATATCGATTTCCATATGCTAGAATTAGGGTTTATAGCCTTGGATAACTTGCATGTACAATAGAGAAACCTAGATCCAAGCATTGGGGTTTGTATGAGCACATAGGATGTCTTATGACCAAAACCCATCAGACCTCTTGCTTGTAAATTAATGTCTTCATTCACATCTGGAAGACCATAATCACTAAGTTTCTTTCCCAAAGATTATAAGAAGACTCTGATGTCGATGAGGACCATATTCTGGACTCTTTTAGAACATGCATATTGTTTCCTATAATCTTCAAAAAGAGAATCATAGTGGTCACACCATAACTTACGAACATCACCCGGTTCACAAAAAATCAATATCGTAGCAAATAGCCTTCTAAGTGCATTCGGGTATTGAAATAAGGAAGCCTCTGCAAGACATTGGGACAAGTTATCATCTGTCACTATTAATCCTCTCTCGAGAGCCGATTTTCGAAATGTAGGATGTAATACACCTTTGGTTGTGTATATATCTTCAAAGCAAGTAAGCCTAGTAATATGACATAAAAGCAGGCGTAGGTAATACCTCTCTCCTTCAGTTGGATTAGCATAAACCAGTGTTCCTATCATTGATTTTTGTTTCTGGGGACTCCAACGACGTGTGCTCGAATTCCATGTGAAATGCTTGGGGAAATCTTTGTACATATATTTTCTAGCATTGGAGTCTTATTTATTCTTCTCGAAAATTGTTGTCAACATTGAATTCTTATCTTTCTCCCTTTCAACGATATCTTCCATTCTATCACCATCTTTGAACCAAACCAACTGTTGATTCGGCAGACGTATTTGCAAAGCCATCACATAAGGGTGGATCTGAGAAAGTGGAAAGATAAAAATCCGCTACATCACCTCAGGAGGACATACATAACATGCATCTTGAAACCTGCGTATTTCATTAATCGTGTCATTTTCTTTGTCTTGATCAATATGGATAACTTGTTTATCTTAACCCTTATAAACATACTTGAAGATGTACTTCACAGATTTTATACTCGAACAAACCTCAACGTTGATATGACAATTGAACATCATTAGCAACTTTGGGTTGTACGGAGCCACCCATCTATTATCCAATTTTAAATTTCTTATATTCACCTCAACTCCATTATTTCTCCTTCTATTTAATGGATATGAGTCTTCTCTTTGTGATGTTTTGTCTTTGAATTGCCTAGGATACCTGAAACGACATTTTTTGGGCACACCCTCCATACATGGACTTTTTTCTCGTAAACTACCACAAGGACCATGAATCATATGATTTTTAACCAAATCCTGCATTGCAGGATACTTCAATGGATCTGGAGTTTCAGCGCACACAATTTTGTCATAATCGTCTGGATTAGTCATCTTATGTCTAGGTCTCATTCTTAGGAGGAAATGTGCATGTGGCAATCCACGCTTTTGAAACTCTACGACATATACATGTGCTCCTACCTCACAAATGAAATTCCTCTTTAGTAATTGTACCTTGGGATCCTCTAATTTAGCATGAAAAACTCTTGCAACAAGATCTGGTCGATCTTGAGCTGTTTGTCCGGGCAATAAATCATCTACAATTTCTTTCCAATTTGGGTTGCATGTCATTGTAAGGAATATATCAGGCCTCCCATTCTCTTGAACTAAGGTCATGGCATCCAGAAATCGCCTTTGCATGTCACGTGGGCCTCCAATGAAACTTGGAGGTAACACAACTCATTGTCCAACCATACTTGTTTGACCCTCACCAGCATTAAAGCAATCAACAATACCTTGATATAAATCAGCTCTAATTTTGGTTTGGTTTTTTTAAAAAAAAAACAAATGTAAAGTCTCAATCTTTATATATATCTACCACAATTTGTTGGAACAATCTCCCTCCCAATAGAGTTATTTTATGATTTGAATGTATCTGGAATTTGTAACAATTGTACTCGCGCATAGTTATAGTATTCCTACCTCCAGTTGAATTAGTATCTGCGATATCATAATTTACATTATGTTTATAACGTTTTTTATGTGTACGCTTAAGGTAATTGTTGTTATTTGTAATAAAGATGTAAAATATAATGTTTAAGGTATGCCTTCCAAATCGTCATCAGCATTTTCACTTTCAGTAATAATGTCATTTATGGAGACTCCCTGTCTTGGTATTTTAGGATGCCATCCAGACTCTCCGTTAGGAAAGAATAAATGATAAGACAACAGATCATAACTACCGTAGAGAGGTTGAATTGTTCTAGTATAGCCTGACCTCCCATACACAATAATACTTCTCTTATATGCAGTGATGTTGTCATTGCCTTCAACCCAAATACCAGCAACCTATGTAAATGTATGGTTCAGTAATGTAAATAATATGTATATATTTCATAATAAATATGACACATTTTATTTTAAATAACATAAAGATTAGTAATAGGATTCACACCTCAGTTGTGGTTGGCTTATGGTACACCCTCTAGTTAAGTTCTACCGATGCATTCAGAGTCACTCTATAATTGTCAAGAGGACCTAGATCTGAAAGACGTCAATATGTTCTAACGTATGGGTTCGAAGAAAGAATACGAGCAAGTTTTTCAGTGATTTTTCGATCAACATTTGGGTGCTTAGCTCTCTCTGATAATTCATTTTGACCATCATAAAAGTACAATTGCAAGTACTTCGGCTCGCCTTCCCTTGGAATTAGCTGATCAATATTATGATAGAATGTTCTGTGCACACAAAAAGTATATACTCCAAAAGTCAATTTCGCCAATTCTTTATCCACCTTGACACCCAATGATGTGAACGAAAATTTTGAGTTGTACGCCCTTATGTTGTACCTGAAAACTTCTTCTAGACGATCTTGCTTTGTGAATAGTTGGAGCAATTCTGTGGGAATAGGGGAGTATGCTAATTTTGTCTTCCCACTCATGCAACAAAAGGTAGGGAATTCAAATTGTATTCGTTTTGCTCCACAATGAACACAAGGATTATGAGCTTTTAATACAAGATGTTCCATAGGGATGGTTTTGTAAACAAAATCATATGGATCCTCCTGAAAGGCGTATAGTCTTCTTTTTATCATCATATTTTGTTCCTTTCTTCGTTAATTATATTCTTTATTATATGTAATGGTCCTCTGAGCTGCACTTATAACACTCGTAGAGGAATCTTCATCGATATTTGTTTCGTTCGTCTCCATTGTAGTGCAATTTGTGAGTGTTGTAGGTTGACTACATCCTTCACCGCTAGCTATCATTCTCATTTTGTTTTTCTCCTTTTTTCGTGCGTAATAGTTTCTATTTTATCTTGTTCGATTTTCTACAAATATTTTATTTTGATAAATAGTCATATATTATAAATGCAAATATATATACTCCTATAAACGACATAAAATTTTTTATATCTATCGCGTTTTGGAAATAATCACAATTTTTGTTTCCCTTATCCACAGTCCTCATTGCACACTGTAATGGAAATATTAAGAACAAACACTTATTATATCATCAATAATTTTACATTTTGTAATGTAGACCATGTGATTTAGTAGTCATGTATGTGTGTGTTTTACACGAATAAATACTCTAAAAAAAATACAAGAAACAATTGTACAATAACAAAAACTTAAAGCCTTGTGTGATGTGTTGGAATGAACGTTAACAATTTTAAAGGTACAAACTTTTCATATATCTGATTTGAACATTAACAACTGTATACATGCTCATTAATTCAACAACAGATTCTCACATTAAACTAATTTGTTGTTGGAAAAATAATCAAATTTGATTTTAACATTACTTTTTTTTTGTTTTTTAGAAAGCAACACAACCCTTAATAAATAACCAACTATACTGAAAACTTATAATCCAAAAACACAATAGAAGAAACTATTATTATATATCAAGTCATAAGGCAACATAAAAAAATAAACCATACATGAAAAACAAATCCACCACAATATGTCTAACATTAATGTAGATCAACTCTAAAAACAATGCACTCGTAAAACTAGTCAAAACTTCAAAAAAAACACCACTAAATGTCTCACACGGAATTAAAAATTCTTCTAGCCATATTCATGATGTTAAATGCTTCCGACATCCTCGGTTGGAACTCTACGTTGGTTAATTCGGTTGATATCAAAATGTTCACTGAAAATAATATAAAAACTATTAAAACAGATTGATTTAGTTATTTTAATATAAATACAAGTATATAATTTTCTAGAAAAAACTTACTTCTATCCAAATGAACAAATTTTACCCGAGAAATAAATATTATATACTTTCTCTTTATCGCATAGCAAGTCTTTACAATCTGATGGCATGTTAGTACGGTTATATATAGTTTCATCTTTATTATACTCCCCTATTTATAATCAAATATTTCCAAAGTCATCTAAATTTTTTTTATTGTAATAATAATAATAATAATAATAATAATAATAATGTTAACTAATTTCAATATGTCATTATATATATATATATATATATATATATATATATATATATATAGAGAGAGAGAGAGAGAGAGAGAGATAAGTTCATGTGTTCTAACTATCTATCATGTGGATGTATGATTGATTGTGGACCAATCAATTTTTTAAATAAATAAATAAATAATGTTAATTAAGTAATTTGATAAATAACTTCCACAAATACATTCTATAATCATGATAGTTACATTCGACTTTTAATAGATTCAGTTTAAATCCTACATGTCTCTAAAACCATTAACAATTTCACGTCTCTTTCTGCCTTCTTCATTTCTTTCTAAAAAATCACTGACCAACCATTCCTCTCATATATTTGATGAACATCTTTCTTTGCCTCATCCAACCTAGCCGCCGAAAAGTCCATGCAGAAGAACACGCAGCTGTCGTCGCTAGAGTGAACATCGTTGTCAGAGACCGGAGACTGTCGACAACCATGGTGACCTCAAAACCCACATAAACCTCAAGAAAATCTTGAACCGGGAGGCAAGCACGTGGTTCTTGTTGGAATTGGTCTTCAAATACTTCAACAAGTAACAAAATCAAACTTTTATCCTTAATTTTTCACCTTTTAATTAGGGTTCTTCGACTAAATCCAACCTTTTTGTCAATTTCTTCTTTAGTTCTCTGAATAAGCTGGAATCGGTTCTCTTATCAATTTCATTTTTTGTTGTCTTGAAAGTTTTGTTTCGACTTATAAAGGTCTTCTATCGATATGTTTTATTCAAATAACTATGCCATTGACCTTTTCTAATCAACGTTAGTTGATCTGATAAAACACTTTTCTTCCCATGTGCTCGTTTTTCATCAAGTTTTTGGGAGTCACATTATTCCTATGTTCACATGTTGTATAATCTGAACTAAACATGAGCACTAGTGGTGGTTGAGATGCTTGTTGATTGAAGTTGTATGTTTCTTTTCGTCTTCTAGACTTTATCCTGGCTTTCCCTATGCTCGTGGTTGATAGTGAGACAGATTGTAGCTAGTTGGACCTTTTTACCCTTGGAGGTTCTTCCTGCTACTATTCCCTGTGGTTTAGATGTTCATTTTTCTGGTTAACTGGATTTTTAATGAAAAAGAGCAATTGAATAGTAATATATATGATAATTAATTATTCTTCATGATTTACGTATTGTTATATGATTTAGAAAAAGGCAATAATAAATATTTACTCTTACTTTTGCTTAAAATTTCACTACAAGAAACGGGGCCTATAGGGACGACAAATGTCGTCTCTATAGGTTAAAAAGTCATCCCTATAGGTATCCGGGACGACATGTCGTCCCTATAGCTTTCGTCACTATAGCCCCGTCGCAATAGATCGTTTTCGTCGTCGCTGTAAATATCGTCGTAATAGGTATCCTTTAGAGACGACATGTCTTCTTGTTCTGGTTCGTCGCTATACAATGCCAGTCTCCATAGACGAAGCTATAGAGGCGACATGTCGTCTCTATAGGTGTATCTTTAGAAACAACATGTCGTCCCATAGATAGCCCTTTAGTGACAACTTGATGTAGTGGTAGTTGCACCGGTAGAGATGACATGTCGTCGCTATAGATGCACCTATAGAAATGACATGTCGTCTCTATAGGTATGCCCATACAACTTATGTTTTCTCTATAATTTTCCAGTTTTCACATCACAAAATTGCTAAGCAACTAAATATGATACAATCTCAAATCACTACATTATTGCAAATATAATTCATATGAAGAACAAAATTGTTAACTTGAGAAAATTTACATAATCATCACATGCCTTATCATTTATGTACATAACACTACATTCTACATGATTTATAAAAAAACGGCATCAACACTGGATTGCTTCTCATCATTGTGTGCCCTTCTTTGCTCCCTAAAGATTTTCTTCCAAATGGTATAATAGTTTTCTTTATGGTAGTTTGTACATCTCTCTGTGAATCAATTTAGTATTGACCATCAATCTATGCAAATTGTATATTGAGAAGAGATAAATAACAATGAAATAGAGGTAATTTATTTTCATTTTTTAAAAAGAACAATACTATAATAAGCAAGTAAGTAAAATAAAGTTACAAGATAATTAATTTCCTAGTAGATTCCCTAAATAAATAAATTAAAAAAAAGTAAATAATTAATTTAAATAATTAACTATTTACCTGACACACACATGAACATAAATGAAAATTTTAAATAATTAATTTCTTATTTTCATTTTTTAAAAGAAAAAAGAAAAGAGGAAAACTTACCTCCAAAAAACAACAAGGACATTAAAGGAATTTTGGGTATTACTGTAAAAGAACAAGAAGACACCATTAGAATAGAAACCTTTGTGGTGGGCGATAGTTCCTAGTAGAGTCCCTAAATAAATAAATTAAAAAAAAGTAATGATTACTAACAATCACAATAGGACATGACAAACAGGTTGTACTGCACTTGGGGACAGGGACTCGCTCTCTTCTTTGCAAAAGACATAAATGCCCTCACACCGACTTGGAATGCAAAGAAATGAATCAAAACAAAAAACCACATTTAAATCCTTGGTGCCAATAAGCTATATGATGTTTATAAATGGCCATTTAAATTGAACTTACAATCTGGAGCACATTTGTCATTCTATCAATAAGCACATTTGCTTCCATAACCTCTGTTTATTGGCTGGATTTTTTGTACAACAATATGACAAGCCTCTCTAATAGGCATCTGTCATGTATTTTATTTCCATTTCCAACAAAAAAATACAAGTTAAATAAGACACTGCAATTAAAAAATAAAAAAATAAATAAGAAAACAAATGTTCACCTGCAAAACAAGACTTCCAGAGTAGTCAGCAATTTCTCCAATAACATCTAACGTTCCAGGTGCTCTTGTCACATATATATCTTCCTGTATCAGCAAATAATGGGATGAACTCCAAGGAGGGCAAAATAGTCATTTTACAAGGGAAAAAAATTACCTCCCAATTAAAGAGACCAACAGCAGCCTTGCGCTCACAAACATATTGTTTTTCAGTCAGAATCATGTAAAGCTTCTTATTCAGCCAAACTCCTCAAAAAACTCAAAAAACCTCTACCCTTTGTTGGAGGTACAAAATAAAAACATCAGATAAAATATGAACTTTTATATACTAAATGTTACCTCTACCCTGTGTAACACGACTTTCAACAACTTCACTCTGGCTTCCAACATGTGCTCCCTATAAGAAATCAGATTTGATAATTGATATTAAAAAGAAAAAGCAAACAAAGATAAACATCTAAACATAACCACTAAATGAATATCATTGAAAGTTTGCATGATGAAGAACTCGCATTCCTTGATTTTGAAGCAATTGAAGCCCTACAAGTTCACATCATACAGTAAGATAAACACAAATAGATGCTTATGACCAGATTAAATAGTGTATTATAGAAAACTATAGTAACAAAAAAGTGAAAATAGTAATAGCAATGTTGGTGTGCATACCGTTGAGAATATGCTACCTTTTCCATTTTAACTTTTATGCAATGTTTTATACCAAGTTAATTTGTTAAAGTTAAAAGCAAGGAAAACTAAAGATCTTGAGATCAATGTCACTAACCCAGATTTGAAACCATTAAAAGCTTCATTCTTTTGAAGATTACCCTGAGAATTGTTAATATCTGCCAGCACTTTTCTTCCTACTTCACCTTGAGCTGTGATGTGAAGCATAAAATTGTTAAAAAGTTGTACAAACAAGAAAACTTGTTTTACTGAAAGTAAAGTTGCATAATGCTTACTAGAGCTAATGAACAAGCCATAGAGAAGAACGCAATCAACAGCCAAAGCAAATATCAACAACTTACACTCCTATGATAAAAGCAGATTTCATGTAGATCAAATCAGATTAATTAAACGTGGTTGTGTATGAAATCAGCAAAGACGTAGACTGTGTATGAAATCAGCAAAGAACAGGTTTTAGATAACTATTAAATCAGATTCAAAAAGAATCAACAAAGACATCGCATTCAAACAATGACAAAGAAGTCGTAACTTACCTGAGTCGTCGCTACCTTAAACGTGGTATGCTCTAAGTTCCTAATTCCCATTACAGGTTGTCATGACAGTGATCAGTGTTGAAAACATATCTCGGTGAAAAAATACCTTTTAATAGCAAAAGCAAAATCCACAGAGAAATCAATACTCCATGCTTGAATAACGAATAACTAGAAGGAAAATCAATAGCAAAATCGTTGATGTGGTTACAATTTATCAGTATTGCATCTTCAAAACAAGAAGTTGTGAAAGAAAATCACAATTCTAGTTTCAAACATGTAATTGCTAAAATAAACCTCAATTCCAATTTCAAACAGAGAATTACTAACCTAGGTCGCCGGAGTTGGGCTTGTATTCGTTAGAATATGTAACCGGAGGTGAAAATGAAGCCGATAGTTAGAATTGTCGGAGTTGAAGCTAATCGTCGGTGGTCTTCGGCGACTAGCATGAGGATCGAGAGAGTAGAAGAAGATTTGTGAGGAGTGGGAGGTGAGGAAGTCGCCACGGGAGAATTGTCGATCAATCGATCGAGAGTGAGACTGCTGATTGAGCATGCGTGAATTAAACGAAGGGGTCTGCTCTGGTAATTTCGGGCATAGAAAGTTATGGGGACGACAAGTCGTCCCTATAGTTATCCCCAAAATGATGTCCCAGTTTTATTTCCCTAAAATTATTAAATAAATATGTTAATTTTAATTTTTGTTATTTGTTAGCCGATAAATAGTCGCTATACGTGTTTAAAGAACGCGCCAAATCCAATTCATTTCCCGCTTAACCTGTTGAGACGACAAGTGGTTGTTGTAGCTTGAAAAGTCAAAAAAATCCGTCAACTCTATGGCGACGACATGTCGTCCCTATAGGTAGCCTATAGCGATGATAGATGTCATCCATATAGATCTCGTCCCTATAGGTGTTTATTCTTGTAGTGTTTATTTAACTTTCTTATTTTTTACATGTATATGTGGCGGATTCTTTGACTGTTTAACAATGGATGTATTATCGACTGCTTTACACGAATCATGTCAGTCCCATGGTATTACTTTAATCTATGTTTTATAATTATATTTTTGAAAGGGTTTCTTATTTATTATTTATTTTAATCCATGCTTTATAATGATATCTTTGAAATGGTTTCTTGATTGACTATTTCGTTTTTATGCCATAAGTACTTTTGAATTTGGTAATTTAGAATTTATGTTGTTAGAAGAGTCAAAAATATAAATAGAAATATGTATTATGTACTTTGACAATGTATTTTGACACAATACTAATTTTCTAGGAAAATAAAATAGACAATATAATGTATTCTGTAAGAATACATTACATTGTGTATAGTGTATTATGTTAGAATACAATCAATGTGTACTTTAGGTTTATTGATTATTTGAGAATGGGTGTTAAAATTTATATAATATATATTTTGGTTACACAATAGTAATGGGTAATTGCATGATGTTACCTAGTTGTATTCTTATAGTTTTTTTAAGAATTTGTATCACTCGGTTTCAGATTTGCTCAGTTGTCTGGGGTTATAACCCAATCATCAGTTGTCATGAGACTTAGGACTTCAAGAAAGGAAGGATTTGGCCCATTTCAGATGTAGTTTCCATGGTATAAGTGATCCAAGTATTTGAGTGTGTCTTCGGAGCCAAGGGTATGATTGTAATTGGGTATCTCGGTATTTTATAGGTTTTAGGTTTTGTTCGGGAGATTTTAAGGCCCATGTGTGTTGTTAGGAGCATAGGGCTTCTCACCACCTTTTTGTGGATATAAGGTTCGTTGGAAACGGACCCAGAATGAGGGAGTTATGGTATTTTGAAGTTATTGGCAGTTTTGGTCCCTTATGGAAATATTTGGCAAGGCAATCCCACGCATGCAAGGATGAATGTGCGTAAGTACGCCCAAAGTCAGGTGGGGTACGCCCAATGTAGTGTTGTATAAGTGAAACGTGGGTGATTGAGATGTACGTTGAACGTACAAAAGACTACGCCCAGCGTAGTGTGCTGAGTGCCAAAACCTTAATTTTTTAGGGTTGGCTCACTATTTAAGCTCCTTAAGTCCATGGTGTGAGCCTCTCTTTCATCCTCAAATGTCTTAAACCCTAAATCTCGAGCAAAAGCTGCATCCAAGAGTTTTGTGAGCATTGTAAATGCATTTTTGGTGGATTCTAGTGCATTTCAAGAAGTGAAAGCTTGGTACAAGGTGGTGGTTCAAGGAAAGGCTTGTGGATCTGGACTCTTTGCTGCATTTTCAGCTCATTGAAGGTAAATAGTTCTTAGCTTGATCATTAGAAGTTAATATCTATGATTAGGTGGGTTTTTGGTCCCATTTTGACCTCTTACGTGTGATCTAGTGGTTGCACACCACTTCAGAAGCTTTGAGTTGACACTCTAGGCAGATCTAAGGTTATAAGTTTATAAAAATGTTTGCTTGATGCTTAGACGAGGTCGATGCATGTTCTTTATAACATCCGGACTCCCAAGTATATTATCTATATATTTATTTTGAGATTTATTAAGCAACTCGACGAGTCGGTTCCTTAACTCGTCGAGTAGAGACGAATTGACCGCGTGGGTTTAATAACCAACTCGACGAGTCCGAGAGTCGACATGCCGCGTTGGCGATGTGAGATGAAACCCTAAATCTTCGGGGTTGGGGCCTATTTAAAGGAACTTATGTCATCATTTCCGCCTCACCAGCTACTCAACTCCCTTGTGTGAAACTCTAATCTTTGTAGTGAGCTAAGAGAGATATAAATCTAATCCTTGAGTATTTTAGTGCATCATTTGAGGAGAAGAGAAGAATATCAAGTAAGGAATGAGAAGGGACTGTTGGATCTAGTGCTATTTCGTACAGAGCTTTTGTGGAAGGTAAAAAGCCTACACCTTTCTCATTATGTTGGTTAGATCTCATGCTTATGGAGTTTAGGGATTTTTCCAACTTTTATTGTGACTTTGAGTGCATTGAGCTTATCGGGAGGTCTAGACTTCAGATCTGGACATTGTGAGGTCCCTACAGTCTAAAGGTCCCAGCTTTATCCGGCCATAGAAGAGCTTTTGTGCTTAACACCCTTGTTTGAGTTTGTATTCGCATTATGGAGAAAATATTTCATGCATGAACATAAATGTTGAAGCTTTACGTGACATTCGAGCCTTAGGATACTAGATCTGGAGTTTGGAATGGTAGATCTGCCTTAAAACATCTGAATGAGAATACAGACTGAAAGGACTCACTGAGTCAATGAGCTAACTCGACAAGTCGGCTAGGGTTTTCCCCGATGAATCTGGACATGGATAACTAGGCGAGTTGATGAGACAACTCAATGAGTTAAGTTGGATTTTCGTGATATTTTAGAGGAAACAAGCATACTCGACGTGTCACATAGATGCACTCGGTGAGTCGGGTCAACATGGACCTTTGATTCGAATGTTGACTTCTGTTGACTTTAGGGTTTGGTCAAGACGGGGTATATGGGACCATGGAGGGGTAAAATGGTCTTTTACCCATTCCAAGAGTAGAGAGAGAGAGAGAGAGTATCCTTCGGTTTTATTTAGAGTCGTGAATAGGGTATTAGTTATAGATAATTATCTTGTGTGCTAGGCGGAGGCTAGTTCGAGATTTGTGTACGAGGGTATTTGCTTGCTTGCTTACGAGATGAGTCTTCTCACTATACTTACCTAGAGTGGTAATTTATGTGTGACCGGAGGGTCTTATGTGCTTATATTGAGTATTGTGATATCCTGCATTATGTCTTTGTGATTTATGTTGTGTATTATTCGGAGCTTATTGAGTTAGGACCAGAGGGTCCACCCGAGTTGTGGGATCGGAGGGTCCCACTAAGTCACATTGACCGGAGGGTCTTATTTGATTATAGCCATGTGAAGCTAATGAGATGTGTGTGGTATTTTGGGGAACTCACTAAGCTTCGTGCTTACCGTGTTATGTGTTATGTATTTCAGGTAGTTCTCAGAATCACGGGAAGGCACCAGCTTGATTGTACACACACATAGAGTTGGAGATACGTTTTTGAGGATCCTGGATTGTGTTTTTGGAACATGTGTTTTGATAACTTCATAGTTGTGGGATTTTTTTGATTGTGCTAATGAGAAAAATGTGTTTTTGAAATGAAAATTTTGTTTGAAAATTCACGGTGTTAGAAGTTGGTATCTGCCATACACCCCAAACTGGAACAACAAAAACGTTCGGGGCGGAGGACGTCATGTACAGTATCACAACACATGCATCATAGTAATCAAAGTAAAACAACCATTGCATTAATAATGTATAAGTTTTTACATAAGTGTTCAAACATTTCATATTTCACATCAAAAGTAGATATGGTAAAAGACAAAAGACGCAACATGACACTATGCCATCTTCTCAAAAACTCTAGAGGTGTACCTGTCTACTGGTTCCTGAGAATACAAGTTATTTTGAAAGAGAGTATTAACATTTAATTTGGTGAGTTCATAAGTATTAGTTTCTTTTATGGTTGTTCTAGTTTTATGAAAGTGATAGAATGCCTTTCAGAAAATCCCGTTATTTTCTATTAGAACTAAAAAGTAGTTTTAATGCCATAAAATTGTTCCGTATAAGTGTTATTGTACTTATAACATAGTATAAAATAATTTTAATTCACATAAAATTATAAGAAGAATGTTTTCCTGTTTTGTTTATGGAAAATAATAGTTGTAGTAGTATTGTTTAAAATACACTACTGATGCATTAACTACCATATAATTAAATTGGTTAATTAGGGTCATAATGTGATTGAGGTTATAGCCATACTTCATTGACTAGTATAAAAAACGACGTTCTTCAGGCGTCCATAAAGGTATGACATTTGTCACTCGTAGACCTGCAGGTCCCACTGTAGCTAGCAACAAGGTGTGGGATGGCCAATCTCGTATAGATCTATACAAAAATTCACGGTCTTCCTCCAGGAGACTCTAGTTACAAAACACGACTTAGCAAGTATATTGTTATACCGAGAGATAGTATCTCACATTTTAGTTTAACTTGTTTAGGTAAAGATTAGATTATCTCCTTATCTTAGCAAAGTAGTTTAAACTTGTGTACTTATCTAGTAAATATAGATTTCTAGTTTGTTCATAAATTATACATATTATAACTTATATGTATTATTTGTTTAGCATGATCATTCATGAATGTAACCCTTTGCTCGGCGTAATACACAGGTAACAATAATGACTAAAGTAACCTTTTATATTCATATTCATATATATATATATATATATATATATATATATATATATATATATATATATATATAAGAGGTGTGTGTGTGTGTGTGTGTGTATATATATATATATATATATATATATATATATATATATATATATATATATATATATATATAATTAAAATCGAAACGACCTTCGGACACATAATCCCACCTTAAGCCCACATCCAAACAAGGAAAAGGAAATAAGGCAAATCATTACTCCTAAGTCCTTTAAATCTTACTTATATACATATATCTATTCTACTATATAAAACATATTGCTCATGTCTTGAAATTTAAGAGGCACACTAATATAAGCATCATGTACAATTTGTAATGCATTAAGAAAAACACGTATTTTTAAAGGTCCAAAACTAAGTGAAAAAATCATACCATAAATATGATCAATTAATATAGTTCAAATTTCAAATCTAATCCCTAAAACCTAATAAATAATAATACGTTTATTATGGAACAATTTAACAAAATCAATTAAGGAGCCTTTTAAGGATTGATTATCGTTATTTCCTCATATACATGTGGTATCTTCCATATATACATAATGTATTATACATTCAACTTCGTTCAAAAACCTCTGCCTGCAACTCTCAACTATCAAGCTTAACAAAGATGTTTATCTATATTTTTTCTCTTATCCATCTCTCCAAACTACTCCGCACGGGAACAACGTCAAGATTTTCTATGGATGCATGATTTGTTGCTATGTATAAAAAAATATTTATTTGATTCACCCAATAATAGCCTCTATTGGTTAACCTTTTACTCATTCTCACCAGGTAAACATTAATAAAAGTTCAATAACAATTTTTTCAATTCAAGTTATTTTGTTCGGTTTATGTTGTATGATACATGCATGGAAGCCGTTGGTTGGCATCATCAATGGTCGTGCTTCAAGGATACTTGATAGCTAGCGTGAGAAAAATGAGAAAACTGCAGGGACTAACTCTCTCTTTTTAAATGTTAATTCATGTTTGATCTTTCTACCAAAATATACAGTTTGACAATGAAGGGAATGTTGTGTGCAATAAAGATTTTATCATAACTTATCATATCTGTTTCAGAATAGCAAAGGTATGATTATCTTTTATTTCTTCTATGCTCTTTTTTTATGATGAACATGAGATAAATATTTTATATGACTTATCCGTTATTTCTTATTTGTTATGTGTTCTTTCATGAATGATATGATTTTTTTTCAATTTTTTGGGGATGAAGCATCTGATGAATAAATGCTTCATGGGGATGCAATAGTTATGTATGTTTTAAGGAAAGGCTAATGCGATTTACAGATTTGTGATGTTAGGAGTATTTTGCACAGAAGTCACTTGAAAGCTCCATTTCATGTCATTAAAACATCATCGTCTTCTTCATATACATGATTGTCTTCATCACCTATTCAACTTTTATATCAAGTATGATTCTTTCATATCAAGATTTTGCAACTTTATGTTCAAGTTGGTAAATGTTTTGATGTGGGTATGGTAGGATAGGAAACCAAGGTTGGTCATCTTGGGACAAGTTGCTGGAATTGGGTTTCGATATTAAGAGAATAATGAATGATTTATAGAAATATAGAGTAGTTTGGACATTAGTGGGGGCAATTCCGCGATTGTGCTGTAAGTTCTGTTTATTTACAATTACATTGTTTACTTTTGATTTTTTTTTTTGTTACAAATCATCAATTAAAATCCATTGATATATTTCTTTATGATAAAAATATTTGGTTCTCCTTTAATTTATGTTTCTATCTCTAACTCATTCCTTTTGTATCATCTATCTCATGAAATTTTCTCTGGAATTTCTTTTCATCACCGTACCACCACCATCACCGTTGTATCCTCTCTATTATAAATTATACTTTGGTGTGTGTTTTGGGCTTCTAATCACTTTCTTGTGTTTCTTTCATGTGATCATTATGATAGAGGGTAGTATACCCAGTCAATTGACCCTAAGATGGAAAATGTTAAGGTTTTCGGTGTCATTTTGCCTAATTCCATCCTATACGACATATCTTGTGGTGTTTGTACTTTCAGTTTTGAATATGGTAGTGAGCTCGAAATGATTGTAGTCATGGTTTCTTCTGGTGAATTTTACAATGACGGATAAATTGTAGCAAAAACCATGTTAACATGTTTTGTATTGGTTTAACAGGTAGAAAGGTGGAATCTTTAAGGTCTTGAAGTCAACATTACTGTAACATCCCGAAATATCAAGAGTAGAGTTGAAGGGCTAAAGGAGTAAATTGGGAATGAGCGACTCGGCGAGTCCATGGGTGGACTCGGCGAGTAGAGTCGCGACTTGGTCGCGTGTTAAGTAGCCGACTCAGCGAGTCAGTAAGATGGACTCGGCGAGTAGGCGCTGAGTGGAGAAAACCCTAATTCTCGGGGTTGAGCCCTATATAAAGAACATAACATCCATTCCCCCAGCCTCTTTACTCATCCTCAAGTCCAGAAACCCTAACCTTCGTATGTGAGTGGATCTAGTTGCATTTGGGAGCTTGGAGAAGCAATTGTTGAGGAAATCTTGAAGGGTAGGAGGCTTGGAGAAAGGGGCTTTCCTTGGATTCGAGTTCCATTGCAGTTAGGGTGTTCTTTTGAGGTAATATCTCGTCCTTGGGCTGTTACTCTTATGGATTCATCATTTTGTGGTTTGTGGGGGAGCTTATCTTGGTATGTTTTAGAGTTTGGAAGTTAGATCTGAGGTTGCTACCTCAGATCTAGAGTGGTGATGGTCCAAATGTGCATTAAGTCCCTGTGTTGAGTGTTGGGTGAAGCTATCATGTCCCAAACCCTAGCCTAATGTGAAAAATGCGTAGATCTCTTTGGATTCACGTAAAGTTTGCCACTTTACGTGATGGATGGGTTGTAGGAGGCTAGATCTATGTTTTGGATCAATTGCATGGCCTGGGATGCTTCTGTATAGATTCAGACCGGTGGTACTCGGCGAGTCGCATGGGTGGACTCGACGAGTTGCTTGAAGATGAGTTGGCACTCGACGAGTCGGAAGAACAACTCGGCGAGTTGGATGAAGATGGCCTGGAACTCGGCGAGTTGTATGAACAACTCGGCGAGTAGGTTGAAGATAGCCTTAGACTCGGCGAGTCTGTTCTTGGACTCGGCGAGTCTTGTCGAAGAGTCCCAATATTTTCTGGTTGAGTCGAGAATCGGCGAGTCAAGGGATGACTCGGTGAGTTATGAGCGAGTGGACTCAGAGTTGTTGGACTCGACGAGTCTCGGGGTGACTCGGCGAGTTAGGTCACGGATTGAGGGAAGTTCTGAGTATGGGGACTCGGCGAGTCATAGGGTTGACTCGGCGAGTCGACTCCGTCAGGGGTTGACTTTGACCTTGTCTTTGACCAAGGGTTGACTAATTGTCTTCCGGGGGTATTTTGGTAATTAAGGGTATTTATTGAGTTGAGTGTTTTGGTGTTCATTGGAGGAGTTCGTGTCGGAGTTTGGAGCAGCGGGATCTTATCCTTTCAGCCGGCAGTTTCGAGGTGAGTTATCCTCACTATATCAACAGGGTCTAAGGCACCAAGGCCGGCCCTTATCAGATTGAGATCCGGGTAGTTGTTGTTATGTTACTGCTTTGATATGTTTGTATCCTGAGAGCTAGGATGGTATATGTTAGAGACCTGATTGAGATCAGTATCTTGAGAGATAGGGAGATGCTATGCTAGTGACCTGTTAGGTCAGTATCCTGATTAGGATGATGATATGTTATGTGATCTGTTTGATCTGCTTGTTGACTGTGAATTTCTATATGATTGTATGTATATGTGCACATGGTTGTTTGGACTGGAGTTGGTTTGAGGCGGGTCCTGCTTTGTGCTGTAGGCCAAGATACCCAGGGCGGACCGGTTGTTCCGAAGGCACAGCGAGCAGTCCGGATAGGCTGTAGGCCCCAAGAGGGCGGACCAGACGTGCCGAGGCTCGGAGAGTGGACCAGGCCGACTAAAGGCCCGGTGTGGGCGGACCAGTCATACTGTAGACTCAGAGAGTGGACCAGGTGGATTGAAGGCCCGGTGCGGGCGGACCAATTACACTGCAGACTCGATGTATGTGGTTAGATTCGGAGAGTGGACCAGGTGGATTGAAGGCCCGGTGCGGGCGGACCAATCACACTGTAGACTCGAGGTTTATGGATAGACTCAGAGGGTGGACTAGGTGGACTGTAGGCCGGTGCGGTGGACCAGTCACACAGTAGACCCGAAGTGCATGGTTGTTCTGTGATCAGAAATGTTGTGGCATGTTATGCGTGTATGGTATAAGTGGTTGGTATTTTGGGGATATCTCACTAAGCTTTCAGGCTTACAGTTGTGGTTTTATGTTTTTCAGGTTCTTCAGGAGACCGTGGCAAGGCGAAGGCGTGATCGTACCGCTTCTCATGATTTTGTAGTAATGTGATTCTGGGAATACGTTAAATGTTTTGTATTGAAAACCTTTTTGTAAAGATTTAATGGAATCGAGTTGTTTTTGAAAAATTTAAAATTGGTTGTATTTTTCGGTCGTTACAAGTTGGTATCAGAGCCTTGGTTTGAGTGAATTGGAGAAACACTGGTGTGACTCCAGTCTCAAATCGAGGAGAGTTTTCAAAAGAGAGTTTAAAATGGTTTTCAAATGAGTAAAGGAGGACGCGGAGGTACGATCAGCCGAAGCCAGTAAGTAACCCCAAAATACCATGCATGTTATTTGTTTTTGAGCTTTGATAGAACAACATGCTAGTGTTAGGCTAGGGATCTTCAGGATTTCATGATAATGTTGCCTGATTTGTGATGCCTGTAGCCTAGGGTTTCCTGGTGGGAGATTTTCAGTGTTCCTCTAGTGGTGAGGGTTGAGCGTTGTTCTGCATGTTTCTCTAGGGTGTTGTGGTAGTACTTCATACAAATATGGGTAGGTGTGGAAGGTAGTATGGGCCCGTACTACTGAAAGCACAGGACCCATACGCGTATCAGGGAAACTATGATCTCTAGGGTTGGGTTGAGAGAGTTGGATCCCAGGTTAGTGGGATGAGTCTGAGATTTTGTGTGGTGTTTTTCAGTATGGAGATTCCGAGGCATGATGAGAGTGGATCCGGATCAGGATCGGGAGCAGGAGAGGGAGTTCCGGGCGGGTCAGTACCGCCCGAGGTTATCGGTCAGATGAGCACGTGTGAGTTGGATGCGAGGATTCGTGAGATCCTGCGTGATGAGATTGCTGAGTTGTTCCGGGATGAGTTGCCAAACTTGTTTGGGTCGATCAAGACCGCCATGGTTGAGTATTTTGATGAGCGCTATGCAGCTCTCACAGAGACGGCTGCCGCGGCGGCTACAGCAGCTGTAGCAGCGGCAGGGGAGGAGCTGGTCGGGGCTTTCAGTATCGGGACTACGACAATACGAAGCCTCCCACCTTTGATGGAGTTCAGGACCCGATTGTTGCTATGAGGTGGTTATCGGACGTGGAGGGGTGTTTCTTCACGTGTTCATGCCCTGCTGATCAGAGGGTGAGGTGTGCTCTGAACCTGTTGAGGCTCGGGGCGAAGGATTGGTGGAGATTGACCACGGGGTCATATTCAGATGCGCAGAGGGCTGCGGTTTCATGGGATCAGTTCAGGGAGATGTTCGACACTCGTTATGTTCCGCAAGTTGAGAGGGAGAGATTGGCTCAGGAGTTCCTTGAGCTGAAGCAGGGTTCGGAGTCGGTGACTGAGATCACCACGATGTTCACTGAGAGGGAGATGTTTTGCCCAGAGTTTGCTTCGGAGCTGGCTCAGATGTCTTGATATCTGAGCATGCTCAAGAGGGATATCAGACAGTTTGTGTCTACCTAGAGGTGCGAGACCTTGTTGGAGTTGAAGGAGGCCGCTAGGCGGCGTGATTTAGAGATTGAGTTGCAGTTGCGTGAGCTAAGGCAGGCTCCGGTGCAGTTGCAGCCGGCGCCGAAACTCTCCAAGACCGTTGATGTTAGAGTGGGGGAATCTGAGCAGCCACACTTGTGGGAAGTGTGGGAGGGGTCACACCGGAATTTGTAGGTCCGGTGGTGCATGTCGCAAGTGCGGAAAGGAGGGGCACTATGCGAGGGTTGTCGGCAGTCAGCGCCGGTTCGGGATTTGAGGATTTGTTATCATTGCCATCAGGTTGGACATTTGAGGGTCAACTGTCCACAGCTTGCTGCAGGACCGGTGCATGCTCCAACACCGGCCACTTGGAGGATCACGGGTGGAGGTCAGGGTGGAGCGGAGCCCCCAAGGGCTCAGGGTCGTGCTTATCAGCTTGCGGCAGAGGAGGTCAGAGCAGTGCCGGATGCAGCTGCGGGTATGTTTCTTTCTTGATATCTTGTTATCTTGTGATTATTGTGGTGTTTTGTTTATGTGCTGGTATCTTTGTGTGGTTTTCGATGCGGTATTCGTCGTTTTGAGAGTTTTGGGTTGGTTATGGGTTGTTGTTTTGGGAATTTCGTTGGTTATCATCCATGAGGGTTATTAGGGGAAACCTGGCATTGGGTTGAAGGCCGGGTAGCATCTGCTTTCTGAGGAGTGGTTAGATGCAGGTTAAATTTCTTTCGAGCGGGTTATTAGTGTTGATATGGGATCTTGTCAAGGTTGTTTATGTCTGTGTAAATCAGTCCGCGTGTAAGTGGTGGTTTTGTGCAGGGTTGCTCTGGGAGGTCGGTGATGGCAACCGGTGGTTGTTAATCAGTGCTACAAGTGGGGGAGAATTGGAAAATTCTCCGGGAGATCGATGAGTATTTGAGGGTGCTTAGCTGTTGGGATTCAGCAGTGTTCCGTCAGTCCAGAGTGTAGGCTGGTAGGAGCAAGTGACGGGCATGCGGGGCGGAATACAGACCTAGGGCATTCGATTGTGGAGGGCCTGGGAGCAGGCCGAGATCGAGCATGTGCGATTGAGACAGAGTTCGGAACCCTTAAAGGGCTAGAACAGTATGCATGGGAGGATTTCCGGGAGAGATAGCTCGGAATGTTGAATGCTAGTTGAGCGGTCGGGATAGACTGAAGGCCGGTAGGCGTACCAGTCAGGCCGAAGGCTCGGAGAACGGTCTAGCCTAACTAAAGGCACTGAGAGCATTCCAGAATGGCTGAAGGTTCTGAGAGTGGTCCAGATTGGCTGAAGGCCTGGTGAGGCGGTCCAGTCATGCTTAAGACTCTGCAGGTATTGTTGGATCGGTTCGAGGATATGGATTGTGTATGTTGTAGTGTGATTGCGTTAGAAGGTCTGGCCCCCGGTAGTGATCTTGATTAGTTAAGATAGTGCATGGGCTTGAGAGTCCCTGCGATGAGAGTCAGAGTAGGTGTGTTGGATGGATAGCGGATACGCTATAAAAGGGTGGTGTAGCGTTGGGCAAGCACCGTGGCACTTGTCGGGGTAGCAGTGTGGCCAAGTGGATTCCTTGGTAAAGGAAAAGAGAGAGGTGTGTAACTCTGAGAGGGAGTGCAAGTTCACGGAAGTGAAAGCGATAGAGCAGAGTTATGATTAGAGTAATTCGAGTATGGTTATTGAGCAGCGTGTTTGCGGCAGTGGAATAGAAGCACATCTGGTTTGGGATGTCTGCTGAGGTCGCAGAGGGAATTCCGCAGGTGTAGAGCCAAGAGGCTCGGAAGGGATGCAGGGAGAGAATCTTGGGCTCTCAGTGTGATTCTGATCAGGGAATTGGGTATGTATTAGTGGTTCATCCTGGGGGATGTTTGAGGATATCATTAGTGTATCGGGTTTTCCCAACCTGAGGGTGCTAGAGCTAGTTCAGCATGTGTATGTGATTGCAAGAGGAGAACTCGTGGGAGTTGCTCTGAGATTGAAGAATAGGTCTTTCCGTCAGCATGGAGTGGATAGAGTGGGATTCGGATCGGGGATCCGATGGTTCATGGTTTTCTAGCTCATATGGGTCGAGTGATGGTTGTGATTTGGTGCAGTGACGCATCTTGGGTAATTCTCGATTGTTGAGTGTGATTATCAGAGGGTACAGCCGGTGCCCGGTTTGAGACGGTGGTCAGGACACCGCAAGGAAAGAGGAAATGAGTTCGAGTTTCGATGGTTATGCCTTGAGGAACCTGGTCCGGTTAGGGCCGGGTGGCGCGTCGTGGGAGTATTTTGGGAGTTGAGTTGCCGTAGGCTTCGAGGACGAAGCCTAATTTAAGTGGGGGAGAATTGTAACATCCCGAAATATCAAGAGTAGAGTTGAAGGGCTAAAAGAGTAAATTGGGAATGAGCGACTCGGCGAGTCCATGGGTGGACTCGGCGAGTAGAGTCACGACTTGGTCGCGTGTTAAGTAGCCGACTCGGCGAGTCAGTAAGATGCACTCGGCGAGTAGGCGTTGAGTGGAGAAAACTCTAATTCTCGGGGTTGAGCCCTATATAAAGAACATAACATCCATTCCCCTAGCCTCTTTACTCATCCTTAAGTCCAGAAACCCTAACCTTCGTATGTGAGTGGATGTAGTTGCATTTGGGAGCTTGGAGAAGCAATTGTTGAGGAAATCTTGAAGGGTAGGAGGCTTGGAGCAAGGGGCTTTGCTTGGATTCGAGTTCCATTGAAGTTGGGGTGTTCTTTTGAGGTAATATCTCGTCCTTGGGCTGTTACTCTTATGGATTCATCATTTTGGGGTTTGTGGGGAGCTTATCTTGGTATGTTTTGGAGTTTGGATGTTAGATCTGAGGTTGCTACCTCATATCTAGAGTGGTGATGGTCCAAATGTGCATTAAGTCCCTGTGTTGAGTGTTGGGTGAAGCTATCATGTCCCAAACCCTAGCCTAATGTGCAAAATGCATAGATCTCTTTGGATTCACGTAAAGTTTGCCACTTTACGTGATGGATGGGTTGTAGGAGGCTAGATCTATGTTTTGGATCAATTGCATGGCCTGGGATGCTTCTGTATAGATTCAGACCGGTGGTACTCGGCGAGTCACATGGGTGGACTCGACGAGTTGCTTGAAGATGAGCTGGCACTCGACGAGTCAGAAGAACAACTCGGCGAGTTGGATGAAGATGGCCTGGAACTCGGCGAGTTGTATGAACAACTCGGCGAGTAGGTTGAAGATAGCCTTAGACTCGGCGAGTCTGTTCTTGGACTCGGCGAGTCTTGTCGAAGAGTCCCAATATTTTCTGGTTGAGTCGAGAATCGGCGAGTCAAGGGATGACTCGGTGAGTTGTGGGCGAGTGGACTCAGAGTTGTTGGACTCGACGAGTCTCGGGGTGACTCGGCGAGTTAGGTCGCGGATTGAGGGAAGTTCTGAGTACGGGGACTCGGCGAGTCATAGGGTTGACTCGGCGAGTAGAGTCCGTCAGGGGTTGACTTTGACCTTGTCTTTGACCAAGGGTTGACCAATTGTCTTCCGGGGGTATTTTGGTAATTAAGGGTATTTATTGAGTTGAGTGTTTTGGTGTTCAGTGGAGGAGTTCGTGTCGGAGTTTGGAGCAGTGGGATCTTATCCTTTCAGCCGGCAGTTTCGAGGTGAGTTATCCTCACTATATCAACAGGGTCTAAGGCACCAAGGCCGGCCCTTATCAGATTGAGATCCGGGTAGTTGTTGTTATGTTACTGCTTTGATATGTTTGTATCCTGAGAGCTAGGATGGTATATGTTAGAGACCTGATTGAGATCGGTATCTTGAGAGATAGGGAGATGCTATGCTAGTGACCTGTTAGGTCGGTATCCTGATTAGGATGATGATATGTTATGTGATCTGTTTGATCTGATTGTTGACTGTGAATTTCTATATGATTGTATGTATATGTGCACATGGTTGTTTGGACTGGAGTTGGTTTGAGGCGGGTCCTGCTTTGTGTTGTAGGCCAAGATACCCAGGGCGGACCGGTTGTTCCGAAGGCACATCGAGCAGTCCGGATAGGCTGTAGGCCCCAAGAGGGCGGACCAGACGTGCCGAGGCTCGGAGAGTGGACCAGGCCGACTGAAGGCCCGGTGCGGGCGGACCAGTCATATTGTAGACTCAGAGAGTGGACCAGGTGGATTGAAGGCCCGGTGCGGGCGGACCAATCACACTGCAGACTCGATGTATGAGGTTAGATTCGGAGAGTGGACCAGGTGGATTGAAGGCCCGGTGCGGGCGGACCAATCACACTGTAGACTCGAGGTTTATGGCTAGACTCAGAGGGTGGACTAGGTGTACTGTAGGCCGGTGCGGCGGACCAGTCACACAGTAGACCCGAAGTGTATGGCTGTTCTGTGATCAGAAATGTTGTGGCATGTTATGCGTGTATGGTATAAGTGGTTGGTATTTTGGGGATATCTCACTAAGCTTTCAGGCTTACAGTTGTGGTTTTATGTTTTTCAGGTTCTTCAGGAGACCGTGGCAAGGCGAAGGCGTGATCGTACCGCTCCTCATGATTTTGTAGTAATGTGATTCTGGGAATACGTTAAATGTTTTGTATTGAAAACCTTTTTGTAAAGATTTAATGGAATCGAGTTGTTTTTTAAAAATTTAAAATTGGTTGTATATTTCGGTCGTTACAATTACAAGCTAACTTATCACTGATTTCTAAATTTTAGGATCCAGTTTTGGAATTGCATATTAATTTATGCATGTTTTTTTTATTTGTTTCTAGATTACTTGAGGCTGTGATGAAAATTGGAAGCCAAGGCTAAATGCTTGGATAGACAGGTGCTAACACTAAAAGTTAAGTATAATGCTATACCAAGGAAAATATGGAAAGTACATTGCTAATTTTCTGGTATCAAAGTGGTTAAACATGAAATGCTAGCTTGTGGTAGATACACCATTAATCTTTTTTTGGTCTTTTGTGTCATTACTCTTTTTGGATTCAGTTAGTATTTCAAATTGTTTAAAATTCTTTTTAATTATGATTTCAGTTTGTAGTTCTCTGAATAAATACTCATTTCGTGTAGTTAATGAATTTATTTTGTAAATATCAACTGTTAATAACTCATTTTGCGTTTGTTTTGCCATTTATTATGTTTATACATTTATTTTATATATTAATATTATAGATTTTTTTGAACATAAGGAAAACCAATTAAGTAAAACTTCTAAATATTAATGTGATTTTGTTGTACCATATAAAAGCTAACGACTTAAAAATATTAAGGAAAATAGATCACATTGGATATTTGAGTTTATAAAAATTGGTGAGTTAATTTTGATATTAAAAGACGCAATAATTCCTTAATAACCACGATATTATTATTATTATTATTATTATTATTATTATTATTATTATTATTCATTCATAAAGAACATTAAACAAGTATAATAAAAACTTTAATTCCGAATGTGGATTCCAATTTTAGTGTCTGATCCGATTTTAATAAGGTTTACGAGATTACAAGTTTGTATCAATTTTGACATGATAATGCTCCAAAAGTGTTGATAAGTAAAATGCATACTACTTTTTATTTTTATTTCTAAGGATAATATGTTTTGCCTGACAAAAAATTGTTTTTATAATTATAGTATTTTGTAATGATTAAGCCTCTTACTAATCATCTATATACCTTATAAAGTATTTAACAATTCATACTTAATTTTTATCGGTATAAATCATGATGTTTTGAACACAATTATTCATTGCATAAATCAGACTAATTTTGGACATTATTTCATATATTACAGAAAAATATAAGATCACAAGATGAGATTGAATTTTAAATTTTAAAGAGTTAATGTACAATCTTAATCGTATCCCTTAAATATCTCATCTGAAACCTATCGGAAAAAGAAGTTGTCAAAAGTTGAATGGGTATTCCCTCAATTAAGGTAAAGATAAGAATTAGCACTTTTAGGACAAGCCATATTAAGTTATACAAATTATAAAAGCGCTAAGTACAAGTCATCACTGTGTAAATGTACCTAATTCTATCATTTAAATATAAAGAAGTAATAGAATTCTTGATTTGTATTTTAACAAAAACGATAAGATTATTAATATGTAAGATTAATAGATAACTCTGGATGTGTCAACGTATTATCAAACACAAAGTACAATTTCTAATATGCATATATACCTATAAATTAAGGAATAAATGAGATTTAAAAAACAATATTAAGCCAATTCATATATAATGACAAATTCATAATACAAGTTAAGGAATATTGTTACATTAGACTTTGAATTCGAAAAATCTCTTATATACAATTGCCAATCTACTTCTATAATGAGGAATTGATTCTACAATTCTGCCTCTCACATTTGCTACTCTCCCTTTCGTTCATCACATTGCAGTCGACAAAGGTAAACTTTAGCCTTAACCAACGTCTCCCACTCTCATTTGCGTAAACAAACTAATCGCATCTAGAAAACTATTTTTTAAAAGAAATTATCTGTACCCGTCGCATAACGCGGGTAAACGGCTAGTATATATATATATATATATATATATATATATATATATATATATATATATATATAAATATGATTTTTGACAAATATAAGTTTAAAGAGTTTATAAAACATTTAAAACAGTTTACGTGACTTAAAGTCATTTTGGAAATATTTAGAATCTTTTATTGCAAACACAATATTTATAAGAATAAGAAAACCTTTTGTTTGGTTGTTTTCATATATATATATATATATATATATATATATATATATATATATATATATATATATATATATATATATATATATATATATTCTACTATATAAAACAAATTGCTCATGTCTTGAAATTTAAGAGGTACACTAATGTAAGCATCATGTACAATTTGTAATGCATTAAGAAATACACGTATTTTTAAAGGTCCAAAATTAAGTGAAAAAATCATACCATAAATATGATCAATTAATATAGTTCAAATTTCAAATCTAATCCCTAAAACCTAATAAATAATAATACGTTTATTATGGAACAATTTAACAAAATCAATTAAGGAGCCTTTTAAGGATTTATTATTGTTATTTCCTCATATACATGTGGTATCTTCCATATATACATAATGTATTATACATTCAACTTCGTTCAAAAACCTCTGCCTGCAACTCTCAACTATCAAGCTTAACAAAGATGTTTATCTATATTTTTTCTCTTATCCATCTCTCCAAACTACTCCGCACGGGAACAACGTCAAGATTTTCTATGGATGCATGATTTGTTGCTATGTATAAAAAAATATTTATTTGATTCACCCAATAATAGCCTCTATTGGTTAACCTTTTACTCATTCTCACCAGGTAAACATTAATAAAAGTTCAATAACAATTTTTTCAATTCAAGTTATTTTGTTCGGTTTATGTTGTATGATACATGCATGGAAGCCGTTGGTTGGCATCATCAAAGGTCGTGCTTCAAGGATACTTGATAGCTAGCGTGAGAAAAATGAGAAAACCGCAGTGACTAACTCTCTGTTTTTAAATGTTAATTCATGTTTGATCTTTCTACCAAAATATACAGTTTGACAATGAAGGGAATGTTGTGTGCAATAAAGATTTTATCATAAATTATCATATCTGTTTCAGAATAGCAAAGGTATGATTATCTTTTATTTCTTGTATGCTCTTTTTTTATGATGAACATGAGATAAATATTTTATATGACTTATCCGTTATTTCTTATTGCTATGTGTTCTTTCATGAATGATATGATTTTTTTTTTCAATTTTTTGGGGATGAAGCATCTGATGAATAAATGCTTCATGGGGCTGCAATAGTTATGTATGTTTTAAGGAAAGGCTAATGCGATTTACAGACTTGTGATGTTAGGAGTATTTTGCATAGAAGTCACTTGAAAGCTCCATTTCATGTCATTAAAACATCATCGTCTTCTTCATATACATGATTGTCTTCATCACCTATTCACCTTTTATATCAAGTATGATTCTTTCATATCAAGATTTTGCAACTTTATGTTCAAGTTGGTAAATGTTTTGATGTGGGTATGGTAGGATAGGAAACCAAGGTTGGTCATCTTGGGACAAGTTGCTGGAATTGGGTTTCGATATTAAGAGAATAATGAATGATTTATAGAAATATAGAGTAGTTTGGACATTAGTGGGGGCAATTCCGCGATTGTGCTGTAAGTTCTATTTATTTACAATTACATTGTTTACTTTTAACTTTTTTTTGTTACAAATCATCAATTAAAATCCATTGATATATTTCTTTATGATAAAAATATTTGGTTCTCCTTTAATTTATGTTTCTATCTCTAACTCATTCCCTATGTATCATCTATCTCATGAAATTTTCTCTGGAATTTCTTACCATCACCGTACCACCACCATCACCGTTGTATCCTCTCTATTATAAATTATACTTTGGTGTGTGTTTTGGGCTTCTGATCACTTTCTTGTGTTTCTTTCATGTGATCATTATGATAGAGGGTAGTAAACCCAGTCAGTTGACCCTAAGATAGACAATGTTAAGGTTTTCGGTGTCATTTTGCCTAATTCCATCCTATACAACACATCTTGTGTTGTTTGTACTTTCAATTTTGAATATGGTAGTGATCTCGAAATGATTGTAGTCATGGTTTCTTCTGGTGAATTTTACAATGACGGATAAATTGTAGCAAAAACCATGTTAACATGTTATGTATTGGTTTAACAGGTAGAAAGGTGGAATCTTTAAGGTCTTGAAGTCAACATTACAAGCTAATTTATCACTGATTTCTAAATTTTAGGATCTAGTTTTGGAATTGCATATTAATTTATGCATGTTTTTTTCATTTGTTTCTAGATTACTTGAGGCTGTGATGAAAATTGGAAGCCAAGGCTAAATGCTTGGATAGACAGGTGCTATCACTAAAAGTTAAGTATAATGCTATGCCAAGGAAAATATGGAAAGTACATTGCTAATTTTCTGGTATCAAAGTGGTTGAACATGAAATGCTAGCTTGTGGTAGATACACCATTAATCTTTTTTTTGGTCATTTGTGTCATTACTCTTTTTGGATTCAGTTAGTATTTCAAATTGTTTAAAATTCTTTTTAATTATGATTTCAGTTTGTAGTTCTCTGAATAAATACTGATTTCGTGTAGTTAATGAATTTATTTTGTAAATATCAACTATTAATAACTCATTTTGCGTTTGTTTTGCCATTTATTATGTTTATACATTTATTTTATATTTAATATTATAGATTTTTTTGAACATAAGGAAAACCAATTAAGTAAAACTTCTAAATATTAATGTGATTTTGTTGTACCATATAAAAGCTAACGACTTAAAAATTTTAAGGAAAATAGATCGCATTGGATATTTGGGTTTATAAAAATTGGTGAATGATTTTGATATTAAAAGACGCAATAATTCCTTAATAACTACGATATTGATATTATTATTATTATTATTATTATTATTATTATTATTATTATTATTATTATTCATTCATTCATAAAGAACATTAAACAAGTATAATAAAAACTTAAATTCCAAATGTGGATTCCAATTTTAGTGTCTGATCCGATTTTAATAAGGTTTACGAGATTACAAGTTTGTATCACTTTTGACATGATAATGCTCCAAAAGTGTTGATAAGTAAAACACATACTACTTTTTATTTTTATTTTTAAGGATAATATGTTTTGCCTGACAAAACATTGTTTTTATAATTACAGTATTTTGTAATGATTAAGCCTCTTACTAATCATCTATATACCTTATAAAGTATTTAACAATTCATACTTAATTTTTATCGGTATAAATCATGATGTTTTGAACACAATTATTCATCGCATAAATCAGACTAATTTTGGACATTATTTCGTATATTACGGAAAAATATAAGATCACAATATGAGATTGAATTTTAAATTTTAAAGAGTTAATGTACAATCTTATTCGTATCCCTTAAATATCTCATCTGAAACCTATCGGAAAATGAAGTTGTCAAAAGTTGAATGGGTATTCCCTCAATTAAGGAAAAGATAAGAATTAGCACTTTTAGGACAAGCCATATTAAATTTTAAGTCATACAAATTATAAAAGCGCTAAGTACAAGTCATCACTGTGTAAATATACCTAATTCTATCATTTAAATATAAAGAAGTAATAGAATTGTTGGTTTGTATTTTAATGAAAACGATAAGATTATTAATATGTAAGATTAATTGATAACTCTGGATGTGCAACGTATTATCAAACACAAAGTACAATTTCTAATATGCATATATACCCATAAATTAAGGAATAAATGAGATTTAAAAAACAATATTAAGCCAATTCATATATAATGACAAATTCATAATATAAGTTAATTAATATTGTTACATTAGACTTTGAATTCGAAAAATCTCTTATATACAATTGTCAATCTACTTTTATAATGAGCAATTGATTCTACAATTTTGCCTCTCACATTTGCTACTCTCCCTTTCGCTCATCACATTGCAGCCGACAAAGGTAAACTTTAGCCTTAACCAACGTCTCCCACTCTCATTTGCGTAAAGTAACTAATCGCATCTAGAAAACTATTTTTTAAAAGAAATTATCCGTACCTGTCGCTTAGCGCGTGTAAACGGCTAGTATATATATATATATATATATATATATATATATATATATATATATATATATTAACATAATTAAATTGTTTTCAACTTGTATTCCCTCTAAAAAGCATTTAAAAACATTAAAAAGGTAGATTGTAAGGGTATGAACTCACCTTATGTGGGTGATTCAATTGAAGATTTAATATAGAATGGGCGTTTTTCCACAAGATAGCTCCCAGGACAAAACCAAGTTCTAAATAAGAATTTACGCAATATATTGTCATTGAATTAGTGAATATAACCTCTAAGGTATTAGGGAAACAACCTAGGATTTATGAATTGCTTACAAAATGAGTGTTTGAAGCAAAGATGGAAGGCTGCAAGGTGTTCACGGCCATCCTGGGGTTTTCGACCCAAGAAGAACTTGGTGTTCTTGAGTTTACGGCCCAAGGATCTTGATGAATGGAGAATACTTGATAATCCTAAGCAAGATCCTAAGAAGATTAAAGGAAGAAGGATGATATTTGAGAGGGAATGAGGGTTTTCGATTGAAGATCTAGAGAGAAAAAGATTGAGTTTCGACCAGAGGTGTAGAAGCAAGGATTAAATTTGTCAAACACACACACACACACACACACACATATATATATATATATATATATATATATATATATATATATATATACATACATATATATATATATATATATATATATATATATGATAGGGTTCATGGTCCGATGGGAGTTTCACAGCCGAGGCGAGTTCACGGCCCGAAGTGGTTTGCGGCCGAGGTTTGCGGCTGCGAACCTTGTTTGCTACTACGAGGGTTTGCGATTGTGAACCTCGTTTACGGTTTGTGCGAGTTTTAGGCAAGGTTCTAGGTTCCGAAGGTTTCCCTCCTTAAACACACCACCTTTTGAATACAAGGTCCATACACCAATAACTTATTACTCTAACTATATTAAGATAATTAAAGAAATAATTTGACCTTTAATTGATATGTTTGACTTTAATCTACCAAGTTTGACTTTTATAAGAATAGAAATTTCGGGTTGTCACATCATCCCCCCGTTAGAGGGAATTTCGTTCCGAAATTAAGTCTAAGAGATATACATGGACTAATGGGAAAAGATGAGGATACTTATATTTCAGATGGTCCTCCAGCTCCCAAGTGAATTCGGGTCCTCTCTTTGCATTCAAGCGGACCTTTACTATCAGAATATGGCTTTGATTAGTCCTATTGACTTCCCTGGATAGGATCTCTACAGGTTCTTCCACAAAGTTGAGGCTCTCGCTGATTTGGATTTCATCGAGTGGGATAACAAGAGTCTCGTCAGATAAGTGCTTTTTCAAGGTAGAGATGTGGAAGGTAGGGTATATGATACTGAGTTCCTGAGGTAGTCGCAGTCTTTAAGATATTGGACCAATTCTAACAAGAATCTTGAATGGTCCTATGTACCTTGGGTTTAGTTTTCCACACTTTCCGAAGCGTATCATGCCCTTCCAGGGTGAGACCTTCAACGTGATGCGGTCACCAACCTGGAATTTCAAGCGTTTTCTCCTATTGCCTACGTACCTTTTTTGTCTGACTTTGGAAGCTTTAAGTTGCTCCCAGATTCGTACTCTCTTCTCAGTAGTTTCTCGGATGATTTCTAGACGTGTGAGGGCACTTTCTGGAACTTGACGTCTATCTAGTTGTGTGTCACCTAATTTAGTCTAGCGTAGAGGTGATTTGTACTTGTGACTATAGAGGGCTTCGAATGGAGCAACTTTAATGCTAGTACGATAACTGTTGTTGTACGAGAATTCGACTAGTTAGAAAATGGGTATCCCATGCTTTACCAAAGTTGATCACATATGCTCTTAGCATGTATTCTAATGCTTGAATCATTCTCTCACTCTGTCTGCTGGTTTGTAGATGGTAAGCCATACTCGTGTCTAGCCTAGTTCTCAGAGATGTCTGACGGGACTGCCAGAATCATGAGGTGATTCTACTATCTCGATCGAAGATAACACACATTGGAGCACCGTGCATTCTAACTAACTCTCATACATAAGTTCTAGTTAGCTTCTTTATCTTGTATATTTATTTAGTTTGTAGGAAGTGCGCGGACTTGGTTAATCTGTCGACGATCACCCAAATGGTATCAAGTCCACCCGTTGCCTTGGGTAACTTGGTTATGATGCCCATTGTAATTCAATCCCACTTCCACTTAGGTATCTCTGGTTGTTGTAGTAAACCTGAGGGCTTTTGATAGTCTACTTTAACTTTGGCGCAAGTAAGACACTTGCCTACAAAGGTAGCAATATCTATTCTCATGCTAGCCCACTAATATAACTTTTTGTGATTCAAATACCTCTTGTCTGAACTTGGATGAACGTAGTATCGAGTATCGTGTTCTTCATTCACGACAACGTCTCTGAAGCCAATGAACTTCGGTGTCCAGATGCGATCCAAGAGGTACAAGACTCCATCACCCATGACTTCTAAGTTCTTATCCATTCCTCTTAGGGTTTCACCTGCCACATTTTTAGATTTCAAGGCTTCCTGCTTAGCCTCCTTAATTTATGTGGATAGATGTGAATGGATTTTCATAGTCAATGATTTGATTCTACGACTTGATTACTGTTTCCGACTATGGGCGTCAGCTAATATATTGGCTTTACCGGGATGATAACGAATTTCACATTTGTCGTCATTTAGTGGCTTGACCCACCGTCGTTGTCTCATGTTGATCTCCTTCTGGTTGAATATATGTTGAAGGATTTTGCTTTGAAGTTCATGGTAACACTCATACTCAGGTCATCCACCATCACCTCGTGTATACAAGTCGTATATAATTAAGATTGAACAGACGTTCGGATGGGTGGCTCTCCCCCAAGTCCACAACCAGACAAGGAACAAGAGATAGGGCGGAATCACACATCCTAAATCTTGTTGAATCTAAATTATATACCACTCTCGTGTATATACTTAGCAGTGATAGATTAACCGAATGGGTTCATGAACCTGACTTACTGTATTAGTGGTCTTCCTAGGAGATCTATTGGGGATACTTCGGGCGGATTAGAGACTTCCGGAACATCCTTGACATTTTTCGCTTCAAGTCTATTGTCTACTGGGTAGGCTAGAAAGGCGTGGTAACCCTCGCATGGGTGCTTTTGAGTTTTGAAGCGAGAGACTATATAAGGCTTTGGGTTAGGTTTGTTATTATAGATTGAAAGAATTTCATTTGACGGTTGCTTAAGGTGAAAGTTCTTTTATGTAGAAGGAAATTGATATGGTGAGGACCAAGTCAAACCATGTCGGCTGACGACTTCTGAAATTATTGGCTTAATAGATATTTAGTCCATTTGGCAGAAGTACTTATTAGGACGATGAACTATTCTAGGTATATATGTTTCCAGTGCCTTCGGGTTCATTCTTGGAATTATTACTGGGAACATTTTGTACCATATTTAACAAGTACTAACAATACAAGGGTCCTAATAAATTGGAAATAATGAACTTCATAAAACAATTCCTACCAGGTCTTTATATAATCGCTTAGTGTATGCAAGTCATGTATAATTAAGATTGGAAAGATAGTCGACTGGGTGACTTTTCCCTAAATCCACAATCAAACAAGGAACAGGCAATGAGGCGGAATTACTCACTCTAAGTCTACAAATCTTAATTATAAATGACCCTAATGTATACACTAAACCATCATAGCTTACTTGCTAGGATTCTTAGTTTTATATGAGTGCTGTGATTTTGTTCGAATGAGAGAGTATTTATAATTAAGACTTAATATGCAACATTTTTGTAAAAAAAATGAGATGATTAATTATTGAGGTTTGGAAGCATACCAAAATTATAGCAGGGTTCCTGGTTGCTTCTTCATGTTCTGTTGTTAAACTCCTCCCGCTCCCCCGTCATTCCCCTCTGTTGGACAGTCCCCCTTGAAATGTCATATTTCACCACATAAATGGCATACTGGACTAATTCCAACATTGGTGGTTGAAGTGATGTGCTCAACCGGAGTCCTACAGAAGCAGGCGGTGTGCCCCTTCATGTTGCATATATTGCGATACAATTCTTGGTAGACTCCATAATAATGGTAGTTGCACTCGTTGCATTGTGGGAGGTTTCCAAAGTACGGTGTTATCGGTGTTGGGATAGCAGGGATAACGGCGGTAATGACTGTCCCAGTTTGTTGCCCTTTGGTAGGTCCTTGAGTTGAACTACTCCCTTTCTCGTTCTTGAACTTTCATTTTATGATATTAGGTTTAAGGTTTGGAGTATCTTTACAGACAGGCACTCGTTGCTGAACTTGGTTATCACTGTGATTGCAATCGTTGATAACAATTCCACTTACATTAGTGTTGTTAGCATTAAGTTGTGCTATGACTGCTGCCACGGCGGCTGTGACCGCAACTTGAAAAGTAGCAGAATCTATTTGCATAATTGGCGTTTCGCCAGTGGGCTGTTTTCGTTTCTTTGGAGGCATGATTCTGTTACATGTGAGAAGACGAGCTCATGAGTAACGATGGTTGTTTCTAGTTGTACTCTATTTATTTATATTTACATATAAATTTTCATGTTTTGTCGAACAATTGACGGTGTTTAGACCACATCCCAACGATGTATTTATGGGGGAAAGTATTTAGCAATGGTTATAAACCGAGTGTCGTCCGAGCTAAGTTATCTTAGATTAGAGGATACCATGCTCCAACTTTCAAAAAGGTTTGAAAACAATTCATAATATAGTCTATATAAAACAAACTTATGAATTTTCATCAATAATCACTCTCAATTTAGATTTCATGATTCGGTTTACTGTTATTAGTTGTGACAGAAAAGGCGATAAGCCTAACACATAGTGTGAGTAGTGTAGCCACCGACTCACTAGGTTGTATCGTTTATTAGTTATTAGTATGACGCAAAAGGTACTCAACCACTTCGCATGTTTCATGCATGGTTTTCCCCTGTTCTCTGTTCTACTTTTGGCAGAACGATTTTTCTGTCTCCTGATATCTATGTGGTGCCCTTATTCTTCGTAGTCATATTGAATTCCCGTGCTTCCGCACTTTGGGTTTTGACACTGATCCCCATTACTTCATAATGGAGAATTTGAATCACGAAAGTTCATGTGAACTTCTCATGTATGTTCCTGATAAGATAAACGCACTTGGTGATTTCTATAGTTTCTTTACTCCTTGCCTGTTTCCTTCTCGGAATCCTCCTAACGAATGATCTTCGTTGATTCCTCTATTGGTTGTTGTTGTGGAGTGGTTACATCTATCTAAGTCGTTTATACGAGAATAGGAATGTCTAAAGAATCTACGAGATTATTAAAAAAAATTTGTCAAAATAATTTTTTATGAAGATGATCCTTTCCGGTCTTTCTATAATCACGCAGTGTGTACAGATTGTATATAATCCATATCAAATAGACCTTCGAATAAGTGATCATACTCTAAAACCACAACCAAACAAGGAACAGGAAATAGAGTGAAAATCACATACTTTAAGTTTATAAAATCTCAACTATATATCACTTTAACGTATACACTTAGTAATTAGAGACCTACTAGTAAGGGTCTTTTAGATATCACATAAGTTATTTTTAGTACCCAAAATACTCCTATAGTATTTTAATTACATGTTTGATTCTAGAACTTCTTGGTATATGAAGTTGATACATTTTTTTAGTTTTGTTGCTATTATATAGTATCATAAAATACTCATATAGTATTTTAAACTTTATGTTTGGTTCTAGTATTCCTTTGTGTATAGGGTTGGTAAGTTTTAGACTTCTTGCAACCCCACCATTACTCCCAAACACATGTTGTTCGTATCTCAAATAAATATAGTTGATCAGGCTATATTTATCTCAGATATGATTACATAACTGTCTAGGTTTGACTGTAATGTCCAACATTCAAATACTTATGTTTTGTTCTTTTGGTGATACTTGTTCTAATATATATATATATATATATATATATATATATATATATATATATATATGTATATATATATTGCAATTAAGTATACTTTTATAAAATATTGTTATATTTTAAAGTATAACTGTTGGTTAGAGTGTTTTTATCCCATTGTATTTATAGTTGTATATCTTTTATGAATTGATATATTGAGTTCACTATAAACAATGCTCTGATACCAATCTGTCACACCCCCAAACAGAAACGGGGAAAACGTTCAAGGGCGGAGGACGTCATGTACAATATCACATCACATGCATCGTAGTCATCAAAGTACAACAACCATTGAATTAATAATGTATAAGTTTTTACATGAGTGCTCAAACATTTCATATTTAACATCAAAAGTAGATACGGTAAAAGACAAAAGACGCAACAAGACACTATGTCGTCTTCTCAAAAGCTCTGGAGGTGTACATGTCTACTGGTTCCCTGAGAATACAAGTTATTTTAAAAGAGACTATCAACATTTAAGTTGGTGATTTCATAACTATTTGTTTCTTTTATGGTTGTTTTAGTTTTACGAAAGTGATAGAATGCCTTTCAGAAAATCTCATTATTTTCTATTACAACTGAAAAGTAGTTTTAACGACATAAAAACGTTCTGTATAAGTGTTATTGTGCTTATAACATAGTATAAAATAATTTTAATTCACAATAAAATTATGAGAAGAATGTTTTCCCGTTTTGTTTATGGAAAATAATTGTTGTAGTAGTATTGTTTAAAATACACTACTGATGCATTAACTACCCTATAATTAAACTGGTTAATTAGGGTCAAAATGTCATTGAGGTTATAATCATACTTGATTGACTAGTATAAAACACGACGTTGTTCAGGCATTGATAATGGTATGAAATTTGTCACCTGTAGACATGCAGGTCCCACTATAGCTAGCAGCAAGGTGTGGGATGGTCAATCCCATATAGATCTATAGACAAACTCATGCTCTCCCTCTAGGAGACTCTGGTTACAAAACGCAACTTAGCAAGTATATTCTATGTCGTGAAATAGTATCTCACATTTTAGTTTAACATGTTTAAGTAAAGATTGAATTATCTCCTTATCTTAGCAAAGTAGTTTAACCGTGTGTACTTATCTAGTAAAAATAGATTTCTGGTTTTGTTCATAAATTATATGTAACATCTATAAAATTTACGCCAAATTTAAAAATTTTAATCATAAATAAAAACCAACACACGATTGTTTACAAAATCTTTTCAAATCATTATCCATAAGAGTGTCCCAAAATCATAGCATAAGGATGAGGAGCGGTACGGTCATGCCTTAGCCTTGCCACGACCTCCTGATGTACCTAAAACAATAACCTAAAAACTGTAAGCCCGAGGGCTTAGTGAGCTACCCCCAAAATACCAATACCACACTGACAAAAACGATATCGGTAATAATCAATCAATCAACATGCATACTAGGCCGTCGGCCTGACTGGTCCGCCCTACTGGGCTTACAGTCTATCTGGATCTATCCCGAGCCTTCGGCATGACTGGTCCACTATGTGGTCCTACGGTCTCCCCGGACCGCTCATAGGTATGTGCTTCAGCACGAAGCAGGATCGCCTCAACCCGACCAACAAGCAAATAATCATGTGCACATAACTATCATATACGGGCATATACAAACATCAAGATAATCTATCTTACTGATCATCAATCATAGAATTCTCTAGAACACTGACCTAGCAGGTCACTAACATACCAATCCTTACGGATCATAAAAGCATAACATACTGTCTACCCTGATTCCAATCAAGCAGAGCATAATGTCGACTCGGAAGGTAAACTCCAACTCTCGGATCACTCGACATAGGCTCCACCACCTATGATCATAGTTCAATATACTCATAAGTCCTTAACCTTATAAGGTACTCCATAACCCACTAGTCAACCCCTGATCAAAGTCAAAGTCCTCAGTCAAGGTCAACAGTCCATGTTGACCTCAACTCGCCGAGTTCACTCGGCTACTCGCCGAGTCCCTTGAAGCACATTCCAAATTGCCGAGTCAACGGGGTGACTCATCGAGTTCCTTCGAATCTTGATCAAACCTTAAGGCCACCCATCGAGTTTCCTCCTTGCACTCGACGGATATACACGCAAACATATCCTGATTAAAACTCATCCGACTCACCGAGGTGTTCTTCAACTTGTCGAGTATGATGGCAATCTTCATCGGACCTGCCGAGTTGTTCATCCAACTCGTTGAGTTCACAGCCATCTTCATGCGACTCGCCAAGTCAACCTTGCGACTCACCGAGTCCATTTAGTCCTCTTTCCATACAGATCCCTTTTGAGCCATGCAACGGCTCCAAATCACAGATCCAAGCTCTTAGGGCATGCTTATCACGTAAAGTTGCAAACTTTACGTGCATGCATGGCTTTAAAAGCTCTAAATGGCAATTCTAAGCTCTTGATGGGTCTTCATGCACAAAGGGTACCTGAATCATGACTAAAGCTGTAACTTTATGCCTCTAGAATCCAAAGAGGGTCCAGATCTAAAGTTACAACTTCAGATCTAGCCCATAGCTCATCATACCAACTTGATATCCCATGAAAACCCTAAAACTCACCCAATAAAGGAGATCTATAAGGAAAATGACGATTTGGGTACCTTTTGAAGATGATATCTGAGATGAGTGTTGATTCCCACACTCCAATTGCTTCAATCTCCATCTCCTCCAAGTCTTCTCCCTCCAAGGATTCTCTTTCAAGCTTCAAACACACACACAAGGCACACACACACGAATAAGGCTCTCAAGGGTTCTTTGGAACTGTAAAGAGGTCCAAGGGAGGATAAGGTCCCTTTAAATAGGGGTAAAAACCCAGGGAATTAGGGTTTCACTTGCCAGCTCCTACTCGTCGAGTCCCAATATGGACTCGTCGAGTAGGTCACTTAACCCACGATCCATCCCGCTGCTACTCGACAAGTAGGTCAACCAACTCGTCGAGTAGAGCTTAACCCACTAACTCATATTTAAGTAATACCTGAGAATCAGGGCGTTACAACTCTCCCTCACTTGAACTAGACTTTGCCCTCGAAGTCCGCTGGAATAAACAATGCCTGGTAATGCTTGCGCATCTCCGCCTCCGGCTCCCATGTCCACTCGAATCCCTTCCGATGTTCCCACTGTACCTTTACCAAAGGTATTTCCTTGTTCCACAAAATCTTCTTCTTTCTTTCCAAAATAGCCACAGGCCTCTCCACGTAGTTCATGCGCTCATCGACCTGAACGTCATCCAACGATACCACTGCCTCCTGGTCCATAACACATTTTCGCAATTACAAAACATGAAACGTGTTGTGGATCCGGCTGAGCTCCTCCGGAAACTCTAGCCTATAAGCCACCCTGCCAATCCTGGTAACAATCCGGAATGGTCCAATGTAACGGGGACCCAATTTTCCCCTCTTCCTGAAGCGGATCACACCATTCCAGGGTGAGACCTTCAGAAGAACCATGTCACCCACCTAAAATTCCAGCTCAGATTGGCGTCGGTCTGCATAACTTTTCTGTCGGATCTAGGCGGTCTGCAGTCGCTGTCTAATCTGTTGTATCATATCGGTAGTTTGCAGAACTACCTCTGTCTGACCCATCACCATGTTCCCCACCTCTCCCCAACAGACTGGGGTCCTACACTTCCGCTCATACAACAGCTCGAAAGGCGGGGCGCCAATACTAGAATGATAGTTGTCGTTCTAGGCGAACTCTACAAGCGGTAGGTGAGAATCTCTGCCGACGAACTCTCCCGTATGGCTAGGAAATGAGCACTCCATGTCAATCGATCCACGATGATGCATATAGCATCGAAACCCTTTTCCATCTTCGGCAATTTCATGATGAAGTCCATCGCGATCCGTTCCCACTTCCACACGGGAATCTCTAGAGGCTGCAGCTTACCATGCGGCCTCTGGTGCTCGTCCTTGACCATCCTACAGGTCAAGCACCTCTCAACAAACCAAGCGATATCTCGCTTCATACCAGGCCACCAATAACTTGAACTCAAATCACGGTACATCTTGGTGGCTCCCGGGTAAATAGAAAAATGAAACTTATGAGCCTCTTCCATCACTGTCTGTCGGACCCCTCCGGACATCGGAACCCAAACCCGACCATAACGGGTCAACAACCCGCAGCTATCCTGAAATAAACTGGGTGCTTTCGCCCTTAATCCTTTCCATCTTCCAGTTCTTCGGTCTCATACCCTCAATCTGAGCATCCCAGACTAAACCCACCAGCGGGGAATCCACCGCTATCTTCATGCTCCTGGCTAGGGTAGAGGACCCAGCTGACTTGCGGCTCAGGGCATCCGCAACCACGTTCGCTTTACCCGGATGGTAAAGGATCTCATAATCATAGTTCTTGACCACATCCAGCCACCTGCGCTTCCTCATGTTCAGGTTCGGCTGATCCATGATGTGTCGTAAACTCTTGTGATCCGTGTATATAGTACAATGGACCCCGTACAGATAGTGTCTCCAAATCATGAGAGCGAAGACCACCGCTCCCAACTCAAGATTGTGTGTGGGGTATCTCGTTTCATGCGGCTTCAACTACCTTGATGCATAAGCTATCACCCACCCCCTCTACATGAGGACTACCCTCGAACCTGTGATGGATGCATCACAAAATACCACAAAATCCTCAACTCCATCGGGGAGTGTCAACACTTGCGCCTCGCATAAACATTGCGGTAGGGTCTCAAATGCCCTCTGCTTCTCATGGCCCCACCGGAAATCCACCCCCTTCCTCGTTAGACGAGTGAGGGGTACGACAATCTTGGAGAAATCACGAGTGAATCTTCGATAATACCTTACTAAATCCAAGAAACTCCTGATGTCTGAGGGAGTTTTCGGAGTCTCCCACTGCATAACCGCCTCCACCTTGGTCGGATCGACCAAAATCCCCTCTTGGTTAACGAGATGTCCGAGGAACTGGACCTCTCGTAACCAAAACTCGCACTTCAAGAACTTGGCATACAACCGTTCTCGTCTCAAAACCTCCAGCAGCTCCCTGAGATGCTCCTCATGCTGCTCTCGGGTCTTGGAATACACCAAGATATCATCTATGAACACAATGAACGAGCGATCAAGCATCGGTCTGCAGACCCGATGCATCAAATCCATGAACACTACCGGCACGTTGGTGAGCTCAAATGGCATCACCACGAACTCATAATGACCATAACGAGTCTGAAACGCGGACTTCTCCACGTCTTCCTCCCTCACCCTGACCTGGTGATATCCTGATCTCAAATCAATCTTGGAAAACCAAGATGCACCCTGCAGCTGATCGAACAAATCGTCTATCCTCGGGAGTGGATAACGGTTCTTCACTGTTAACTTGTTCAGCTCCCTATAGTCAATGCACATCCTGTGTGACCCGCCTTATTCCTGACGAAAAGGATCAGTGCTCCCCAGGGGGAACTACTCGGACAAATAAACTGCTTACCCAGCAGCTCCTACAACTGAGATGATAGCTCTTGCATCTCAGGCGGTGCCAAACGGTATGGCGCCTTAGCGATAGGGGCCGCACCTGGCACTAGATCATTCCTGAACTCAACCTGCCTCTCCGGAGGCACTCCGGGTAACTCCTCCGGAAACACATCAGCAAACTCTCTAGCCACCAGGTCCTCTGAAACTGAGAGTTGCTCCCTAACCCGCGTATCTACCACATACGCCAAATAACTGGCACACTCGTGCTGAATATATTGTCGAGCCCTGACTGCCGAACATAACCCTGATCCCAACCTGGTGCCCTCACCAAATACTACAAGATCTCCCCCACTTGGGGTACGAACCACCACGCGCTGTCCCTCATAGTCGATCATGGAACCAAAACGGCTAAGCCAATCCATTCCTACAATCACGCATACATCCCCCATGGGAATAGGAATCAAATCTATCGGTAAGGGCACCCTGAAAATCTCCAAATCGCATCCCCGGTAGACCGAAGAAGCAGAAACCACGTGCTCGTTGGCGATCGAAACCCGCAACGGGCACTCAAGATCATCCATCAACACACTAAACCCTCTACTGAAGGTCCGAGAAACGAACGACCGACTCGCCCCTGAGTCAAATAAAGCCAAAGCAGGCAAAGAATTTACTAAAAACGTACCTAATCACGGGTACAACTTATAAGCATAACACAAATACAATAATTGAGACAGAGAATAGAAAAGGTACCAGCAACCACATCCGGTGCTGCCTTGGCTTCCTTGGCCGTGAGCTGGAAGACGCGACCGTGAGCCTTCAGAGCCTCCACCTTAACTGGCCTCCCATCCCTAATCCTCCCAGTAGTTGGCGCGGAAACCTGTGCCGGCTTGGCGGCGAGCTGCGGACAGTTGGTCTTCACAGTTGGTCCACAAGCACGGCTCTACTGACCAACGGACCGTGTATCAGCGGTCTTAGACCGCTTAGGCACCAGCTGAGACTATGTCGGTTCCTGACGCTACTTCTTCAGCCGCAGCTCTATCTCCAACTCACGCCCCCATGCGGCTTCCTGAGCAAGCTGCTCCCGTTCCACGCGCGGAACGTAGCGGGCGCGAAACATATCCCAGAACTGCTCCCAAGTAATAGCAGTCTGGTGATCATCAGAATATATAACTCTCGTCAGTCTCCACCAGTCCTTTACCCTGAGCCTAAGCAGGTTCAGTACACATCTGACCTTCTGGTCAATAGGACATGAGCACGTGAAGAAACAGCCCTCCACGTCAAACAACCACCACATAGCTCTGATCACATCTTGGGTACCATCAAATGTCGGGGGCTTCGTATTATCGAAGTCCCGGTACTGGAAAGCCCTGCCGGCTCCTTCTCCAACCCCTGTCGCGGTTACAGCCGAAGTGGCTGCAATGGCTGCTGTCTCTGCCAGAGCTGCATATCGCTCATCAAAATACTTGAACATCGCAGTCTTGATCGACCCAAACATCTCTGGTAGCTGCGCTCAAAAAAACACAACGACCTCATCGTGCAGAATCTCCCGGATCCTGGCATCCAACTCCTCAGTCCCAATCTGAACTACGGGCTCAGGTGCTATTAGCACCTCTAACCCTCTGTCTCCCGTCCCCGATCCTGACCCAGATTCCGACTCAAATCCATCAGCAAAACGTCTCGTCACCACCATACTGCAAATACACTCAATATGTCAGATAAACAATAAAATGTCGGGAGACCAATACCCTCAATCCCTAGGGGTTGTGAATTCCTTGCTACGCGCATGGCTCATGTGCTTTCAGTAGTACGGGCCCATACTACCTTCCACACCTACCTATATTTGTCTCAAGTATCACCACAACACCCTAATATTATACTCAACATAATACGCGCTCAACCCTCACTAATAGGGGACATCGCCTATCTCACAACTGATCATGCACATAACACTAGACCCGATAGACTTTCGAATATCCGATCCTGCACTAAGGTCGAATCAAACATTCTCAGGCTATAAGATATTGTCTACACACAGCCGTGGTGCATACACTAAACATCTACAGTTATGATGTGAATTCCATATACAAGAAACCCTAGGCTAATAGGCATCATATAAACAGGCAAATCTATCATGTGATTCCTGAAGGTCCCTAGCCTAGCACTAGCATGCTGTTCTAACATATCAGAATATCAATAATTTTATGGTATTTTGGGGCTTACTTATAGGCTCCAGCTGACCGTACCCTCTGCATCCTCCATCCTTATTTTGAAAATCATTTTATTTTTAAATTTTACTTTCCGAAAATCACCTTGATTTGAGACCGGATTCACACAAGTGTTCCTCCAATTCGCTCAAACCAAGGCTCTGATACTAACTTGTAACATCCATAAAATTTACGCCAAATTTAAAATTTTTAATCATAACCAACACATGATTGTTTACAAAATGTTTTCAAATCATTATCCATCAGAGTGTCCCAAAATCATAGCATAAGGATGAGGAGAGGTATGGTCATGCCTTCGCGTTTCCACGGTCTCCTGAAGTACCTGAAACAATAAACTAAAAACTTTAAGCCCGAGGGCTTAGTGAGCTACCCCCAAAATACCAATACCACACTAACAAAAACCATATCGGTAATAATCAATCAATCAACATGCATACTGTGCCGTCGGCCTGACTGGTCCGCTCTACTGGGCCTACAAACTATCTGGATCCATCCCAAGCCTTCGGTATGATTGGTCTGCCACGTGGGCCTACAGTCTCCCCGGACCGCTTATAGGGTATGTTGGCCTTCAGCACAAAGCAGGATCGCCTCAACCCGACCAAATGCAATAATTGAGACAGAGAATAGAAACATACCAGCAACCACAACAGGTGCTGCCTTGGCCTCCTCGGTGTGGGCTGGAAGGCGCGACCCTGAGCCTTCGGAGGCTCCACCTTGACTGGCCTCCCGTCCCCAATCCTCCCAGTAGTTGGCGCGGAAACCTGCACCGGCTTGGTGGAGAGCTACGGACAGTTAGTCTTCACATGACCAACCTGATGACAATGGTAGCAAATCCTCATATCTGCGGGAGGGGCGGACTGACGGCAGTCCCTGGCATAGTGCCCCTCCTTGCGATATTTGTGGCATCCACCTCCTGCTCGACAAACTCCTGAATGAACCCTACCGCATTTTCCACAAGCGCGGCTCTGCTAACCTACGGACCGTGTATCAACGGTCTTAGACCACTTAGGCACCGGCTAAGACTGTGTCGGTTCCTAACACTGCTCCTTCAGCTGCAGCTCTATCTCTAACTCACGCCGCCTTGTGGTTTCCTGAAGATCCAGGAGGGTATCACAACGTTCTGTAGCCACAAACTGCCATATATCCGCCTTGAGCATACTCAGATAACGAGTCATCTGAGACTGCTCCGATGCAAACTTTGGGAAAAACATAGCCCTCTCAGTGAACATCCGGGTAATCTCTATCACAGTCTCTCCATCTTGTCTCAATGTCAAAAACTCCTGAGCAAGCTGCTCCCGTTCCACACGCGGAACGTAGCGGGCACAAAACATATCCCGGAACTACTCTGAAGTAACAACAGTCTGCTGATCATCAGAATATATAACTCTCGTCAGTCTACACCAGTCCTTTCCCCTGAGCCTAAGCAGGTTTAGTGCACATCTGGCCTTCTGGTCAATAGGACATGAGCACGTGAAGAAACAGCCCTCCATTTCAGACAACCACCACATAGCCCTGATCACATCCTGGGTACCATCAAATGTCGGGGGCTTCGTATTATCGAAGTCCCGGTACTGGAAAGCCCTGCCCGCTCCTTCTCCAACCCCTGTCGCGGTTACAGCCGAAGTGGCTGCAGCGGCTGTTGTCTTTGCCAGAGCTGCATATCGCTCATCAAAATACTCGAACATCGTAGTCTTGATCGACCCAAACATCTCTGGTAGCTGCGCTCGAAAAAACGCAGCGACCTCATCGTGTAGAATCTCCTGGATCCTGGCATCCAACTCCTCAGTCCCAATCTGAATTACAGGCTCAGGTGCTATCGGCACCTCTGACCCTCCGTCTCCTGTCCCCGATCCTGACCCAGATTCCGACCTAGATCCATCAGTAAAACGTCTCGTCACCACCATACTGCAAATACACTCAATATGTCAGATAAACAATATAATGTCGGGAGACCAATACCCTCAATCCCTAGGGGTTGTGAATTCCTTGCTACGCGCATGGCTCATGTGCTTTCAGTAGTACGGGCCCATACTACCTTCCACACCTACCTATATTTGTCTCAAGTATCACCACAACACCCTAATATTATACTCAACATAATACGCGCTCAACCCTTACTAATAGGGGACATCGCCTATCTCACAACTGATCATGCAGTTCCGCACCACTTACACATCTATGAAACTTCCATCAGCCCCTGCAGCGCTAGTGTACACTGACTGCACATAACACTAGACCCGATAGACTTTTGAATATCCGATCCTGCACTAAGGTCGAATCAAACATTCTCAGGCTATAAGATATTGTCTACACACAGCCATGGTGCATACACTAAACATCTACAGTTATGATGTGAATTCCATATACAAGAAACCCTAGGCTAATAGGCATCATATAAACAGGCAAATCTATCATGTGATTCCTGAAGGTCCCTAGCCTAGCACTAGCATGATGTTCTAACATATCAGAATATCAATAACTGTATGGTATTTTGGGGCTTACTTATAGGCTCCAGCTGATCGTACCCTCTGCATCCTCCATCCTTATTTTGAAAACCATTTTTTTTAATTTTACTTTCCGAAAATCTCCTTGATTTGAGACTGGATTCACACAAGTGTTCCTCCAATTCGCTCAAACCAAGGCTCTGATACCAACTTGTAACATCCATAAAAGTTATGCCAAATTTAAAATTTTTAATCATAACCAACACATGATTGTTTACAAAATGTTTTCAAATCATTATCCATCAGAGTGTCCCAAAATCATAGCATAAGGATGAGGAGAGGTACGGTCATGCCTTCGCCTTGCCACGGTCTCCTAAAGTACCTGAAACAATAAACTGAAAATTGTAAGCCCGAGGTCTTAGTGAGCTACCCCCAAAATACCAATACCACACTGACAAAAACCATATCCGTAATAATCAATCAATCAACATGCATACTGGGCCGTCGGCCTGATTGGTCCTCCCTACTAGGCCTACAGTCTATCTGCATCTATCCTGAGCCTTCGGTATGAATGGTCCGCCACGTGGGCCTACAGTGTCCCCAGACCTCTCATAGGGTATGTTGTCCTTCTACACGAAGTAGGACCGATCATAGGAGACCTTCCATGTCGACATGTCGTGAGGTGTATCGGTAACCTTCTTGGTAGGGACTAGATTAAGGATATGGGCGACAGTCTCTAAGGCATACCCCCAAAATGAGATAGGTAACAAAGCTCAACTTATCATGCAACGAACCATGTCCAATAAGGTTCGATTGCGCCTCTCAGCCACACCATTAAGTTGTGGTGTCCTAGGAGGTGTCAATTGTGAAACAATTCCACATTCCTTAAAATAGTCAAGGAACTCGATACTAAGATACTCTCCACGTCGATCGGATCGGAGCATCTTTATCTTCCTGTGCAGCTGATTCTCCACTTCCTGCTTAAACTCTTTGAATCTTTCAAAGGTTTCTAACTTATGCTTGATTAAGTAGAGATAACCATATCTACTGTAATCATCAGTAAAAGTCACATAGAAGCGGTTAGCATCACTTATGGCAGTTTTGAAGGGTCTACTCACATCAGTGTGTATGAGGTCTAACAAAACTTCACCCCTCTCACAAGTACCAGTGAAGGGTGATTTAGTCATCTTTCCAAGCAAACAAGATTCGCAACTATCATCTGACTTTAAGTCAAGTGATTCCAAGACTCCAACATTTTGAAGTTGGCCTATTCGCTTCTTGTTGACATGTCCAAGACAACAATGCCACAAAGATGCTTTATCCAAACTAGTGGAAGAATCAATATGCAATACATTATTTCCTAAGTTGTCTACAACCATCATAGTTTCATATACACCATTACAAGGCAATGCTTTAAAATAAAATACATCATTATAAAAAGCATTAATTGCACCACTTTCATTATCAAATGAAAAACTCAAACCTTGTTTGTACAAACCATGAAAATAAATAATATTTCTCGCCATTTCACACGACTAACAACATTTATTCAAATCTAATTTCAACGCACTACAAAGAAATAAATAATAAGCTCCAATCTTGATGACAGGTGAAGCTTTCATATTCCCCATGATTAAGATTATCTTCCTGTGCTCCACACCCTCACTTCTTTTTAGTCCCTGCAAATCAGAACAAGTGTGAATATCACTACGTGTATCAAGGACCCAAGAATTAGTATGTGTTGAGTTATTAGACAATACTGTGTAAATACCTGCATGCGTGGGTTTTACTTTCCCATCCTTAACATCCTGCAAGTTCTTAGGGCAGCTTCGCTTCCAGTTCCCCTTATCATGACAATAGAAGCACTCTTCTTCTTTTGGGTTGGATGAGGGCATAGCAAGACCGACTTTAGTATTTCTTGAAGAGGACCCATCAAGAGACTTTCCCTTGTGACCCTTGGAAGCGGTCTTCCACTTCTTTCCCTTGTCTTGCCCAATTTTCAGGACAGGAGCAGTAGTAGGAGTGGTAACAACATTCTTACCTTTGAGACTACTTTCAGCAGTCCTCAAAAGTCCATGAAGCTTGCTAAGTGTGACCTCCTCCTTGTTCATATGATAAGTCATGCGGAACTTATCATAACATGGAGGTAAGGAGTGGAGAATGATATCTATAGCCAGCTCCTCATCAAAGTTCACATTTAACATAAGCAAACGGTCCACAAATCTTTGCATTTTCTTGCAAATGGGTCGTGGTGGACTCTCCAACCTTCATTTTAGTTGTTATGATGGAGGTGATGATTTCGTTACTCTCTTAACGTGCACTCTGACGGTATATTTCCATCAGGTCTTGGTGTATCTCAAATAGGTAGATGTCCTCATAGGACTTTTGGAGTTCTATTGGCATAGCCGCCAGCATGATACAATATACCTTAGTGGCATCCTTCTAATGGGTAGAGTGCTCAACAATCTCCTCGTGTGTAGCAAAAGACTCATCGATGACCTTAAGCTCCTTGTCAAGGACATATTCCTTGTCCTCGTAGCGCGTGAAAATCCTGATGTTCCTAATCCAGTCATTGAAATTAGTTCCATCGAAGATGACTCTCCCACAAAGGTTCATGAGAGAGAAGGAGCCAATAGGGTTTGAGCCAGAAGCATTGTTGGAAGACATATGAAAAGAAGAAATACAAAGTTTAGATTAGATATAGAGTCCTTAATATAACATCCAAAATGAAATACTAAGGCTAGGACCCAACGCAATATTTTACAATTTGGAAGAGGGATGTCGTAATCCAAGTTGCAAAATATTTGAAGGTAGGTAAATGACGGTTTGCCAATTTCCACCATGAAAAACGAAATTGATTATTAGGTTTTAGATGAATTGAAATTCCAAGATTCTTTTGAGACTCATTGAACTTTTCAATGGCATGTTTAAATCTCGATTATGCCCTTCAAGTTTTTGACTGGCATACTAAGGATCACAAACAAGGTGTTAATAACCATGCAAATATACTTGGTACTCTTAATGTCATTTATCACCTAATCGATGTGTCAGTTAACTACAGACGCTCCATCGATCTATGACAAACATTAAGCTAACGTTTTCAACCGCTACTAGTCCTTGTTAGTGTGCCGGTTAACCACACATACTCCACTAACGAATTGGTAAGGTGTAAAGTGTAATTTCATTGGTTAGCATCAATTTCACATTTTCCTAAAGTAACTAAGATTCGGAATTTATAAAACATTTAATTACTTTATAATTATCATTATATTTAATGATAATTAATTTCCTATCTCACCCTTTCGGCTAACGACCCTCCACCAGTCAAGGAACCGGTGGGTGAGAGTTGACACCCATTAAACCACCATTTTATAGGTAGTAACATTATACGCCCCCCCCCCCCCCCCCCCCTTATAGACCGACTTTGTGAATGAGACCTACTAACGGTAAGACTGACTTGTTCTTATACATATATATATATATATATATATATATATATATATATGTGTGTGTGTGTGTGTGTGTGTGTCTGTGTGTGTGTATATATATATATATATATATATATATATATATATATATATATATATATTATCAAACTTATAATATTATAATAGTATAAGGGTTGAATTTTAAACTTTTAAAATTCTAGGGTTTGGAATTAAAGTACTAATTGTGTGTCACTTTACAAATTCCAAAACTTGAGGGCATGTTTGGAAACTCTTCAAAACTTTTCAACTTCATAACATATGAGTTTAATGGCTTTTAAAATGAGACTCTTCATTTTTCTATAACCTATGATTTTTAATGGTTCATTTAAATGAATTTTTTTTTTGGAATTCCGTAACTTGAAGAAAAGTTATGGAGTCCATTAAAATCATCAATTAACTAACAAGCATGTTCAAGTTCTGGATTAAACTCATGTGAATAATACAGTTCAAATCAAACAAATTTCATGTAATTAGACTAATCATATAAACTAATACAAAACATGAAATTTTGAGAATTATCTTTTCAAATGGATAAGCATGATCATTACCACATCAAAAATAGGTTTATAAGTTCAAAAATAGTTTAGGATAAAGATCCAACACCAATTTCAGCCTTAAAACTCGAAAATTTGCACTTAGGGACTCTAACTCGTCGAGTTTCTGAACAAATTTGGCGAGTTGGCCAGTTTTGTGAAGGGACTCGGCGAGTCCATTGTCCAGGTAGCAGATTTTTGATTTTTAAAGCATTTTCAAGCAAGTAGCATCAAGTATAATTGAAAACAAGCCTAGGCTCTGATACCACCGAAGGGATTTTGACCTTTCTAACACTCCTAAGGTGTACATGCAACCCTAAATACGTTGGATCTATGTTTTCTCTATTATACATGCAAACTTTCATTTTCCAACGTATTACCCTAAATAGCATACAAAACTTTGATACTTAGGTAATAGAACAAGTTAGATAACATACCTTTTATTGTAACTTGTTGCTTGGAGCTTTAAGAGCCTATCACCAATAGCGTGAATGCCTCAAATGGAATCACAAATCACCACTAACACTTTGAAAAACTTGGAAGAGGACTCTAACGCTCAAAAAATTGGCTACACTCTTGCACACACTCACTAGTGCCGAATTTGATAGCTAGGGGGTTACATATATAGTGAGTCATGATTAGGGTTACACCATGCAAACCCTAATGTGCATGACTTTTCACATTCTTTATGCTTAGTGGGTGTTAATGTAACGCCCCGATTCTCAGGTATTGACTTAAATAATAATTCTTTTGTTTCCAAGGTCTACTCGACGAGTTGGTTGCTGTGACATCCCCAAAATCTCGGCCAGAAAAGACCGATTTCATTTATGCTTTTTAAAACATTTTCAGAGTAAAATCCATTTGATTTTTAAAAGAGATGCGGAATTTGTTCCCAAAAACAAAACATGATAAGATAGATATTTATCAAAACATTTCATATAGAAATATGATTTCATTTCATAATCAAAAGTCGGGATGTCATGTTCCGATACAGATCACAAAGCATAAACGATTACATTACAAGTCATTCAACAACTATATACATATGCAGACTTGTAAACAAAAATGAGTTGATGATTCGCCCATCTTAAGCTCTTGCGCCATTTCCTGTAATACAATTAAACTGAGTGGGTCAGGCTTGGGAGCCTGGTAAGCATATAGGGTTTTCAAACCCACAATAATTATATTTAATTTCATCAATCAACAATAAACCCGATTACCCATTCCTGTTATCCTCACCTTACGTTCCTAAAAATAACGTCTATTATAAGGAACTTATTTCAGGATTTTCATCGGGACGGACATTACTGCAGAGGGGCTTCCTCAACAATAAGTATCCTAAAGGCAACCATGTGGGGGATAGAGTACACCGGTGAACACGTCGTTCACAACACCTACAGGTAATGAGCCTGCTAGTGTTCCACAGGACAGTCTAGAATAGTTCGTGGTCATCATCCATACTCTGCTGAATGACTAGAATAACACCAATAACACCGAGGCCTCTCATCTGTTTATTACACACCAATTATTTACCCATGTTCTACCCAACATATTAGTAGATAAAAATATACATTTTTATACACTGTTTAAAAACCTGTATAGCATGCTTTAATCAATACATATTCCACATAACAGATGAGGCATACACACATAACACGTATTTCATAGAGAATATACATTCACACATATAACCACAAAATATATACATGTAGCACGTATTTTATATTAAATACTTCATAATATTGCGTTGGAGAGAAAATAACTACACACTCACTTGATCAGAAGATGATCCGACAGTACTACGGCTTATAGAAGTAGCGTCTCTCCGTAGATCTGGAAGACCTTCACAAAAACCGGCTCCTCCCGGGCAGGCTTCGGCTCGGGAATAACACTCTTCGGGATTCTCGGGGCTTCGGATCTCGCTTCGGGGCTCGGGAATAATACCAGGGCTTCGGGATATGATTGGCACGCAAATCGAGGCAAAACTTAGAGAGAGGGAAGAGTTTGAATAAGAGAAAATGGCTGATTTCGAGTTCTATTTATAGGCTGAGGGTCTGGGATTACGCGGGGCGTACTCGGTTACGCGGGGCGTACTTTGACGTCACTCCGTGCGTCGACTGGTGGCACTCGAGTATTGGTCAGACAAGTTGCATCCGACTGAGTACGCGGGGCGTACTCAATTACGCGGGGTGTAATTGACTCGTCGAACTTCTAAATTGCGTAACTTTCGCATACGAGCTCCGTTTTCGACGTTCTTTATATCCACGCGAAGGTCAGACCATACTCTACAACTTTCATTTTGACTCCGTCGGCTAATTTTGACTTTTATTTTTATTATTTATTTTTAGAAGGCCGGGACAGAAAAACTTCGTTATAAATTCATAACTTCTTCGTCTGACGTCCGTTCTCGCTTAACTTTTCATCGTTTCGCTACTAACAATGAGATCTTCGATTCTCATTTAGATTGTTTCGGCTAAAAACCGCTCGATCTCAGATCGAGTATTTGGGCTGCATACTGCTAAGTCAAAACTTAGAAAAATCATAACTTCTTCATACGAAGTCAGATTTGGGCGTTCCTTTTATGCACGCTCTCGGATTAACGAAATCTACGACTTTCATTTAGATCGCTAAGGCTAAATATCGCTCTATCTTAAATTCATATTTTACGTCACTCGACGTCGTGTCGGTTCTGCCGCGAAACTTCGACAGGTCATAACTTCTTCGTTATAACTCGGATTTTGGCATTCCTTATATCTCCGGAATCCTTGTTTCAACCACTACAACTTTATGCAAAGATATCGGGCTTATCTCACACTTTAATTTTGACGCTTATTTTATTCTTAATTCATTAAATTATAATAATTAAGAAAATAAACACATAAATCACATAATTCACATAATTCACAAATAATTCATTTTTATTATTTCAAATTGGGGTTACAATGGCTAACCTAGACTATTACATTGCTAAAAATGGCAAGCCTAGAAACACGGGCGTTACAATTCTCTCCACCTTAGAATGATTTTGTCCCCGGAATCACACACCAGCAAACAAATGCGGATAGCGACTCATCATGTCACTCTCCGTTTCCCAAGTGAGATTCGGCCCATTCGTGTGTTTCCATCGGACAAGCACTAACTCAACCATCTTACGTCGCAATTTCTTAGTCTTTCGGTCAACGATTGCCTCCGGTTCCTCAATCAACCTTTTGTTCTCATCGATCCTCAACTCCGAAAGTGGAATTATGTCGGGAACTTCTCCCGTGAACTTCCTCAAATAACACACATGGAAAGTGTTATGAATTCCATTCAGTTCTTCTGGTAGTTCGAGCTTGTAAGCTTGGTTCCCAATCCTCTGAAGAACTTTAAACGGTCCAATAAACCTTGGACTTAACTTTCCCCTTTTACCAAATCTTATAAGTCCCTTCCACGGCGAGACTTTAAGTAAAACCGAATCTCCAACTTCAAAAGTCATCGGTCTTCGCTTTTTGTCAGCATAGCTCTTTTGACGGTCCTGAGCTGCTAACATTCTTTCCCTAATTATTTTCATCTTTTCAGCCGTTTGATGGACTGTCTCCGGTCCCATAAACTGCTTTTCCCCAGCCTCAAGCCAACAAGACGGCGTACGACACTTCTGTCCATACAATGCTTGATAAGGTGCCATCTTTATGCTCGAGTGAAAACTATTATTATAGGAAAATTCTACCAAAGGCAAATGTTCATCCCAATTACCTTGGAATTCCAAGGTACACGCTCTCAGCATATCTTCAAGTGTTTGTATCGTCCGTTCGCTCTGACCATCAGTCTGCGGATGGTAAGCTGTACTTAGACACAACTTGGTACCCAATTCCTCTTGTAGACTTTTCCAAAATCGTGAGGTGAAACGACTATCACGATCCGACACAATCGTTAACGGAACACCGTGAAGCCTCACAATTTCCTTTACGTAAGAATTCGCAAGCTTTTCCATCGACCATTTTTCATTGGCTGCTATGAAATGCGCACTCTTAGTGAATCGATCAACGACCACCCAAATCATGTCGTGACCACTTTTTGTTCTGGGTAGTTTAGTGACAAAATCCATAGCAATGTCTTCCCACTTACCCATAGGCACAGGTAATGGTTCTAAACTCCTGTATGGTTTCTGATGTTGTGCCTTGACTCTTGCACAAGTCACACACTCGGCCACATACTTCGCGATGTCAAGCTTCATCGTCGGCCACCAATAATAGGGTTTCAGGTCCCTATACATTTTTGTGCTACCGGGATGAATCGAGTACATGGTTTTGTGAGCTTCTTCCATCAGAAGATCTCTGACTCCTCCTGTCTTAGGTATCCAAATCCGATCTTGGAACACCTTCAGTCCGTGACTGTTTACACCGAACACCAACGTTTTGCCCAAACGTTCCTCCTTTCGGTCATTTTCCTCAGAAGCTTCGCTTTGAGGTTTCTTTATACTTTCCAAAATACTCGAGACAACTTCAATTCTCAATGCTATTGGCCTTTTCTTTTCAAGATTGACCTTCCGACTGAGAGCATCAGCAACAATATTGGCCTTACCGGGGTGGTAAAGTATCTCACAGTCGTAGTCCTTAAGTAATTCCAGCCAGCATCGTTGCCTCATATTCAATTCTTTCTGACTAAAGAGATATTGGAGACTCTTATGATCAGTGAAAAGTTTGCACTTCGTCCCATAGAGGTAATGCCTCCATATTTTCAGTGCGAAAACTACCGCTGCCAACTCCAAATCATGAGTCGGGTAGTTCTTTTCGTGCTCTTTCAGCTGTCGAGACGCATATGCGATCACCTTATCCCTTTGGGTCAAAACGCAACCCAATCCAACCCCAGACGCATCGCTATAAACAGCGAAGTCTTCAACCCCATCGGGTAGAGAAAGTATCGGTGCCTCGCATAGTTTCTTCTTTAGTCTCTCGAATGCTTCTTTATGCTTATCACTCCAAGCATAAGTAGCTCCTTTGTGGGTCAAAGTTGTTAATGGACTAGCGATCGAAGAAAAGCCTTGGATAAACCTTCGGTAATATCCGGCTAAGCCTAAAAAGCTTCGGATCTCCGTGGGACTTTTCGGTTGTTCCCACTTCATCACAGCTTCGATCTTTGCTGGATCAACCATTATCCCTTCTTGGTTGACCACGTGACCCAAGAATTGGACTTCACGAATCCAAAAATCACATTTGGAGAACTTTGCATACAGCTTCTCCTTCTTCAAAACTTCCAACACTTCTCGCAAGTGTCTGCCATGCTCCTCCTGGCTTTTCGAATAAATCAGAATGTCATCTATGAATACTATCACAGATTTATCAAGGAACGGATTACAAACCCTATTCATTAAATCCATGAATGCTGCCGGAGCATTGGTTAGTCCAAACGACATAACCAAGAACTCGTAGTGTCCATATCGGGTTCTTAATGCAGTTTTCTCTATATCCTGCTCCCTTACTTTCAGCTGATGATATCCTGACCTCAAGTCGATCTTTGAGAAATAACTTGAACCTTGTAGTTGATCGAATAGGTCATCAATCCTCGGCAATGGATATCGATTCTTTATTGTTCCCTTATTCAGCTCTCGGTAATCAATGCACATCCTCATGCTTCCATCTTTCTTCTTTACGAATAACACCAGAGCTCCCCAGGGTGATGAACTAGGTCTAATGAAACCTTTGTCCAATAACTCCTGAAGTTGCATCATTAGCTCCTTCATCTCCGTCGGTGCTAATCGATAAGGTGCTTTTGCAATTGGCGTTGTTCCAGGCAACAAGTCGATACGAAATTCTACTTGTCGATCGGGCGGTAATCCAGGAAGATCTTCGGGAAATACTTCCGGATAATCACACACAACAGGAATATTTTGCATCACCTTCTTTTCCTTCTTAGCATCGATCACAAATGCTAAGTATGATGTACACCCCTTGGTCAAACATTTTCTGGCTTTCATTAGAGAAATGATTCCAGAGTTTACTCTGCGTTTATCTCCGTACACCATAAACGATTCCTTCCCAGGTGGATTCACTTTCACTATTTTCTTCTTGCATAAAATTTCAGCATCATTGGCGCTAAGCCAATCCATTCCCAAAACGATGTCGAAACCGTTAAGTTCGATAGGCAATAATTCCTCGTGGAACTTATTCCCATTCAAGTCAATTAAGATGTTTTTCATACGATAGCTAACAGGTACAAACTTTCCACTAGCAACTTCGACTAATAAATCATTATCTAGTCTATCAACAGGCAAAGCTAGTTTTCTACCAAATTTATGCGATATAAAGGAGTAGTTGGCTCCAGAATCAAATAAAATTTGGGCAGGTAATTTGTTAACGAGAAAGGTACCTAAAGCGACATCAGCTTTGTCTTTAGCAGCTTCCAGTGTCATCTGGAATGCTCTCGCCTTTGGCTTTGGCGGAATGTTGGGTCTTGCTGCTTCCTTCTTTTTCGGACAATCCCTTGAGATGTGCCCCTCTTCACCACAACCATAACAAACATTTTTGGTGAAGGTGCAGTCGTTGGCATAATGCCCTAGCTTTCCACATTTGAAGCATATGGTTTCCCCGCCACACTTCCCATAATGCTTCTTCTTGCACTTGTCACACCATTTCGCTTCTACCATTCCTCCACTTCCCCTCGAACTAGACTTCGAGAATTTAATTTTCTTGCTGGACCCTGAAAATCCATCGATTTTCCTTTTCTCGCCAACCTCTGACCTTTCCAGACCTTTTTCCCTGATCTGGGTCTCAACATTTCTAGCAGCCCAGATGGCGGCTTTCAATGTGGTTGCTTGCTTAACCATTGGACCATAGTCCGCTGGTAGTCCAAGGGCAAACTTGTTGACCTTAGAGAGTTCTGTAGGCACCAAATATGGGATAAACTTCATCTTTTCCGTGAAACTTGCAGCGTATTCAGTAACGCTCAATTTCCCTTTCTTCAAATTCTGAAATTCATTACTGATTTCCAGCAGGTCCTGCTCGGAGCAGTATTGCATTTTTAGTTGTTCCACAAAGTCTTCCCAAGACATTTTGCTTGCTTCTCCCTTGGGCATAGAGTCAGCTAACAGCTTCCACCAGCTCAACACGCTAGATTTTAGCAGAGGGATCGCAAGAGCGGTCTTCTGCCTGTTGCTACATTCGCAACTTTCAAACATAGTCTCCATTTCGGAGACCCAGTCCATAACTTGCACCGGCGTCTGGCTTCCGGATAGACATGGTGGTTTGGATGCCATGAAATCCTTATACTTGCACCCACGACCATCATTTCCTCCATACTGGTTATTGCGTCTAACCACTGGTTGTTCGTCTTGACCAATGATTCCACTAAAGTTTTCTCCTTCAGACTGCCCTCCATTCTCCTCGGGCTCTTCCGCTTGAATTGACGGTTCTTCACGATTCTGCCTAAGCAGGCGTCTTGTTTCTTCCATCTGACGATCCAACATCATTTGAATCATCATTTGTACACCAGCCATTGTTATCGGCTCAGGTGCATCAGCTACGACAGGTACTTGTTGAATTACAGGCGGTTGATTCCTGTTTTCATCAGCATTTCCAACTCCGCTTCTTGTTCTCACCATTTTTGATCTACACACCGAATAATTTCACCTTATTACTCCAAACGATTACATGCTAGTTCTAATATCGTATACATACGCTTAGAATCCTAAACACAAAAACTTCAGATCCGGTTGGCAACAAACCGTAGATCCGAACAAACAATATCATATATGGCAACATATAACATTTAGCACATAAAAGCATTTTAGGCAACCTTCCTAAAATAAACTAGTGCTCGTGTCTAAAATTTATCACACACACATCTCACAATCTCCACTTAGCATACTAAGTTTAAGTCTAGAAATCCTACAATTTCCTAGTTCGCTTAAACTAATGCTCTGATACCAACTGTGACATCCCCAAAATCTCGGCCAGAAAAGACCGATTTCATTTATGCTTTTTAAAACATTTTCAGAGTAAAATCCATTTAATTTTTAAAAGAGATGCGGAATTTGTTCCCAAAAACAAAACATGATAAGATAGATATTTATCAAAACATTTCATATAGAAATATGATTTCATTTCATAATCAAAAGTCGGGATGTCATGTTCCGATACAGATAACAAAGCATAAACGATTACATTACAAGTCATTCGACAACTATATACATATGCAGACTTGTAAACAAAAATGACTTGATGATTCGCCCATCTTAAGCTCTTGCGCCACTTCCTGTAATACAATCAAACTGAGTGGGTCAGGCTTGGGAGCCTGGTGAGCATATAGGGTTTTCAAACCCACAATAATTATATTTAATTTCATCAATCAACAATAAACCCGATTACCCATTCACGTTATCCTCACCTTACGTTCCTAAAAATAACGTCTATTATAAGGAACTTATTTCAGGATTTTCATCGGGACGGACATTACTGCAGAGGGGCTTCCTCAACAATAAGTATCCTAAAGGCAACCATGTGGGGGATAGAGTACACCGGTGAACACGTTGTTCACAACACCTACAGGTAATGAGCCTGCTAGTGTTCCACAGGACAGTCTAGAATAGTCTGTGGTCGTCATCCATACTTTGCTGAATGACTAGAATAACACCAATAACACCGAGGCCTCTCATCTGTTTATTACACACCAATTATTTACCCATGTTCTACCCAACATATTAGTAGATAAAAATATACATTTTTATACACTGTTTAAAAACCTGTATAGCATGCTTTAATCAATACATATTCCACATAACAGATGAGGCATACACACATAACACGTATTTCATAGAGAATATACATTCACACATATAACCACAAAATATATACACGTAGCACGTATTTTATATTAAATACTTCATAATATTGCGTTGGAGAGAAAATAACTACACACTCACTTGATCAGAAGATGATCCGACAGTACTACGGCTTATAGAAGTAGCGTCTCTCCGTAGATCTGGAAGACCTTCACAAAAACCGGCTCCTCCCGGGCAGGCTTCGGCTCGGGAATAACGCTCTTCGGGATTCTCGGGGCTTCGGATCTCGCTTCGGGGCTCGGGAATAATACCAGGGCTTCGGGATATGATTGGCACGCAAATCGAGGCAAAACTTAGAGAGAGGGAAGAGTTTGAATAAGAGAAAATGGCTGATTTCGAGTTCTATTTATAGGCTGAGGGTCTGGGATTACGCGGGGCGTAATCTCAAATTACGCAGGGCATACTCAGTACGCGGGGCGTACTCGGTTACGCGGGGCGTACTTTGACGTCACTGCGTGCGTCGACTAGTGGCACTCGAGTATTGGTCAGACAAGTTGCATCGGACTGAGTACGCGGGGCGTACTCAATTACGCGGGGCGTAATTGACTCGTCGAACTTCTAAATTGCGTAACTTTCGCATACGAGCTCCGTTTTCGACGTTCTTTTTATCCACGCGAAGGTCAGACCATACTCTACAACTTTCATTTAGACTCCGTCGGCTAATTTTGACTTTTATTTTTTATTATTTATTTTTAGAAGGCCGGGACAGAAAAACTTCGTTATAAATTCATAACTTCTTCGTCTGATGTCCGTTCTCGCCTAACTTTTCATCGTTTCGCTACTAACAACGAGATCTTCGATTCTCATTTAGATTGTTTCGGCTAAAAACCGCTCGATCTCAAATCGAGTATTTGGGCTGCATACTGCTAAGTCAAAACTTAGAAAAATCATAACTTCCTCATACGAAGTCAGATTTGGGCGTTCCTTTTATGCACGCTCTCGATTTAACGAAATCTACGACTTTCGTTTAGATTGCTAAGGCTAAATATCGCTCTATCTTAAATTCATATTTTACGTCACTCGACGTCGTGTCGGTTCTGTCGCGAAACTTCGACAGGTCATAACTTCTTCGTTATAACTCGGATTTTGGCATTCCTTATATCTCCGGAATCCTTGTTTCAACCACTACAACTTTATGCAAAGATATCGGGCTTATCTCACACTTTAATTTTGACGCTTATTTTATTCTTAATTCATTAAATTATAATAATTAAGAAAATAAACACATTAATCACATAATTCACATAATTCACAAATAATTCATTTTTATTATTTCAAATTGGGGTTACAATGGCTAACCTAGACTATTACATTGCTAAAAATGGCAAGCCTAGAAACACGGGCGTTATAGTTGCCCTACTCGTCAAGTAGCACCGGGTTGGTTCGCGAATTTAGTGGCCTACTCGCCGAGTCCAATAAGGGACTGGAGGAGTAGGAGCTGGCAGATGAAACCCAAAATCCTGGGGTTTTGCACTCTATTTAAAGAAGCACAAGCCTCCTTTGGCCTCTTTACAGTCCATTGAGAGTCCAGAAAGGCCCTAACTCAAGTGTGTGTGTATTATTTGGAGATTTAACCTTACAAGGAGGTTTTGGTGAAGGAATCACTTGGGAAGCAAGCTAGTTGAAGCAAGAGTTTGTGGATTTCAAGTTCTGCATCAGAAAGCGTTGTCTTGAAGGTACTAGATCATTTTTCCCTTGGCTCATTTTCTCACAAACCCTTTTGTGCATGAGTTTAGGAGAGGGTTCTTGTGTTTAAGCCAAGATCTGAAGTTGTAACTTCAGATCTGGACTCCCCTTGGCTTCTAGATTCATAAAGCCATCAACCTTGTCTAGTATGAGCCTTCTCTCAAGGATGTGACTTCATTACAAGCTTAGTTGTTCCATTTTAGGGTCTTAAAGCCTTGCACACATGTAAATTATGCAACTTTACGTGATAAGAATGCCTAAGGAAGTTGGATCTGTAATTTGGGGCCTTGGCATGGCTTACAAAGGGTCTGCATGGTGAAGGGGCTGAAGGCACTCGGCGAGCCATACGAAGATAGGCATTGAGCTCGACGAGTTGGATGAACAACTCGGCGAGTCTGATGAAGATTTCCGTAGACTCGACGAGTTGGATGAAAAATTCTGCGAGTCGGTTAAAGTTTCCCCAAATTGACGAATGCATATGAACCTGTCGAGTTGCAAGAAGGAAACTCGACGAGTGGCCGTAGGGTTTCAATCGCGAACCTTAGAAACTAAACGAGTCACTCCGGGGACTCGGCGAGTGGACGCGTATCTCGAGGAACTCGGCGAGTAGCCAAGGGTACTCGACGAGTAAGGGTCAACATGGACTGTTGACCTTGACTGTTGACTTTGACTTTGACCGGGGGTTGACTAGTTGACTTATGGGGTACCTTGAAAGGTTGAGAACTTACGAGTATGATTCTATTATGATAATAGGTGGTGGAGTTCGTGGCCGAGATCTGACGGTTAGAGTTTAGTCAGCGAGCCGACATTTGCAAGGTGAGTTATCCTCACTATACTAAGGGGTCTAAGGCACCAAGGCCAGCCCATTGAGTATGTTCTCCTAGTAGTGTTGTATGTTGAAGTATGAAGTTAATGTTGAATGCTCAGTGGTTATACCAGTTAGGTAGATCTGTAGGACTACCTGTGTTGTTATATGATTATCTTCATGCTCAGTGGTTATGCCGGTTAGGTAGATCTGTACGACTACCTATGTTATATGATTGTCTGCATGCTCGGTGGTTATGCTATATTTTGAGATGTTATGTAGGATGGGTTGAGGTGGGGCTGCTTCGTGCGGTGACAAGTAAACCCGGGATCATTACAGTAACAGGCTAAGGGAGACTCGTACTGTGGGCTCGATGGCAAGCCAGATGTGAGCTGTGGGACTGCAAGGCAATCCAGACTCACACTGTGGGCCCAGGGGTTAATCTAGTCTGTAAAGGTGTGGACCCATTTCATGTTGTTTCAGTTTGTTATGATATTGCTGAAATAGTTATGTGGATTGTATGTGTATCGGTATTTTGGGGGAACTCACTAAGCTTTCGGGCTTACAGTTTTAGTTTATTGTTTTACGTACATCAAGGGATCGTGGCAAGGCGAAGGCATGATCGTACAGCTCCTCACTCTTTATGAATTTGTTTCTGGGATACTCTGATATGATACATTTTGAAAACAAGTTTGTAATAGAAATGGATTTGAAATGTTTTTTTAAAGCTTAAATTGGCTTGCATTTCTATGGGTGTTACAAGTTGGTATCAAAGCCTTGGTTTGAGTGAATTAGAGGAACATTTGCTTGAATCCAGTCTCAAACCAAGGAAATGTTTTCGAAATGATTTCTCAAATGGTTTTCAAATAAATAAAGGAGGATGCAGGGTGTACGATTAGCCGGAGCCCATAAGTAGACCCCAAAATACCATACAGTTATTTGATTATGTGATATATTAGAACAGCATGATAGTACTATGCTAGGGATCTCCAGGAGTTGCATGATAAGATTGCCTGATTACATGATGCCTGCTAGCCTAGGGTTTTCCTCATATGCGATTGACATCGTTACTATAGTTACTTGTGTATGCATCACGGCTGTATATAACCAAAATCTTATAGCCTGAGAATGTTTAATTCGACCTTAGGGTGGGACCGGATATTCGAAAGCCTATTGGGTCCAGTGTTATGTATGTCTAGCATACACTAGTATTGCAGGTTTGATGGAAGTTTCATGGATGGGTGGGTCGTGAGAAGCCGTTAGCCCAGTCGTGAGATAGTATAGCATTCCTCTAGGAATGATGGTTGGGCTCTAGCTATGTATATATATTGTTAGGGTGTTGTGGTGATACTTGGGACAAATATGGGTAGGTGTGGAAGGTAGTATGGGCCCGTACTACTGAAAGCACAGGACCTATACGCGTAGCAAGGAAGTCACAAACCCTAGGGCTTAGTTGGGAGTTGGTCCCCTATTATTATGCAATTATCTGATATATGTTGGTGTGTTTTTAGAATGGTGATGACGAGACGTTTCGTGACTGCATCCAGGTCGGGATCAGGATCAGGGGACAGAGGCCAGGAGGTGCCGGTAGCACCTGAGCCTGTGGTACAGATGGGGACGGATGAGCTAGACGCCAGGATTCGAGAGGTCCTGCATGATGAGGTTGTCGCTTTTTTCCAAGCGCAACTATCGAAGATGTTTGGGTCTATTAAGACCGCTATGGTTGAGTACTTTGACGAGCGTTATGCAGCCCTTGCAGAGACGACTACCGCCATAACTGCATCAGCTATAACAATGGCGGGAAGAGGTGGTGTTGGACGAGGTTTCCACTACCGGGACTTCGGTAACACGAAGCCCCCGACATTTGATGGTACTCAGGATGCGATTAGAGCTATGAGGTGGTTGTTTGACGTGGAGATTGTTTCTTCACGTGTTCATGTCCTACTCACAAGAAGGTCAGATGTGCTCTGAACCTGCTGAGGATAGGGGCCAAGGATTGGTGGAGACTGACGATCGGGTTGTATACTAATGATTAGAGAGCTGCTGCCACTTGGGAGCAGTTTAGGGAGATGTTTCACGCCCGCTATGTTCCACGGGTGGAGCGGGAGCGGTTGGCCCAGGAGTTTCTGAGTTTGAGGTAGGATGGAGAGTCGGTGATGGAGATCACCTGTATGTTCACAGAGAGGGCGATGTTCTACCCAGAGTTTGCTTCCGAGCAGGCTCAGATGACTCGTTATCTGAGCATGCTCAAGACTGAGATCCGTCAGTTTGTGTCTACCCAGCGATGTGATACTCTGTTGGAGTAACAAGAGGCCGCTAGGCAGCATGAGTTGGAGATCAAGCTGCAGTTGAGGGAGCAGCGACCAGCCCCGGCACAGACTCAGTCGGCGCCGAAGCGGTCAAAGACCACTGATGCAAGGACTGGGGGTCAGCAGAGCCGCACATGTGGGAAGTGCGGTAGGAGTCATTCTGGAGTATGTCGAGCGGGCAGCAGGTGCCACGGGTGTGGTAAGGAGGGGTATTATGCGAAGAATTGTCGCCAGGGCGCCTCGGTTTCGGGTATGAGGTTATGCTACCACTGTGATCAGGTTGGCCATGTGAACATCAACTGCCCATTACTAGCCGCCAAGCGGGTACAGGTTCCAGCGCCAGCTGCTTTGAGGATCGCTGATGAGAGGCCTACTAAGGCCGAGCCTCCGAAGGCACAGGGGCGTGCTTTCCAGCTGACGGCAGAGGAGGCCAGGGCAGGGCCAGATGTGGTTGCTGGTATATTTCTCTCCTTTACCTCGTGTATTGTATCTATGTTATGCTTATATGTGGTACCTATGCCTCCCTTCCTGCTTTAGTTTTATTTGACTCGAAGGTGAGTCAGTCTTTCGTCCCTCAGACATTTAGTAGGGAGTTTTGTGTGCCAATTGACGATCTAGAGTATCCGTTGCGAGTTTCTATCGCCAATGAACATGGAGTTTCGGCTTCTTCGGTCTACCGAGGATGCCAGTTGGAGATCTTCAGAGTAGTCTTCCTGATAGATTTGATTCTGGTTCCCATGGGGGAAGTATGTGTGATTGTGGGTATGGATTGGCTTAGTCGTTTCGGTGCCATGATAGATTGCGAGGGTCAGCGAGTGTTAGTTCGAACCCCAAGTGGGGGAGAACTGATTATATATGGTGAGGGCACCAGAGTGGGGTCAGGGTTCTGTTCAGCCTCCACAAGTGGGGGAGAACTGATTATATATGGTGAGGGCACCAGAGTGGGGTCAGGGTTCTGTTCAGCCTCCATAGCTCGACAGTATATTCAGCACGGATGTGCGGGTTACTTAGCGTATGTGGTGGATACGCGAGTTGGAGACCATATTTCAGTTTCAGAGGTTCCAGTGGTCATAGATTTCGCTGATGTGTTTTTGAAGGAGTTGCCAGGGATACCTCCGGAAAGGCAGCTCAGGTTCCGAATCAACCTGGTGTCGGGTGAGGCTCCTATTGCCAAGGTGTCGTACCGTTTGGCGCCATCCGAGATGCAGGAGTTTTCTTCACAGCTGCAAGAACTATTGGTCAAGCAGTTCATTCGACCTAGCAGTTGTTTATGGGGAGCACCGATCCTCTTCATCAAGAAGAAGGATGGATCGCACCGGATGTGCATTGACTATAGGGAGTTGAACAAGTTGAAAGTGAAGAACCGTTATCCACTCCCAAGGATAGACGATCTATTCGACCAGTTACAGGGTGCATCTTGGTTCTCCAAGATTGACTTGAGATCAGGGTATCATCAGGTCCGGGTTAGAGAGGAGGACGTGGAGAAGACCGTGTTTCGGACGCGTTAGGGACACTACAAGTTCGTGGTGATGTCGTTTGGGCTCACCAACGCACCGACAGTATTCATGGACCTGATGAATCGGGTCTGCAGACCGATGCTTGACCGCTCGGTCATCGTGTTCATAGATGATATCTTGCTGTATTCCAAGACCCGAAAGCAGCACGAGGAGCACCTCAGGGAATTGTTGGGGGTTCTGAGATGAGAACGATTGTATGCCAAGTTCTCGAAGTGTGAGTTTTGGTTACGGGAGGTCCAGTTCCTCAGACATCTCATTAACCAAGAGGGGATTTTGGTCGATCCGGCCAAGATCGAGGCAGTTATGCAGTGCGAGGTGCCGAGGTCTCCTTCGGATATCAGGAGTTTTCTGGGGTTAGCAGGGTATTACCAGAGATTTATTCGAGACTTCTCCAAGATTGCAGTACCCCTCACTCGCTTAACGAGGAAGGGGTGGATTTACGGTGGGGCCCCGAGCAGCAGAAGGCGTTTGAGACCCTTCGACAGTGTTTGTGTGAGGCTCTAGTTCTGACACTCCCCGAGGGAGTAGAGGATTTTGTGGTGTTCTGTGATGCATCCATCATGGGTTCAGGGGCGGTCCTCATGCAGAGAGGAGGAGTAATAGCCTACGCATCATGGCAGTAGAAGCCGCATGAGACAAGTATTGGGTTTTGAGCATTCTAACACTCCTAAGGTGTGCATGCAACCTTAATAACCTTGGATCTATGTTTTCTCTAAAATACATGCAAATAATAATTTCCAAGGTTTCTTCCTAACTAGCATAGCAAAAGGATCTTGAATCATAAAACTACTAATAGAAAGACATACCTTTTGATAGTGGTTGATTGCTTGGAGTTTGAGAGTCTAGCACCAATAATGTGAATTCCTCAAGTGGAATCACAAATCACCACAAACTTGGAAAAACCTTGAGTGAATAATATGCTATGTAGAAATCGGCCACCATAAAGTCTCACACAACTAGTTGCCATTTCTTGCAATATGTGCATCTTTATATAGTGTGGAGGATTAGGGTAAACCATAATAACCCATGTCTTTTCCTTTCCGAGGATCTGTGGGTTAAAAGCTCCATGGATCATCCATGGACCCCCATGCATGCTTATCCCATTCCTAATGAGTTTAAGCACACATTATATAAAATGCAATAGCCCATGTTTAATTAGTCTTCCTTTTAATAACTAAATTAATTCATAATTAATTTAAGACTAAAACTAATTAAATAACATGACATCATATTAATATATTATAACTTATAATATATTAATAAATCATAAACATACTATTCTCATAAGATTTTCCATATAAATTGTTCGGGTGAAGTGCAACCCAAATGGACCATGTCGGGCCGGGTCAAGTATATACCAAATAAGTTATGGACTTAGACACCTTATCCAACAGCCTCCCACTTGGATAAGTCTAATAACTGTATTTGCATATATTACTTCAGGAACCAACCAGCAATCGTAGCTCTCGAAAACTCTGTTGAACTATGAAGCGCCATTTTAGATAAGTGATCATATAATCCTCTGTTCTCATGATATCAGCCGGACAATTACATGGAACAACGTCGTACTTATTGTCCAGCAGTTTTTTTTCCCGATTTTTGATTTGTTTGACAAAGAATTTAATCGAACACATCAATTTAGTTCTGACCGGGCCCGGTACAAGGGTCACAACAAAATCATCGAGGGGCCCAGATGTCGCTTCTATTTCTAGAAGGAACAGATAAACTTCGACTCATATGCTTTTCATACTACTCGTTGAATTGTACACAAAGGCACGTTTTATAACATCAAGTTACCGATGCGTTTTCGTGCAATCAATGCACAACCAACTCATATCTCTAGGTTTGAAGACTTATATGATATTACCGTCTCACGATCACTCGAGATAAATTCCATGAAGTGATACAAGTGAGTGTGGGTTAATTCCAATACTCAAAACTTATGAGCACTCATGAATGTTGTAGCAACCATTGCTATGTCTAATCACATTTTAGCCATTTACAAACTCGATTCATGACAGTCTTAATTCATACCTACTTCCAACATATGAACGACTGTGGAGTGTTTAAATAACTCAGTCATTCGGAAAGAATAACCTAGCTATTCTGGAAGTCAAAACATGCAAAGTGAAACACAATAATAATCGAATCCAATATGGTCTCAGAACCCTTTTGAATATAAATAGAATCACCTTTTATTTATCACCATATTGATTACACATTATTCATTGTATAATCTTTCAAATAATCATCTTAATACTTGAATAAAAACAACAGTCGTCCCATGATCCTAGCATGTACACTTTGTTTTTCTAAACAATAGTTATGCCATACTCCAAGTATGCACACTATGTTTGTCTACGATCTTTACTTTTGTGAAATAGATCACTTGAATACGATTGCAGTGATACTCATTTCACAACCCCCAAATACTTATCGTAAATGTAAGAATACCAAATTCCTGCCATCTACCAAAACCTGTTAGATCCTAAACTCAAATGCATTGATCCTCTTATAATGACTATGCACAACGGTTTGGCAACAGACATTACAGAGTACTCCAATAGAGATCAACTCCATGGAAATGAAACCTCATATTCAAAGTACATTGCTTTGAACATCCTTCTTGCATTATGTTTTCTAATCTTACACAGATTGAACGAATAACTTCCACCTATGGAAACATTTCCATATTCCCATTTTGACTATCACTTCTGAACAAGAATTGCCTCTTTTCTGAAAATGTCAATATGGTCCTGCCAAAATTAACACTATACTTCCAACTGTCCCTGAGCTACCAATATTTGGCGAACCCCAGATTGTCCTTGACAATTGCTTAATCACTTTAGTCATATCCAATTCTAGACTTTTCCCTTCTCAATGCCCTAAGCATTTGGAAAATTTAGAAAGGATAAATATTATAGCACATGCAATCGATCCTATATACGAAGCATATGGGACACGATTCATGATGTTTGACATAAAGACATGATACTAGTCTAGTCTTTTGCTACAATATTTTTTATTTTCCATGTTTTCCAAATTTAACTATGAAGAGGGATGTCGTAATCATAATCGAATTTTGAGAATGCAATATATATAGAATTTCCTTAAGTTGAACCATTCAAACATAAATTTCATATATATATATATATATATATATATATATATATATATATATATATATATATATATATATATATATATATCCTTGACTAATTAGATTAAAATCTCAATCTAAGCTTTTAGAATTGAAATGAAGTATAAATTCCTCTCCTTTAATTATAGCAAAACAACTTTTAACCCCTACAACTTCACGAATTGAAACTTTTGTTTTTCTATAATTAACATTGCTAACCTACAACACTAAACATAATAATCATCCTCCCACTAACATAATGATTATCAGCATAACACTTATGCTCCCACTAGCTTTCACATGTTTCCAGAAATTAGCTGGACTTCTGAAATTTAGATTCATACACCTTTTCTTAGATAGCTCACATGTGTATCTAAACAATTTCCAGAACTATGAAAAGGGATGTCGTAATCGTAGTCTCAATTGTTTAGACCTTTGCCATTTCTCACAAATCCATGTTAGTGTGCTGGTTAACCACACATGCTCCATTAACGACTTTGAGAAAGCAAATATCACAATTGCTATCTACTTAAAATCTAATTAGTGAAAGCGTTTCCTCACCATCATTTTCATGAATCAGAGAGAAACCTTATGACACTTGGATTTTATGGTGTATGTGTTCCAATCCATGTGAACATGACAAAACCATAATCACAAGATAAGGTTAGTGACAAATTCAAACTCATATGGATTGAACTTGTTCAATCTTAATTTCTTGCCACTTGGTAGCACAAAAACCCACCATTGCCTCCAAGTTGTTATGCACACAGTCTAGAACTCACAGACCTCACATGCATAGTCAACTTAATTGGAACAGACACAGAAACAAGAGTTATGTCAACACGATAGGTTGCAAAATTTAAGTTGTGTGCTAGTGATAAAATACAGGTTTTACTCTTGATTAAATCTTGAAACCCTTTCAGGATTTTTAAGGCTCCCACTGTCCTCTTGACATATAAGTTTCCCTAGTCAAGGTCTATTTCTTGACAAAACAAATATTCAAGAGATAGTGCGGATTCTTATCAAGATACACACTTCACATAATTGGTCTTAGTTGGTCTCTGTCTTATCCAAGTCATCAGAACTTACCAATTTCAAATGTACAAGGGTAGAAACCATTTTACACTACATTTGATAAGTGTTTTAAACCTTACTTTATGTCACTCAAGGTTACAATCTTGGAGTATGACCCTAAAATTGTTTTGGAGTGAAGTATGACTCATTCTCTTGATTTTAACCATTCCAACACTTCATGACCCCTCTTCTTCGCCATAACAATGCACTAAGATGTCCTTAGAGTATGAATTTGTGATATGGTTTCACAATCATTAAGATGATCATAAAACATGATACTTAAGTACTCTCCCATCTTTTCAGATTAGAGAAACTTTTATCTTTCCGCCTAATTTGATTATTCTCATTTGTTCTGCCATACATTGAAACATTTTCAATGTTCCAGAATTATACTTAAACTTGTAAGTATAACCATATTTACTAATCTTTAGTAAATCATGACGAATCGACCTCTGTGGTGGACCTTGACCAGCACACACCCAATGCACCTGATCCCTTAGTCCTTCATTTGACTCACATATACATGTGATCAATGAATTAGTCTTAATTTTCCAAAGACAAAAATTCTCATTCATCATACAATACAGGTTGTACGATTCCAAGTTTCTGTCCAATTGAAACTTGGGGAATGAGAACTTCTCCTCATTTGGTAAATTCAGACACTACCACAAATGAGAGTATCAAACTTATATTTCCAATATTGCTAGAAACATACAAATATCAATTTTCCATAAATGCCATTGTAAGGGATATAATATAAAATAACATAAACAAAACTTTTATTTCTTTTAAAATGCGGAAAAATATTCCTTACAATGCAACTTTAAATGAAAACCATGCTATTACATATTTCCTAGCAATCTATCATAACTTCTAAGTAATAGCTCAAAAATACGATCCTCGAACCATGCGATAGAAATCCATTTTCGTGATCAGATTCAGCACACTCTTCTTTTAACCTTCCTTTTGCTTGATTTTGCTAAACATCAAGATGCAATCTAGTCACATCATGTAATAAGAATCAACAGTTAGGAATATTAGCAAAGTTAGATAGTGGACTTACCTGAAGCCGAGTCAAACATTTTGTCTCTACTTGCTTTCAAATCTTTCAGGTATTTAGGGCAGCTTCGCTTCCAATGTCCCTTCTCATGAAAATGAAAGTATATAGACTCTTTGGGAATGGTACACGAGACAATCACAGACTTATCCTTTCCCTTTACCTTTCGGTCAACCGGGTTGACCAAGGTCGATTCTTTTCCATTGGGAAGAGAAAGCTTTTCTGGACTTCCAATGTTACCATTGTCCATGTCCATGGAAGTTTGAGAATTAGATTTTCCATCAATATTTGTTTGACCATTGCGCCAAATCATTGCTGATTTAGCAGCAATAAGCAAATAAGAAAGATCTATTAGGGTTATATCGGGATCTGTCATATGGAAGTTTTTAATAAACTTACTATACAACTCAGGAAGTGACTGAAGAACCCAGTCGATAGCAAACTTCCTTGAAATAACAGCACCCAACATTCTCAACCTGTCAATGTGTGACTTCACTTCTAAGACATGAGTGCACACAGGTCTTCCATCTTTATGTTTCATTTCTAGTAGAGTTTGAGTGACTTTGAACCTTTTAAGTCTTCAGACTTGTGACTCAGGGAGAATAAATGGAGGAGGTGGAGGAAGTGAAGCATGATGTTGAGGGACATCATCTTCAAGAGGAAGGCTTGTTCCAAGAGATTTGGGTAGATCATAGTTGTCTGAACCAGACATCTACAATGGGAGAAAATCAAGTTAGTTGATTCAGGTCCTTAATATAACACCCAGTATGAAATATTAAGGCTAGGACCCAACACAATATTTTATAACTTGGAAGAGGGATGCCGTAATCCAAGTTATAAAATATTTGAAGGTAGGCGAATGACGGTTCAACAATTTCCACCACGAAAAACGAAATAAAATTAGGTTTTAATTGGTTTGAAACTCCTAGATCTTTTGATATTCATTAAACTTTTCAATGGCATGTTTCAATCTCGATTGTGCCCTCTCAAGTTTTGTGACTGGGATGCCGAGGATCACAAAACAAGGTGTGAATAACCATACTAATTCACTTGGTACCCTTAATATTATCACCAAATCAATGTGCCAGTTAACCACACACGCTCCATTGATCTCTGACAAACATTAATTCACCCTTCGTGATCTTTACTTGTCCAAGTTAGTGTGTCGGTTAACCACACACTCTCCACCAACGACTTGGTAAGGTACAAAGTGTGAATTCCATGGGCCAGCACCATGTTCACATTTTTCCTAATGTAACTAAGATTGGGAATTAAAAATATTTAGTTACTTTATAATAATCATTATACTTTTAATGAGAATTTAAAGTCATTGTCCTACCCATTCGGCTAACGACCCTCCACCGCTCAAGGAATCGGTGGTTGAGAGTGGACACCCATTAAGCTGCCATTTTATAGGCAACAACCTTATACCCCCCCCCCCCTTATAGACCGGCTTCGTGAATGAGGCATACTAACGGTAAAACGACTTGTTCTTATACATATATATATATAATTATTAACCATTAATCTTATAATAGTATAAGGGTAGAATTTTAACTTTTAAAACTTCTATGGTATGGAATTAAAGTTTGTGTGAGACTTTACAAATTCCAAAACTTGAGGGCAAGTTTTGAACAATTCAATAACTTTTGGATATTCATAACTTATGAGTTTTAATTAAGTGTCTAAAACTTTTAATGAAGAGTCTCTTGGAAATCCATAACTGGAGGACAAGTTATGGAGTCCATAAAAGCATTTATTAGAAAACTCTTCAAGAAAATGTGACTTATGACTTCTTAAAAACATTTAAAAGAAAAACTTTTGGAATTCCATAACTTGAGGACAAATTATGAATTCCATTAAAACACATTAAGATCAAGAATTAACTAACAAACAATTTGCAAGTAATTCCTATGATCTAACAAAACTCATAAGAACATGAACATTCATAATCAACAACTTTCAAGAATCATATAAGCATATATAAACTTGAAAGTTTGATTATAACTTTGAAATTGGTCCACCATCATCATTACCACATCAAAAATAGGTTTTATAAGTTCAAAACAGTTTAAGGTAATGATCCTAGACCAATTCCAGCACCAAACCGCGAAAATCTGCACTCAGGCCTGCCAACTCGTCGAGTGCATGAACGGACTCAGCGAGTTGGTTGAATATACACATGGACTCGACGAGTTCCATGAAGGACTCGGCGAGTCAGCTGTGCAGAATGCAGTTTTTCGACATTTTTCAGCAATTTGCATCAAGTATTCAAGAAAACAAGCCTAGGCTATGATACCACTATTGGGTTTTGAGCATTCTAACACTCCTAAGCTGTGCATGCAACCCTAATAACCTTGGATCTATGTTTTCTCTAAAATACATGCAAATAATAATTTCCAAGGTTTCTTCCTAACTAGCATAGCAAAAGGATCTTGAATCATAAAACTACTACTAGAAAGACATACCTTTTGATAGTGGTTGATTGCTTGGAGTTTGAGAGCCTAGCACTAATAATGTGAATGCCTCAAGTGGAATCACAAATCACCACAAAATTGGAAAACCCTTGAGAGAATAATATGCTATGTAGAAATTGGCCACCAAAAAGTCTCAAACAACTAGTTGCCATTTCTTGCAATATGTGCATCTTTATATAGTGTGGAGGATTAGGGTAAACCATAATAACCCATGTCTTTTCCTTTTCAAGGATCCATGGGTTAAAAGCTCCATGGATCATCCATGGACCCCCATGCATGCTTATCCCATTCCTAATGAGTTTAAGCCCACATTATATAAAATGCAATAGCCCATGTTTAATTAGTCTTCCTTTTAATAACTAAATTAATTCATAATTAATTTAAGACTAAAACTAATTAAATAACATGACTTCATATTAATATATTATAACTTATAATATATTAATAAATCATAAACATACTATTCTCATAAGATTATCCATATAAATTGTTCGGGTGAAGTGCAACCCAAATGGACCATGCCTGGCCAGGTCAAGTATATACCAAATAAGTTATGGACTTAGACACCTTATCCAACAACAAGATACCCTACACATGATCTGGAGCTGGGAGCGGTGGTATTCGCTCTCAACATTGGGAGGCATTACCTATATGGGGTCCGTTGTACCATATACATGGATCACAAGAGTTTAAGACACATCATGGATCAGCCGAACCTGAATATGAGACAGTGCAGGTGGTTAGACGTAGTCAAGGAATACGATTGTGACATCCTTTACCACCCTGGTAAAGCAAATGTGGTTGTGGATGCATTAAGCTACAAGTCAGCTGGGTCTTCCACCCCATAAAGGTGTATGAGGATAGCGGTGGACTCCCCGTTGGTGAGTTTGATCAGAGATGCCTATGTCGAGGGCATACGACCAGAGAACTGGAAACTGGAAAGGGTCAAGGGCGAAAGCGCCCGGTTTGTTCAGGATAGCTGGGGGTTATTGACCCGATGTGGTCGAGTTTGGGTTCCGATGACGGGTGGAGTCAGGTACACAGTGATGGAGGAGGCTCATAAATCTCACTTTTCCATACACCCGGGGGCCACCAAGATGTACCGAGATTTGAGTTTAAGTTACTGGTGGCCATGTATGAAGCGAGAAATCACTTGGTATGTCGAGAGGTGCTTGACCTGTAGGATGGTCAAGGCCGAACATCAGAGGCCGCATGGGAAACTACAACCTCTAGAGATCCCCATGTGGAAAAAGGAACAGATCATGATGGATTTCATTACCAAGTTGCCAAGGACGGCAAGGGGATTTGATGCTATATGGGTCATCGTGGATCGATTGACCAAGAGTGCTCATTTCTTGGCGATACGGGAGAGTTCTTCGGCCGAGAGGTTGGCCGACATATAGGTCTGGGAGATCGTTGCTCGCCACTGGATTCCGGTCTCCATTGTCTCAGACCGAGATGTTAGATTTACCTCCTGTTTCTGGCAGAAGTTCGACGAGGAACTAGGCACGTGCTTGCACTTCAGCACAGCATTCCATCCTCAGACCAACGGATAGAGAGAGCGGACCATTCAGACCCTCAAGGATATGTTGCAGACGTGTGTCATTGATTTCGGTGGGAGTTGGGATTCCCACCTACCACTTATAGAGTTCGCTTACAACAACAGCTACCATTCCAGCATTGGCGACCCGCCTTTCGAGCTGTTGTATGGACGCAGATGTTGCACCCCGGTCTGTTGAGGTGAGGTGGTACCCAGGGTGATGGAGCAAACGGAAGTAGTCTTGCAAAATACTAAGATGATTCAGCAGATTAGGCAGCAACTGCAGACCGCTCAGAGTCAGAAGAAGAGTTACGCTGATAAATGCCGATCTGAGTTAGAGTTTCAGGTGGATGACATGGTCCTCCTGAAAGACTCACCCTGGAAGACTGTTATTCGCTTCAAGAAGCTAAGGAAATTAGGTCCCCAATATATTGGGCCATTCAGGGTCATTGCTAGGGTTAGCAAGGTGGCATACAGGATAGAGCTTCCAAAGGAGCTTAGTCGGATCCACAACACTGTCTACGTTTACCAGTTGTGGAAGTGCGTTGTGGATCAGGAGGCAGTGGTGCCATTGGATGATATTCAGGTAGATGAGCGCCTAAATTACATGGAGAGACCTATGTGTAACATCCTGATTTCCCATGTATATTATTTTATTTAATTATTTTGGAGTTTGAGGAGGAACTCGGCGAGTTGGAGCCAAGACTCGCCGAGTAGGGTCGCGGATGTTCATCCGGGTTCACGTCCGGACTCGGCGAGTCCATTAGTGGACTCGGCGAGTCCATTAGTGGACTCGGCGAGTCCATGCTGTTTAATGAAACCCTAATCCCCCGGGTTTGGAGCCTATTTAAGGGCACTTATAGCCTCCCATTGCGACTACCAGTCCCTTGAGAGAACCCTAAGTGAGCCAAATCGTTGTGAGGGAGAAGAAGTCACTTTTTGATCCTTGAACCCTTGGTTTAGCAAGAAGAAGGTGACAAGAGCAAAGAGGAGGTGCGATTCAAGCAGTTCCAGAGTTCAAAGACTTCATTTTGAGGTAATAGTTCGAACATCCTTCAGTTTTGGTGTTGATCATTAGATTTAGGGTTTTCTAACCCCTTTAGAGAGTGATTATGTGAAGCAAATGGTCCCTCTTCGAGTTTGTGCCTTGGATTTGGACTCAAAGAGGTCCAATGACCTTGAACCTTGAAGCTTTATGGACCAGTTTGGGGTTATTGGCCGTAAGTTGCCATTTTTGGGACTAAATCTCCTTTTGATGCCTTATTGTGGTTATACAAGCATCAACTTTCGAACTTTACGTGACATTCATGCTTGGGGAGGCCAGATCTATGGTTTGGGGAAACAGATCTGACCTCAGGAGGTCAGAAGAGTTTGTGCAAGGCATGAACTCACCGAGTTGTTCCTGAGAATCGGCGAGTAGGGTTAGGGTTTCACGTAAATTACTCAGTGAGTAGACTTGCCGAGTTGGGGGATGACTCAGTGAGTCAGGAGGGGGTTAGCGAACTGGAGTTCAAGGCGGTACTCATCGAGTTGTTCTTAAGACTCGGCGAGTTGAGTCGGGGTGGCCCCGCGATTCATGTCTGGTATGACTCGTCGAGCATAGGGAGGGACTCGGCGTGTCAAGTGGGGCAAAGAGTTAGAGGACATGTGTGAACTCGCCGAGTCACCAGGGTGCACTCGGCGAGTAGGGTCACAATGTGACCGTTGACTTTTGTTGACTTTTAGGGTTTGGTCATCAATGGAGTCCTTGTGACAAGAAGGGGGTAAAATAGTCTTTTACCCTTCTGAGGGTGCCAATGGCAGGTTGAGTCTAATCTCGAGAGTTATATTTATAAGAGTATTTATTTATGTGAATAGGCGGAGGCTAGACAATATCTTTCCATCGAGTCAGAGATTTACCAAGACGCCTGAGGTGAGTCTTCTCACTATACTTTACCTAGTGTGGTAATAGAGTTATGTAACAGAGTACTATAGAGTTATATGCCACGGTATTTGCATGTTATTTATGTGTTGTGATTTATTGTGATATGTGATATTCATGTTTCAGAGTTATAGAGTTGGGACTTTCGGGTCCCTACAGTTAGGGCCAGAGGGCCCATAGAGAGTTAGGGCTGGAGGGCCCCACTGAGATACATTGACCAGAGGGTCGACAGAGTTTCAGCCTCGAGTCGCTATTATGTGTTAGAGTGGTATTTTGGGGAACTCACTAAGCTTATGCTTACAGTGTTACGTGTTATGTGTTTCAGGTACCAGTGATGACCGCGGGAAAGCGCCGGCTTGATTCGTACACACGTACGGGATTTTATGTATTTTGATCTTGGGAGATATTTTGTGAAACAAATACATGATACTATGACATTTTATGAATGAATGAGTTTGTAAAAATGTGTTTGAAAATGTGAAAAATTGTTTAATTGTTACGGTGTTACAAGTTGGTATCAGAGCCTTGGTTTGAGGGATTCGGGTGCACCTTCGGGCGTATTTGAATTCAAACTGAGGATTTGATGAAATTTTGATAATAAAATAAGTTTTCAAAAGAAGAACTTACAAGACAAACAGAGCAGATTCGTGTGTACGAACACCGAGCGCCCGAACGGTGACTTCCCAAAATACCATTACGATAAGTGTTATAAGATATGATGTGATATGTTATATGATGAGCTATGCTATGCATGCTAGAGTAGACTAGGTATTCTTATTAGGACTAGAGTGGCCTGATATGTGAGGCCTGAGTCTAGGAGTCTTGCTGCTAGGGATACTTCAGAGTGTTTAGGTAGCAGCGAGGAGATTATGAGAGATCTTCTAGCGAGTATCATATGATTAGAGAGAGTAGAGTACATGGGATTTGGGACTCTGGGAGGAGGACTTGAGATGGATGCTGATGCGGTGTGAACGGTAGTATTGGGCCCGTACTACTGAAGACACCGGGTTAGTGCACAGCTCGAGTAAGAATCCTTAGAGTACCTAGGGACAAGTAGGTTGGAGTATTCGAGTGTGAGCATACTCGAGCGAGTCCCTGATATTTATTCTTGTGTTGTATTTCAGAGAGAGGGAGATCATGGTTGGGACACGCCACACACCAGGGGGAAGCGGTACGAGTGATGAGGAGATCCGTAGGATCATCCAGGAGGAGGTGGCTGCGGCCATCAGGGCAGAGATACCAGAGATGTTCGGGTCTATCAAGACCATGCTGATAGAGACATTTGATGAGAAGTACGCTGCTCTTTCTGAGGTTGCTGTGGCTGCGGCCACTGCAGCTACAGCTGCGACTAGGCCGCAGGGTGGTCATGCGTTGTTGTTCCGAGAGTTCAGCAACACAAAACCACCGGATTTTGACGGGACCCAGGATCCGATTGCGGCGATGAGGTGGATTTCAGACATAGAGGGGTGTTTCTTTACTTTCTCATCTCCAGAGCATTTGAGAGTTTGGTTCACGCTGAACCAGCTTCGCTTGGGAGCGAAGGATTGGTGGAAGTTTGTGACGGCACACTATTCGCCTGCTAAGCTTGCTGCAGTGACCTGGGAGAGGTTCACTGCTATGTTCCGAGATGAGTACGTTCCCCAGGTGGAGAGGGAGCATTTGGCCCAGGAGTTTCTGAACCTCAAGCAGGGCACTGAGTCTGTTACAGTGATTACGAAGATGTTTCATGAGCGAGCGATGTTCTGCCCAGAGCACGTGTCCTCCGAGAAGGCACGTATGAGCCGATATCTGAGTATTTTGAGGACGGATATACGAGAGTTCGTGGCGAACTCGACGTATCGGACATTTGCCGAGCTTCAGGCAAATGCCCGGAAGAGGGAGATAGAGCTGGAGACCCAGGCTAGGGAAGAGGCTGAGTCCAAGCGGGCCAAGCCCGCTGATTCGAGATCAGGGAACCAGAGGGGCCGCACTTGTGGCAAGTGCGGCAAGAGCCACGATGGGGTATGCAGAGCAGGGTCTTGCTACAAATGTGGCAAGGAGGGGCATATGGCCAAGGATTGGCCCAAGGGGTTTGTAGTATGTTTTCACTACAACCAGACCGGACACCGGAAGGCAGAGTGTCCACAGCTGCGGGGACCAGTACAGGGAGCATTTCAGGGATCTGCCCCTGCTTCTATCAGAGCTATTGAAAGCCGGCCAGTGAAGGCCGAGGCACCGAAGGCACGAGGGAGAGCCTTTCAGTTGACCGCGGAGGAGGTCCGCGCAGCCCCCCATGTTGTGGCTGGTATGTATTCTTTCGTGTATTTATTTTGATGTTGATGTATTGTGCTTATATTATGTTATGCGTAGGTACTTTTCTTGTGAGTTCTGTACATGCCTTGGTGTTATCTGACTCAAGTCGGCCTTTTGTATCTTTGGCTTTTAGTCAGCACATCAGTGTTAGTCGTGAGGCGTTGAGTCGACCTCTGAGAGTTTCCATAGCTGACGAGAAGGAGGTGTATGCCACAGAGGTGATCCGAGGGTGTGTACTCGAGATTTTCGGTGTTGAATTCCCGCTTGATTTAGTTCCTATTGCGATGGGGGATGTCTGTGTCATCGTGGGTATGGACTGGTTTAGCAGATTCGGAGCGGTTATCGACTGCGAGCGACAGCTGGTGACTATACGAGACCCTAGTGGGGGAATTCTTTCGGTGTACAGTGAGGGTACACGTTCTGGGTCAGCATTTTGTTCGGCTGCTAGAGCGAGACAGTGTATACAGCAGGGCTGTAGGGGCTTTGTAGCATATGTGATGGATACGAGGTTTGATTCAGAGAGACCGAGGTCAGTTGATGAGGTTCCGATAGTGCGTGAGTTCCCGGACGTATTCCCGGAGGAGTTGCCGGGTGTGCCTCCCGTGAGACAGGTGGAGTTCGGTATCGATTTGGTTCCGGGGGCCGCGCCTATCGCCAAGGTGCCATATCGCCTTGCGACTCCAGAGATGCAGGAGTCTCTCACAACTTCAGGAGTTGTTGGGGAAGGGGTTTATTCGGCCGAGCAGCTCGCCGTGGGGAGGGCCTATCCTTTTTGTCAAGAAGAAGCATGGTTCATACCGGATGTGCATTGATTATCGGGAGTTGAACAAGCTGACGGTCAAGAACCAATACCAGTTGTCGAGGATCGACGATTTGTTCGATCAGTTGCAGGGAGCATCTTGGTTCTCCAAGATCGATCTGAGGTCTGGGTATCATCAGGTAAGGGTGCGAGATGAAGACATCCAGAAGACAGCGTTCAGGACTCATTATGGGCATTACGAGTTTGTGGTGATGCCCTTCGGTCTCACCAATTCCCCGGCAGTGTTCATGGATCTCATGAACAGAGTGTGCAGGCCGATGTTGGATCGCTCGATGATCGTATTCATCGATGACATTTTGGTGTATTCGAGATTTAGAGAGCAGCATGAGGAGCATTTGAGGGAGATCCTCGGAGTTCTGAGATCGGAGAGGCTTTATGCCAAATTCTCCAAGTGTGATTTCTGGTTGCGAGAGGTCCAATTCCTAGGGCACCTCGTTAACCAGAAAGGGATATTGGTCAACCCGGCCAAAGTTGAGGCAGTGATGAGTTGGGAGGTGCCGAGGTCACCCTCCGAGATCAGGAGTTTCTTAGGGTTAGCAGGTTATTATTGGAGATTTATCATGGATTTCTCCAAGATCGCCGTGCCACTCACCAGGTTGACCCGGAAGGGTGTCGCTTTTTCATGGGGCCCAGAGCAGCAGGCCTCCTTCGAGACACTTCGCCAGAGGTTATGCGAAACCACGGTGTTAGCCCTCCCAGAGGGAATGGAGGACTTTGTGGTGTATTGTGATGCGTCGATTTTGGGATTGGGAGCGGTGCTGATGCAGAGAGGGCATGTGATATCATATGCATCGAGGCAGCTGAAGCCTCATGAGACGAAGTATTCCACCCACGATCTAGTGTTGGGGGCAGTGGTGTTCGCCCTCAAGATCTGGCGTCACTATCTGTACGGGGTTTGGTGTACGATATACACGGACCACAAGAACTTGAAGTATTTGATGGATCAGCCCAACCTAAATATGCGACAGAGGAGGTGGTTGGACGTGGTCAAGGATTATGATTGTGAGATCCTGTATCACCCGGGCAAGGCTAATGTTGTAGCCGATGTGTTGAGCCATAGGGCGGAGAGCGCCCCATTGCGAGATGTATGTTTGAGATTAACCGTGATGGCTCCGGTGTTGGACACCATTCGTGGGGCCCAGGCTGAGGCCGTGAGAACAGAAAACCAGAAGAGAGAGCGAGTTGTCGGGTTGGTATCGGAGTTCGTTAGCGATAGCCGTGGTCTTATGACATTTCAGGGTCGTATCTGGGTACCAATTGTGGGAGGGACGCGTACCATTTTGATGGAAGACACTCATCGGTCGAAGTTCTTGATCCATCCTGGGGCCACTAAGATGTATTTAGATCTGAAGAGGGAGTATTGGTGGCCCTGTATGAAGAGGGATGTCGCGTGGTTTGTTGAGAGGTGCTTAACCAGTCGTAGAGTTAAGGCCGAGCATTAGAGACCGCATGGTAAGTTGCAGCCGTTGGAGGTTCCCGAGTGGAAGTGGGAACAGATTACCATGGATTTTATCACCAAATTGCCAAGGACTGCTAGGGGAGTCGATGCCATTTGGGTGATTGTGGACAGGTTGACAAACAGCGCTCACTTCCTTGCTATCAATGAGAGCTCTTCCGCTGAGAAGTTGGTAGAGATATACGTGAGGGAAGTGGTATCGCGGCATGGAGTGCCAATCTCGATTTTCTTAGACCGAGATGTGCGTTTCACATCTAGATTCTGGAAGAAATTTCATGAGGAATTGGGTACTAGGCTGCATTTTAGTACCGCATACCATCCCCGGACTGACGGACATAGCGAGCGGACGATTCAGACGCTCGAGGATATGCTCTGGGCATGTGTGTTGGATTTCGGTGGGAGTTGGGACACGTATTTTCCCTTGGCAGAGTTTTCCTACAACAACAGCCATCATTCGAGCATAGGTATGCCACCTTTTGAGCTGTTGTATGGGAGAAGGTGTCGGACCCCCATTTGCTGGGGAGAGGTCGGGCAGCGTGTGATGGGTAGTACCGAGATTGTGCTTCAGACGACTAAACAGATTTAGCAGGTCAGGCAGAGGTTATTGACCGCTCAAAGTCGTCAGAAGAGTTATGCGGACAGGCGTCGGTCCGAGCTCAAGTTCCAGGTCGGCGACTTTGTACTCCTGAAGGTCTCTCCTTGGAAAGGAGTGATCTGATTCAGGAAGAAGGGCAAGTTGGGGCCCCGATATATCGGTCCTTTTCGGGTGATCGCGAGGGTAGGCAGGGTAGCCAACCGGTTGGAGCTACCTGCAGAGCTAGGTCAGATCCATGACACTTTCCATGTGTCGCAGCTGCGAAAGTGTATAGCCGATGAGTCGGCAGTAGTGCCATTAGAGGATATTCAGGTGGATGTGAGCCTGAACTATGTTGAGAGATCGGTGGCTATTCGGGATCGAAAGATCAAGGTTCTGAGGAACAAAGAGGTGCCTCTGGTGCGGGTTCAGTGGCAACACCGGAAGGGGTCAGAGCTTACTTGGGAGCCGGAGCACGAGATGCGTGACCAGCATCCGGAGTTATTTCCAGAGTAAGACTTCGAAAGCGAAGTCTGATTCTAGTGGGGGAGAATTGTAACATCCTGATTTCCCAGGTATATTATTTTATTTAATTATTTTGGAGTTTGAGGAGGAACTCGTCGAGTTGGAGCCAAGACTCGCCGAGTAGGGTCGCGGATGTTCATCCGGGTTCACGTCCGGACTCGGCGAGTCCACGATGTTTAATGAAATCCTAATCCCCCGGGTTTGGAGCCTATTTAAGGGCACTTATAGCCTCCCATTGCGGCTACCAGTCCCTTGAGAGAACCCTAAGTGAGCCAAATCGTTGTGAGGGAGAAGAAGTCACTTTTTGATCCTTGAACCCTTGGTTTAGCAAGAAGAAGGTGACAAGAGCAAAGAGGAGGTGTGATTCAAGCAGTTCCAGAGTTCAGAGACTTTATTTTGAGGTAATAGTTCGAACCTCCTTCAGTTTTGGTGTTGATCATTAGATTTAGGGTTTTCTAACCCCTTTGGAGAGTGATTATGTGAAGCAAATGGTCCCTCTTCGAGTTTGTGCCTTGGATCTGGACTCAAAGAGGTCCAGTGACCTTGACCCTTGGAGCTTTATGGACCAGTTTGGGGTTATTGGTCTTAGGTTGCCATTTTTGGGACTAAATCTCCTTTTGATGCCTTATTGTGGTTATACAAGCATCAAGTTTCGAACTTTACGTGACATTCATGCTTGGGGAGGCCAGATCTATGGTTTGGGGAAACAGATCTGACCTCAGGAGGTCGGAAGAGTTTGTGCATGGCATGAACTCACCGAGTTGTTCCTGAGAATCGGCGAGTAGGGTTAGGGTTTCACGTAAATTACTCAGTGAGTAGACTTGCCGAGTTGGGGGATGACTCAGTGATTCAGTAGGGGGTTAGCGGACTGGAGTTCAAGGCGGTACTCGTCGAGTTGTTCTTAAGACTCGGCGAGTTGAGTCGAGGTGGCCCCGCGATTCATGTCTGGTATGACTCGTCGAGCATAGGGAGGGACTCGGCGTGTCAAGTGGGGCAAAGAGTTAGAGGACATGTGTGAACTCGCCGAGTCACCAGGGTGCACTCGGTGAGTAGGGTCACAGTGTGACCATTGACTTGTTGACTTTTAGGGTTTGGTCATCAATGGAGTCCTTCTAACAAGAAGGGGGGAACTTACTAAGCTTATGCTTACAGTGTTACGTGTTATGTGTTTCAGGTACAAGTGATGACCGTGGGAAGGCTTCGGCTTGATTCGTACACACGCACGGGATTTTATGTATTTTGATCTTGGGAGATATTTTGTGAAACAAAGACATGATACTATGAGATTTTATGAATGAATGAGTTTGTAAAAATGTGTTTGAAAATGCGAAAAATTGTTTAATTTTTACGGTGTTACACTATGGCCGTACTTGAGAGGAACACGAAAGTTTCGCAGAATAAGGAGATACCTTTGGTGAAGGTACAGTGGGAGCATCGGAAGGGATCTGAGTGGACGTGGGAACCGGAGGCAGAAATGCGGGAGCATTACCCGGCATTGTTCATCGCACCAGACTTCGAGGGTGAAGTCTAATTCAAGTGGGGGAGAGTTATAACACCCCGATTCTCAGGTATTGATTTAAATAAGAATTCTTTTGTTTCCAAGGTCTACTCGACGAGTTGGTTTCCCTACTCGTCGAGTAGCAGCGGGTTGGTTCGCGAATTTAGTGGCCTACTCGCCGAGTCCAAGAAGGGACTCGACAAGTAGGAGCTAGCAGATGAAACCCTATATCCCGGTGTTTTGCAACCTATTTAAAGAAGCGCAAGCCTCCTTTGCCCTATTAACAGTCCATTAAGAGCCCAGAAAGTCCCTAACTCGAGTGTGTGTGTATTCTTTGGAGATTTACGCTTGAAGGGAAGTTTTGGTGAAGGAATCACTTGGGAAGCAAGCTAGTTGAAGAAAGAGTTTGTGGATTTCAAATTCTGCATCAGAAAGGGCTATCTTGAAGGTACTAGATCGTTTTTCCCTTGGCTCATTTTCTCCCAAACCCTTGTGTGCATGAGTTTAGGAAAGGGTTCTTGTGTTTAAACCAAGATTTGAAGTTGTAACTTTAGATCTGGACTCCCCTTGGCTTCTAGAATCATAAAGCCATTAGCCTTGTCTAGTATGAGCCTTCTCTCAAGGATGTGACTTCATTACATGCTTAGTTGTGCCATTTTAGGGTCTTAAATCCTTGCAAGCACGTAAAGTTTGCAACTTTACGTGATAAGCATCCCTAAGGAAGTTGGTTCTGCAATTTGGGGCCTTTGCATGGCTTAAAAAGTGTCTTCATGGTGAAGGGACTGAAGGGACTCGGCGATTCGCATAGTTGATTTGGCGAGCCATATGAAGATAGGCATTGAACTCAACGAGTTGGATGAACAACTCGGCGAGTCCGATGAAGATTGTCGTAGACTCGACGAGTTGGATGAACAACTTGGCGATTTGGTTAAAGTTTCCCCAAATTGACAAATGTGTATGAACCTGTCAACTTGCAAGAAGGAAAATCGACGAGTGGTCGAAGGGTTTCAATCGCGAACCTTAGAAACTCGACGAGTCACTCTGGGGACTCGGCGAGTGGACAAGTATCTCGAGGAACTCGGTGAGTAGCCGAGGGTACTCAACGAGTAAGGGTCAACATGGACTGTTGACCTCGACTGTTGACTTTGACTTTGACCGGGGGTTGACTAGTTGACTTATGGGGTACCTTGAAAGGTTGAGAACTTACGAGTATGGTTCTATTATGATAATAGGTGGTGGAGTTCATGGCCGGGATATGAAGGTTGGAGTTTAGTCACCGGGCTGACATTTGCAAGGTGACTTATCCTCACTATACTAAGGGGTCTATGGCACCAAGGTCGGCCCATTGAGTATGTTATCCTAGTAGTGTTGTATGTTGAAGTATAAAGTTAATGTTTCATGCTCAGTGGTTATGCCAGTTAGGTAGATCTCTAGGACTACATGTGTTGTTATATGATTATCTGCATGCTCAGTGGTTATGCCAGTTAGGTAGATCTGTTGGACTACCTATGTTGTATGATTGTCTGCATGCTCAGTGGTTATGCTATGTGTTGAAATGTTATGTGGGATGGGTTGAGGTGGGACTGCTTCGTGCGGTAACCAACAAACTCGGGAGCATTCCGGTTACGGGATAAGGGAGACTCGTATTGAGGGCTCGATGGCAAGCCAGATGTGAGTTGTGGGCCCATAAGGCAATCCAGACTCACACTGTGGGCCCAGGGGGTAATCCAGTCTGTAAAGTTGTGGACCCATTTCATGCTGTTTCAGTTTGTTATGATATTGCTGACATGGTTATGTCGATTGTATGTGTATCGGTATTTTGGGGGAACTCACTAAGCTTTCATGCTTACAGTTTAGTTTATCGTTTCAGGTACATCAGGGGATCGTGGCAAGGCGAAGGCATGATCGTACAGCTCCTCACTTTTTATGAATTTGTTTCTGGGATACTCTGATATGATACATTTTGAAAACAAGTTTGTAATAGAACTGGATTTGAAATTTTTTTTTTTAAAACCAAAAATTGGCTTGCATTTTTATGGGTGTTACAGTTAACCTCCATGAAGTATCCATGGATCACCATATTGTTTTAGCCCAACATACAGAATTGTGGATCGTAAGCCCACTATACAATAATGAATGATTTATACAGTCAATCCCTATTTATTTAATTAGTCCCTTTTGATCACAAAATTAATTCCAAACTAATTCTTGATTAATACTAATTAAATAATATGATTTCATATTAATATATTATAACTTATAATATATTAACAAATCATAAATATCCTCTTCACAAAAGTCCAAATTGTTCTGGTGAACTGCAACCTAAATGGACCATGCTAAACCGGGTCAAGTACATACCAAATATAGTCATGGACTTAGACACCTTATCCAACAGTATGCTCGAGAAAGTCTCTAATGATTTTGTGTTGTGTTTCAGAGACATCATGGTAGGTACACGCCACAACCCCGGGAGTAGTAGGACTAGCGATGATGAGAATTGCAGGATGATTTATGAGGAGGTGGTCATAACCTTACGAGAGGCGATACCTGAGATGTTTTGGTCTTTTAAGACCACTCTGATTGAGACATTTGACGAGAGATATGCTACTGCTATCGAGGTTGTTGCTGCTGCAGCTACCGCAGCCATTGCCACTGCTAGGCCATAGTGAGGTGACTTGTTCTTACTACGGGAGTTCAACAACATGAAGCCACCAGAGTTTCATGGGACACAGGATCTGATTGTTGCGATGAGATGGATTTTTGATATTGAGGGTTGTTTTTACACGTGTTCATGCCCAGAGCGTTTGAGAGTTCGGTTTGTGCTGAACCAGCTTCGCTTGAGAGCGAAGGACTGGTGGAAGTTTGTGACTGCCAGGTTTACTCCAGCTGACCATGCTGCATTGACATGGGAGACATTCACACAGTTGTTCCGAGACGAGTATGTTCCCCCGGTGGAGAGGGAATGTTTTCCACAGGAGTTTCTGTCTCTCGAGCAGAAGATAGAGTCAGTGACTAAGATTACGAGGATGTTTCACAAGAGGGCGTTGTTCTGCCCTGAGCACGTGTCTACAGAGCATGCACGTGTAAGATGATATCTGAGCATACTGAGGAGGGATATCCGAGAGTTTGTGGCAAACTCGTCATACCGGACTTTGGCTGAGCTTCAGACCAATGTCAAGCGTAGGGAGATTGAGCTAGAGCAACAGACCAAAGAGGAGGAGGAGTCCCAGGGTAGGGACAGGAGACAAGTGTAGTCGCAGCCGGTGATGAAGCAGACTAAGCCTGCTGATACGAGAGCTACGGGCCAGAAGTGCCGCACTTGCGGAAAGTGAGGCAAGAATCATGAGGGATCGTGTCGGGCATGGATTTGCTACAAATGTGGCAAGGAGGGGCACATGGTGAAGGATTGCCCCAAGGGGTTTGCAGTTTAGTTTCACTGCAACTAGACTGGCCATCGGAAGGCTGAGTGCCCTCGGCTCATTCAGGGATCAGCACACGGATCTGCACCTGCTACTTTGCGTGCTATTGAGAGTCGTCCAGCGAAGGTCGAGACACTGAGGGTTTGTGGGAGTGCCTTTCAGCTAACATCGAAGGAGGTCCGCGCAGCACCAGACGTCGTGACCGGTATGTGTTCTCTTAATTATGCTATTTTGATTTATATTATGCTTATAGTGTGTTGTTTATAGGAACTTTTCTTGTGACTTCTATAGTTGCTTTGGTGTTATTTGACTCGGGTGCGAGTCAGTCCTTCGTGTCTTTAGCTTTTAGTTGCCACATCCGTATTCGACGTGAGGCGTTGAGTCGACCTCTAAGGGCTTCTATAGCCGACGAGCATGCGGTTTTTGCTACTGATGTGCTCCGGGGATGTGTACTAGAGATTTTTGGTGTTGATTTTCCGATAGACCTGGTACCGATCGCGATGGGTGATGTCTGTATCATAGTGGGCATGGACTGGTTGTGTCAGTTTGGAGCTATGATCGACTGTGAGCATCAGATGGTGACTATACGAGACCCTAATGGGGGAGTGCTTACAGTGTATGGCGAGGATACCAGATCTAGATCAGCTTTCTGCTCTGTTGCCAGAGCAAGACAGATTTTACAGCAGGGTTGTATGGGCTCTTTGGCGTATGTAATGGATACACGGGTTGCTACAGAGAGGTCAAGTTCTATCACTGAGGCTCTGATAGTGTGTGAGTTCCCGGATGTTTTTCATAAGGAGTTTTCGGGTGTGCCTCCCGAGAGACAGGTAGAGTTCTGGATCGATTTGGTTCCGGGAGTGGCGCCTATCGCCAAGGCACCTTATCGTGTTTCGCCACCAGAGATGCAGGAGTTATCCTCACATGTCCAAGAGCTGCTAGTGAAAGGTTTTATCAAACCGAGTAGCTCATCGTGGGGAGCGCCAATCCTTTTTGTCTTGAAAAAGGATGGTTCACACCGGATGTGTATTGATTACTGGGAGTTAAACAAGATGACAGTCAATAACCGTTATCCACTACCGGGGATCGACGATTTGTTCCATCAGTTGCAGGGGTGTCTTGGTTTTCAAAAATCGATTTGAGGTCTGAATATCATCAGATGAGAGTCTTCGAGGAGGATATCCAAAAGACGACCTTTAGGACTCGTTATGGGCACTATGAGTTTGTGGTGATGCCTTTCGGGCAGCATTCATGGATCTCATGAACCGGGTGTGTAGGCCTATGTTCGATCGATCGGTGATTGTGTTAATCGATAACATTCTAGTGTACTCGAGATCCAGAGAGCAACACTAGGAACATATTTATAGAGATTCTTGGAGTATTGAGGGTGGAGAGGCTTTATGCCAAATTCTCCAAGTGTGATTTCTGGTTAGGAGAGGTCCAGTTCCTAGGACACCTCGTAAATTAGAATGGGATACTGGTCGATCCGGCAAAGATTTAGGCAGTTATGAGATGGGAGGTGTCGAGATCCCCTACCGAGATCATGAGTTTTCTAGGATTGGCATGCTACTATCTGAGATTTATCAAGGATTTCTCCAAGATTGTCGTTCCTCTCACCAGGTTGACCCGGAAGGGTGTTACTTTTGCTTGGTGGCTCGAGCAGCAGGCCTCATTCAAAACTCTTCGCCAGAGATTATGCGAAGCCCCAGTGTTAGCCCTCCCCGAGGGAGTGGAGGACTTTGTAGTTTATTGTGATGCATCTATATCAGGGATGAGTGTGGTGTTGATGCAGAGGGGGCATGTGATAGCATATGCATCGAGGCAATTGAAGCCTCATGAGACGAGACTTCCCACCCACGATTTGGAGTTGGAGGTGGTAGTGTTCGCCTTCAAGATCTGACACCACTATCTGTACGGGGTCTGGTGTACCATATATACGGACCACAAGTGCTTGAAGTACCTCATGGATCAGCCCACCCTAAATATGAGACAGAGGAGGTGGTTGGATGTAGTGAAAGACTATGATTGTGAGATCTTATATCATCCTGGCAAGGCTAATGTGTTAGCTGACGCCCTGAGTCGTAGAGAAGTGAGTGCTCTGATCCGATACGTGTGTATGAGGATGACGGTGATGACTCCGGTCTTAGATAACATTCGAGAGGCCCAGGTGGAGGTCGTGAGACCGGAGAACCGCAAGAGGGAGCAGGTGATTGGGCAGGTTTCCGAGTTTGTGACGGATTGTCGCAGGCTTATGACTTTCCGAAGGCGGATTTGGGTGCCCTATACGGGTGGAGCTCAGCGTACACTGATGGAGGAGGTGCATAGATCGAGATTCTCGATCCACCCAAGGGCCACTAAGATGTATTTGGACCTAAAGAGAAATTACGGGTGGCCTTGTATAAAGAGAGTCGTGGCATGGGTAGTTGAGAGGTGCTTGACCTGTCGTCGGGTTAAGGTGGAGCACCAACGTCCACATGGCCCGTTACAGCCTCTAGAGATTCCCCAGGAAGTGGGAACAGATTTCCATGGATTTTATCAGCTAATTACCAAGGACTGCGCATGGGGTTGACGAGATATGGGTGATTGTAGACCGGTAGACGAATAGCGCTCAGTTCCTTGCTATCAGTGAGAGCTCTTTTGCAGATAAACTGGCTGAGATTTATGTGAGAGAGGTGGTAGCACAGCATGGAGTTCCAACCTTGATAGTGTAGGATCAAGATGTGAGTTTTACTTCCAGTTTCTAGAAGAAATTTCATGAGGAATTGGGTACCCGATTACATTTCATTATCGCATACCACCCGCAGAGGAACGGGCAGAGTGAGGGGATGATTCAGACGCTTGAGGACATGTTGTGTGCATGTGTTATGGACTTCAGAGGAAGTTAGGATACCTATTTGCCCTTGGCTGAGTTTTCATACAAAAATAGCTACCATTCCAAGCATTGGTATGCCTCCCTTTGAGCTTCTATATGGGAGGAGGTGTCGGACTCCCATCTGTTGGGGAGTGGTAGGGCACAGAGTAATGGGTGGCACTGAGATAGTGCTCAAGACTACCGAGCAGATTCAACATGTCAGACAGAGGTCACTGACAACACAAAGTCACCAAAAGAGTTACGTAGACAGGAGACGATCCGAGCTAGAGTTCCAGGTTGGAGATTTTGTCCTCCTGAAGGTATCCCCATGGAAAGGGGTGACCCGATTCAGGAAATGGGGAAAGCTGGGTCCTAGATACATCGATCCTTTTAGAGTGACCGCCATAGTGGGTAAGGTAGCTTACCGGTTGGAGCTACCTACGGAGTTGAGCCAGATTCATAACACCTTCCACGTGTCTCAGTTGAGGAAGTGTGTAGTCGATGAGACGGCGGTGGTACCCATAGAGGACATTCAGGTAGATATGAGCTTGAATTACATTGAGAGACCGATAACGATTTTAGATCAAAAAGTGAAGGTGTTGAGGAATAAAGAGGTGCCCCTAGTTCAGGTTCAGTGCCAACATCGGAGGGGGTCCAAGTGGACTTGGGAGCCGGAGTTCGAGATACGCGAGCAGTACCCAGAGTTATTTCCGGAGCATGACTTCGAGGGCAAAGTGTGATTCTAGTGGGGGAGAATTGTAACATCCGTACTCCCAGGTATATTATTTATATATTTATTTTGAGATTTATTGAGCAAATCGACGAGTTGGTGCGTCAACTCGTCGAGTAGAGACGAATTGACCACGTGGGTTTAATAACCAACCCGACAAGTCCGAGAGCCGACTCACCAAGTCGGCGCTGTGAGATGAAACCCTAAATCTCCGGTGTTGGGGCATATTTAAAGGAAATTATGTCCTTATTTCCGCCTCACCAGCTACCTCACTCCCCTGTATGCAACCCCAATCATTTATAGTGAGTTAAGAGAGATATAGAGCTAATCCTTGAGTATTTTAGTGCATCATTTGAGGAGAACAGAAGAATATCAAGCAAGGAACGAGAAGGGACTGTTGGATCTAGTGCTATTTCGTCCAGAGCTTCTGTGGAAGGTAAAAAGCCTACACCATACTCATTATGTTGGTTAGATATAATGCTTATGGAGTTTAGGGCTTTTTCCACCTTTTATTGGGACTTTGAGTGCATTGAGGTTATCAGGAGGTCTAGCCTTCAAATCTGGACCTTGTGAGAACCCTAGAGTCCAAAGGTCCCAGCTTTATCCAACCATAGAAGAGATTTTGTGCTTAACACCCTTGTTAGATTTTGTATTGGCATTATGGAGCAAATATGCCATGCATGAACGTAAAGATCGAAGCTTTACGTGACATTCGAGCCTTGGGAGACTAGATCTGGAGTTTGGAGTGGTAGATCTGCCATATAACGTTTGAATGAGAATACAAACTAAAAGGACTCGCCGATTCTGACTCGATGAGTCAGCTAGGGTTTTCCCCGATGAATCTGGACATGGGTAACTCGGCGAGTTCATGAGACAACTCGACGAGTTAAGTTGAATTTTCGCGATATTTCAGAGGAAACAAGGGGACTCGACGAGTCACATAGATGCAGTCGACGAGTCGGCTCAATATGGACTGCTGACTCGAATGTTGTCTTTCGTTGGCTTTAGGGTTTGGTCAAGATGGGGTTTAAGGGGACCATGGAGGGGTAAAATGGTCTTTTACACATTCCAATAGTAGAGAGAGAGAGAATAACCTTCGGTTTAGTTAGCGTTGTGAATAGGTTATTAATTAGAGATAATTATCCTATGTGTTAGGCGGAGGCTAGCTCGAGATTCGTGTACGAGGGTATTTGCTTGCTTGCTTACAAGATGAGTCTTCTCACTATACTTACCTAGAGTAGTAATTTATGTGTGATTGGAGGGTCTTATGTGCTTATATTGAGTATTGTGATATCCTGCATTATGTCTTTGTGATTTGTGTTGCATATTATTCTGAGCTTATTGAGTTAGGACCGGAGGGTCCACCCAAGTTATGGGACCGGAGGGTCCCACTGAGACACATTGACCGCAGGGTCTTATTTTAGTATATCCATGAGAGGCTAATAAGATGTGTGTGGTATTTTGGGGAACTCACTAAGCTTCGTGCTTACCGTGTTATATGTTATGTGTTTCAGGTACCTCTCAGGATCACAGGAAGGCACCGACTTGATTGTACACACACATAGTGTTGGAGATATGTTTTTGAGAATCCTGGGTTGTGTTTTAGAACTTTTGTTTTGATAACTTGATACTTGTGGGATTTTTGTGATTGTGCTATCGAGAAAAATGTGTTTTTGAAATGAAATTTTTTTTTGAAAATTCACGGTGTTACATTCTTGTTGGGTTTTAAAGGATTAAATTGGTTATTGGGTTCCTTTGGGTCATGCAAATACATAAAGGTGCCAACTTTATGCATTAAGAGATTTAGTTGGAGGTCCCCTGAAGTTTAGATTCAAAGTTCTTAATGGGTTAAGTCGAAATCTGAGTTTGGAGAATATGCGGGTATGCCCCACATACTAATTTGAGGCCCCCGACCTTTGTCTTCGAGTATGCTGAGCGTACCTATGGGGGTAGGTGCCACGTATGCGTATCAGTGGGCTTATGGGTTTATTTCATGCTTGGGCTTCAGGCATGGGTTTAGGTTTTGTGTATTGGGATTCCTGGTTAGAGGAAATTAAGAACCTCGGATTTTTGTTTGGGTATGTCTAGTTGGGCCATGATTTTGTATTGGGTTGTGGTGGGCCTAATGGTTTTGGGCTTTTGTGCGCCCAATGGGCTTGGACCTTTGCACCATCGAAGAATTATTATTGGGCTAGGAATTGTTGGGCTATTGGGTAAGGCCCATATGGGGTTGGGCCCCAATTTGGAAAATTAGGCCATTAATGGGATTTTATGGATCTTATAGTTTTCGGCCTTGTTGGTTTTGAGCTTGGTCCTTGGTTGTAAGTGTTGTTGGGTGAGGGGTAAAATGGTCATTTTACCCCAAGTATGGATTATAGATAATGCCATTGAACCCAATTGCTAATTAGGTGATATTTTGGTATTGATAGCTCGGGAAGGCATCAGAGCAACAGTTAGGGATTTCTTTCAGTTAGCTCCTACATTCGAGGTAAGTCTCCCTTCGTAGAATACATGGGTCGAAGGCACCAAGGCTGGCCTACTTATATGTTATAGTATGATGATTGTCTGTGAGATAATTGTCAGCTTTGCATGTATTGCTTGATGTTTTCTGTAAGATATTATGTGGTAGTGGTAGGGGTGAAATTGACCCGATATCCGGTTGAAATAGACCGAAGGGGTAGTTCGGGCACCCAGATATGTCTGGGAATATGTTGTGTTGTTGGATTAGGTGTCTAAGCTCATAACTATAATTGGTATGCACTTGATTTGATTGTAGCAGGGTCCTTTTGGGTTGCCTTCACCATAGCAACTGGACATGATGAATTTTGGAGAAAGAGGTTAATAAATGCTTTATTAATATATTATAAGAATAGTATATTAATTAGTAATCATATTATTTAATTATTATTAATCAGAAATTACTTTGGAATGAATTTTGGGATTAAAGGAATTGATTAAAAGTTAAGGGACTGGTTTTGCAAATCATTGACTGTTGCAAAATGGGCTGTTGAATCACCTTGGAAGGGCTGGACGAAATCTATGGGAAGCCCATAGAAGATTTCGTCCAAGGGGCCTTCTGAAAAGTTTACATGAACTGCAATCAGATTAGGGTTCCCACCTAAAACCCTAGCAGCCATAAGTATATAAAGACCCCTTAGCCTCTTGAAATCGGCCACTTGATTCCTAAGAGAAACCCTAGCTGATTTCTGCTTCCTTCTCCCTCATTCTTTTCTTATGGTGTTTGTGACTCCATTAGAGGTGCAACGCTTGGGGCACTAGGCTTTCAAAGGTCAAGGAATTGAAGAAGGGTTACTTGTTATTACAATATTACAAGAGAGGTGAGATCTAAACCCTATTAGTTTTGTTTTATATATACTAGATTTAGGGTTATTGGTTTGGAAATCTTATTTGCATGTATAACTTGAGAAAAAACTAGATCCAAAGCAATTAGGGTTGCATGTGCACATAGGAATGTTGTAATTCTCAAAACTCATTAGTGGTATCAGAGCTTAGGGTGTTTTTCTGTTATATTTGATGCAATTGTGATTTGCTTGAAGCTGGAACAAAATCGTCTTTTTTTGCTCTCTGTCAGCTGAACTCGACGAGTCCATGCCCTGACTCGACGAGTTGGATCGTTTGTTGGCAGATTTTTCGGATGTCAGGCCTAAATTAGATAAGGATAATTACCTAAAGTTTTTTTAACTTTTTAAAATCAAATTTTCTGATATGGTAATGGATATCCTCATCTAATTAAAAAATATTGGTCAAATTTTAAGATTATGTCCTATTTTAAGATTAATTGATTATTTAAAATTTGAAGTAGTAATTTTGAAAAGTTTCAAATTGCACCCTGAAAGTTTAGCATTTAAAATTTAATTAAAAGTTAATTTTTGAAATATTAAAAATTCTAAAACCCTAGTATTTTAAAAGTTTAAAATACAACCCTTATACTATTATAAGATTAATAAATTAATAGGTGTATGTGTGTATATATATATAGATATGTATAAGATGAGTCAGTCTTACCGTTAGTAGGTCTCATTCACGCAGTTGGTATATAAGGGGTGTTTAGGGAAGCGGCCTGTAAAATGACCGTCATTGGGTATCTACTCTTACCCACTGCACTCTTGACTAATGGAGGGTCGTTAGCCGAACGGGTAGGATAGGACATTAATTCTCTCATTAATAAGTATAATGATAAAAATAAAGTAACTAAATGTTTTTATAAATTCTCAAATCTTTGTTACTTTAGGAAAAATGTGAAAATGATGCTAGTCCATGAAATTGCACTTTACACCTTGCCAAGTCGTTAGTGGAGCGTGTGTGGTTAACCGGCACACTAACTTGGACTAACAAAGGTGGCAAACGGTAGCTCGAGAATTAGCATAGATCAATGAAGCGTGTGTGGTTAACCGACACGTTGATTAGGTGGTAAATGACATCGAGAGTGACAAGCTAATTTGCATGGTTATTCAAACCTTGTTTGTGATCCTCGATATCCCAGTCACAAACTAGAAAGGCATAATCGAGATTATACATGACATTAAAAAGTTCAATGAATCTCAAAAGAATCTACGAATTTCATTTAATTTAAAACCTAATTCTATATTTCGTTTTTCGTGGTGGAATTGGTAAATCATTATTTACCTACGTTCAACTAATTTACAATTGGATTATAACATCCCTCTTCCAAATTGTGAATTATTGTGTTGGGTCCTAGCCTTAATATTTCATTTGGGTGTTATATTAAGGATTCCTTATCTAATCAAAACTTTTTCCTTCTTCTTTTGCAGAGGTTTACCTCAAACAACGCCTCCGGTTCCTCTAACAACTCATTCTCGCTCTTGAACATTTGTGCTAAGGTCACATTCAATGGTTCCAACTTCAATGATTGGATCTGCAACATTTGAATGGCCTTGCGCTACGAGGACAAAGAATATGTCCTTGACAATCTGTTAAAATAGGTTGATGAGTCCAAAGCTACTCTTGACGAAATAGCTAAGTATGAGGCTCACCACACGGATGCTACTAAGGTGTCCTGTATTATGGTGGCCACCATGACTCCTGATCTATAGTGGTTCTACGAGGACTAATGGTCCTATAATACATGCAAGGACTTGATGGAAAAGTATCATCAACGAGCACGTCAAGAGAGGTACGAGATACTCACCTCGTTTATCACCACCAAAGTGAGGGATGAAGATTCCATCACGAGCCACTTGCAAAGAATGCACAGATATGTGGATCGTCTCTTGAATTTGAATGTGAACTTCAATGAAGAGTTTGCTATTGACATAGTCCTACACTCTCTACCTTCTTGATATGATCAGTTCAAGATGACTTATCATATGAGAAATGAAGAAGTCACATTAAGCAACCTTCAAGGCTTGCTGAGAACTACTGAAAGTGGATTGAAGGGGAAAAGGGTCGAATCCACTCCTACTCCTGCTGCTGCCCTAGTTCTGGCCATTGGACATGAAAAAGGGAAAAAAGAGGAAATCTCCCTCAAAGAACTGGAAGGGAAAGCCCCATGATGGATCTTCTTCAAGTGGAACGAAAGCAAAGACCGGTTCTGCAACTCCCTCATCCGATCCTAAAGAAACAACGTGCTTCTATTACCATGATAAAGGGAATTGGAAGAGAAGTTGCACGAAATACTTGCAGGACATCAAGTATGGGAAGATAAAGCCCTCCCTCACATGTATTTATACTATTCTATCTAATAACTCATCACCTGCTAGTTCTTGGAGCCTTGATACAGGATGTGGTTTTCATATTTGTTCTGATTTGTGGCGGCTAAAAAGAAGTAGGAATGTGGAGCATGGGAAGATGAACATCATTATGGGGAATAAGAAATCGTCGCCTGTCACCAAGATCGGAGTTTATTCTTTAGTGCTTAGTAGTGGGTTGGGTTTAGATTTGAATGAATGTTGCTACTCATCAGAGATGACAAAGAGTATTATTTCTTTTCATGGTTTGTATAGATAAGGTTTTAGATTTTCATTTAATAATGAAATTGGTTCTATTGATGCTTATTGTAATGGTTTACTTTATTTTGAAGCATTTCCTTGTAATGGTGTTTATGAAACTATGATGGTTGTAGATAACTTGGGAAATAATGTGTTGCATTTCGATTCATCTAATGGTATAGACAAGGCATTCTTGTGGCATTGTCGGCTTAGACATATCAATAAGAAGCGCATAGCCCAACTCCAAAAGGATGGAGTGTTGGAATCATTTGACCTAAAGTCGTTGACATGTGTGAATCTTGTTTGCTTGGAAAGATTACTAAATCACTTGTCGCTCGTACTTGTGAAAAAGGAGAGGGATGTTGTATCTCATACACACAAATGTGTGTGGGCCCTTTAGATCCACCATAAGGGATGCAAACCGCTTCTATATGACTTTCACTGATGATTATAGTAGATATGGATATATCTACTTAATCAAGCACAAGTCGGAAACCTTTGAAAAGTTCAGAGAGTTTAAGTAAGAAGTGGAGAATCAATTGGGCAGGAATACTCTGTAATATCTGTTGACAAGTGTTTGTGACTTTGTGCATAATCATTATGAGAGGATCAATGCATTTGAGTTTAGAATCTAACAAGATTTTGATAAATGGCAGGAATTTAGAATTCTTACATTTACGGTAAGGTTTTGGGATTGTGAAATGAGAATCATTGAAATTATGTTCAGTCGGTCTATTTCACAAAGTAAAGATCATAGACAAACTTAGTGCGCATACTTGGTGTATGGCATAACTAATGTTTGGACAAACATAGTATGTATACTTGGTGTATGGCATGACTATTGTTTGGATAAACATAGTGTGCATGCTTAGGAGCATGGCATGAATATTGTTTTGATTCAAGTATAAAGTTGATTAGTTGAAACATTATACAATGAATAATGTGTAATCGATATGGTGATAAATAAAAAGTGTTCTATTTATATTCATAAGTTCTGAGACCATATTGGATTCGATTATTCTTGTGTTTCACTTTGCATATTTTGACTTCCAGAATAACTAGGTCATTCTTCCTGAATGACTAAGTTATTCAAACCATCCACAGTCGACAATACGTGGGAAGTATGTATTAAGGCAAGACTATCATGAAGTTGGTTTGTAGATGTCTAAGGTATTGGACATAGCGAGAGTTGCTACAACATTCATGAGTACTCATAAGTTCTAAGTATTGGATTAAACCCAGGCTCATTTGAGTCACTTCATGGATTTTATCACAAGTGATCATGAGACGATAATTTCTTATATTCTTCAAACCTAGAGATATGAGTTGTTGACTATGAGTTGGTTATATATTGATTGCACAAAAATGCATTGGTACCTCGATGTTATAAAACGTGTCTTTGTGTATGATTCAACAAGTAGTAGAACAAGCATATGAGTCAAAGTTTATCCATTCCTTTTACCATTGGTGGGATAAAAGCGACATTTGTGGGCCCCTCGATGATTTAGTGATGACACCCCTAAGTGCTTGGCCAAGCCTGGACTGATTTGATTTGTTCAATTAGTCAGTCGTCACAAAATCATAAATCAGGAAACAACAAATGGACAAAGAGAATGATTATAATCCATGTCTCAGTCCATATGATATCTAGAATGGAGGAATACATGATCCCTTATCTAATGGACGCGTCATTGATTTGTTCAGAGTACGGCAACGGCTTTAAGAGCTACGATTGCTAGTCGGGTTTTGGAGTCATACGCAATAATAGTTTTAGACTTATCCAAGTGGGAGACTGTTAGATTAGATGTCTAAGCTCATAACTATTATTGGTATGTATTCGACCCAACTTGGCATGGTCCATTTGGGTTGCATGGCATCGGAACAATTGGATAGACAAAAATGAGAAAAATGATACTAGTGATTTATATTAATATATTATAAGTTCTAATATATTAATATGAAATCATATTATTTAATTAGTATTGATCAAGAATTAATTTAGAATTAATCTAGTGATAACAAAGGAACTAATTAAATATGGACTCTTATATATGTGGTGGGCCAAGTTTATTTAGGTTGGGCTAAGCTTTCATAGATAGTCCATGGAGTGTTTAACTCATAGATCCTATGGAAATGAAAGGTCATGGGTATTAGGGTTTACATGAATGTAACCCTAATCCTCCACACTATATAAAGAGGTCTCTAGTTCATGAAATGGCACTAGTGTGTATACACAAAAGAGCAAAACCGATTTGGTGCAAGTATCCTTGTTCTGTAGTTATTCCAAGGGTTATTGGTGTTATGTGAACCATTTGAGGTGCAACACTTGAGGCACTAGGCTCTTAAAGGTTTAAGACTTCAAGCTCCATCAAAAGGTATTCTACTAGATTCTTGTAGTATAGTTACTTCATAGTATGCTAGTTATGATGAAACCTTGGAATATTGAATATTTGCATGTATAATAGAGAAAACATAGATCCAATGTTTATAGGGTTGCATGTTCACCATTGGAGTGATAGAATGCTCAAAACCCTTTATTTATATCATTTAAAATTTGAAAAAAAAAATCAATGGCCTTTAGATGTTATATATATATATATATATATATATATATATATATATATATATATATATATATATATATATATTATAAAATTTGGCACAAAAAGTATAAGACAACACTACGATTATTTTCATATCTATATAAACAGCTCCAATGACCATTGTCGTAATTAAATTTTTATTTATAAATTTGTTACAAAGATCATGGTTGTGCCGTTGAACTTTTTTTTCTTGAAGTTTTGTAACTTTCTTTTTTCAAATAGTTTATCAAAGATAATGGAGTAAAATCCAAGTCTCTTTTTTTCTTTAAACAAATATATATATATATATATATATATATATATATATATATATATATATATATATATATATATATATATATATATATATATATATATATAGGGTTAGGTTATTTTGTTTTTACTATCTATTGTGTGCATGTATGATTGATTTTAGACCAATCACTTTAGTTATTTTAATAAAGTAATTAATGCATATTACATGTTGAAGATATAATGGGTATTAATTACATCTTCAGCATTTAATATGCATTAATTACTTTCATAAAATAACTAAAATGATTGGTCCATAATCAATCATACATGCACACAATAGATAGTGAAAACATTTAAACCTAACTATATATATATATATATATATATATATATATATATATATATAGGTTGCAAGATGTCTAGAGAGGTTAGAAGACTAAACGACATATATGTCAATCAGAGGACATGTAGACCTAAGGTCTTCCAAAAAAACAAACAATCTACGAAGATTAATGTCTACACAAATTGTCTGTGCAGCACAGACAAAAAAGACCAAAACGATCTACAAACAAAAAACAAACACTATCTTTTCATTGGACCATAGTCAATTGAATGGTGGAATCCCTTCCGTAGTCGCCTTCCATAGTCGATTGAATCTTTATATGATTAAAATCTTAAGCCATAATTTATAATTTATATACTGAAAACACTTTCTAAACTGGAACCAATTGAAAATTCCTACTTTTGAAGTGCAATTGCACACAAAATTTATAAACTAAATCAAATCGTATGAATTGAAATTATCGCCAACCAGGATTAAAAGATAACGTTCCCAAAGTGAACCAGAATTTTACGTTTAACATATGCGGTTCTTATATCTTCAGACACCATCAAACACATTCGATCACCTTAATCACGCTATAATATATTCATAGGGTTGTCTTTTAAGAGTTAGATATGATCAATTCTCTTGGGATGATTAAAAAATTGTTTCATAAAAGGAAGAGGTATACTTGTTGGATCCTAAGGAACTTTGTGACATAAAATACAAATTTACATGCATAGAAGATGCAAAAGTCGTTGGTGTTAGGCACTGAAATTTGAATCATTAATTAAATAATTGAAAGTTGGGTGATAAAAAATATAAAAAGCTAAACTCTTGCTTATTTCCCACTCTTTAATGGTCCAAGATTCTGAAACGCCTACATTTTTTCCGATTGTATTTTTCTGTTAAACTGATATATATATATATATATATATATATATATATATATATATATATATATATATATATATATATATATATATATATATATATATATATATATATATATATATATTGTAATAAAAGAATAGTTTTAATCACCTTTTGACATGTGTGATCCTATTAAGCTTCCTAATTAATGCATATTTTATTCTTTTTTCGTCATGTGTCACCCTATTAGGCTTCCTAACTAATACATGTCATTTATCAAATATTTAATTCTCAATTTTAAATTTTAAATATTAAATTTTTCATTCTAATTACATTAAATTAACAACATTAGAATAAAAATTAAAATAAAATTAATACAAACTATAAGGTGATATAATTTCACATATTTATTTAAATTAACGATTATAATTTTATATAACAAAAACAGACTCTTAATTAATAATTTATTTAAAATAATTGATTAATAATTTTGAATTCTCATTATAAAACTTTAATTAAATTTGTAACCGTGGTTCCCACGGGTTATAAACTAGTATATATATATATATATATATATATATATATATATATATATATATATATATATATATATATCCCTATTCTAATAAAAGAATAGTTTTAATCTCTTTTTATATGTGTCATCCTATTAGGCTTCCTAATTAATGCATATTTTATTCTTCTTTTGCCATGTGTCACCCTATTAGGCTTCCTAACTAATACATGTCATTTATCAACCTATTAATTCTCAATTTTAAATTTTAAATATTAAAATTTTCATTCAAATTACATTAAATTAATAACATTAGAATAAAAATTAAAATAAAGTTAATACAACTTATAAGGTGATATAATTTCACATATTTATTTAAATTAACGATTATAATTTTATGTAACGACCCAATTTTCACGTCCAAAAATTTCGTTATAAAACATTACATAACAGCATTAATAGTTAAAACATTGTTTGATTAAACCATTTCACATCGAAAACCAAATTGAAAACCACAACATTCGATCAATCAAATATTAGAGTATTAATCCAAGAATAAACTCGTAACTGCGGAAACAAGAGAGTGTGCGTGTGTGTGTGACATGCTGCTACCGCGCCGGCTCCTTTCCCCTAGCTGAGGAGGTACCTGAAACCAAAACTAAAAACCGTAAGCACGAAGCTTAGTGAGCTCCCCCACTATACCACATACCATATAATCTCATAACATACACATATTGTCAGGCATATCTGGGTGCCCGACCTACCCCTTCGGCCCTCTCGACCGGATATTGCCTAGCATATCAGGGTGCTGGCCTCCCCTTCGGTCCTCTCGACCGGATACTGCCAAGCATATCTGGGTGCTAGCCTCCCCTTCGGTCCTCTCGACCGGATACTAGGGAACTATTTCTCCCCTCTACTACTACAACATAGCATGTAACATAATATCAGAATCTATCTAACATGGCTGGGTATGACTACCCCTTCGGCCCTACGGACCGGATATCTCGGGGAATATCTCCCCCTACTGTCACTAGCACATAGCATCATATCATACTAGCACATAAACACAGCACATGTAGTAGTAATCCCTAGATGAATATCACAGAGACAATCATCTACATACAACTCCTACTGGTGGGTCGGCATTGTGGCCGTAGACCCACCGCTACTAGAAGGTAACTCACCTCGAAGTAGCTGCTGATCTGATCGGGAACTGACTGTCTACTGCTGTTGTTGCTGCTCCGGAAATCCTCCGACTGCAATTCCCACAACATACTCAATCAAACACTGCTAACTATCCTTTGGGTAAAATGACCATTTTACCCCTGATCATGCCCTAAGTCAAAGTCAGAGTCAACTTTCAGTTGACCCGACTCGTCGAGTTGGCTCTCCAACTCGTCGAGTCCCTACCCGAATGATTGTCCTGAATCCCGTTTCTACTCGTCGAGTTAGGCGTTGACTCGACGAGTTCTCCTTCCAACTGATGTCCAAGTCCTTCATCCTACTCGCCGAGTTGTATGAACAACTCGCCGAGTTCGTCCTCATCCGAAGAACACTCATGCTAAGACTCGCCGAGTTGTATGAACAGCTCGCCGAGTTCATCTTCATCCGAAGAACACTTATGATGCGACTCGCCGAGTTGTATGAACAGCTTGCCGAGTCCGTTCTTGATCTAAGGAGATTGCCTTGAACTCGCCGAGTCAGGGCATTGACTCGCCGAGTTCCTGCATAGATGAGTTCAGCTTCCGACTCACTGAGTCACACCCCCGTGACTCACTGCTCACTTGACGCTATGAAAAGGGGACAAACTCGGAGACTCGCGAACCGACTCGCCGAGTCGTTGCCATGCAACCATTAACTACACGGATTTGCTCGATTCCAGTCCATGCCATTCACAGATCTGGGTTCCTAGAGCATGAATCGCACGTAAAGTTTCCAACTTTACGTGTAGATATTCAGCAATAAGGGTTTTAGGGTTCAAAATGCACCCAAAATGGTAGATCTAGGGTCTTCATGCAATGAGGGTCCATAAAGGCAACAGATCTGAGCTCCTGGAGCTCAACCATGCCTAGATCTAAGGGCCAATCAGCTTATTACGAAATAATTTGCACATACAAGCTTGGGGATTGGCTCAAGAATGACTTAAATGAAGTAATAAGCATAGAAACAGGGGGAAAACGGGTTATACCTCAAAGGAACTGCTAAGAGAGCACAAAGATGCTTGGATTCCTTCCCTTCCTCTTGATCTACTTCCCTTTTGCCTCAAAACCTTCAAGAACACACAACAATTGCTTCAAACTCTCAATGAATAGCTTAGAACGAGGGTTAGAAGCTCTGGGGGTGAATGGGGGCTGGCTTGGGGCGGATATGTTGTTTAAATAGGGTGCAAACCCCTGAAACTTAGGGTTTCATCCAACAGCGGTGACTCGTCGAGTCCGGAATATGGACTCGCCGAGTCACCAACTTAAACGTGTCCCGGGGTCCCGTCTCTACTCGACGAGTCGGAACTATGACTCGTCGAGTTCAAGGCTAAAATGGAAAATACACAAATAAGATTTACGTACCAGGAACCAGGTGCTACAAATCTCCCCCACTTATTTTAGACTTCGTCCTCAAAGTCCGCTGCTCGATCCCGAAACAGCTCGGGGTAATGCTCCATCATCTCGTCCACCGGCTCCCAAGTCCATTCCGAACCCTTGCGGTGCTGCCATTGCACCTTCACTAGCTCCACCCTCTTATTCCTCAAACCCTTCGACTTCCTGTCGAGGATTGCGACTGGGCGCTCAATGTAATTCAAGCTGTCATCAACCTGAATATCATCTAAAGGCACTACTGCTGAGTTGTCCACTAGGCACTTCCACAGGTGAGAAACATGGAAAGTGTTGTGGATATGGCTGAGCTCGGCTGGTAGTTCCAGCCTATACGCCACCTTGACCACCCGGGCTACAACCCTGAACGGCCCAATAAACCTCGGGCCCAACTTGCCCCGCTTCCTGAATCGAATGACGCCCTTCCAAGGCGACACCTTCAGGAGAACCATATCCCCAACCTGGAACTCCAGGTCGGATCGGCGCTTGTCGGCGTAACTTTCTGCCGACTCTGAGCAGTCTGAAGCCTGCTCCGAACCTGCTGGATCCTCTCGGTCGTCTTGAGCACCACTTCGGTGCTCCCCATGACTCTCTAGCCTACTTCACCCCAGCATATCGGGGTCCTGCACCTCCGACCGTACAACATCTCGAATGGGGACGGTCAATACTCGCGTGGTAGCTGTTGTTGTAAGAGAACTCGACGAACGGAAGATAAGTATCCCAGCTCCCACCGAAATCTAGCACGCACGCCCGCAACATATCCTCCAGAGTCTGGATGGTCCGCTCGCTCTGGCCATCCATCTGCGGGTGAAAAGCGGTGCTAAAATGCAAACGAGTGCCCAACTCGTCATGAAATCTCTTCCAAAATCTGGAAGTAAAATGCACATCCCTGTCCGAGATAACCGACATTGGCACCCCGTGCCGCGCCACGATCTCCCTGATATAGATGTCGGCCAATTTCTCGGCCGATATGCTCTCCTGAATCGGGATAAAGTGAGCA